>NW_028225181.1:72136867-72756382 GCF_052327205.1 Somniosus microcephalus | reverse complement strand
GGGGCCAGCGCGGGAGGGGGGGGGCCAGCGCGGGGGGGGGGGGGGGGGGGGGGCCAGCGCGGGAGGGGGGTGAGTGCGGGAGGGTCCATCTCCAGGACCAGTGTGTATCTGAGTCAATGGGACTTTCTCTTACCTTTTTCCCCCCCAGTCGATCTCTGGAAGCTCTTTGAATCGGAAGAGTTCTCTCCAGTTGGTGCTCTCACAATCCTGTGTTGGTTCACCTGCTGTCGTTCCTCAGTCTGCAATCCCTGTTTACTCTCAGCTGTGGACCTTTCTCAATCACTCAGTCTTTCACCGGGTGATCTAATTATGGCAGGACTGAAAATAACAACATGAATAGTGTGAAGTAATGTAATGTAGACTTTTCTGCAGCTTAATAAAAATAAAAGTTTGGGTCCGAGTGCTTCTGTCTGATGTTGTCCCTTTTCTCAGATCCCCGCCCGCCTGGGTTCCAGCATATCACCAAAGTTCTGGATGGAAATGTACAATTTCCCTGTGCTTTAGGCAAACCGAAGCTGGGGCCATCTTTCCCCGGGTAACACAGTCTGATCTCACTGGGCCCATTCTCCCTGGGTTACACAGTGTCTGATCTCACTGGTATTTCTATTCTACAACTCCGTCCTCTCGCCAAACCCAGTTTCAAGGCAGAGTATTTAGTTTGGAGATGTTCCTCACAGTAAAATTCCGGCCTCCTGAGACTCCCCCATTTTCACTGCTCTGGGCAGAAATGCGCCATTTTGTGTCCAAACTGCTGATGAACCCACCGCGCCCTCCACCCCCGGACCAGGCCCTGTATTGAGAGTCGGTTCAGCTCATTCCCCGGGACCTGATGAACCCACCGCACCCTCCACCCCCGGACCAGCCCCTGTATTGAGAGTCAGGTCAGCTCATTCCCCGGGACCTGATGCTAACAGGAATCTCCCCTCCATTACAAACCGGTTCTGTTGCACTTTACCCTCCCTCCTTGTGATGTAAAACATTAGAACTGAGACTTCCGCATTCTCACTCCTGTCAGCTGAAACGCGCCATTTTCTGTGTGGAGTTACTAACTAGAGCGGTGACCCTGTAACCCTCCCTCACTCGCTGTGATCTAAACTCGGGGCTGAGCAGCCGCTGTCGGGCCGGGTGTTGAATGGAGCAGAGTTCCCTCAGTCACAGAGCAGGCCCTGTAACCCGGGCAACCAGCCTGTGTCTGACCCACACTCACCGATCAACCCGCGCCGCCCGGCACTGCGCCTGCGCGGGACGGCAAGGCCGCGGCACTGCGCCTGCGCGGGATGGCAAGGCCGCGGCACTGCGCCTGCGCGGGACGGCAACACAGCAGGAGAGTATCACTATCGCTCCCCTTAAACACCTCAATTAGATGACCCCTTGATCTTCTATGTTCCAGGGAATAGAAGGCTAGTCTTTGCAATAATTGAACCATTTTAGCTCAGGTGATGAATCCCCTCTGCATCCCCTCCAAGGCCAACATCTCTCTCCTGAGGGGCGGTGCCCAGAACTGAACAACATGTGGAACAATATTCACTACTCAAAAATATAATGAGACAGAGTTTTATCAAATTTAAAAAAGAAAGTTACTAAACCATAGCAAGAGGAAGTCTTACCAATTATATGTATCCACATACCCTACTGCTCAGAACCAACAGGTTCCTACTCCTGGACTGCCGAGTGCATAGACAGGAGTTTACACTGAATGTTTCACAGTCTTTCAGATATAAATTGGAGCCAAGGCCTCTGGCACTGAGATCTGACAGATTGTTACCCTGACAACAGAGGAAATCACTCACCGACAATAACCGAAAACAGAAATAACTAAACCAACACCACATGTTCGGAGTTTAGTGAAGAACATTAACCCTGAACATTCAGCCAGTGTTTCTAACCATGAAGCTGCGATTCCAATAACGGATTTTTACACCACCAGACCTGACACTGCGGGTTTACTGAATCCACCGTCAGTTCAATCTGTACAGAACATTAAGCAGTGCCACATCTACAGAAATACATCCAATACAATAGTCGCATTGTTGGAGATTCACACTGTGACCGCTGAAAAGCAGATTGTCTTAAACCATCTAAATCTGTTAGTTCTCGAATTGTATGTATCCAGACACCTGGATCATGGGACCAACAAGAATCTTTTCTCTGACAACACAAAATAATTTTACTAATAATCATTAAAATAAGATTTACGTATCATTATCAGTTTATACTTAAACGCTAATCATTTAATTCAACTGCCATCGCGAAATTCAGAAATAGATTTACTGATAGAAAATAACTCAGTAAATCCAGCGTCCAGTTCAGAATTGTAATTCACAACTGAGTGCCGTTTGTCACGGAGTGCAGCTTGGAACAGAAACATAGAAGATAGGAGCAGGAGTAGGCCATTCAATGAAATCATGGCTGATCATCCAAATTCAGTACCCTGTCCCTGCCTTCTCCCCATATCTCTTGATCCCTTTAGCCTTAAGAAATATATCCAACTCCTTCTTGAATATATTTAATGAATTGGCCTCCACCGCCCTCTGTGGTAGAGAATTCCACAGGTTCACCACTCTCTGGGTGAAGAAATTCCTCCTCATTTCTGTCCTAAATGGCCTACCCCTTATCCTTAGACTGTGACCCCTGGTTCTGGACTCCCCGACCATCGGGAACATCCTTCCTGCATCTAGTCTGTCCAGTCCTGTTAGAATTTTATAAGTTTCAATGAGATCCCCTCTCATTCTTCTAAACTCCAGCAAGTACAAGCCCAATCGACCCAATCTCTCCTCATACGTCATTCCTGCCATCCCAGGTATCAGCCTGGTGAATCTTCGCTGCACTCCCTCCATGGCAAGAACATCCTTCCTCAGATAAGGCGACCAAAACTGCGCACAATACTCAAGATGTGGTCTCACCAAGGCCCTGTACAACTGCAGCAAGACATCCTTGTTCCTGTACTCAAACCTTCTCGCTACGAAGGCCAACATACCATTTGCCTTCTTAACTGACTGCTGCACCTGCATGCTTACCTTCAGCGACTGGTGCACAAGGACACCCAGGTCTCATTGCACTTCCCCTTCTCCCAATCTATTGCCATTTAGATAATAGTCTGCCTTCCTGTTTCTGCCACCAAAGTGGACAACCTCACATTTATCCACGTTATATTGCATCTGCCATTTTCTGCCCAATCACCCAACATGTCCAAATCATCCTGGAGTTTCTCGACATCCTCCTCACAGCACACACGCCCACCCAGCTTTGTGTCATTTGCAAATTTGGAGATATTACATCTAGTTCCCTCGTCTAGATCATTAATATATATTGTGAATAGCTGGGGTCCAAGGACCGATCCCTGCGGTACCCCACTAGTCACTGTCTGCGATTCAGAAAAAGTCCTGTTTATTCCAACTCTTTGCTTTCTGTCTGCCAACCAGTTCTCTATCCAAGTCAATACCTTGCCCCCAATCCCATGTGCCTTAACTTTACACAGACTGTAAACCTGTGTATTTGATGAGAAAGGGAGTTAGGCGAGGAGTGGAGGGAAGTGCTCCTTTATCTATCTTGCTCAGCCTCCAGGAGAGCAGAAGTTAAAAAGCTGCACGAGGGGGGACAGAGAACCAGTGGGAGTTCAGCTCTGTGAAACCCCCCAACCGCATTCGGAGAAAAATAAAAAGGTGACATCACAGGGAAAAGGGTAAGTGATTGGTTGGTGAGTATTTTGCTCACTTCTCTTATCTTTTAAGAGTAGCCATGGTGTGGAGATGCAGGTGTTGGACTGGGGTGGACAAATGTACGAAGTCACACAACACCAGGTTATACTCCAACAGTTTTATTTGAAATCACAAGCTTTCGGAGCACTGCTCCTTCGTCAGGTGACTTCACTGGACTATAACCTGGTGTTGTGTGACTTCTTACACTTATCTTTTAAAGCCCAGGAAGTTTATTAGTAATTGTACGGTTTCATTAGTATTAGTAAAGATTACTAGCAGTAATAAATCTTATTGGGTGTAGTAGGGTTATAAAATAAATTAATTAAGACTCAATAAAGATAGCAGGGCAGGTGATGTGTTGTGACTGCAGTATGTGGGAGCTCCTGGACGCCAGTCTGATCCAGGACGAACACGTCTGTGATAAGTGTCTGCGGCTCGAGGAGCTTCGGCTCAGAGTTGAGGACACTGCGATGCATCAGGGAGGGGGAAAGTTACCTGGACACTTTATTCCAGGAGGCAGTCACACCCCTTAGGATAGGGTCTTTGGATTTGGTCAGTGGTCAGGGACAGGAGGATGTGACTGCGAGTGAAATCGAAACATAGAAGATAGGAGCAGGAGTAGGCCATTCAGCCCCTCGAGCCTGTTCCACCATTTAATGAGATCAAGGCTGATCATCCAAACTCAGTACCCTGTCCCTGCCTTCTCCCCATACCCCTTGATCCCTTTAGCCTTAAGAAATATATCCAACTCCTTCTTGAATATATTTAATGTATTAGCCTCTACTGCCTTCTGTGGTAGAGAATTCCACAGGTTCACCACTCTCGGTGAAGAAATTCCTCCTCATCTCTGTCCTAAATGGCTTACCCCTTATCCTTAGACTGTGAGCCCTGGTCCTGGACTCCCCCGCCATCAGGAACATCCTCCCTGCATCTAGTCTGTCTAGTCCTGTTAGAATTTTATAAGTTTCAATGAGATCCCCTCTCATTCTTCTAAACTCCAGTGAGTATAAGCCTAATCGACACAATCTCTCCTCATACGTCATTCCTGCCATCCCAGGTATCAGTCTGCTGAATCTTTGCTGCACTCCCTCCATGGCAAGAACATCCTTCCTCAGATAAGGTGACCAAAACAGCACACAATACTCAAAGGTGTTGTCTCACCAAGGCCCTGTGCAACTGCAGCAAACATCCTTGTTCCTGTACTCGAACCCTCTCACTACAAAGGCCAACATGCCATTTGCCTTCTTAACCGCCTGCTGCACCTGCATGCTTACCTTCAGCGACTGGTGCACAAGGGCGCCCAGGTCTCGTTGCACTTCCCCTTCTCCAAATCTATTGCCGTTCAGATAATAATCTGCCTTCCTGTTTTTGCCACTAAAGTGGATAACCTCACATTTATCCACATTATACTGCATCTGCCATGCTTCTGCCTAATCACCCAACCTGTCCAAATCATACTGGGCTTTCTCGGCATCCTCCGCACAGCACACACGCCTACCCAGCTTTGTGTCGTCTACAAACTTGGAGATATTACATCTAGTCCCCTCGTCTAGATCATTTATATATGTTGTGAATAGCTGGGGTCCTATGACCGATCCCTGCGGTACCCCACTAGTCACTGCCTGCCACTCGGAAAAAGACCCGTTTATTCCAACTCTTTGCTTCCTGTCTGCCAACCAGTTCTCTATCCAAGTCAGTACCTTGCCCCCAATCCCATGTGCCTTAACTTTACATGCTAATCTCATATGCGGGACCTTATCGAAAGCCTTCTGAAAGTCCAAATACACCACATCCACTGGTTCGCCCTTATCTATTTTACCAGTTACATCCTCAAAAAATTCCAGTAGATTAGTCAAGCATGATTTACCTTTTGTAAATCCATGTTGACTTTGTCCGATCCTATCACTGTTTTCCAAGTGCTATTACATCTTTTATAATGGACTCTAGCATTTCCCCACTACCGATGTCAGGCTTACCGGTCTATAATTCCCCGTTTTCTCTCTACCACCTTTTTTGAATAGTGGGGTAACATTAGCTACCCTCCAATCCATGGGAACTGTTCGAGTCTATTGAATTTTGGAAGATAGACTATTTCTAGGGCCACTTCCTTAAGTACCCTAGGATGTAGATTATCAGGCCCTGGGGATTTATTGGACTTCAATCCCGTCAATTTCCCTAACACCATTTCCTAGAAATACTGATTTCTTTCAGTTCCTCCCTCTCATTAGAACCTATGTTCCCCGACATCTCTGGGAGGTTATTTATGTCCTCCTTTGTGAAGACAGAACCAAAGTACAGGAAACTTCGCGATATCCGGCACCGACGGGACTGAGCTGCTGCCGATCTATCCAAACTTCCGGATAGACCAGCGCTAATGTTGTAGGATACGGAGGTTTTCATCTCCGTATCTGACAGCAAACACTGTTGCTTAGCAACAGCTTGTAAACACTCAGCCCGTACCTTGGAAGCGTCTCTGAAGCTGTTGCTAAGCTACAGAGATGCTTTCCAGAGCCTGCCTGGTAAAAGAATGCTAGAAGAAAAACCTAACCAAAACAGCTGCTGATTTCTGCTGTTAGATCGAGGTTTACGGACATACAACCTCCGGATAAGCCAAAGTTTCCTGTATGTATTTAATTGGTCTGCCATTTCTTTGTTCCCCATTATAAATTCCCCTGATTCTGACTACAAGGGACCTACGCTCGACTTCACCAAACTTTTTCTCTTCAAATATCTATAGAAGCTTTTGCAGTCAGTTTTTATGTTCCCTGAAAGCTTACTCTCATACTCTATTTTCCGCCTCTTAATTAATCCCTTTGTCCTCCTTTGCTGAATCCTAAACTGCTCCCAATCCTCAGGTTTACTGCTTTTACTGGCCAATTTATATGTCCTCTCCTTGGATCTTATGCTATCCCTAATTTCCCTTGTTAGCCACGGTTGAGTCAACTTTTTTGTTTTATTTTTATGCCAAACAGGGATGAAAAAATTCTGCAGTTCATCCATGCGGTCTTTGAATGTTTGCAATTGCCTATCCACTGTCAACCCTGAGTGACATTCCCCAATCAATCCTACCCAACTCACGCCTCATACCATCGTAGTTTCCTTTATTTAAATTCAGGACCCTAGTCTCTGAGTCAACTACTTCACTCTCTGTGTTAATGAAGAATTCTATCATATTATGATCGCTCTGACCCAAGGGGCCTCGCACAACAACTCTGCTAATTAATCCCCTCATTACATAATACCCAGTCTAAGATGGCCTAATCTCCAGTTGGTTCCTCGACATATTGGTCCAGGAAACCATCCCGTATATACTCCAGGAATTCCTCCTCCACAGTATTGTTACTAATTTGGTTAGCCCAATCTATATGTAGATTAAAGTCACCCATGATAACTGCTGTGCCCTTATTGCACACATCTCTAATTTAGCATTTAATGCCATCTCCAACCTCCACATTACTGTTTGGGGTTCTGTATACCACTCCCACTAACATTTTCTGCCCCTTGGTATTTCTCAATTCTACCCATACAGATGCCACAACATCAGAGCTAATATCCTTCCTTACAATTGTGTTAATCCCTCTTTAACCAGCAATGCTACCCCACCTCCTTTTCCTTTTTGCCTTTCTTTCCTGAATATTGAATACCCCTGGATGTTGAGTTCCCAGCCTTGGTCACCCTGGAGCCATGTTTCCATAATCCCAATCATATCATATCGGTTTACCTCTATTTGCACAGCTAATTCATCCACTTTATTACGAATGCTCCTTGCATTAAGACACAAAGCCTTCAGGCTTGTTTTTTAATGCTCTTAGACCTTTTAGAATTACTATTTACTGTGGCCATATTTGATTTAAACCCTTGATTTCTCTGACTGCCACCTTTGTTTTTCTCCTTCCTGTCTTTTGCTTCTATCCTGGTTTCCCTTTCCTCTGTCTCCTGCTCAGGTTCCCAGCCCCCTGCCATTTTAGTTTAAACCCTCCCCCAGAGCACTGGCAAACACTCCCCCGAGGACATCGGTCCCGGTCCTGCCCAGGTGCAAACTGTCAGTTTTGTGCTGGTCCCACCTCCCCCAGAACCAGTTCCAATGTCCCAGGAATTTGAATCCCTCCCCCTTGCACCATTCCTCTAGCCACGTATTCATCTGAAATATCATTCTATTGCTACTCTGACTAGCACGTGGCACTGGTAGCAATCCTGAGATTACTACCTTTGAGGTCCTATTTTTAAATTTACCTCCTAACTCCCTATATTCAGCTTTTAGGACCTCATCCCGTTTTTTACCTATATCGTTGGTACCTATATGTACCACGACAACTGGCTGTTCACCCTCCCCTTCCAAAATGTTCTGCAGCCGCTCTGGAGACATCCTTGACCCTTGCACCAGGAGGCAACATACCATCCTGGAGTCATGTTTGTGGCTGCAGAAACGCCTATCTGTTCCCCTCACAATAGAATCCCCTATTACTATAGCTCTCCCACTCTTTTTCCTCCCATCCTATGCAGCAGAACCACCCATGGTGCCAGGAAGTTGGCTGCTGCTGCCTTCCCCTGATAAACCATCCTCCCCAACAATATCCAAAGCAGTATATCTGTGAGGGGGGGGGGGGGGAAATGGTCACAGGGGAGCCCTGCACTACCTGCCTGCGCCGACTACTCTGCCTGGTGGTCACCCATTCTCTTCCTGCCTGTGCAGCCTTTACCTGCGGTGTGACCAACTCTCTAAACATGCTATCCACGATGTCCTCAGCATCGCGAATGCTCCAGTATGTACCCACTCGCAGCTCCAGCGCCACAATGCGGTCTGTCAGTAGCTGCAGCTGGATACACTTCCCGCACACATGGTCGTCAGGGACACAGGAAGTGTCCCTGATTTCCCACATAGTGCAGGACGAGAATACCACGGCACAGAGCTCTCCTGCCATGCCTTACCCTTTAATTCATTCAAATTAAAATTAAAAGTGAGGCAGGTATGGGGACCCAGGAGGTGGGGGAGCCTCAGCCTTTGCAATTGTCCAACAGGTTTGAGGTTCTTGCGGCCTGTATGGATGAAAGCGGTGGCTGCAGGGTGGATGAGCAAACTGACCGTGGCACCGAGGTACAGGAAGCGATTCAAGCGGGGGGAGTTAATAGGAATATATAGTGGTAATAAGGGATAGCATAGTCAGGGCGATAGATACAGTTCTCTGCGGCCAAGAGCGACAGTCCAGATAGCTGTGTTGCCTGCCCGGTGCCAGGGTTCAGGATATCTGCTCTGGGCTAGAGAGGAACTTGCAGTGGGAGGGGGAGGAGCCAATGGTCATGGTCCATGTAGGTACCAACACAGTTAGAACTAGGAAAGCGGTTCTGCTGAGAGACTGTGAGCAGCTAGGGGCTAAATTAAAAAGCAGAGCCTCAAGGGTAATAATGTCTGCATTGTTACCTGAGCCACGAGCAAATTGGCAAAGGGTAAATCAAATTAGAGAGATGAATGCGTGGCTCAAAGACTGGTGTGGGAGAAATGGGTTTCGATTCCTGGGGCACTGGCACCACACTGGGGAAAGTGGGATCTGTATCGTTGGGACGGTCTTCACTTGAACCGTGCTGGGACCAGTGTTCTGGCGAGTCATATAACTAGGGCGGTAGAGAGGGTTTTAAACTAAATAGTGGGGGCAAGGGATCAAATTTGGGAAGATGTGGTAAATCAAAGAGTGGAGACAAGGCAATAGAGAAAGGTATTAATATGGGAAATGATAAACAGACCGTGACAGGAAGGGATAGAGAGGACAAATCTAAGAGTAAATCAACAGTTAAGGCTAGAGGTTACAAAAATAAAAGGACAAATCTAAAGGCTCTGCATCTGAATGCACGTAGCATTCAAAACAAAACAGATGAACTGATAGCGCAAACAGGAATAAATAAGTATGATCTGATAGCCATTACAGAAACATGGCTGCAGGATGACAGATTGGGACCTGAATATTGAAGAGTACGTGACATTTAGGAAGGACAGAAAGCTAGGAAAAGGTGGAGGGGTGGCTCTGTTAATTAATGATGGTATTAGCACAATAGAGAGGGATGACCCAAGTTCAGAAAACCAGGATGTAGAAGCGGTTTGGGTAGAGATGAGAAATGATAAAGGCAAGAAGTCACTTGTGAGAGTGGTGTACAGGCCCCCTAACAGTAACCACACAGTAGGATGGAGTATGAAGGAAGAACTAATAGGAGCTTGTCAGAAAGGTACGGCAATAATCATGGGGAATTTAATCTACATAGAGACCGGAAAAATCAGATGGGCAAAGGTAGCCTAAATGAGGAGTTCATAGAATGTTTTCAGGATAGTTTCTTACAACAGCACGTTCTGGAGCCAACCAGAGAGCAGGCTATACTAGACCTGGTATTGTGCAACGAGATAGGATTAATTAAAGGCCTCATGGTGAAGGAGCCCCTAGGTAGCAGCGATCATGATATGATTGAATTTTACCTTCAGTTTGAGGGAGAGAAGAGTGGGTCCAAGACTAGTATTTTAAAATTAAATCAGGGCAATTACGAGGGCATGAAAGCAGAGCTAGTTAAAGTGAACTGGCAAATTATGTTAAGGGATAGGTCAATAGAGATGCAGTGGCAGACATTTAAGGGGATATTTCAGAATACACAGAATAAAATACATTCCAACGAGAAAGTAAAATTCCAAGGGGAGGACCCACCATCCGTGGTTAACTAAAAAAAATTAATGATAGTCACAGAATCACAGAAACCCCACAGTGCAGATAGAGGCCATTTCGGCCCATCGAGCCTGCACCGACACATATCCCACCCGATCCAACTTAAAGAAAAGAAAGAACTTAAGTATCCAACTTAAAGAAAAAGCATATAATTGCACAAAGATGGCTGGCAGGTCAGAAGATAGGACAGAATATAAAAAACAGCAAAGTGTGACTAAAAGATTAATAAGGAGAAAAATTAGAGTACGAGAGATGGCAGTTGAATTGTACAGGTGTTTTGTATCGGTCTTCACCATAGAGGATACAAGTAACATCCCAGAAATAGCTGTAAATCAGGAAATGGAAGGGAGGGAGGAACCAGTGTGTATCTGAGTCAATGGGACTTTCTCTGACCTTTTCCCCCAGTCGATCTCTGGAAGCTCTTTGAATCGGAAGAGTTCTCTCCAGTTGGTGCTCTCACAATCCTGTGTTGGTTCACCTGCTGTCGTTCCTCAGTCTACAATCCCTGTTTACTCTCAGCTGTGGACCTTTCTCAATCACTCAGTCTTTCACCGGGAGATCTAATTATGGCAGGACTGAAAATAACAACATGAATAGTGTGAAGTAATGTAATGTAGACTTTTCTTCAGCTTAATAAAAATAAAAGTTGGGTCTGAGTGCTTCTGTCTGATGTTGTCCCTTTTCTCAGATCGCCGCCACGCCTGCCTGGGCTTCCAGCAAATCACCAAAGTTCTGGATAGAAATGTACAATTTCCCTGTGCTTTAAGCAAACCGAAGCTGAGGCCATCTTTCCCAGGTAACACTGTCTGATCTCACTGGGCCCATCCTCCCCAGGTTACACACTGTCTGATCTCACTGGACCCATCCTCCCCGGGTTACACACTATCTGATCTCACTGGGCCTATCCTCCCCGGGTTACACACGGTCTGATCTCACTGGGCCCATCCTCCCCGGGCCCATCCTCCCCGGGTTACACACTGTCTGATCTCACTGGGCCCATCCCCCCCCGGGTTACACAATCATAGAAATTTACTGCACAGAAGGCCGCCATTCGGCCCATCTTGTCCGAGCCAGCTGACAAAGATCTATCCACTCTAATCCCACTTTCCAGCACTTGGTCCGTAGCCTGGTAGCTTATGGCACTTCAAGTGCATATCCAAGCAGTTTTTAAACGTGATGAGGTTCTCTGCCTCTACCACCCTTTCAGGCAGTGAGTTCCAGACCTCCACCACCCTCTGGGTGTAAAAAAACTCACCTCAAAACCCCTCTAATCCTTTGACCATCTGCTTTAAATCTATGCCCGCCTGATTATTGACCCTTCTGCTAAGGGAAATAGATCTTTCCTATCCACTCTATCTAGGCCCCTAATAATTTGATACACCTCAATCGAGTCTCCCCTTGGCCTTCTCTGTTCCAAAGAAAACAACCCCAGCCTATCCAAACTTTCCACATAGCAAAAATTCCCCAGCCCAGGCAAAATCCCCGTAAATCTCCTCTGCACCCTCTGTAATGCAATCACATCCTTCCTGTAATGTGTTGACCAGAACTGCACGCAGTATTCTAGCTGCGGCCTAGCTATACAGTTCACGCATTACCTCCCAGCTCTTATATTCTATGCCTCGGCTAGTAAAGACCTTTCTCCCCAGTCCATCCACTAGAGGGTGCAGAGCAGATGTAATTTTTTTCACCCAGAGGGTGGTGGGTGTCTGGAACTCACTGTCTGAAAGGATGGTCGAGGCAGAGACCCTCAGCACATTTAAAAAGTACTTGGGTGTACACTTGAAGAGCCGTAACCTACAGGCCTGTGGAGCAAGAGTCTGCAGGACGGGTTCATGGAATCCATTCGGGACAGTTTCCTGGAACAAAATGTCATGGAACCAACAATGTTAGAACTTGTATTGTGTAATAAGACAGGGTTAATTAGCAATCTCATAGTAAACGATCCACTGGGGCAGAGTGATCATAATATGTTAGAACTTCACATTAATTTTGAGAGTGACTTGCCTAAGTCCGAAACTAGTGTCTTAAACTTAAATAAAGCCAATTACATAGGTATGAGGGGAGAGTTGGTTGAGGTAGATTGGAAAAACATTAGGCTGAGTCAACATGGTTTTATGAAAGGGAAATCATGTTTGACAAATTTATTAGAGTTCTTTGAGGATGTAACTAGCAGGTTATGTAAAGTGGAACCAGTGGATGTAGTATATTTGGATTTCCAAAAGGCATTCGATAAGGTGCCACATAAAAGGTTATTACACAAGATTAGGGCTCACGGGGTTGGGGGTAATATAGTAGCATGGATAGAGGATTGGTTAACAGGCAGAAAACAAAGAGTAGGGATAAACGGACCTTTTTCAGGTTGGCAGGCTGTAACTAGTGGGGTGCCGCAAGGATCAGTGTTTGGGCCTCAGCTATTTACAATCTACATTAATGACCTAGATGAAGGGACCGAGTGTAATGTATCCAAGTTTGCTGATGATACAAAGCTAGGTGGGACAGTAAACTGTGAGAACACAGACTCTGCAAAGGGATATAGACAGACTGAGTGAGTGGGCAGTAAGGTGGCAGATGGAGTGTAATGTGGGGAAATGTGAGGTTATTCACTTTGGTAGGAAGAATAGAAAAACAGAATATTTTTTAAATGGTGAGAAACTTTCAAATGTTGGTGTTCAGAGAGATTTAGGTGTCCTCGTGCAAGAAACACAGAAAGCTAGCGTGCAGGTACAGCAAGCAATAAGGAAGGCAAGTGGCATGTTGGCCTTTATTGCAAGGGGGTTGGAGTATAAGAGTAAGGAAGTCTTGCTCCAATTGTACAGGGCCTTGGTGAGACCACACCTGGAGTACGGGGCACAGTTTTGGTCTCCTTATCTAAGGAAGGATATACTTGCCTTGGAGGCGGTGCAACGAAGGTTCGTAGATTGATTCCTGGGATGAGGGGGCTGTCCTATGAGGAGAGATTGTGTAGAATAGGCCGATACTCTCTGGAGTTTAGAAAAATGAGAGGTGATCTCATTGAAACATACAAGATTCTGAAGGGGCTCGACAGGGTAGATACCGAGAGGTTGTTTCCCCTGGCTGGAGTGTCTAGAACTAGGGGGCATAGTCTCAGGGCATAGTCTCACAACGTGGACCACTTGCCATACCTCGGGAGCCTACTGTCAACAAGGACAGAAGTCGATGACGAAGTCCAACACAGCCTTCAGTGTGCCAGTGCAGCCTTCGGTCGCCTGAGGAAGAGAGAGTGTTTGAAGACCAGGACCTCAAACCCCACACTAAGCTCATGGTCTACAGAGCAGCAGTGATACCCGCCCTGCTGTATGCCTCAGAGACATGGACCATGTACAGCATGCAGATCAAAGCACTGGAGAGGTACCACCAACGCGGCCTCTGCAAGATCCTGCAAATCCATTGGCAGGATAGGCGCACCAACGTCGGTGTTCTCGCTGAGGCCAACATCCCCAGCATCGAAACTTTGACCACGCTCGATCAGCTCCGATGGATGGGTCACATTGTCTGCATGCCCGATACGAGACTCCCAAAACAAGCGCTCTACTCGGAGCACTGGCACGGCAAGAGACCCAGGTGGGCAGAGGAAACACTTCAAGGACACCCTCGAAGCCTCCTTGAAAAAGTGCAACATCCCCACCGACACCTGGGAATCCCTGGCCCAAAACCACACAAAGTGGAGCAGAAGCATCCGGGAAGGCGACGAACACCGAGTCTCTTGGCCGGGAGCAATCGGAAGACAAGCGCATGCAGCACACGTCAACCCAAGCGCCCTCCCCCCCCAACCCACTTCGCCCCTAGCGCCACCCCCCCACCCAGTTCGCCCCAAGCGCCACCCCCCCACCCACTTCGCCCCAAGCGCCACCCCCCCACCCACTTCGCCCCTAGCGCCACCCACCCCATCCCAGGTTCCCAGAGATTGCCTGAGAGAGGCCGGCGCTGCTGTAAATGTCGGAGATTCTCTGATCCACACTCACCGCACCATCCGCCGCTCCTCAGTCCCGCCGCCATTTTATCTCCTTCCTCAAACCGGAGCCTCATCCGGGGACTGCGAGCAGCACCAAACATGCGCACTGCGGGCACGCAGCCCGCTCTTAAAGGCCCTCACTGAGTCCGTCTCTTCTATTGGCTGCGACTCGTAGATTGACAGCTGCGCTCACCAATCGCAGCCCGCAACGCCTCGGGGCCCCGCCCACTGTGTTAAAAGGCCGCCGCCAGCTCCGGGGTCACGTGGCTCCTGATCGGCCGTTCAACCGCCTCAGCGCGCGGCTGACGTCATAGCCCCGCCCCCCCGGCGAGCCCTTGTTGCCCAAAGTGCCGGCCGACTGCTGTCCCTTCTCCCCGGGCGGGCGGCGGCTGTCCTTCCCCCGGGAGGGGTGGGGCGGACTCCTCTCTAACTCTGTTCTCCAACTGCTCCTCCCCGCTCCGGGCTGCGGCTTTTATAGCAGCCGCCGGTCCCGACCAGCCCAGCCCAGCCGCGCCTTCTGATTGGCTGAAAACCCGGCAAATCTCTGCCTCTGATTGGCGCGTTTTTCAATCCGCTCCAACCTCGGACACCAACGAAAAAGGCGGCTTATAGAATAAGAGCTCGTCTGTGAATCAGACTCGTTATTGTTAAAGTGATGGCCCTCTGTGGGACTGAATATTAACCAGTTATTAAAATCATTGCATCTGTGGGACTGAATAATAATCATTATTGTTTAAATTATTGCATCTGTGGGATTGAATAATAATCATTATTGTTAAAATCATTGCATCTGTGGGATTGAATAATAATCATTATTGTTAAAATTATTGCATCTGTGGGATTGAATAATAATCATTATTGTTTAAATCATTGCATCTGTGGGATTGAATAATAATCATTATTGTTAAATTATTGTATCTGTGGATTTGAATAATAATCGTTAAAATTATGGTATCTGGGACTGAATTATAATTAAAACTATGGCATTTGTGAGACTAAATAATAATCATTACTGCTAAAGATTGTCATCTGTGGGACTGAATAATCATTTTAATTAAAATTATAGCGTCTGTGGGACTGAATAATCATTAAAATGGCATCTGTGAGACTGAATAATTCATTATTAAATTGTGAATTATGGCAAATTGATCCATTAAAATTAGTGGTTCCTGAATTGACAGATTTAATTTCATTTTAGCTTTTCAGCGACCCGCTTGTAAATGAGATGCCGGTGACGGGTCGGTGTTGACCTGCTTCAGCACCTTGTAGATGTAGAATGTTGTAACTCTGCTTCCTGGTCTTCCTGCACTTCTTGTCGCCTTTGGCCCGCTTCTTGGTGGCCGCTTTCTTCGGCCCTTTTTTCGGGGCGATGCCCCTGGACGCCGCTTCAGGCCTGGTGAATGGACGCGAGGGTTTGTGATGGAGAAAGTCTCCCGGACGCGCTATTTAATAGATAGTCGTATGCAAATGAGGAATCAGAAAGTGAAGGATTCCTATTGGTGAACCAGTGCATAAGTATCTATTGTGAGTTAGGAACAAGGGGTGCCAACTGGCCAATCAGAAACGCTCATGGTGTTGCAGCTGGTTTCAGGCACGTGGGGGAGAGTCTCCACATGGCTGCAGCTTGAAAAATATATTACAATAGGAAAATACTGCGGAATCTGAAATAACAACAGAAAATGCTGGAAATACTTGATGAAGGGTCCCAGACCTGAAACGTTAACTCTGTTTCTCTCTCCACGGATGCTGCCTGGCCAGCTGAGTATTTCCAGCGTTTTCGGTTGAAAAATGTATTTTTGGTACCATAAGTTGCCCTGTTAAATTGCAGACTGCTTGCCCGACATTGATCCAGCTGAATGTTGGGAAGACCGGTCCCCGCCACTAACTGCGTCCCCACGTCACCGACTCCCTCCCTCTCCCTGGGCAGCTGGCTGAGCCAGACTGTTCGTAACCGTGGTGTCATATATGAACCCCCACCCCCCTCAGATGAGCTTCCGACCACATATCCACGCCAGCACTAAGACCGCCTATTTCCGCCGCCGGTACATCACCCGACCCCGCCTCTGCCTCAGCTCATCTGCTGCTGAAACCCTCATCCATGCCTTTGTTACCTCTAGACTTGACTATTCCAACGCACTCCTGGCCGGCCTCCCACATTCCACCCTACGCAAACTTGAGGTCATCCAAAACTCTGCTGCCCATGTCCGCACGTGCACCAAGTCCCGTTCAACCATTACCCCTTGTGCTCGCTGACCTACAGAGGCTCCCGGTTAAGCAACGCCTTGATTTTAAAAATCTCATCCTTGTTTTCAAATTCCTCCATGGACTCGCACCCCCCCTCCTCCCCCACACACACACAAAGCTAGGTGGGCGTGTGTGCTGTGAGGAGGATGCCGAGAAACTCCAGGATGATTTGGACAGGTTGGGCGATTGGGCAGATGCATGGCAGATGCAGTATAATGTGGATAAATGCGAGGTTATCCACTTTGGTGGCAAAAACAGGAAGACAGATTATTATCTGAACGGCAATAGATTGGGAAAAGGGGAAGTGCAACGAGACCTGGATGTCCTTGTGCACCAGTCGTTGAAGGTAAGCATGCAGGTGCAGCAGACGGTTAAGAAGGCAAATGGTATGTTGGCCTTCATAGCGAGAGGATTCGAATACAGGAGCAACAATGTCATGCTGCAGTTGTACAGGGCCTTGGTGAAACCACACCTTGAGTATTGTGTGCAGTTTTGGTCGCCTTATCTGAGGAAGGATGTTCTTGCCATGGAGGGAGTGCAGCGAAGATTCACCAGACTGATACCTGGGATGGCAGGAATGACGTATGAGGAGAGATTGGGTCGATTGGGCTTATCCTCGCTGGAGTTTAGAAGAATGAGAGGGGATCTCATTGAACCTTATAAAATTCTAAGAGGACTAGACAGACTAGATGCAGGAAGGCTGTTCCCGATGGCGGGGAGTCCAGAACTAGGGGTCACCATCTACGGATAAGGGGTAAGCCATTTAGGACTGAGATGAGGAGGAATTTCTTCACCCAGAGAGTGGTGAACCTGTGGAATTCTCTACCACAGAAGGCAGTAGAGGCCAATTCATTAAATATATTCCAGAGAGAGTTAGATATATTTCTTAAGGCTAAAGGGATCAAGGGATATGGGGAGAAGGCAGGGACAGGGTACTGAGCTTGGATGATCTGCCATGATCTCATTGAATGGCGGAGCAGGCTCGAGGGGCCGAATGGCCTACTCCTGCTCCTATCTTCTATGTTTCTATGTTTTTTCTATGTTTCTACCGTTATTTAATGGAATTAAATCCGCTCTACCTCTCTCTCTCCGCCTTTAAAACACTCCTTAAAACCTCCGTCTTTCTGTCCTAATATCTCCCGATGTGGCTCGGTGTCAATGTTTGTCTGATTACTCTCCTGTGAAACGTCTTAGGACGTTTTACTACATTAAAGGCACTATATGAATGCAAGTTGTTGTTGGAATACCTAGACCAGGCAGATGGATCATGGAGACCTGGGATTATCGTTAGCAGCATGACTCGATATTTCATCCATAAACCACGCCTGAAATCAAATATAAAGAGGCACATTCTTTGACAAAGATACACATAAAACATACCATAGTCACGCTGAAGCAAAGATTCTGCTGCTTGAACAGGTCTGGGAGGGTGGAGGGTGGGGGCTGTCCTATTGCACAGCGCTAGAAAGGTATCCATTATAGTGGTATGCTGCACAGTGCATAATTATGCTCTCAGAAGACACGTCACCATGCAGTAGTTGGGACAGGAAGGACAGTCAGGATCGACAGAGGCTGAGCTCACGGCTGGCTGCTCCACCAGACTGGCGGCAAGGAAGACAAGCCCAGCAACTTCTAATGGACAACCATTTCAATTAGACATTCAAAGGTCACTTCAGCACAAGCATTGCTGAACTCATGTTCCCAACGAAACTGATGCACCAAACCCATCCACACCATTATGCTCTACCCAACCCCGGCCATCAAACATATCAATCCCATTCATTTCCTGCTACAGAAATGGGCCCCAGTAAGAGTGAAAACGTGATTCCAATAAACAGTGCAGGATTCATTATGAATTAATGCCTCTTTATCCCACTGCTTCTCTGTGTCCAGCGCATCTCCAACTACCTAATGTAAGCGACCTGATGGACGGGACTGAATGTTTACTTGGATACAGATGACTCTTTACCTCCTTCTGCTGGGCCATAAGATTGCCCTGTTAATGCCACATCTAACACAGCAGCGGCTGCCTGAGATTGCACTCTCTGGCTCAGTAGGATGGCAAGGATACAGCAGGACCCCGAGCAACAACTCCCTTCTCCAATATATCCAAGTTTGCTGATGATACAAAGCTGGGTGGGAATGTAAGTTGTGAGGAGGATGCAAAGAGGTGCCAAGGGGATATAGACAGGCTAAGTGAGTGGGCAAGAACATGGCAACTGGAATATAATGCAGAGAAATGTGAAGTTATCCACTTTGGTAGGAAAAATAGAAAAGCAGAGTATTTTTTAATTGGTGAGAGATTGGGAAATGTTGGTGTTCAGAGGGACCTGGGTGTCCTTGTACACAAATCACTCCAAGTTAACATGCAGGTACAATTAGGAAAGCAAATGGTATGTTGGCCTTTATTACAAGAGGATTTGAGTATAAGAGTACAGACATCTTACTGCAATTACATAGGGCCTTGGTGAGACCACACCTGGAGTATTGTGTACAGTTTTGGTCTCCTTACCTAAGGAAGGATATACTTGCCATAAAGGGAGTGCAACAAAGGTTCACCAGACTGGTTCCTGGGATGGGGAGATTGTCCTTTGAGGAGAGATTGAGTGGACTAGGCCTATATTCTCTGGAGTTTATTAGATTGAGAGGTGATCTCATTGAAACATACACAAGTCTGACAGGGCTTGACAGGGTAGATGCAGGGAGGATGTTTCCCCTGGCTGGGGAGTCTAGAACCAGGGGTCAGTCTCAAAATAAGGGTCGGCCATTTAGGACGGAGGTGAGAAATGTCTTCACTAGAGGGTTGTGAAACTTTGGAATTCTCTACCCCAGAGGGCTAAGGAGGCTCAGTCATTGAGTGTATTCAAGACAGAGAAATAGATGTTTTAATATTAAGGGCATCAGGGGATAGTTCAGGAAAGTGGAGATGAGGTGGCGGAGCAGGTTCGAAGGGCCAAATGGCCGACTCCTGTTCCTGTTTCTTATGTTCTTATCTGTGCCTACTCCTGCCACGCCCCTCATTGTCAAATCTCGCAGTGAGGTTTACCAGAATTTTTACATTTCACAGACCTCTTTGTCGATTGAATGGGTGGCTATTAAAAGAGCCTTTTTTCTTTGGTTCAGATCCATAATTTAATTTAATCTTTTCAACCGCCGAATCCATAGAGTGTCCGCCCCTGGTGTTTCAGCGCGTACACCACGTCCAGGGCAGTGACCGTCCTGTGCTTCGCGTGTTCCGTGTAGGTGACCGAGTCTCTGATGATGTTCTCCAGGAAGACCTTCAGCACACCCCGGGTCTCTTCGTAGATGAGACCGGAGATGCGCTTGACGCCGCCTCGCTGAGCCAGGCGGCGGATGGCAGGCTTGGTGATACCCTGGATGTTGTCACGAAGGACTTTGCTGTGCCGCTTGACTCCGCCTTTCCCCAGCCCCTTACCCCCTTTCCCTCTGCTGAAACTGAAACTTAAGCTATTGCAAAAGAAACAACCCCAGTAATTGAATTGGGAATAAGAGTTTTCGGCGCCGCACACTCCTTTCATACAATGCTGGCGGACCTGGTTGGAAACCCATAAATGGGCGGAGTCAGGATGAAAATGAGGACTCCCGGTTCCTTCTCAAGTAGCCGATATTGAACTGCACCCGTGGGGGAGATAAGCAAAATACTGTGAATGCTGTCAAACCTGAAATAAAACAGAAACTGCACAGAATATACACAGCAGGTTGGGCAGCACCTGTGGAGAGAGAGAGAGAGAAATAGAATCGATCTTCCTTGTGCCAGACCTTGTTTTGGACACAGATTTGTCTCCTTCAGCTGTGCTTTATTGAAGTCCTTCCCAGTTTTTATCTCCCATTACATGTTTCGGTCCTTCCAGCAGATGACTTTTCCATTGTACCACTGCTTCCCCCCCCCACCCCCCTCCGCCTTTGTGGGGTGTTTCCAGTTCACCCGGGTTTTCACAAGTTAACAGGGGTGGAGGGTGGGGGTGGGGAGATGCCTTCAGTTAGATGCAACCTGGATGAAGGCAGCCTGGACACCTCTTTCACAGAGTGTTGTAATCGCTGATAAGCACAAAGGTTTAATATAATAATGACTGGGAGATGGCTACTCTCCGAGTCCTCCTGACCCTCAGACTTGAGCACCTACCAGCAATCAGTGAAATCCCAATTGTGATCTGAGGTGAAACCTTTGCTTTAGAAAGTAGCTCCAGGGGTTTCAGAATGCAAGGGCCACTGTATGTGCGTTGTCCATCAGCAGCTTTACCAGCACAAAAATTAATCAGAAGAGCAAATGACAGAATAAACAGCCACTTGCCAATATACAGACAAGACTACTAGGAATCATTCCTAATAGAAATGTTACTCCAGCTCCCCATATTTCCAACTGCATGTGATTACTATGGTTTACAATACTAATCAATCTTTGCTAGATAGGAAGGTCTATGGATGCAACATTAATATTTTCTGGTCTATTTCTCAGTCATTGTTTTCCATTGTTTCCCTAAACCTCTCCGTCTCTCGACCTCTCTTTCCTGCTTTAAGACACTCCAAAAAACTTACCTCTTTGACGAAGCTTTTGGTCATCCACCCGAACCTCTCCTTATGTGGCTCGCTGTCAAATTTTGCTTGATAATCGCTCCTGTGAAGCGCCTTGGGACGTTTTACTACATTGTTGTTGTTTTGTGCACCTCTTAAGTTAATATGCAGCATATTCCTTTCTTTCCTGTGAAATTGGAAGTGGTAGAAAACCAGGAGCCAATGTCGGCCGACAAGAGCAGGGGTGATTTGTGAGCGGGACCTGGTGCGGGATAGGAAGCGGGCAGCAGAGTCTTGGATCAGCTGAAGTTTGCTGAGGATGAAGGAAGGGAGGCTGCCCAGGAGAGCATTGGAATAGTCGTGTCTGGGGGGCGACAAAGGCATGGATGCGACTTTCAGCAGCAAATGGTCTGAGGCAGGGGCGGAGGCAGGCAATGCCACAGGGGTGGAAGTAGGTGATATTCGTGATGGAGAGTAAGGGGAGAAACCCAGGGGCTAGATTTTCACCTTAGCACTTAGGCGTAAAACGGATGTTGCGGATCGGCCACCCGTTAAAGAAATTGCCCGATTTTCATTCCGTTGAATTTAATGTAGTGAAAATTGGATGACTTCTATAACAGGAAGTCTCGCCAGATTCAACCCCCAGACTGAGCCTTATGACATTTATGAACTAACAAAGCAGGTTCACTCCTAAGTTAGAAATTTCTTCCAAATCCATGGGAATCTTGAATTGTTTTTCTTATTGTTTTGAAAGCCTCTTGCATTAATGTACAACATTTCTTTTCTTTTAAATTGGAGGTGTTAGGGAGCCAGGAGTCAAAGTAGGTCAGCAAGGGCAGGGTTGATTTGTGAGAGGGACCTGCTTTCAGCTGTGGCTCTGTGGGTAGCACCCTTGCCGCTTGAATCAGAAGGTTGTGGGTTCAGAGTCCCCACTCCAGAAACATCAGCACACAATCTAGGCTGACACTCCAGTGCAGTGCTGAGGGAGCGCTGCACTGTCGGAGGTGCAGTCTTTCGGATGAGACGTTAAACCGAGGCCCCGTCTGCTCTCTCAGGTGGATGTAAATAGATCCCAAGGGGGATGATTTCAAACAAGAGCAGGGGAGTTATCCCCGGTGTCCTGGCCAATATTTATTCCTCAATCAACATAACAAAAACAGATAATCTGGTCTTTATCACATTGCCCATTTGTGGGAGCTTGCTGTGCGCAAATTGGCTGCTGCATTTCCTACACTGCAACATTAACTACACTTCAAAAGTATTTCATTGGCTGCAAAGAGCTTTGGGACTTCCTGAGGTCATGAAAGGCGCTATACAAATGCAAGTCTTTCTTTACTTAATCACATGTTTTTTTAACTTGTCAGAAACAAGGCTTTTCGTTCGGCCTGTTATACCAAGCGCTCAACCATTCCGTCCAGGGAGATCAAGACTGCCGTGCTTCTTCAGCCTGGGGAGAACTGGACAAACAGGCCAGGTTGCTTTCTTCAGTGCCCAGGGGTAGTGCTTGGCAGGGCAAAAGCTCCAATGGCAGAAATTGGAACAAAAAGCATATCCTTCCATTGTACAGGTACTGGTTTGTGACCAAATTTTAACCTGGTCTTACGTAGTCATGAAAATCTATAATGAATCTAAAAATGCAAAATTGGAGAATTTCCCCAGTCTCCTTTACGTTCTAAACTTTGGTGATTTTAGCAAAGATGGCTATAAAACGGAGGATAGAAGTTAATGGACGTTTCATGGACTGGCAGAAAATGGGAAGTGGTGTCCTACAGGGACCACCGTTGTTCACCTTATAGATATATATATATATAAATGATTTAGACTCAGAAATCGGAGATCTAGAGTCGAAATTTGTTGATTGGCACATAGGAACAGGAGGAGGCCATTCAGCCCCTCGAGCCTGTTCCACCATTCAATGAGATCATGGCTGATCTGTATCTCAACCCCCTCTACCAACCTTGTTCCCGTGGCCCTAAATAACTTTGCCTAACAAAAATCGATCAAGTTGACACCAAATTGGGGTGAGGTTGGGGGGGGGCAGAGCTAATAATGTGGGGAGCTACACCAAAACACAGGAAGATATAAACATGCTTGCAGAATGGGCAGATATATTGCAAATGAAATTCACTATAGCTAAGTGTGAGGTGGTTCATTTTGGTAAGTGGAATAAGGAGGCCACTTATTCCTGGGAATACAGATACAGTACGTAAATTGCTAACCGAAGTAACACACCTTGATAAGGTCATAAAGAGTACAAATAAATTACTGAGGTTCATTGCTGGAGAAATTGAATAAAAAAGCAGAGATGCCAATTTATATAGAACCTTGGTTAGACCACCACTGGAGAACTGTGTACTGTTCTTGTATCCATATTACAAAAAGGATACTGAAGCATTGGAAAAACTGCAGGAAAGACTTACAAGAATGTTTCCAGAATCGAGAGCATGGGAACTATCAGCAGGCTGGGGTTCTTTTCTCTGGAGAAGTGATGACTACGAGGAGACCCGATCAAGGTCTTTCAAATTAGGAAGGGGTTCTATGGGGTGGATGTGGAGAAATTGTTTCCACTTGTGGGTCCAGAACAAGTGGGCTTAAACATAAGAGAGCCACTAACAGATCAAATAAGGAATTCAGGAGGATTATTTTGACACAGGGGCCTAGAAATTCAGTGGTGTTAGCGCCCACTTAGTGCCTAAAGAGGTCTTTTGCACCGGCGCTGTTGGTAGCCTGGAATTCAGTGTAGCGCAAATGGTGGCGTTAGCCGGTAGCGCTGCGCCGGCACCGATGACGTCATCGGTGTGCGCAGCGCCCCGGGTCCAACGCGATGCCGGCCCGACGCCCAAATTCAGTTGCCGCCGCCTCTCCCGTAGCGGGCGGAAAGAGCGTTTGTAAAACGGGGCCTTGCAGCTCCCAGAGGCCGGGGCGTAAAGGTGGAGGTGCGGCCGGCCACTTGGCCGCACCTTCCTCCCCGGACTCCCACACCACCCCCCCCGCGGCATTGGTCTCTGACCCCCGCGAGCCCAGCACTTCTCCGTGGTGCCGGGCTCATTTGCCAGGGGAATCCAGCGGCGATCTCACGGCTGCAGGCAGCTCCTCCTTAAGAGAAGGAGGAGGCCTGCAGTACCCCAGCCTGCCGCACCGCATCGGGTGGCGCTGCGGCAGCTGGACGCCTGAAATTGACTTTCAGCGCCCCAAGCGGAGGTGGCCAAACCCTGCAATAGCGCCCGCCTCCGTCTTGGGGCGCTGCAACTGAATTTCATGCTGGCGCTACGGGAATCCGGGCGTGCGCTAACTTTCGGGCACTAAAGACCTGGCGCGGCGATAGCGAATTTCTAGGCCAGAGAGTGGTGAGAATGTGGAACTGGCTGCCACATGGAATGGTTGAAGCAGAGAGCACCGGTGCATTTAAGGTGAGGCTTGATGCATACATGAGGGAGAAGGGACTAAAGAAGGAAAGACTTGCATTTATGTAGCACCTTTCATGACCACCAGACATCTCAAAGTGCTTTGCAGCCAATGAAGTACTTTTGGAGTGTCGTCACTGTTGTAATATGGCAGCCAATTTGCCTACAGCAAGCTGCCACAAACAGCAACGTGATAATGACCAGATAATCTGTTTTTGTTATGATGGCTGAGGGATAAGTATTGGCCCCAGGACACCGGAGAGAACTTCCCCTTCTCTGCTTCGAAATAGTGCCATGGGATCTTTTACATCCACCTAAGAGGGCAGACGGGACCTCAGTTTTAACGTCTCATCTGAAAGACGGCACCTCCGACAGTGTCGCACTCCCTCAGCACTGCAAGCCTAGTTTTATGTGCTCAAGTCTCTGGAGTGGGACTTGAACCCACAACCTTCTGACTCAGAGGCGAGTGTGCTGCCCACTGAGCCACAGCTGACACTGTAGTACAGTGCAGAATAGAGGGCTAGGGTGGGAAGGGGCAATTCAAGTGGTAGGAGGTTTGTGTGCAGTATAAACATCGGCATCGAGCTGTTGGGCCAAATGGTCTGTTTCTGTGCTGTAGATTCTATATTGACCATTGAACCAGATCTCGGTCTCTGCCTCTGGTCTTAGTATGGCCTCAGTTGTCCACCGATATAAAAGTCCTTTTGCATTAATAACAAAACAATTTGTTGCTGGAAAAAGAAACAAAGAAAGACTTGCATTACTACTACTTTGGTCTGATGGGTAAAGCTTATGATGGGATGTCTAGTTTGGCCGTCCATCCGATGGCCTCCTGAGATGCCGAGCGGAGAAATCAGGTGCCTCCCACAACAGATCTATAGTGGGCATGTGTGATGTGTTCCATGGTCTGGGACTCATGGCCACAGTCGCACATCGGGTCGTCCCTCATCTTCCACTTGTGGAGCGGCTGGCCGCAGCGTCCATGTCCTGTGCGGATTGGGTTGAGCGCTGTCCGCTGTCTTTGAGCGCGGTCAAAGCCAGGGGCCTCTGCTGTTGAGTCAGTGATGAGGTGTCGGTTCTTTATGTTGCATGCATCCCACGAATCTGTCCATCTGGATAGTGGGTCGATACCAGCTGCATCAAAAGTGGCTGCTGTTTCCCAGAATGGCCGGTGCAACTTTCAGCGCCTTCGTGGTGGGTTTATCCAGTCTTTGTGAATGGGAAGGTCAACGTTGCTCATGATTTCTTCCATCTCATGGAGCACGGTGGCATCGTGGTGAATGGCAGGCGGGGCAATGTGGGACTGCACCGGGAGCAAGTTCAGTTGGAGTGGACTTAAGCATCCCTGACACCGCCCTCAGTGCCTTTCACCACCTCAGGATGTCTCAAAGCGCTGTACAGCCAATGAAGTATTTTGAAGTGCAGTCACTGTTGTAATGTCGGAAACACGATTTTCACATGACTGCATATAGTGATATTTCAAGCACCAGGCAGAATGGAGATGATTTGGAAATACCTGCATCAATCATGCCTGGAGACCACACAGCTGTAAATGACTGGGATTAATTTTAAGCATATCATTTCTATTATGGAACTATCCTCCACTCACGGCATTTCATTGGAGAAATAAACTCACTATTATCGGGAGACTTTGCTGTAGTTTCGGTCATGAGTTATGTTTCCTGTAGTTTGTTAAATAGACTTTGTTTGCTGTATGCTGAGTAATAGGCTGTTTAATCCTGTTGTGACATGTTTTAAAATATGGTTCAACCTTTTTTTATTATTCATTCATGGGATGTGGGCGTCACTGATAAGGCCGGCATTCATTGCCCACCCCTAATTGCCCTTGAGCTGCCTTCTTGAACTGTGATGTGATGATAATCCCGTTGAATGTCAAGGGGAGGTGGCTAGACTCTCTCTTGTTGGAAATGGTCATTGCCTGAAACTTGTGAGTTGCGAATGTTACTAGCCACTTATCAGCTGAAGCCTGAATGCTGTCCAGGTGTCCCTGCATGCGGGCAAGGACTGCTTCATTGCCTGAGGAGTAATTGGTGTAAGACAAGCCCGAATTCAAAGTTTGAAGAGCGCAACCAGATCGGATGCACCCGCCCAGGGAGGGGGAGGGGGGTATTGAAAGTTTGAAGAATGCAGCCAAATTTGATGCACCTGCCCATTGAGGGGAGGTGGGGGTGGAGTTGAAGGTTTGAAGAATGCAGTCCCATTGCATGTCAAGGGGAGGTGGCGAGGCTCTCTCTCTTGTTGGAGCTGGTCATTGTCTGGCACTTGTCAATTATCAGCCCAATCCTGAATGTTGTCCGGGTCTTGCTGCAGGCGGGCAGGGACTGCTTCGTTATCTGAGGAGTAATCGGTGTACTCTTTTGATTGGGTACTTGAACAAAATGTCTGTAAATTAATAAAACTTTAAATAAAACTTCACAAATTAAATTAAAATTTGATTGTCCGGGTTGATAATGCACTCCAGTCCCCGCGGCGCCCACCGGTCGCGGAATGGAGTAATCGGTGTGAGGCAAACCCGAATTCAAAGTTTAGTTCGCATGGTTAATGTAATGGATGCACCGCCTCGGGTGAAAGAGGGGTTGTAGGTTTGAAGAATGCAACCAAAAGGGATGTAGCCGCCTCGGGAGAGAGAGGGGTTGAAGGTTTGAAGAATGCAACCAAAAGGGATGCACCCGCCTCGGGAGAGGGAGGGGTTCAAGGTTTGAAGAATGCAACCAAAAGGGATGCACCCGCCTCAGGAGAGGGAGGGGTTGGAGGTTTGAAGAATGCAACCAAAAGGGATGCATCCACCTAGGGAGAGGGAGGGGTTGAAGGTTTGAAGAATGCAACTAAATCTTTTCACGCTCGCACTCACACAGAAAGAGTCGCAGGCAGCGCTCGGCCACGCGCCGGGTCCCGTTGGAGGAGTTGCCTCTGGACCGTCCGCCTTGAGCTTACAAAAGGCACGGCCGCTGCCGCCGCTCGGCAGCTGGACTCGGCGCGGTGAGGAGCGCGGAGCAGCCGGAGGAGGGGGGGGAGGCGCTGAGCGGAGCAGCTGGACTCGGCGCGGTGAGGAGCGCGGAGCAGCCGGAGGAGGGGGGGGAGGCGCTGAGCGGAGCAGCTGGACTCGGCGCGGTGAGGAGCGCGGAGCAGCCGGAGGAAGGAGGGAGGCGCTGAGCGAGCGAAAAAATAAAATGGCTTCGGGTGACCAGACCAAAGGCCCGGCCCGAGGCCGCAAGGCCAGGAAGAGGAGGAGCTCAGCCCAGGGCACGGCCGGCGGGCGGGCCCACGGTGTCGGGCCACATCCTGCAGGCGGTGGCGGCTTCCAGGGAGCGGCGCGGCCTGTCGCTGGCTGCCGTCAAGCAGGCGCTGTCGGCCGCCGGCTACGAAATGCCGCGCATGAACTGGCGGGTGAAGCAGGCGGTGCGGAGCCTGGTGACCGAGGCCTCGCTGGTGCGGCCGGCCGGCAAGAACAAGCCCAGGGGGCAGAGGAGGAAGGGGGGCGGTGATCCTGCTGCTGCCGCCCGCCCGCCCGCCCGCCAGAGAAAGGCCGAGAGGAGGGCGGGCAGGGTCCGCCAGGGGGCAAGGCCCATCGGGTGACCCGGGAGCCGTCGGGGGCCCCAGGTCCCCTCCAGGGGCAGGAAGCCCGGGAGCTGCCGAGACCAGAAGGCGGCAGCAGCCCCACGGGCGGCGGCCAAGACTGAAAACCCAAAACAGAAATACTACCCACGTGAACCAAAACAAAAGGCTCTTTTCAGAGCCACCACACCCTTCAGATGAAAGAGGTTGTTCCAGAATTATACAATAAATATCTTTATTTTTAAATCATTGCTGCGGCCGATAAACCCGAGAATCTTCGAATGATCCTGGCGGTTGTCCTCCAGCTCTCGGGAGCCTTTGCAACCAGCTGCAGCCGTCGTGAAGCATCTTGCAGACTAGAATGAGTTGGAGAAAAAATAGTCACAGAAATGATTGGTATTCATTGGATTAAGAGTTGGAATTGTGTTGGTGTTTCTGCTCCATACGATCATCCATGTCGCCCTACTTTATCTCATGTTTCCAGCGCATTCTGCAGTGAGTGTCTCACTTCCTGACTCCAAGCCTTTCCACCATCTACAAGGCACAAGTCAGGAGTGTGATGGAATACTCTCCAGTGTGGACCATCGACAAGATGCACTGCAGCAACTCGTCAAGGCTTCTTCGGCAGCACCTCCCAGACCCGCGACCTCTTCCACCTAGAAGGACAAGGGCGGCAGGCGCATGGGAACACCACCACCTCCAAGTTCCCCTCCAAGTCACACACCATCCTGACTTAGAAATATATCGGCCGATCCTGCATCGTCGCTGGGTCAAAATCCTGGAACGCCCTCTCTAACAGCACTGTGGGAGTACCTTCACCACACGGACTGCAGCAGTTCAAGGAGGCGGCTCACCACCACCTTCTCAAGGGCGATTAGGGATGGGCAATAAATGCTGGCCTTGCCCAGCGATGCCTACATCCCGAGAATCTTTTTAAATACCAAATAAATTGCCTCAGGTTCAGCATTTGTGTACTATGCCATAAGGGTTTTAGTAAATAGCTAATATTGCAGTGGCCTTTCTTAAACAGAAGCGATTAAGCGCATATATTTTTTTCTTAGACAATCTCTTTTGTAGTTTCTGGGAGCTGTCTAATTTGTATATTATGGGGAGTTCCAGAATTGTGGCTCGAATGAAATGTATTTCGCATAAGACATTTACTGTGGACGTGTCACATGAGAGTATGAGATTTTATATATATATAGCTTTGGGATTTTGCTCCAGCAAATTAAGGTTTCCCCATTCCTTGCGTGGCAGCGGCTTCTGGCAAAAAAAACTTGATAGGTGACTGTGATTTGTGCAGACTGAACATGTGGTGTGTCAAGGATCAGCCAATTGGAATAGACAATTTGGCATCCTTCATTAGGATAAAGCTGCGTATATAAAGGAGGGGTTGCGGGCTCCATTTCAATGTTGCTTTGTGTTTTTATTAACCAGTCACCATGGAGAACACTCCAGCACGGTGGCATAGTGGTTAGCACTGTTGCCTCACAGCGCCAGGGACCCGGGTTCGAATCTGGCCTCGGGTGAATGTGTGGAGTTTGCACATTCTCCCCGTGTTTGCGTGGGTTTCCTCCGGGTGCTCCGGTTTCCTCCCACAGTCCAAAGATGTGCGAGTTAGGTTGATTGGCTATGATAAATTGACCCTTAGTGTTAGGGGGATTAAATAGGTGGGGATAGGGTGGAATATGTGTTGGCGTAGGGGTTACGGGGATCGGGTGGGATATGTGTCGGTGCAGGCTCGATGGGCCGAAATGGCCTCTATCTGCACTGTGGGGTCTCTGTGATTCTGTGAGAAGGAATTGAAGGGCTTGCTATGCCGACTGCTGCTGCTGTTTCCACCAGTTCCACCACAGCCGGTGCCAAGGGCGCCGTCTCCAAGAAGGGCTCGAAGAAATCCGCCATTAAAATGACCAGGAGAAGGGACAGGAAGTACAGGAGGAGCAGGAAGAAGAGTTCCAGCATCTACATCTACAAGGTGCTGAAGCAGGTCCACCCCGACCCGACACCGGCATCTCCTCCAAGGCCATGAGTGTCATGAACTCGTTCATCACCGACATCTTCAAGCACATCGCCTGCGAGGCTTCCCGCCTGATCCATTGCACCAAACACCAGACCATCTCCTCCAGGGCAGGAGATCCAGACCGCCGTCCGCCTCCTGCTGCCCGGGGAACTGGCCAAGCACGCCATCTCAGAGGGGACCAAGGCAGTCACCAAATACACCAGCTCCAAGTAGAGTCCCCCTCCCAAAATAAAACCTGCAATTAAATCACCAAACAGCTCTTTTAAGAGCCACTTCACAAAGCCTTACAATGGAGCTATTAAACAAAACCGAGACCCCTGAACAAATACTTCTGTTAGGCTGTATGTTAATGCAATGAATTGCCAAATTAATCGTCTGGTTCATCCATCTACATGTGGTGCGTTCTATTTATGAAAGCTGTTTTAATTCGCATTTCTTACTTTTGAGTATAAGTCCCTGAAGGGATTGGGGAATTCATGGGGAAGGGGGCAATCGGTGCTCAATAACTCCGAGAACAAGGATTTCGGTTGAAACCAAGGCTCTTCCCTGCCAGTTGAAGAATTTACTCTTGATATTGAAACCCAGGAGTACAGCGAAGATCAATGTTGCCGGACCGCCAATATTGTGGAAAAAAGCGGGTAAAATGGGAGGTAGCTCAAGCATTAATGTTCATTGATGCCACATTTCGGTTTCAGAAGACCTTTGTTTTGTACAGGGAAGGGGAGAACTTGGAGACAAGAAATCATTGAGACCGCGACTTGGAGTAGGAGATAAGACGGACACATTTCCCCAGATCAAAAAACAAAGGGCCAAACTAATTCATAAAAAATGTGAGCATAAAAAAAGCCTGAGGGTTTTATACCTTAATGCGAGAAGCATCAGGAACAAGGTAGATGAATTAGCTGTGGAAATAGAGGTTAATAATTATGATCTAATTGGGATTACGGAAACATGGTTGCAGGGTGAGCAGGGCTGGGAGCTTAACATACAGGGGTATTCAGTATTTAGGAAGGATCGACAGAAAAGAAAGGGAGGAGGGGTAGCATTGCTAGTAAAAGAGGGGATAAATGCAATTGAAAGGAAGGATATTAACTCAGTTAATACAGAATCTATATGGGTGGAGCTAAGAAATAGCGAGGGGCGAAAAACATTAATAGGAGTGGTATATAGGCCTCCAAATAGTAAAATAGAGGTTAGGGAGGGCATCACGAGGGAAATTAGAGAAGCGTGCAATAAGAGCACAGCTGTCATCATAGGTGACTTTAACTTACATATAGATTGGACTAGCCTAATCAGTAAAAATAATGAGGAGGAGGAATTCCTTGAGTGTTTAAGGGATGGTTATCTGGATCAATATTTCGAGGAACCAACTCGGGAACAGGCTATATTGGACTGGGTACTGTGCAATGAGAAGGGACTAATCAGTAATCTTGTTGTACGGGGACCCTTGGGTCAGAGCGATCATAACATGATCGATTTCTCACTCGAAATGGAGAGCGAAGAAATTGACTCAGAGACTAAGGTCCTGAATTTAAACAAGGGGAATTATGATGCCATGAGACGGGAACTGAGTAGGTCTGATTGGACAACGTTCCTGAGAGGACTGGAGGTAGATAAACAATGGCAAACATTTAAAGATAGAATGACAAAATTGCAAAAATTGTTTATACCAATCTGGCATAAAAGGAAATCTAAAAAGGTGACTCAACCGTGGATAACAGGGGAAATTAGAGACAGCATAAAATCCAAAGATAGGGCGTATAAAATAGCCAAAAAAAGCGCCAGAGCGGAAGATTGGGAACAGTTTAAGATAGAGCAAAGGAGGGCAAAGGGCATGATCAAGAGGGGCAAAATAGCTTACGAAAACAAGCTGGCGGAAAATATAAAAACTAACTCCAAAAGCTTTTATAAATATATCAAAAGGAAAAGACTGGTGAAAACCAAAGTTGGTCCATTGCAGTCAGATACGGGGGAATATATAATGGGAAATAAGGAAATGGCAGATCAACTAAATGCATACTTTGGGTCAGTCTTTACGAAGGAAGACACAAAAAACCTCCCTGGGATATCGGGAAAAATAGGGACATTGGCAAAGGAGGAACTGACGCAAATCAATATCTCTAAGGATATGGTGTTAAGGAAGCTAAAGGGATTGAAGGTGGACAAATCCCCAGGGCCTGATAACATGCATCCTAGGGTACTGAAGGAGGTGGCCCAAGAGATAGCGGATGCACTAAGGATGATTTTTCAGAATTCATTAGACTCGGGAACAGTGCCGATGGATTGGAGGGTAGCTAACGTTACCCCACTATTCAAAAAGGGGGGTAGGGAAAAAGCAGGTAATTACAGACCTGTAAGCCTTACATCAGTTGTGGGCAAAATGCTGGAGTCCATCATTAAGGATGAAATAGCGGAGCACTTAGCAAATGGGGACAGGATAGGACAGAGTCAACATGGATTTACAAAGGGTAAATCGTGCTTGACTAATCTATTGGAATTTTTTGAGGGAGTAACTGGTAGAATAGATGGGGGAGAGCCAGTAGATGTGGTGTACCTGGACTTCCAAAAGGCCTTCGATAAGGTCCCACATAAAAGATTAGCATGGAAAATTGAGGCTCATGGGATAAAGGGGAAAGTTTTGGCGTGGATAGGGAACTGGCTGTCAGATAGAAAACAGAGAGTTGGAATAAACGGCTCATTTTCTGAATGGCAGGCAGTAACAAGTGGGGTACCACAGGGATCTGTCCTGGGCCCCCAGCTGTTCACAATTTACATTAATGACCTGGATCAGGGAGTCGGATGCAGCATTTCCAAATTTGCAGACGACACTAAACTAGGAGGTGGGGTGGGCTCAGAGGAAGAGACCAGGAAGCTCCAGAGCGATTTGGACAGACTGGGCGATTGGGCGGATAAATGGCAGATGCACTATAATGTGGACAAGTGCGAAGTTATCCACCTTGGGTGCAGGAACGGGAGGGCAAATTATTATTTAAATGGCAATAGATTGGGAGAGGGGGAAGTACAGAGAGACCTGGGTGTTCTTGTACACCAGTCACTGAAGGCGAGCATGCAGGTGCAACAGGCGGTCAAGAAGGCAAACGGTATGCTGGCCTTCATAGCAAAAGGGTTAGAATACAGGAACAGGGATACCTTGCTGCAGCTGTACAGGGCACTGGTGAGACCACACCTCGAGTACTGTGTACAGTTTTGGTCGCCTCATCTGAGGAAGGATGTTCTTGCCATGGAGGGGGTGCAGCGGCGATTCACCAGGCTGATACCAGGAATGGCGGGAATGACCTATGAGGAGAGACTATGTAGTTTAGGGATGTACACACTGGAGTTTAGAAGATTGAGAGGGGACCTCATAGAAGTGTATAAAATTCTGACAGGTCTAGACAGACTGGATGCAGAAGGAATGTTTCCCTTGGCGGGTGAGAACAGAACTAGAGGACATAATTTAAGGATAAGGGCTAAACCATTTAGGACAGAGATGAGGGGGAATTTCTTCACTCAGAGAGTGGTGAACCTGTGGAACTCATTGCCACAGAGGGCAGTGTACGCCAGCTCATTAAATATATTTAAGAGGGAATTAGATATATTTCTACGGGCAAAAGGGGTTAAGGGTTACGGAGAGAAGGCGGGGACGGGATACTGAATTAAAGGATCAGCCATGATCTCATTAAATGGCGGAGCAGGCACGAAGGGCCGAATGGCCTACTCCTGCTCCTATCTTCTATGTATCTATGTATCTATGTATCAAGAAATCTGCACAGCTCACATTTACAAATGACATTTAAGGTCGAAACATGTCCCAAGATGCTTCACGGGGGAAAGAGATGAAGAGACGCTCAAGTCTTTACAGAGAGCTGAGCTAAAGATACATGAAAAAAACATAAGATTCAGAAGAACTTAATAATAATAATAATCAATTTTATTGTCATTGTTAGTGCACAAGTGCAGTACAATGAAATTTAGGCTTGCGGCTCCCGAGAGTGTACATTTAGATTAAGACATTTAACATTCAACATTCATTTGACTTGTAATACATAAACATAATAAAGTGCATTGGCAGATGTGCAGGCTTTAGAGTTTATTTGTGGAGTTCAGTAGGATGACAGCCCTGGGAAAGAAGCTGTTTCTAAATCTGGTTGTTCGGGTGCGAATGCATCTGTAGCGTCTCCCAGATGGCAGGAGGGCGAACAGACTGTGGCTGGGGTGCGTGGGGTCTTTGATGATGGTCAGTGACCTCCGTAAAGAGCGAGAGAGAATGTCTCTGGGGATATATAATCGCTCTGAGGTGATACACGCTTAGGAAAGAAGGCGACTTTGTTTTGTGTTTTGTTGGCGGGCATTTTTCAGGAGACGAGACCTTTGGCTCTGCAGCGTCTGGTTCGCCTGGTTAAATAGCGCCGGCTGCTGGAAACTCTTCATCCCCCAACACACACTCAGATAGAGAGAGAGAGAGAACAGGTCCCAGCCCCAAGCCGTGGCCGACACTCACCCTGCCAGGAACACCAGGAGGAAGACCAGGACTGCGCCCACGGCCAGGAGACCCAGCGCCACCGTGTCCCAGCAGATCCTGGAGGCGGTGGCGGCCACCAAGGAGTGCCGGGGGCTCTCGGCTCTCAAGAAGCTGCTCTCGGGCCACGGCTACGACGTGGCCAGAAACAACTGGCGGGTCCACCAGGCGGCCCGGAGCCTGGTGACCAAAGGCTCACTGCTGCAGCCCACCGGCACCGGCGCCTCGGGCTCCTTCAGGCTCAGCAAGAGGTGGGGCGACTGGGAGGAGGAGGAGAAACCCAAGAGGGAGCCCGCCTACGCCGCCAGGGAGCGGAGGAGGATGAAGCAAGGTGCGGTCAGGAAAGCGGCACCCAGGAGCAGAAGCTCGCCCAGGAAGACCCAGAAACAGGGCGCCGCCAGGAAGGGGGCGAGGAGGGCCACCGCCCGCAAACCCAAGGGGAGGAAGGCGGCCAGGGCCAAAGGGAAAGGCAAACGCCAGCGTGCAAAGCCGAGCAAGCTGGCCAAACAACCGGAGCAGGAAGCGGACCAAACCCCCGCTCAGGAGGAGACCTCCCTGTCGGAGAAAGAAAGCCAAGTTTGCTCAGAGCAAGAGGACAGCTCCTGAAGGGGAGACCAATCAGAGGATGAATACCTTCAATATCAAATGGCTCTTTTCAGAGCCACAAAAAACATTCACAAAGAGCCGGACCGGAGGGTTGGGTGTGTGAAAAAAGGAACATTGCAATTGGCCAGATGGTTAATGACCAAAATCATCCTTATTGAAAAATAGAAAACCAATTATTTCCCCATTACAATACTGGAAATTATTAAAAATTCGATTGAGTTTTAATTCCTGAAGTATACCTGCCAGGAATAATACAATACATGAACCAATATTGGTTTTTAACTCCTATTTTAAAGGTGGTTAAATTGACAGCAGCAGAGCTGTGATAGATTGTAGGGCGGGAGAATCGGAAGACCAGGAGTCCTCAGCCTGGAGCCACTTTCAACAGTCCTCAGCCAACTCCGCAACCGCAGCTTTTGCCTCAAATTGTTCATTTTGTTAGTCTCATTGCTGAAGCGAGAAATATATCTGAAAATTATAAATGGTTGAAATCCAATCCTGCCGTGCAGCTGATGATTGTTGCTGCAAGTATTTATTGCAATGGGCATATCGTGAAACTACAAACGTCTTTATGAACTCCTGCGGTTGCGGTGATGCCTTCTAGATAGCATTTAAATTCTGTTAGTTAGTGACACGATTTCGGTAGGTCAGTCGTCTTCGCCACTTGAATGTGTAAGAATCAACGTTGAAACAACAATAATGAGCTATTTTCGCTTCCATTGTGTGCTTCCGATACACTTTTAATAGCCGAGCTGAGATTGTCTTTGTCAAGACCACCAATTTACATTTTTATAACGTAAAACAATGGATGGTATCGCAGAATACAACCTCCAAAACGCTGGGGAAATTCCTACAAAACGTGGTCCTAAAATTCAGGCACCATAAACCAGGTGGCCCCACTTATAAACACATGGAATTTTAGAATGTGGTCTCCAACGTACTGGTGAAATGTTGGGGACTTCCCAACATCCCAGGTAATAGGATTTGGTCACCAAGAACCAGTGTGTGATTGTGCGGACCCAGATCGATGAGTAGCGGGGACTGGAGTGCATCATCAACCCGGACCACCAAATTTTAATTTGATTTGTTTAAGTTTTATTTGAACTTTTGTTAATTTACAGTCAATTTGTTTAAGCACCAACCAAAAGAGTCCCCCAAACGCCGGACCATCTCCTCCCGGCCGGGAGATCCAGACCGCCGTCCGCCTCCTGCTGCCCGGGGAACTGGCCAAGCACGCCGGACCATCTCCTCCCGGCCGGGAGATCCAGACCGCCGTCCGCCTCCTGCTGCCCGGGGAACTGGCCAAGCACGCCGTCTCGGAGGGGACAAAAACTGTCACCAAATACACCAGCTGCAAATAAAGCCTCTCGTTCCTCCCACCTTAAAAACTCAACCCAAAGGCTCTTTTCAGAGCCACTCACCAGATCCAGAAGGGACTATTTATTTTCATTTGACTAATGACATTTGAAATATGGACAGCATAAAGAACGAAACTCTTTAAAAAAATGTTTTATCATGCTTTCTTTATTTAACCCCCACTTTCATTTTTTTGTCGTATGTTCAGATTTTGCTGGTGTGTTTTTGTAATACAGTATATCGTTAATTTAAAATAGATTGAAATTTAACAAATATATAACAAAATGATGCATTGTCACTGCCCTGTTTTGTACAAAGCACTCATTTATAAGCGGGTCGCTGAAAAGCTAAAATGAAATTAAATCTGTCAATTCAGGAACCAGTAATTTTAAAGGATCAATTTGCCATAATTCACAATTTAATAATGAATTATTCAGTCCCACAGACGCTATAATTTTAATTAAAATGATTATTCAGTCCCACAGATGACAATCTTTAGCAGTAATGATTATTATTTAGTCTCACAAATGCCATAGTTTTAATTATTATTCAATCCCAGATACCATAATTTTAACGATTATTATTCAATCCCACAGATGCAATAATTTAAACAATAATGATTATTATTCAATCCCACAGATGGAATGATTTTAGTAACTGGTTAATATTCAGTCCCACAGATGCAATAATTTTATCAATAATGATTATTATTCAATCCCACAGATGCAATGATTTTAACAATAATGATTATTATTCAGTCCCACAGAGGCAATGATTTTAATAACTGGTTAATATTCAGTCCCACAGAGGGCCATCACTTTAACAATAACGAGTCTGATTCACAGACGAGCTCTTATTCGATAAGCCGCCTTTTTCGTTGGTGTCCGAGGTTGGAGCGGATTGAAAAACGCGCCAATCAGAGGCAGAGATTTGCCGGGTTTTCAGCCAATCAGAAGGCGCGGCTGGGCGGGGCCGGCGGCTGCTATAAAAGCCGCAGCCCCCCCCGGGGAAGGACAGCCGCCGCCCGCCCGGGGAGAAGGGACAGCAGTCGGCCGGCATCTTGGGCAACAAGGGCTCGCGGGTGGGCGGGGCTATGACCTCACCCGCGCGCTGAGGCGGTTGAACGGCCGATCAGGAGCCACGTGACCCCGGAGCTGGCGGCGGCCTTTTAACACAGTGGGCTGGGCCCCGAGGCGTTGCGGGCTGCGATTGGTGAGCGCAGCTGTCAATCTACGAGTCGCAGCCAATAGAAAAGACGGACTCCGTGAGGGACTTTAAGCGCGCGCTGTGTTCCCGCAGTGCGCACGCTCGGTGCTGCTCGCAGTCCCCGGATGAGGCTCCGGTTTGAGGGAGGAGATAAAATGGCGGCGGGACTGAGGAGCGGCGGATGGTGCGGTGAGTGTGGATCAGAGAATCTCCGACATTTACAGCAGCGCCGGCCTCTCTCAGGCAATCTCTGGGAACATTGGGTCGAAGCGGCCGCGCGAGGGAGAAAGTTCAGAGAGAGTCCCATTGACTCAGATACACACTGGTCCTGGAGAGAAAGGTCAGAGAGAGTCCCATTGACTCAGATACACACTGGTCCTGGAGAGAAAGGTCAGAGAGAGTCCCATTGACTCAGAAACACACTGGTCCTGGAGATGGACTGGGGAGAAAGGTCAGAGAGAGTCCCATTGACTCAGACACACAGTGGTCATAAGAACATAAGAAATAGGAGCAGGAGTAGGCCAATTGGCCCCTCGAGCCTGCTCCGCCATTCAATAAGATCATGGCTGATCTGATCCTAACCGTCAATCCACTATGACAGGACTATCTCCTGAATCTAACAGAATTAGACACACGAAATAGGAGCAGGATCGGGCTACACAGCCCCTGGGCCCGCTCCGCTACCCACAGGGCCATGACCGATCCGAACCTAGACTCAATGTCCAAATTCCTGCCCACTCCCCGTAACCCTTAATTCCCTTTACTTCTAGGAAACTGTCTATTTCTGTTTTAAATTTATGTAATGATGTAGCTTCTACAGCTTTTTGGGGCAGCATATTCCATGGACCGACCACCCTCTGAGTGAAGTAGTTCCTCCTCATCTCAGTTTTGAAAGAGCAGCCCCTTATTCTAAGACTATGCCCCCTCGCTCTAGTTTCACCCATCATCGGGATCATACTCCCTGCATCCACCCGATCCAACCCCTCCACAATCTTATATGTTTCAATAAGATCGCCTCTCATTCTTCTGAACTCCAATGAGTAGAGTCCCAATCTACTCAACCTCTCCTCATATGTCCATCCCGTCATCCCCGGGATTAACCGAGTGAACCTTCTTTGTACTGACTCGAGAGCAAGTATGTCCTTTCTTAAGTATGGACACCGAAACTGTACGCAGTGTTCCAGGTGCGGTCTCACCAATACATTGTACAACTGAAGCAATACCTCCCTATTTTTATATTCTATCCCCCTAGCAATGAAAGCCAACATTCCATTGGCCTTAGTCACTTGCTGCACCTGCATACTAACCTTTTGAGTTTCGTGCACCAGGACCCCCAGATCCCTTTGTGCTTCAGTACTTTCCAGTTTCTTGCCATTAAGATAATAACTTGCTCTACGATTTTTCCTGCCAAAGTGCATAACCTCACACTTTCCAGTATTGTATTCCATCTGCCAAATCTCTGCCCACTTACTTAGCCTGTCTATGTCCCCTTGCAGGTTTTTTATGTCCTCCTCACTCACTACTTTCCCTCCCATCTTGGTATCATCTGCAAACTTTGATATGTTACACTCGGTCCCCTCCTCCAAATCGTTAATATAGATTGTAAAGAGTTGGGGACCCAGCACTGACCCCTGCGGAACACCACTAGTTACTGATTGCCAGTCTGAGAATGAACCATTTATCCCAACTCTCTGCCTTCTGTTAGATAGCCAATCCTCTATCCATGCCAGAATATTACCCCAATCCCGTGGTTTTTTATCTTAAGCAATAATCTTTTGCGTGGCACCTTGTCAAATGCCTTTTGGAAGTCTGAATACACTACGTCCACTGGTTCCCCTTTATCCACCCTATACGTTACTTCCTCAAAGAACTCCAGCAAATTTGTCAAACATGACTTCCCCTTCATAAAACCATGCTGACTTTGTCCTATTAAATTATGATTATCCAAATGTCCTGTTACTGTCTCCTTAATAATGGACTCCAAAATTTTACCTACCACAGATGTTAGGCTAACCGGTCTATAGTTTCCAGCCTTCTGTCTACTGCACTTTTTAAATAAGGGTGTTACATTAGCAGTTTTCCAGTCTGCCGGTACCTTTGCCGAGTCCAGGGAGTTTTGGAAAATTATTACCAATGCATCCACAATCCCTACCGCCACTTCCCTCAAGACCCTAGGATGTAAGCCATCAGGTCCAGGTGATTTATCCGCCTTGAGTCCCATTATTTTACCGAGTACCACTTCCTTAGTGATTTTGATCGTGTTTAGCTCCTCCCCCCCCCTTTAGCCCCCTGTTTGTCCAGTGTTGGGATATTCTTAGTGTCTTCTACTGTAAAGACTGATATGGACTGGGGAGAAAGGTCAGAGAGAGTCCCATTGACTCAGATACACACTGGTCCTGGAGATGGACTGGGGAGAAAGTCCCATTGACTCCGATACACACTGGTCCTGGAGATGGATTTGAGTGAAAGGTCAGAGAGTCCCATTGACTCAGATACACACTGGTCCTGGAGATGGACTGGGGAGAAAGATCAGAGATTCCCATTGACTCAGATACACACTGGTCCTGGAGATGGACTGGGGAGAAAGGTCAGAGAGAGTCCCATTGACTCATACCCACTGGTCCTGGAGATGGACTGGGGAGAATGGTCAGAGAGAGGCCCATTGACTCAGATACACACCGGTGCTGGAGATGGACATACAAGAATGGATTAGGAAAAAAGGGTGGCTTTTGGCAGATACAAAGGACTAAAAGCAGTGGAAGCCCGAGAGGAGTACAGAAAGTGCAGGGGGATACTTAAAAAAAGAAATTAGGAGAGCGAAGAGGGGTCATGAAAAAACACTGGCGGGCAAAATAAAGGAAAATCCCAAGGTGTTTTGTTAGTATATTAAGGGCAAGAGGATAACCAGGGAAAGAGTCGAGCCCATTCGGGACCAAAGTGGCAATCTGTGTGCAGAGCCAGAAGATGTAGGTGAGGTTTTAAATAAATATTTTGCATCTGTGTTCACTATGGATAAGGACAATGCAGGCATAGAAATCAGGCAGGGGGGATTGTGATATACTTGAACAAATTAGTATTGAGAGGGAGGAGGTATTAGTGGTTTTAGCGGGCTTAAAAGTGGATAAACCCCCAGGCCCAGACGAGATGTATCCCAGCCTGCTGTGTGAGGCAAGGGAGGAGATTGCAGCGGCTCTGACACAAATTTTCAGAACCTCTCTGGCCACAGGGGAGGTGCCAGAGGACTGGAGAACAGCTAACGTAGTACCATTATTCAAGAAGGGTAGTAGTAGGGATAAATCAGGGAATTACAGGCCAGTGAGCCGAACATCAATGGTAGGGAAATTATTGGATAAAATTCTGAGGGACAGAATTAGTCTCCACTTGGAGAGGCAAGGATTAATAAAGGATAGTCAGCATGGCTTTGTCAGGGGGAGATCATGTCTAACCAATTTGATTAAATTTTTCGATGTGGGTGACTAGGTGTGTGGATGAGGGCAGTCCTGTTGATGTAGTCTACATGGACTTCAGTAAGGCTTTTGACAAAGTCCCACATGGGAGACTGGTCAAGAAGGTAAGACCCCATGGGATCCAGGGCAATTTGGCACATTGGATCCAAAATTGGCTTAGTGGCAGGAGGCAGAGGGTGATGGTCGAAGGTTGTTTTTGTGACTGGAAGCCTGTGTCCAGTGGTGTACCACAGGGTCTGGGTCCTTTGCTGTTTGTAGTGTACATTAAAGATTTAGATATGAATGTAGGAGGTATGATCAGTAAGTTCGCAGATGACACGAAAATTGGTGGAGTGGTAAATAGCGAGGAGGGAAGCCTCAGGCTACAGGAGAATATAGATGGTTTGTTGGGAAAGAGCAGGGGAAATATCCCCGGTGTCCTAGCCAATGTTTATCCCTCAATCAATGTAACAAAAGGATAATAGCAAAATACTGCGGATGCTGGAAATCTGAAATAACAACAGGAAATGCTGGAAACACTCAGCAGGCCAGGCAACATCCGTAGAGAGAGAAACAGAGTTAACAAAAAGATAGATTATCTGGTCATTATCACATTGCTGTTTGTGGGAGCTTGCTGTGCGCTATTTGCCGCATTTCCATTACAGCAGTGACTACACTTCAAAAGTACTTGATTGGCTGTAAAGCACTTTGGGGCATCCGGTGATGGTGAAAGGCGCTATAGAAATGCAAGTGTTTCTTTCTTCACTGGTCTCACCAGCGACCTCTTCTGGCTGATGGTTGATTGACAGACGATAGTCCGCGCATGCGCACAGGGAGCGACGGTTTGGACTGAGCCCGGCACAGCGACCCCTCCCGGTCACCAAGGGGGGGGAGGAAGGGAGGGGGGGGAGAAAGGGAGTGGGGAGCCAGCAGACCCTCTCCCCTCTGCCGGCGATGGCTCCGCTGAGCTCCGTGCCGCCCCACGCACTGACATGCTGAGCGCAGCGCCCCGGTGAGCCCGAGCCCCGCCCTTCCGAGGCCGGGCCTGAGACGGCCGATTGCGGCTGGCCAGGCCTGGTTGCCTTTGTAACTCTCCGCCTCCCGATCTCCGGGCCTGAGCGGCTTGAGATGGCTGATTGCGGCTGGCGAGCCCGGTTGCCGGAGTAACCCTCTCCGCTCCCCCTCCCGAGCCCCGCCCCCCCCCCTCCCGAGCCTGCTCGCTTCCCTCTGGCCGCGCTCTGTGTGGAAGTGCGCCGTGCAGCGCGAGGAGCTTGCAGTGAGCCCAGCCAGCCTTTACCAAGATGGCTGGCCGCTGGTTCGGAATCGGGCCCAGCGGGATGGCCGGTGCGTAGCTCGGGCGTGGCTGGGCAACAGACGCCCAGGCTTCGAGGCCTGCCTGGAAAAACGGTGAAAGGTAGGAAAATTATAGAGGTTAGAAAAAAGATTTACAAATGAATTAACTTTTTTAAACATTTTGTGTTTTAAAAGCGACTTTTTTTGGTGGAAATGTAGATTTGAAAAGAAACGAGCAGAAAGCGGGAAAAAGAAATGAAAAGTTTGGAATCACAATAGCGTCGACTCACCTCGGTTCAGAACGATAAGGCCCGCCCACACACGCACCGATTGGTCGACCGTCAGGTCACTGAAGCGTAGGATTGGTCAATCGTCCTGTCACTCGACTCTAGGGGGGCCCGCCCACACACGCCAGGAACCCGCCCCCGCCACGCCGCGATTGGTCGACCGTCAGGTCGCTGGACCATACGATTGGTCGACCTCGATGTAACTCAATGCTAATGAGCAGATAATGAGCGGAATTTTGAACGTTTTTTGGATACTGCGGGCGCAATTTTTGTCCGGCCAAAACGTAAATACGCTTACGACCGTTCCGGAATCGCAAGCTTTCTTTTGATGTAACGCACGTGTAGGTACGCTCTATAACTTTTAGAGTGTATAGCTCGACAGACAGACAGATAGACAGACAGATGTATCCTAGATAGATAGATAGTATAATATATACTAGCTGGGGGAGCCCGGCTTTGCCAGGGCTGTTTTGGGCCGGGCGGTTTAAATCGAGTGCGAGGCTTTGGGGCCTGTCTGTCCCTCTGTGAATCTGCTGCCGGACAACATTTTAAATCGAGTCCCAGGCTTTTGGGCCCTGTCTCTGTCCCTTTGTGAATCTGCTGCCGGGCAACATTTCTACCTTTTAATACCTTGAAAGATGAAAGTGAAAGTACTTATAAAACGTTTTTGGTAAATCTTATGTTATTTTTAAAAGAGATACTAACTTTTTCAAAGCTGGATGATCAAAGTAGTTTGAGCTGGAAGCTGAAGTAATGGTAGTGAAACAATGGCTGCCAGATCCCTGAGATGAAAATGATTAGTCCCGCCCACACACACACACACCCCGATTGGCCAACCATCAGGGGACCATACTGTAGGATTGGTCAATCGTGACGGCACAGGATTGGTCGAACCTTGACGTCAGTCAATCAATGCTAAGTAGCAGATAATTAGTTTAATTTTGAAGGTTTTTTGCATAAGGCGCGAACAATTTTCGTGCGACCGAAAAGTAAATACGCTTACGACCGTCCCGGAAGCGTAAGCTTTCTTCGGAGGTAACGCGCGCGTAGGTACGCTCTATAACTTTTGAGCGCATAGCCGGACAGACGCACACCCAAGGACAGACAGACAGATCGACTCGTGTGTATGTGTGTATGTATATATATCTCAAGAAAAGCAGTGGTCCTAGTACTGACCCCTGGGGAACACCACTGGATACCTTCCTCCAGTCTGAAAAACAACCGTTCACCACTACTCTGTTTCCTGTCACTTTGCCAATTCCGTATCCATGCTGCCACTGTCGCTTTTATTCCATGGGCTTCAAGTTTGCTGGCAAGCCTATTATGTGGCACTTGTCGAACGTCTTTTGGAAATCCATGTACAACATGTTAACCGCATTGCCCTCATTAACCCTCCCTGTTACCTCATCAAAAACCTCAATCAGAATCAGTGCGGCCGGGCCCGGCGGACGTGCGGCCAGGGCCCTGGCACCAGGAAACCCTGGGTGCAGCGCCTCCCCCATCCGAGCCGCCGCTTCCCGGTTTCTTCAGCCGGTTCCACCAAGTCCGACTCAGGCCAAAGGACAGGAGCCAGGCTCCCAGAATGGCCCGCAGCTCCAGGGAGCATGCGCACTCTCAGCGGGTAAATCAGCGAGTTGGATAGAGCAGTTTCTGGGGCGCGGTGAATTGTGGGTGCTGCGGCCGCCATTAGTCAGCAGCTGTCGGGAAGAGTTTTAATGCAGGCTGACGGAAGGTAGGTCCCTGGCCGCCTGTGTAGGTCTTTTTGTTGCTTCATTTTGAGCTGGAGTGGAGATGGAGGAGAAGCTGCTGGGTTTAACCCCCAGTACTTCTGAGCCCAGGAGGACCCAACAATTTCCAATGTGAGACTGTCAAGGAAGGTGGATTCTGGGGGAGATTAGGTTGTTACACAGACACTGTCCCTACAATGTAAAAGAGTATTGTTTTAGGAATAAGTATTTCTGTAGAGGCTTTTAATCCAGTTTACATCTGCAGATAACAACAGAAAATGCTGGAAAAACTCAGCAGGTCAGGCAACATCCATGGAGAGAAATTTGAGTTGACGTTTCGGGTTGGACCCTTCTTCAAAACTGGAAAGAAAAGAAACCAGATCGAAGGCAGGGCTGCGATCGGACAAAAGAATAAAAGAAACAAAAGAAGTAAGAGATTAGAAGCTAGACGAGATGGTAATAGGCTGGGATTAGGTGTAAAGTGTACTGGCAGGGCAAAAGATAGCTGCCAGGTGTGAGAGAGAAACAAAAGGAAAGGGGGGGGGGTGAAAGGAGTGGAACAATTACAAGAGAAAATGAAATGGGGGCCGAGTTTATGATCTGAAATTGTTGAACTCGATATTGAGTCCGGAAGGCTGCAGACTGCCTAATCGGAAGATGAGGTGCTGTTCCTCGAGTTTACGTTGAGCTTCCGTGGAACAATACAAGAGGCCAAGGACGGTGAGGTCCGAGTGGGAACGGAGCGGTGAATTAAAATGACAGTCGACCGGAAGCTCGGGGTCACCCTTGCGGACTGAACGGAGGTGTTCCGCAAAGCCCGACCTTGCCGTCCTTGGCCTCTTGTATTGTTCCACGGAAGCTCAACGTAAACTCGAGGAACAGCACCTCATCTTCCGATTAGGCAGTCTGCAGCCTTCCGGACTCAATATCGAGTTCAACAATTTCAGATCATAAGCTCGGCCCCCATTTCATTTTCTCTTGTAATTGTTCCACTCCTTTCCCCCCCCCCCACTTTCCTTTTGTTTCTCTCTCACACCTGGCAGCTATCTTTTGCCCTGCCAGTACACTTCACACCTAATCCCAGCCTATTACCATCTCGTCTAGCTTCTAATCTCTTTTACTTCTTTTGTTTCTTTTATTCTTTTGTCCGATCGCAGCCCTGCCTTCGATCTAGTTTCTTTTCTTTCCAGTTTTGAAGAAGGGTCCAACCCGAAACGTCAACTCAAATTTCTCTCCACGGATGTTGCCTGACCTGAGTTTTTCCAGCATTTTCTGTTGTTATTTCAGATTTCCAACATCTGCAGTATTTTGCTATCGTACATCTGCAGATTTGTTTTAATTCATTCTTGGGATGTGGGCGTCGCTCGCAAGACCAGAATATGTTGCCAATCCCCATTTTCCCGTTGAGAAGGTGATGGTGGGCCGCCGCCTTGAACCGCTGCAGTCTGTGTGATGAAGGTACTCCCACAATGCTGTTGTGTAAGGAGTTCCAGGATTTTCACCCAGTGATGATGTAGCAACAGCGATATATGTCCAAGTCAGGATGGTGTGTGACTGGGAGAACTTGGAGGTGATGGTGCTCCCATGCACCTTCTGCCTTTGTCCTTCTAGGTGCTGGAGGTTGCGGGTTTTGGAGGTTCTGTCAAAGTTCTGGTCAAGTTGCAGATGTATAAAGTCCATCACCTTCTCCCCCTCCCACTCCCACCTCTCTCTCTCTCTCTCTCTCTCCTCCCATAGAGGCCAGAGGCCCAGACCAGGTGGCAGATTCCCTTCACTGAGGGACATTAGTGAACCAGTCGGATTTTATGACAATCCAGCAGCTTTCATGGTCACTTTTTTCTAGTGCCGGCCCCACAAATAACCAGATTCATTGAGCTCAATTTCACAACCTGCCTCTTTAGTGGGTTCTCTCTCTCGCTCCCTGTTTTAAATTCATTTTACAGGGTATTAGAAGGGGAGGATTTGCAGACGGGAAACTCAAACCAAACATCACGTCAAGATCTGACAGTCACTCGATTCATCAGGGACTGAATATCATCGGCCTTTGAATATGGAAGCAAAAAGCACCGTTCACACCAGGGAGAGGCCGTTCACTTGCTCTGAGTGTGGGAAGGGATTCACTCAGTCATCCTACCTGCTGATACACCAGCGAGTTCACACTGGAGAGAGTCCTTTTAAATGCTCGGACTGTGGGAAGGGCTTCAAAAGTTCCGGGGAACTGATACGCCATCAACGTGTTCACACTGACGAGAGACCGTTCAGGTGCTCGCACTGCAGGACTGGGTTTAGGCACTCATCTGACCTCACTGTACACCAGCACACTCACACTGGGGAGAGGCCGTTCACCTGCTCCGTGTGTGGGAAGGGATTCACTCAGTCATCCCAGCTGCTGACACACCAGCGAGTTCACACTGGGGAGAGACCTTTTAAATGCTCGGACTGTGGGAAGTGCTTTAAAAGTTCCGGGCAACTGATATGCCATCAACGTGTTCACACTGGGGAGAAGCCGTTCAGCTGCTCCGTGTGTGGGAAGGGATTCGCTCAGTCATCCACCCTGCTGAGACACCAGCGCACTCACACTGGGGAGAGACCGTTCACCTGCTCCGTGTGTGGGAAGGGATTCACTCGTTCATCCAACCTGCTGACACACCAGCGAGGTCACAAGTGACTGCAGGGGTTGGATTCTGTTGTTGCTGCTGTTAATCACATCCAGGACTGAACCATGTTCATTTTGACAGGTGGGGATTGTTTCTGCTGATGTTAATAACCCCTGTAACTGGGCTGGAGTTTAATATTCTGGATAGATGTCCAATAAATCAACTTTGTTTTAAACACATTGTTGTAGATTTTTGTCTTTCCCACCTGAGTGTTTAGCATCACCTGGCTGCAGCTCAGAAAGGACAATCTGGGGGAGGATCGTACGGCGGGAACAAAACTCCAGCCTGGACACAGTCCTTCAGGGCCACACTGAGAGGGGCAAACGGCACTTTGGTCTTTCTTCTCTCTCTTCACTGACAGCAAAGTCCCCATGAGGGTTAATCTCGAGGCGTGTGAGAAACGTGTCCCAGCCGCTCTCTGCCATGGTTCAGAGCTCCTAGGCAAGGAACAGAAGGCTCCTTTAGGAATGTACCCCAGTGCTTTTTTTTAATGGCCTTATTAACCTGTGTTGCTACTTTTAGTGATTTGTGTATCTGTATCCCTGGATCCCTCTGCTCCTCCAGCCCATTTAGACTCTTAGGGGGAAATTCGGTGGTGCCCCCTTTGGGTCGCTAACATCACGGGCTAATTTTAACCCCCCAAAAAAGTTAGCGCCCCTGCGCATTAAATTCAGTGGTAGCGCCCCAAGCAGGAGGCGGGGTGCTACTGGAATCACTCCCCTCCCTCTTGGGGCGCTACCAGTGAATTTCCCAGTACTTCATGTAACAGTGCCACGCCCGTCGGCACACAGCACCGTGTCATAGCAGACCTCCCTCCCTGATTAACGGGGAGGAGCCTAGCACTGCGCACACCGGGGCCCTGCTGGACCACCGGGGAGTGGGGTGTCGGATCAAGAGGAGCGCCGGGCTGAGCGATCGCGGCTAACACCCCAAAGAAGAAAGGGGAAGGGGGCAAGTGCTGGCAGTCGGCCAAAATAAAAAGTTGCCGCCTGACACCTGCTCTTTAAGTGGTGCCGCCGCGGCTGCAGGAACAACCCCTGACCCTGTTGGACATATCGTCTGCCGATAGGTCAGGGGTCGCAACCCAAGGTTGCAGCCGGGGTGCTGCGCATGGCGATGACGTCACTGCCGGCGGTGCAGTGCCGCGGGGGCGCTACCGTCTACCGCCACTGCTAACCTCCCGCTGAATATCACAGAAGGCACAAAGCAACCCAATTTCACCCCCTTGTCCAAATAGTGAGTGGCCTCCTTATTCTTCCCACCAAAACACACCCTCTCACACTGATCTACAGTGAAATTCATTAACACACCACCTCACACTGATCTACAGTGAAATTCATTTGCCAATTACACGTCCATTCTGAAATTTATTAATATCTTGCATTTTGTCTTCCTCAGTATTAACTCTACCTCCCAATTTGGTGTCATCGACAAATTTTGAAATTGTTCTTCTGATTCCCAAGTCCAAATCGTTTATGAACAACAGTGATCCCAGCACCGATCCCTGTGGAACACCACTTCCCAACTTTTGCCAGTCTGAGTAGCTACTCCCAACCCCTACTCTCTGTTTTCTGTTTTGTGATCAGCTTGCTATCCATAAACCGTATGTAAGATCTACAAGATGACCCAGGTCAGGCTGTGTGCAGTGAAGGGCCCGGCAGCAGAATGGATGGAAAGATGGCTACAAAACAGAAATCAGAGGGTTGGAGTTAAGGGAAGTTTGTAGCGATCATTCCATCCATTCTGCTGCCTGGCCCTTGACTCCACACGGCCTGACCGTGGTCATCTTGTAGACCATACATACTGCAGACACAGTGTACCAGTGGTGGAGGGGGTGGATATTGAGTCCTGTGGCAGGGACGCTGATGAAGTGGATTTCTCTGTCCGCGAGTTTTGAGGCATCGCTAGTTGCATTTTTCACCTCTTTCCACCTTTAATAAAATCTTGCTGCCAGTTTATTAAAGCCATTAACAGCCGCTCGGGTGGGACACATCAATAAATGAGGCCTTGGAAGTTTCCCGTAGAATGACAGGCCTGAACCCAAGTTAGAAAACGTTTAGCAATTAAACCAGACTGGGCGGGGCCTGAGGTGCGAGTTAGTAACGGAAGATTGGTGGTCAGCGTACTTCACACCAGGGCTGAGGACCCGGGGACTCGGGTTTCTGTGTCATTTATTGATTAATTTAGTTTATTGCCCAATGTCAGTCAGGTAAGCTTGCTGTCTGGTGGAGGCAGGGGTCCCCAATGGAGAGCTCTCTATGCGGGGGTCCTTCCCGGCATCATTGGGGATCTGGGATGGAGACTGTTGCAGGGAGCTGTCGTGTGCAACAGTTTAAACTCCTTTCCAGACTCCAAGGCCAGATGTGGTTTCTGGGGCCTGGAGGAGTCCACGGGCCGTGTATATATTCAGTGTGAGAGGTTGCAGCCCCTGTGTAGTTACCTGAAGGGGCTGCTCCTCAACTCTTGGTTACACTTTAGCCTCACGCTACTAATCTTTGGCCGCCCGGTGCGGAGGGGGGTGGGAAAGTGGGAGGATCTTCTCCTGGACCTGCTCTTGGGCCTGGCGAAAACAGCAATTTGTAGTCCCAGGATGGGCGGGGCCCATGGGGGGTCACTCTGGCTGCCTGCCTCTCTCCCGTGGTCTTGTCCCTGCCCGGGTGGCCCTGGAGAGGGAGCAGGTGGTGTCCACCGGTTCACTTGATACCTTCCTCGACCGCTGGACACGGAAGGCATCAAGAGGCGATAATCGATTCTCACAATCACATTGTGATTTAATTATGAATTGTGTGTGTGTCACAAATACATTTCTTCTATTTTGATACAAAAGCTCTACTAGACATGTTAAACTACTAGTTATTTAATCAGGGCTGCAGCTGCTGAAAGGTTGACTGTACTGGGGTTTGTGGCCAGAGCTGGCAGACGTGTTGTTCTGAAGTCTGATGTCTCACACCTGAAGAGTCTATGTCGTGTTGTAATGACCTTTTTCTGTTGCCTGGTGTCAGAAATAGAAAGCAAAGGAAGATGATGCCCCACTCTGTTAATCAATTCTTTGACACATTTCCATTTCTTAATTTACAAAGATCACAACTCCATTAGTGAACAATGGATTGCCAGTCTGCCACTTTTTAGTGAGGCTTGAAAGGATTCGCTGTGAAGCTACACCTGCCCATCTGTCTGTGTGTCACTTGTGTTTGGATTGTGTTAGACAACAGTCCTAATATCTCACTTACATCCATTACAATCTTTGAAATGTTAGATTGTACTTGGAAGAAGTTGAGTTTGAATCTAACAATTTTGAAATTGGGAGCTTTTAATGATTTCTGTTTTTCACATAACTATAGTGATGTGATCAGTCAAAGCAAATTAAAAAATGGTGTTATTTACTGAACACAACTGAATAATTCTACAAGGATGCTATCGCAGTCTTCCTCAGTATTAACTACACCCCCCAATTTAGTGTCATCAGCAAATTTTGAAATTGTACTTCTGATTCCCAAGTGCAAATCATTCATATAAATGGTGAACAACAGTGGTCCCAGCTTCTGCCCGTCTGAGTAAATTCCTTTAACTCATCCCGTCACTATAACTGGACTTGTCTCCATTCCCGTGCTGAGGGGATTGCTGTACCAGACGGGAGGGGCAACATTTGGGGACTCTCGATTCTCCACCAATTCCTATTCCCCTTCTTTCTGGTGGATAATGGAGGTGCCACTTTGTGTAATGTGCAAGTCAGTAAGAATTGTCAGTGAGGATTAATCAGCACTTTCTAATTGGAGATGATAATCAATGGAATCTTTCAGACAATGAATTGTAGATTTTATAGCAAAGATTAATATACGATTGAAGTAAAAGTTCATAATTTTATTGTAAAATATTTCAGGAACACTCATCAGAAATTAAGGGGAAAGATCAGACAGCAGTACTTAAAGGGATACTGCAGCCCCGACAACTCAATCAACTATATATCCAGAATATTAAAAGCCAGCCCAGTTATAGGGGTTATTAACATCAGCAGAAACAAACCCCAACTGTCAGAATGAATATGGTTCAGTCCTGGATGTGATTAACAGCAGCAATAACAGCAGAATCGAACCTCTGCAGTCACTTGTGAACTTGCTGGTGTCTCAGCAGGTTCAAGGACTGATTGAATCCCTTCTCACACACTGAGCAGGTGAACGGCCTCTCCCCGGTGTCAACTCGCTGGTGTGTCAGCAGGTTGGATGACTGAGTGAATCTCTTCCGACACACGGAGCAGGTGAACGGCCTCACCCCAGTGTGAATGCGCTGGTGTCTCAGAAGGTCAGAGGAATTAGTGTATCCCTTCTCACACATGGGGCAGGTGAATGGCCTCGCTGCAGTGTGAATGTGCTGGTGTATCAGCAGGGTGGATGAATTAGTGAATCCCTTCTCACACACAGGGCAGGTGAATGGCCTCTCCCCAGTGTGAATGCGCTGGTGTCTCAGAAGGTCAGAGGAATTAGTGAATCCCTTCTCACACACGGAGCAGGTGAATGGCCTCTCCCCAGTGTGAATGCGCTGGTGTCTCAGCAGGGTGGATGAATTAGAGAATCCCTTCTCACACACAGGGCAGGTGAACGGTCTCTCCCCAGTGTGAATGCACTGGTGCTCAATGAGGTGAGATGACTGCCTGAACCTCTTCTCACAGTGAGAGCAACTGAATGGTCTCTCCTCAGTGTGAAGTCGCTGGTGTGTCAGAAGGTGGGATGACTGACTAAATCCCTTCCCACACTTGGAGTAGGTGAACGGCCTCTCCCCGGTGTGACTGCATCAATCAGTTTCCAGCCGGGATGGGGAGCTAAATCCCTTCCCACAGTCCCCACATTCCCACAGTTTCTCCGTGGTGTGGGTGTCCTTGTGTCTCTCCAGGTTGGACAATTGGTTGAAGCCTCATCCACACACACAACACATGTACGGTTTCTCCCCACTTTGAACGGTGTGATGTTTTTTCAGACTGTGTAACTGGTTAAAGCTCTTTCCACAGTCAGTGCACTGGAACACTCTCACTCGGGTGTGTATGTCTCGGTGCTTTTCCAGTCACACCGATCTTTGAAATCTTTTCCCACAGACAGAACAGGCAAACATTTCTCCTTCCACATTCAAAGGCCGATGATATTCCCTGTAAAAGCAGTTTACAAAAGACATCACTGTAAGTTCAGGATTAAAACCCGGAACAGATAATTCTAGTTTCTATGGAACATTCTCTCCTCTCTTAGTACATAGAATTACACAGATTGTACAGCACAGAAACAGGCCAATCAGCCCAACTGGTCCATGTGGTGTTTATGCTCCACACGAGCCTCCTCCCATCTCTCTTCATCTCACCCTATCAGCATCTCCTTCTATTCCTTTCTCCCATGTGTTTATCCAGCTTCCCCTTAAATACATCCATGCTCTTCGCCTCAACCACTCCCTGTGGCAGCAAGTTCCTCATTCTCAGCACCCTCTGGGTGAAGGAGTTTAATCTCAAAAGGACTTTCCTGGGCAGGCAATCAGCACTGCTGCCTCTTTTGTGCATTTCCTGGCGAGGCAAAACAGTTGATATTTTCTGATCAAAAAGAGCTGAGCTCGGCAGCATTAGTCCTGTTTTGCCTCCTTTGGAGACCAGGTGTACGAGCAGAGCGAGCGCAGCCTTCACAGCAACCGCAATAAAATTGTTACAGTTGTGAAGGAACTTTGTGTCAGTGCACTGGACCACAAACAAAGTATGTGTGTCGATTGTTGTCTTATTACCCTACTGTAAAGTGCCTTGAGATGTTTTAAAAGCTCTATATAAAGGTAAGTTGTTGTTGGTGTATAGAGAACCCTGTTGAAATTGAGTGAAATGATCAATAACCAAGGAAGATCATTTCTTTGTTTGGTTCTGTTAGTTTTCATAGAATCATTGAAAAGTACAGCACGAAGGAGGCCATTCGGCCCATCGTGCCTGTGCTGTCTCTTAGAAAGAGCACTCGTGCTTAGTCCCACATCCCTGCTTGTTGTCTGTAACCCTGTAAGATCCTCATCCTCAAGTACCCGCCCAACTCCCTTTTAAAATCATTGATGGAATCAGCTCATGACCTTTTCAGGTCGAGCGTTCCAGATCCCGACAACTCTCTGAGTTTTATTCAATTGTTACCACAGTTGTTTCTGTGGAGGTTTAATAATAAATGCATTTTGCTGTGAAAGCAATTAAAACACTCCTAGTATATAAATAGACAGATGCATCAACATATTAACATTGTGGGAGGGAGGGCAGTGCTCGCCAAGGCCCAATAAACAATGGAATTCTTCTTTCCTAACCCAATGCTCAGAAGATGAAGTCCCAGAGCTGCCTCTGGCTCGGTTCCACCTGCCCTATTCTGACAAGCTGAGGTGTTGGTCAGTGCACTGTGATTGCCCTGTGGGCAGAAAATGGCAAATCTAGAAATATGACCAAAATAACACATTTTAACCGCAAAGCTGTAAATCCCCGTCCCACACACTGTCCCTCCTCCCTGTGCTGAAATCCAAACCCATCGCACCATCTCCAACATTTCTTTTCTCCACTCCCAGTTTTCCCCCTCCCTCTACTCTGGTTGGGTTCAGTTCTACACCCGCTATGTGCAGAGTGAGAATAAAATCAATGAGTCAATGATTGTCTGTTCTGGTCACTGGTACTCTGAAATCTTCAGTTCTCCACCTGCTGTGTGCAGAGTGAGAATCAATGAGTCACTGGGACCCTGAAGCCCTGCCCACTCTCTGTTCGTGTACAAAGATGGCCACGCATGCGCCCTGCTGCAGGTAGAACCGGTCTGTCTTTCCTTCACCAAGATGGCGGCGCGTAACCCGGGCCTGTCACCGAGAAAAAGCCTCACCGCTGCCCTCCGGCGGAACACATTCGGCCTCTGGATCTCATTCGGGCCTGAGACCATTCTCCAACTTTATAAACCCTGAGGCGTGGCCTAACCGCAGTTTATTAACCTCCCGAACCCGCTCCCGCTGACCTGCAGCTCTGCACGGCGACCGCGCGGGGCTTTCTTTGTAAAGTCGGTGAGGGACACGTGACCCGAGCCCACTGCCTGAGTGATGTGAGCTTCCGACCAATAGGGAGCAAGCGGGGTGGGGCTGGAGGAGCGAGCCGGCGGCGGGTCCTCCAACCAATCGGGGAGCCCGAGGGGCAGGACTAGTGCCGGCTGATTGTCTGATCCGCAGGGCAGCGAGTTTCTCCAGTCCCTTGTTCAGGGCCCGGGGCCAGGGGAGGCTGTGGGCCTTTATTCCCCTCATTGGACACAAGGCTCTTTGGCTCACAACACACTGGCTCAGATTCTAATAGAGACCTTTTAATTTCATCCATAAAAGCAGATAAACCCCGTGCTTCTGTGGAACAAACTTTCTAATATTTGGGAGTAAAAGTACAAGTTTTTTTCCCTCTGGGGAATTTATTATTAGTTTCAGGAAACAGCAACCACTTGTCTTTATAAAGCACCTTTAATGTAGTAAAACATCCCAAGGCTCTTCACAGGAGCGTTATAAAACAAAATTTGACACCGAGCCACATAAGGAGATATTAGGGCAGATGACCAAAAGCTTGGTCAAAGAGCATCTTAAAGAAGGAGAGAGAGGTAGAGAGATGGAGAGGTTTAGGGAAGGAATTCCAGAGCTTAGGGCCCAGGCAGCTGAAGGCACGGCCACCAATGGTGGAGCGATTAAAATCGGGGATGCTCAAGAGGGCAGAATTAGAGAAGCGCAAATATCTCGGCGGGGGGGCAGGTTGTAGAGGCTGGAAGAGATTACAGAGATAGGGAGGGGTGAGGCCACGGAGGGATTTGAAAACAAGGCTGAGAATTTTAAGGATGAGACACTTGAGGAAAAGCAGGGAGTGGGGGAGGTTCAAGCCCTTATGGGACAGGGTCGTTAATTCTGTTCTGCGACAGTTACTGGGACAGACTGTATCTCCCCCTCTCCTCCACACAGGGATTTGTGGTAGTTAAAGGGACAGCGATTCTTCTTGTTCCGCGAGATTGTAATTAAAGTGACACTACTCTGAGATGGCTGTGAACTTTTAGTGCCGCCAGCCTTTCTAAAACATCTTCCTTTTTTTGAAGATCTGTGTGAACTTGCTGGTGACTCAGCAGGTTGGATGAACTCTGAAACCTCTTTGCACAGTCAGAACATTTAAAGGGTCTCTCATCAGTTCTGGGACAGGAGGGATCTGGTTAACAGTGATCACAATATCATTGGGTTTAAAGTAGTTATGGAAAGGGAAAAAGAAGAATCAATGGTGAAAATACCCAGCTGGAAGAGAGCCAATTTCAGTGATTTGAGAAGGGATCGAGCACAGGTGGACTGGAAACAAAGATTGTCCAGGAAAACAGTGAATGACCAATGGCAGGCCTTCAAGGCTGAGATAGTTCGGGTACAAACCAAGCATATTCCCATAAGGAGGAAAGATGGGCATCCAAAGCTAGAGCTCCCGATGACAAAGGATATCGAGTTTAGAATAAAACAGAGAAAGGAGGTTTACGACAAATGTCAGGTACAGAATACAGTCAAAAACCAGGAGAATACAGAGAGTGCGGGGGAAATTGAAACAGGATTTAAGGGCAAAGACAATATGAGAAAAGATTAGCGGGTAACATAAAAGAGAACACAAAAATCTTCTATAAACATATGAAAAGTAAAAGGATAGTTAAATGAATGGTGGGGCCGATTAGGGACCAAATAGAAGCACATCATACGGAGGCAGAGGGCATGGCTGAGGTATTGAATGAGCACTTAGCATCTGTCTCCACAAAAGAAGAGGATGAAGTTCATGTCGCAGTAGAGGAGGGGGGAGTAGAGAAATTGGATAAAAATGGATAGAAAGCAGGTGCTAAATAGGTTGTCATCACTCAAAGTTAACAAGTCACCCGGTCCGGATGGGATGCATCCTAGGTTGTTGAGGGAAGCTAGGGTGGAGATAGCAGAAGCTCCGACCACAATCTTTCAATCTCCCTCAGATATATGGGAGGGGTGCCAGAAGACTGGAGGATTGCAAATGTTATACCCTGTTTAAAAAAGGGGAGAGGGATAAACCTGGTAACTACAGGACAATCAGTCTAATGTCAGTGGTGGGTGAAAGACGAGAGACCATTGTCAAGGTCAAAATTAATTCTCACTTGGAGAAGCATGGGTTAATAAGGGGCAGCCAGTATGGATTTGTTAAAAGTAAATCGTGTCTGACTAACCTGATTGAGTTCTTTGATGAAGTAACTGAGGGCTGATGAAGGTAGTGCAGCAAATGTTGTATACATGGACTTTCTAAAGGCATTTGACAAAGTACCACATAAGAGACTTATTCGGATAATAGAAGCACAGGAAATTAAAGGGATGATGGTAATTTGGGTATATAATTGGCTGAGGGATAGGAGACAGTGAGCAGTGCTGAGGGATGTTTTTCTGACTGGAGGGAAATATGCAGGACCATTGCTTTTCTTGTTATATATAACTGACCTGGATTGGGTATAGGTGTACAATTTTGAAGTTTACAGATGATACAAAACTTGGCAACGTAGTAAATAGTGAGCATAGTAGTAGCAGACTTCAGGAGGACAGAGACAGACTGTGAAATGAGCAGACACAAGGCAGATGAAATTAAATGAGGATAAGTGTGAAGTGATGCACTTTGGGAGGAACAACAGGGAGAGGCCGTATAATCTAAATGGGACTATTTTGAGGGGGTGCAAGAGCAGAGGGACCTGGGGGTCCATATTCACAAATCTTTGAAAGTGCCACGGCAAGTTGGTGAGGCGATTCAGAAAGCGTATGGGGCACTTGGCTTTGTAAATAGGGCCATTGAATACAAAAACATGGAAGTTACACTAAACCTTTACAAATCACTAGTTAGGAACATAGGACAGGAGGAGGCCATTCAGTCCCTCGAGCCTGTTCTGCCATTCAATGTGATCATGGCTGATCTGCGATCTAACTCCATACACCCGCCTTTGGCCCATATCTCTTAATACCTTTGGGTAACAAAAACCTATCAATCTCAGATTGAAAATTAACAATTGATATCGCCTCAATTGTCGTTTGCAGAAGAGAGTTCCAAACTTACCACCCTTTGTGTGTAGAAGTGTTTCCTAATTTCACTCCTGCAAGGTCTGGCTCTAATTTTTAGATGATGCCCCCAGTCCGAGAATCCCCAACCAGCGGAAATAGTTTCTCTCTATCTACCCTCTGTTCCCCTTAATATCCTGAAAACTTCAATCAGATCACACATTAACCTTCTAAATTCCAGGGAATACAACCCTAATTTGTGTAATCCCTCCTCATAACTTAACCCTTGAAGTCCGGGCATCATTCTGGTAAACCTACGCTGCACTCCCTCCAAGGCCAATATATCCTTCCTAATGTGTGGTGCCCAGAACTGCTCACAGTGCTCCAGGTGTGGTCTAACCAGGGTATTGTACAGCTGCAGGGTTTTGGCCTCAGCTGGAGTATTGTGTACAGTTCTGGGCACCACACTTTAGGAAGGATGTCAAGGCCTTGGAGAGGATACAGAGGAGGTTGACCAGGATGGTACCAGGGATGAGGGACTTCAGTTATGTGGAGAGATTGGAGAAGCTGGGATTGTTCCCCTTAGAGCAGAGAAGGTTTAGAGGAGACCTAATAGAGGTGTTCAAAATGATGAGGGGTTTTGATCGAGCAAGTAGGGAGAAACTGTTCACTCTGGCAAGTGGGTCGGTAACCAAAGGTCACAGATTTAAAATAGTTGCTAAAAGAACTAGAGGGAAATGAGGAGAATTGTTTTCACACAGAGGGTTGTTAAGATCTGGAACGCACCATCTGAAAGGATGCTGGAATCAGGTTCCACAGGAACTTTCAAACAGTAATTGGACATGTCCTTGAAGAGGACTAGTTTGCAGAGTTTGGGGATAAAGCTGGGGTGTGGGACTAAATTGGACAGCTCTTTCAAAGAGCCGGCACAGACACGATGGGCCGAATCACCTCCTTCTGTGCTGTTAGATTCGATGATCAGTGTGAACACGCTGGTGTCTCTTAAGGCTCTTCGAGATTTTAAAGCTCTTCCCACAGTCAGAACATTTAAAGGGTCTCTCGTCAGTGTGAACTCGCTGGTGTATCAGCAGGTGGGATGACTGAGTGAATCCCTTCCCACACACGGAGCAGGTGAACGGCCTCTCACCAGTGTATAGGAGCCAATGTCTCTTCAGCTCCCTGGAGCTTTTAAAGCTTTTCCCACAGCCAGAACATTTAAAGGGGTTCTCTCCAGTGTGAACTCGCTGATGGGCCAGCAGGTTGGAGGACCGAGCGAATCCCTTCCCACACACGGATCAGGTGAACGGCCTCTCCCCAGCATGTAGGAGCCGGAGTCTCTTCAGCTCCCCAGGGCTTTTAGAGCTTTTCCCACAGTCAGAACATTTAAAGGGTCTCTCGTCAGTGTGAACTCGCTGGTGTATCAGCAGGTTGGAGGGCTGAGCGAATCCCTTCCCTCACACGGAGCAGGTGACTGGCATCTCCCTAGTGTGTAGGTGTTGGTGTCTCTTCAGCTCCAAGGAGCTTTTAAAGCTCTTCCCACAGTCAGAACATTTAAAGGGTCTCTCGTCAGTGTGAACAAGCTGGTGTGTCTGCAGGGTGGATGACTGAGTGAATCCCTTCCCACACATGAAGCAGGTGAACAGCCTCTCCCCAGTGTGAACTCACTGGTGTTGCTTGAGCTCCTCGGGGATTTTAAAGCTCTTCCCACAGTGAGAACATTTAAATGGCCTTTCATCAGGGTGAACAAGCTGGTGTGTCAGCAGGGTGGAGGACTGCAAGAATTCCTTCCCACACACGGAGCAGGTGAATGGCCTCTCCACAGTGTGGGGGCACTGGTGTCCCTTCAGATCCCGGGGCTTTTAAAGCTCTTCCCACAGTCAGAACCTGTAAATGGCCTCTCATCAGTGTGAACAAGCTGGTGTCGCTTCAGATGCCTGGGGCTTTTAAAGCTCTTCCCACAGTCAGGACATTGAAATGGTCTCTCCCCAGTGTGAACTCGCTGGTGTGTTTGCAGGTGGGAAGAATAAACAAATCCCTTTCCACACACGGAGCAGGTGAATGGACTGTCCCTGGTGTGACTGCGCCGTTGAACTTCCAATGCAGACGGGGAACTGACTTCCTTCCCACTGCCCCCGCCTTTACCCAGTTTCTCCCCAGTATGACGGTGCATGTGTCCCACCAGGTCAGGCGATTGGCTGAATCCGTGTCTACACGCTGAACACGTGCGGTTTGTCATCGCTGCTTTCTCCTTCCATGTGCAAAGGCCGATGATATTCAGGTCCTGATGAATCGAGTGACTCTGTCAGATTTTGACGTGATGTTTGGTCTGAGCTTCCCGCCTGTAACTGCTCCACTTCTATAACCCTGTAAATCGAGTTCAGAAAAGGATCAGAGGCAAACTGTTGTTTAATTTTCCCCTTTCCGAACCTAGGGGCAGTGAAGCTGATTTTCAGGCCCCAGCTGCTGCACAGGTTGGTTGAAAGGATCAGCAGTAATGGCGGCTGTAACACCCACAAGCCCCCGGCACTGCAGAAAGCGCTCTGTTGACTCTGTGTCCCGCGCATGTGCTCATGGCCCCCGTGCTCTCCCTCCTGCTCCACAATCGCCCGTCCCAATCGGTCCGCAATGCGCATGCTCAGCGCACAAAACCCCACGGTTGGAACATCAGGCACGCATGCGGAGCCGCAACATCTGGGATGCGTGCGCGGCTCAGGTGGGGGCGAGTCGGTGTTTCGCCTCAGCCGCCAGGGAGGTGCGCATGCGCAGGACAACCCAACATTCTTCCCATCAGCAATCACTCCCTCGTTTCTTTAATAAAAACAGAAAATGCTGGAAAAACTCAGCAGGTCAGGCAGCATCTGTGGAGAGAGAAACAGTTAACGTTTCAGGTCGATGACCTTTCGTCAGAACTACTTCTTCTTTAGTGTCAGCTGTGGCTCAGGTGGTAGCACTCTCGCCTCTGAGTCAGAAAGTTGTGGGTTCAAGTCGCACTCCAGAGATTTGAGCACAAAAATCTACGCTGGCACTGCAGTGCAGTACTGAGGGAGTGCTGCACTGTCAGAGGTGGCGTCTTTCAGATGAGACATTAAACTGAGGCCCTGTCTGCTCCCGCAGGTGGACGTCAACGATCCTATGGCACTATTTCAAGAAAGAAAGGCTTGCATTTATATAGTGCCTTTCATGACCACCAGACGCCTTGAAGTGCTTTACAACCAATGAAGTACTTTTGGAGTGTAGTCACTGTTGTAATGTGGGAAAGAGCAGGGAAATTATCCCCGGTGTCCCAGTCAATGATTATCCCTCAATCAATGTAACAAAATGGTAGATTATCTGGTCATTATCACATTGCTGTTTGTGGGAGCTTGTTGTGTGCTAATTGGCTGCCGCGTTTCCTACATTACAACAGTGACAGTACTTCATTGGCTGTAAAGCACTTTGGGACGTCCGGTGGTGGTGAAAGGCGCTATAGAAATGCAAGTGTTTCTTTCTTCACTGGTCTCACCAGCGACCTCTTCTGGCTGTTGGTTGATTGACAGCCGAGAGTCCACGCATGCGCACAGGGAGCGGCGGTTCGGGGCGAGTCCGGCATAGCGACCCCTCCCGGTCACCAAGGGCAACAACTGCGCATGCCCAGAGGACACCAACCCCCTCCCCCACTCGGAGCTGCGCCTGCGCACTCGGATCCTGCCGGACGGAGTTGGCGCGGGCCATTCCAGGGAAAGGCCTTGGTGTCAGTTCCAGAGTCGCGATCGGTGACGCAAAGTGAGTTTTCTCCGCTCCGATTGGGTGGAGAATCACGCGGGGTGGGGGGGTGGGGTGGATCGGGAGAGAATAAAGAGAAATAGAAAAACCTGAGAGTTCGCGAGGCCCCGGACCGAGCGCCGTCAGTTGGACGGAGCATGTGATCTCCTCGGGGACATGTGACCCGGGATTGACAGGAGCTTCTGACCAATAGGGAGCGAGCGGGGCTGGAGGAGCAAGCCGGTGGCGGGTCCTCCAACCAATCGGTGAGCCCGAGGGGCGGGACTAGCGCTGGCTGATTGTCTGATCCGCAGGGCAGCGAGTTTCTCCAGTCCCTTGTTCAGGGCCCGGGGCCAGGGGAGGCTGTGGGCCTTTATTCCCCTCATTGGACACAAGGCTCTTTGGCTCACAACACACTGGCTCAGGTTTTAATAGAGACTTTTTAAATTCATCAATAAAAGCAGATAAACCTCGTGCTTCTGTAGAACAAACTCTAATATTTTATAAAATCATAGAATGGTTACAGCACAGAAGGAGGCCATTCGGCCCGTCGAGCCCATGCCGGCTCTCTGCAAGATCACTTCAGCTAGTCCCACTCCCCGCCCTTTCCCCGTAAACCTGCAAATTTCTTTCCTTCAGGTACTCAAGGGGCCGAATGGCCAACTCATGCTCCTATCTTCTATGTATCTATTATCCGAGGCACAGGTAGGCCCCACAGCGGCGGTGGCGGCGGACCTGTGAGGAGCGGCGGTGCTGATATAAAGTGACGTGGTGGAGCAGGTAGGCCCCACAGCAGCGGACCTGTGAGGAGGGATGGTGCTGATATAAAGTGACGTGGTGGAGCAGGTAGGCCCCACAGCAGCGGACCTGTGAGGAGCGGTGGTGCTGATATAAAGTGAGGTGGTGGAGCAGGTAGGCCCCACAGCAGCGGACCTGTGAGGAGGGATGGTGCTGATATAAAGTGACGTGGTGGAGCAGGTAGGCCCCACAGCAGCGGACCTGTGAGGAGCGGCGGCGGTGATATAAAGAGCGAGGCGGCGGACTTTATAGGGTGTCTGTAATTCTTGTGACACTTCCTGTGTCCCTGATAACCATGTGTGCGGGAAGTGTATCCAGCTGCAGCTACTGACAGAACACATTGCAGTGCTGGAGCTGCGAGTGGATACATACTGGAGCACTCACAATGCTGAGGACATCGTGGATAGCACGTTTAGGGAGTTGGTCACACCGCAGGTAAAGGCTGCGCAGGCAGGAAGAGAATGGTTGACCACCAAGCAGAGTAGTAGTCGCAGGCAGGTAGTGCAGGGGTCCCCTGTGACCATCCCCCTCTCAAACAGATATACCACTTTGGATATTGTTGGGGAGGATGGCTTATCAGGGGAAGGCAGCAGCAGCCAACTTCCTGGCACCGTGGGTGGTTCTGCTGCACAGGACGGGAGGATAAAGAGTGGGAGAGCTTTAGTAATAAGGGATTCTATTGTAAGGGGAATAGATAGGCGTTTCTGCGGCTGCAAACGTGACTCCAGGATGGTATGTTGCCTTCCTGGTGCAAGGGTCAAGGATGTCTCAGAGCAGCTGCAGAACATTTTGGAAGGGGAGGGTGAACAGCCAATTGTCGTGGTGCATATAGGTACCAACGATATAGGTAAAAAAACAGGATGTGGTCCTAAAAGCTGAATATAGGGGGTTAGGAGGTAAATTAAAAAATAGGACCTCCAAGGTAGTAATCTCAGGATTGCTACCAGTGCCACGTGCTAGTCAGAGTAGAAATAGAAAGATATTTCAGATGACTACGTGGCTAGAGGAATGGTGCAAGGGGGAGGGATTCAAATTCCTGGGACATTGGAACCGGTTCTGGGGGAGGTGGGGCTAGTACAAACCGGACGGTTTGCACCTGGGCAGGACCGGGACCGATGTCCTAGGGGGAGTGTTTGCTAGTGCTCTGGGGGAGGGTTTAAACTAAAATGGCAGGGGGTTGGGAACCTGAGCAGGGAGACAGAGGAAAGGGAAACAAGGATAGAAGCAAAAGACAGGAAGGAGAAAAACAAAGGTGGCGGTCAGAGAAATCATGGGTTTAAATCAAACATAGCCACAGTAAATAATAATTCTAAAAGGTGTAAGAGTGTTAAAAAAATAAGCCTGAAGGCCTTGTGTCTTAATGCGAGGTGCATTCGTAATAAGGTGGATGAATTAGTTGCGCAAATAGAGGGAAACAGATATGATCTGATTGGGATTCCGGAAACATGGCTCCAGGGTGACCAAGGCTGGGAACTCAACATCCAGGGGTATTCAATATTCAGGAAAGATAGGCAAAAAGGAAAGGGAGGTGGGGTAGCATTGCTTTTTAAAGAGGAGATTAACACAATTGAAAGGAAGGATATTGGCTCTGATGATGTGGAATCTGTATGGGTAGAGCTGAGAAATACCAAGGGGCAGAAAACATTAGTGGGAGTGTTATACAGACCGCCAAACAATAATGCAAAGGTTGGGGATGGCATTAAATGGGAAATTAGAGATGCATGCAATAAGGGCACAGCAGTTATCATGGGTGACTTTAATCCACATATAGATTGGGCTAACCAAATTAGTAACCATATACTGTGGAGGAGGAATTCCTGGATGGTTTCCTGGACCAATATGTCGAGGAACCAACTAGAGATCAGGCCATCTTAGACTGGGTGTTATGTAATGAGAAAGGATTAATTAGCAATCTTGTTGTGCGAGGCCCCTTGAGTCAGAGCGATCATAATATGATAGAATTCTTTATTAAGATGGAGAGTGAAGTAGTTGACTCAGAGACTAGGGTCCTGAATTTAAATAAAGGAAACTACAATGGTATGAGGCGCGAGTTGGGTAGGATTGATTGGGGAATGTTACTCAAAGGCTTGATGGTGGATAGGCAATGGCAAATGTGGTAAACCACGTTCACTATCGTATCACTGTTAGTAGTTAGCACTGTTCACCACTGTTCGTTATAACTGTATCATTGACCACTATTGTATCACGGTACAAGGTCGCCTCTTGCCACACTGCTATACCTGGGATGACCACTGCCGACTCCGCCTTGGCTCCACCCACCAGGCCAGGTATAAAGGTGAGCGACTGGCTGGTATTCCTCCTGCTTGGATCGGATCACCCACGAGAGTGGGCTCTGTTATTTAGTCAATAAAAACCTTTAGTCACCTTCGTAACTCTTCGCCTTTTATTGGAGGAATTGATAGGTATATCAATTTTATTGACTAAATTTAATGATGTCCGACAACGAGTCACAACCGGCGGAGGAGCCACCAGCGCAGCTCCCAGGAGCACAGCCACACCAGCCAGCTTGGCTGCGAGCCCTCAGACCGCCGTACCTGGACCTGAACCCATGAGCAGCAAACTCAGCCGCAGACTTTAAACACTGGCTGGTCTGCTTCGAATCATACCTGAGAGAATCCAGCGTCCCTCAGGCATCCAAACTAAGTGTCCTGCAGGCACAACTGAGCCCGAGAGTATACACTCTCATCGAGGACATGACTACCTACGAGACCGCCATCAACCTGCTGAAACAGAAGTACCGGACCCCGGTAAACTACATGTACGCTAGGCACCTCCTAAGATCACGGCCGCAACAGCCAGGAGAATCAGTAGCCGAATTCTCACAGGCGCTATATGCACTCGCCAGGAACTGTGACTTTAAATCGGTGTCGGCAGCCGAAAATACTGAAGATAATATCCGCGACGCATTCCTGAAAGGCCTACGGTCCGAGTACTCACGGCAAAGACTGCTGGAAGCTAAAGACCTCAGCATGGAAAAAGCTGAAGCCCTCGCTATCTCCCTGGAAGTGGCCCACCAAGATCAGGAAGCATTCACCAGGTACTGCTCGCGACCCTGGGACTCGGGCCCGACCCCTACCACAGCACCCTTCCCAGCGCCGCCCCCGGGACCTACCTCTGCGTCGGCGTCCCGGACCCGACCGGCCCCGCCACCCCCGGCACTGGCCCCGACATCGGGCATCCGCGATCGGGCCGCCGGCTGTTTTTTTTGTGGCCAGGAGAAGCACCCGAGGTCGCGCTGCCCAGCCAAGAACTCCATATGCAAAACCTGCCTGAAGAAAGGCCACTTCTCCAAGGCCTGCAGGAGCGGATCCTCAGAGGCCAGCAGTGCCGCATGCGAACTATGGGGGCGGCCATCTTCGTTTAGGGCAACTGAGGCCAGCATCCCCACACATGAGTCATGGGGCGGCCATCTTTGTTTAGGGCAACTGAGGCCAGCATCCCCACACATGAGTCATGGGGGCGGCCATCTTTGATTAAGGCAACCGACCCCAATAGTGCCGCATGTGAGCTACGGGGGCAGCCATCTTCTCCGTCATTTTGCCCTACCTCGTGGGAGTCGCCATTTTACTCACCACGCCCGACCGCCTCGCCCGCAGATGACAACGACTCGCTCAGCTACACACTAGCTTCCGTCACCCTGGACCAAGCCCGCCCGCACCATCTGTCCAAGTCAATGATGGACATCAAAGTGAACGGCCACGCCACGACCTGCCTGTTCGACAGCGGAAGCACGGAGAGCTTCATCCACCCAGACACGGTGAGCCACTACTCCCTCTCTGTCCTACCAATGCGCAGCCGAATCTCGATGGCATCGAGGTCCCACGCCACGGACATCAGCAGCTACTGTGTCGTGACCCTGTCGGTTAAGGGCACGGAGTATAAGAACTTTAAACTCCTCGTCCTCCCCCATCTCTGCGCTGCCGTCCTACTAGGGCTGGACTTCCAATCCCACCTCCAAAGCGTAACCCTAGCATACGGTGGACCCCTCCCCCCACTCACAGTCAACAACCAGCAAACGTTAAACCGCCCACCGCGTAACACCTGCAGCCTCTCCACCCTCAAGGTCCTGCCACCCTCTCTGTTTGCTAACCTTACCCCTGACTGCAAACCCGTCGCTACCAAGAGCAGGCGGTATAGCGCCGGGGACAGAGCCTTCATTAGCTCTGAGGTGCGGCGCCTCCTGAAAGAGGGCATTATCGAGGGGAGCAGCAGCCCCTGGCGTGCCCAGGTCGTAGTCGTGAAGACCGGCGATAAAAACCGCCTGGTCATCGACTACAGCCAGACCATAAACAGATATACCCAGCTGGACGCATACCCCCTCCCCCGCATATCTGACATGGTCAATCAGATTGCACAGTATAATGTATTCTCGACCATCGACCTGAAGTCGGCCTACCACCAACTCCCTATCCACCCTGAGGACTGCCAGTATACCGCCTTCGAGGCGAATGGGCGCCTATACCACTTCCTTAGTGTCCCCTTCGGTGTCACTAATGGGGTCTCGGTCTTCCAAAGGGAGATGGACCAGATGGTTGACCAGAACAAACTGCAGGCTACATTCCCCTACCTAGATAACGTCACTATCTGCGGCCGCGACCGGCAGGAACATGACGCGAATCTGGAGAAATTCCTCCGTACGGCCCAACGGCTGAACCTCACCTACAATAAGGAAAAATGCGTGTTTAACACCACGCGCCTTGCCATCCTCGGCTGCGTAGTGGAGAACGGAATCATCGGCCCCGACCCACAAAGAATGCGCCCCCTCATGGAGCTACCCCTCCCCCACTGCCCTAAAGCACTTAGGAGAACCCTGGGGCTTTTCGCCTACTATGCCCAATGGGTACCCAATTACGCGGACAAAGCCAGACCCCTCCTGAAAGCCACTTCCTTCCCCCTCACGGAGGAGGCGTGCGCGGCCTTCTCCCTCATTAAGGGAGACATAGCCAAGGCCACGATGCATGCAGTGGACGAGTCCATCCCCTTCCAGGTGGAGAGCGACGCATCCGACTTCGCCTTAGCCACCACCCTAAACCAGGAGGGGAGGCCAGTGGCCTTCTTCTCAAGGACCCTACAGGGCCCCGAGATCCGACATTCGTCGGTCGAGAAAGAGGCCCAGGCGATCGTGGAGGCAGTACGGCGCTAGAGGCACTACCTGGCAGGCAAACGATTTACCCTCCTCACCGACCAGCGTTCGGTGGCTTTCATGTTTAATAACAAGCTGAAGGGCAAAATCAAGAATGACAAGATTTTGAGATGGAGAATCGAGCTCTCCACCTACGATTATGAGATCTTGTACCGGCCAGGCAAGCTGAACGAATCCCCTGATGCCCTTTCACGAATGACATGCACCAGCGCGCATATCGATAGGCTTCAGACCCTCCACGACCAGCTCTGCCACCCCGGGGTCACCAGACTCTACCATTTCATTAAGGCCCGCAACCTGACCTACTCCATCGAGGAGGTCAGGACCATGACCAGGAACTGCCAGACCTGTGCGGAGTGCAAACCGCACTTCTATACGCCGGACCGAGCAAGCCTGATCAAGGCCACCCGCCCCTTCGAGCGCCTGAGCATCGACTTTAAGGGGCCCCTCCCGTCCTCTGACCGTAATGTGTACTTCCTCAACATCGTTGATGAGTACTCCCGTTTCCCCTTTGCCTTCCCCTGCCCCGACATGACCAGTAGCACGGTCATTAAGTGCCTGAATGCCCTCTTCGCCTTGTTTGGGTTCCCGAACTATATACACAGCGACCGGGGCTCCTCCTTCATGAGCGAGGAACTCCGGCAATTCCTCCTAGAGAGAAGTATTGCAGCAAGCAGGACCACCAGCTACAACCCCAGAGGTAACGGTCAGGTGGAAAGAGAGAACGCGACGGTATGGAAGGCCGTCCTCTTAGCCTTAAAGTCTAAGGGCCTCCCAACCTCCCGCTGGCAAGAAGTCCGCCCGACAGCGCTGCACTCCATCCGGTCATTACTTTGCATGGCCACTAACACCACCCCCCATGAACGAATGTTCGTTTTCCCCAGGAAGTCGACTACGGGAACCACTCTACCAACCTGGCTGACCGCCCCGGGGCCGGTCTGGCTGCGGAAACACGTGAGGGCCCATAAAATGGACCCCCTGGTCGAGAGGGTGAACCTCCTGCACGCCAACCCCCAGTACGCCTACGTGGCGTACCCAGACGGGTGGGAGGACACTGTCTCCCTACGAGACCTCGCACCCTCAGCCGATCCGGAAACACCGCCACCACTCCCCCCAACCCCAGCCCAGGTAGACGGCATGCCGGAACCCCACGAGCTCTCGCCGACCACGCAAACACCAGCATCAACACCAGATAAGGCACCAGCACCGGATAAGGCAACACCACCGCTGCGTCGATCGGAGAGGCTTACGAAGCCTCCGGACAGACTGACCTACCAGAATTGGTGGTACACTTCACCCCGCCGGACTTAATTCTAAACAAGGGGTGAATGTGGTAAACCACGTTCACTATCGTATCACTGTTAGTAGTTAGCACTGTTCACCACTGTTCGTTATAACTGTATCACTGACCACTATTGTACCACACTGCTATACCTGGGATGACCACTGCCGACTCCGCCTTGGCTCCACCCACCAGGCCAGGTATAAAGGTGAGCGACTGGCTGGTATTCCTCCTGCTTGGATCGGATCACCCACGAGAGTGGGCTCTGTTATTTAGTCAATAAAAACCTTTAGCCATCTTCGTAACTCTTCGCCTTTTATTGGAGGAATTGATAGGTATATCAGCAAACATTCAAAGATCGCATGGATGAACTACAGAATTTGTTCATCCCTGTTTCGCATAAAAATAAAACAAAAAATGTGACTCAACCGTGGCTAACAATGGAAATTAGGGATAGCATAAGATCCAAGGAGAGGAGATATAAATTGGCCAGAAAAAGTATTAAAGCTGAGGATTGGGAGCAGTTTAAGATTCAGCAAAGGAGGACAAAGGGATTAATTAAGAGGGGGGAAATAGAGTATGTTAGTAAGCTTTCAGGGAACATAAAAACTAACTAGATATGTGAAGAGAAAAAGATTGGTGAAGTCAAGCATAGGTCCCTTGCAGTCAGAATCAGGGGAATTTATAATGGGGAACAAAGAAATGGATGGCCTATTGAATACACACTTTGGTTCTGTCTTCACAAAGGAGGACACAAATAACCTCCCAGAGATGTTGGAGTAACATAGGGTCTAATGAGAGGGAGGAATTGAAAGAAATCAGTATTTGTAGGGAAATGGTGTTAGGGAAATTGATGGGATTGAAGGCCGATAAATCCCCAGGGCCTGATAATTGACATCCTAGGGTACTTAAGGAAGTAGCCCTAGAAATAGTAGATGCATTGCTGGTCATCTTCCAAAATTCGATAGACTCTGGAACAGTTCCCATGGGTTGGAGGGGAGCTAATATTACCCCACTATTCAAAAAAGGTGGTAGAGAGAAAACGAGGAATTATATCGGTAGTGGGGAAAATGCTAGAGTCCATTATAAAAGATGTAATAGCAGAGCACTTGGAAAACAGTGACGGGATCGGACAAAGTCAACATGGATTTACAAAAGGTAAATCATGTTTAACTAATCTACTGGAATTTTTTGAGGATGTAACTTGTAGAATAGATAAGGGAGAACCAGTGAATGTGGTGAATTTGGACTTTCAGAAGGCTTTCGATAAGGTACCCTATAAGAGATTAGTGTGTAAAGTTAAGGCACATGGGATTGGGGGCAAGGTACTGACTTGGATAGAGAACTGGTTGGCAGACAGGAAGCAAAGAGTTGGAATAAACGGGTCTATTTCTGAGTGGCAGGCAGTGACTAGTGGGGTACCGCAGGGATCAGTCCTAGGACCCCAGCTATTCACAATATATATAAATGATCTAGATGAGGGAACTAGATGTAACATCTCCAAGTTTGCAGACGACACAAAGCAGGGTGTGCTGTGAGGAGGATGCCGAAAAACTCCAGTATGATTTGGACAGGTTGGGTGATTAGGCAGAAACATGGCAGATGCAGTATAATGTGGATAAATGCGAGGTTATCCACTTTGGTGGCAAAAACAGGAAGGCATATTATTATTTGAATAGCAATAGATTGAGAGAAGGGGAAGTGCAACGAGATCTGGGTGTCCTTGTGCACCACTCGCTGAAGGTAAGCATGCAGGTGCAGCAGGCGGTTAAGAAGGCAAATGGTATGTTGGCCTTCGTAGCGAGAGGGTTTGAGTACAGGAACAAGGATGTCTTGCTGCAGTTGTACAGGGCCTTGGTGAGACCACATCGTGAGTATTGTGTGCAGTTTTGTTCGCCTTATCTGAGGAAGGATGTTCTTGCCGTGGAAGGAGTTCAATGAAGATTCACCAGGCTGATACCTGGGATGGCAGGAATGACGTATGAGGAGAGATTGGGGTTGTACTCACTGGAGTTTAGAAGAATGAGAGGGGATCTCATTGAAACTTATAAAATTCTGACAGGACTGGACAAACTAGATGCAGGAAGGATGTCCCCGATGGTCGGGGAGTCCAGAACCTGGGGTCACAGTCTAAGGATACGGAGTAAGCCATTTAGGACAGAAATGAGGAGGAATTTCTTCACCCAGAGAGTGGTGAACCTGTGGAATTCTCTACCACAGAAGGCAGTAGAGGCCAATACATTAAATATATTCTAGAAGGAGTTGGATATATTTCTTACAGCTAAAGGGATCAAGGGGTATGGGGAGAAAGCAGGGACCGGGTACTGAATTTTGATGATCAGTCATGATCGCATTGAATGGCGGAGCAGGCTAGAGGGGCCGAATAGCCTACTCCTGCTCCTATCTTCTGTGTTTCTATGTTTGTATGTTTCTATGCTTCACTTTGAGCTGGAGTGGAGATGGAGGAGAAGCTGTTGGGTTTAACCCCCAGTACTTCTGAGCCCAGGAGGACCCAACAATTTCCAATGTGAGACTGTCAAGGGAGGTGGATTCTAGGGGAGATTAGATTGTTACACAGACACTGTCCGTACAATGTAAAGGAGTATTGTTTTAGGAACAAGTATTTCTGTATAGGCTTTTAATCCAGTTTACATCTACAGATTTGTTTTAATTCATTCTTGGGATGTGGGCGTAGCTCGCAAGAGCACCAAATATTGCCAATCCCCAGTTTCCTGTTGAGAAGGGGGTGGTGAGTCGCCTTCTTGAACTACTGCAGTCCGTGTGGTGAAGGTATTCCCACAATGCTGTTCGGTAAGGAGTTCCAGGATTATGACTCAGCAACGATGAATATATCTGAGTCAGGATGATGTGTGACTTGGAGGGGAACTTGGATGTGATGGTGCTCCCATACAACAGCTGCCCTTGTCCTTCTAGGTGGTGGACGTTGTGGGTTTTGGAGGTTTTATCAAAGTTCTGGTCGAGTTGCAGATGTATAAATTTCCTTTCCTTCGGCCCCTCCCCCTCCCCCTCCCACCTCTCTCTCTCTCTCCTCCCATAGAGGCCAGAGTCTTGTGTAGGCCCAGACCAGGTGGCAGATTCCCTTCCCTGAAGGACATTAGTGAACCAGTTGGGTTTTTATGGCAATCCGGCAGCTTTCATGGTCACTTTTTTCTTGTGCCGGCCCCACAAATGACCAGGTTCACTGAGCTCAATTTCACAACCTGCCTTTGTTTTCTTGTGGGTTGTCCCTCACGCTCCCTGTTTTAAATTAATTTTACAGGGCACTGGAAGGGGAGGATTTACAGATGGTAAGCTCAAACCAAACATCACTTCAAGATCTGACAGAGTCACTCGACTCATCGGATCTGAATATCACCGGCCTCTGAACATGGAAGGAAAAAGCACCGTTCACAGCGGGGAGAAACCGTACACGTGTTCTGTGTGTGGACGAAGCTTCAGCCAACCCTCTGACCTATCGAGACACAAGCGCATTCACACCGGGGAGAGGCCGTTCACCTGCTCTGAGTGTGGGAAGGGATTCACTGATTCATCCAACCTACAGAGACACAAGCGCATTCACACTGGGGAGAGGCCATTCACCTGCTCTGAGTGTGGGAAGGGATTCACTCAGTCATCTGACCTTCAGACACACCAGCGTGTTCACACCGGGGAGAGACCATTCACCTGCTCTGAGTGTGGGAAGGGATTCACTCGGTTATCCACCCTGCTGACACACCAGCGAGTTCACACTGGGGAGAGACCGTTCACCTGCTCTGAGTGTGGGAAGGGATTCACTGATTCATCCAACCTGCTGAGACACCAGCGAGTTCACACTGATGAGAGACCTTTTAACTGCTCGGACTGTGGGCAGTGCTTTAAAAGTTCCGGGGAACTGATACGCCATCAACGTGTTCACACTGACGAGAGACCGTTCAGGTGCTCTCACTGTGGGACTGGGTTCAGGCAGTCATCTGAGCTCACTGTACACCAGCGCACTCACACTGGGGAGAGACCGTTCACCTGCTCTGAGTGTGGGAAGGGATTCACTAATTCATCCCACCTGCTGACACACCAGCGAGTTCACACTGATGAGAGACCTTTTAACTGCTCGGACTGTGGGCAGTGCTTTAAAAGTTCCGGGGAACTGATACGCCATCAACGTGTTCACACTGACGAGAGACCATTCAGGTGCCCTCACTGTGGGACTGGGTTCAGGCGATCATCTGACCTCACTGTACACCTGCGCACTCACACTGGGGAGAGGCCGTTCACCTGCTCCGTGTGTGGGAAGGGATTCACTCAGTTATCCCACCTCCTGACACACCAGCGTGTTCACACCGGGGGGGGGGGGCCGTTCACCTGCCCTGAGTGTGGGAAGGGATTCACTAATTCATCCCAGCTGCTGACACACCAGCGAGTTCACACTAGGGAGAGGGCGTTCACCTGCTCTGAGTGTGGGAAGGGATTCACTTGGTTATCCACCCTGCTGACACACCAGCGAGTTCACACTGGGGAGAGGCCATTCACCTGCTCTGAGTGTGGGAAGGGATTCACTGAGTCATCCACCCTGCTGAGACACCAGCGAGTTCACAACTGACTGCAGGGGTTGGATTCTGTTGTTGTTGCTGCTGTTAATCACATCCACGACTGAACCATGTTCATTCTGACAGTTAGGGTTTGTTTCTGCTGATGTTAATAACACCTATAACTGGGCTGGAGTTTAATATTTTGGATAGATGTCAAATAAATCAACTTTGTTTTAAACACATTATTATAGATTTTCTTCTTTCCCACCTGAGTGTTTCGCATCACCTGGCTGGAGCTCAGAAAGGACAATCTTGGGGGGGATCGTACGGCGGGAACAGAACTCCAGCCTGGACACAGTCCTTCAGGGCCACACTGAGAGGGGCAAATGGCAGTTTGGTCTTTCTCGTCTCTCTTCACTGACAGCAAAGTCCCCATGAGGGTTAATCTCGAGACGTGTGAGAAATGTGTCCCAGCCACTCTCTGCCATGGTTCAGAGCTCCTACGCATGGAACTGAAGGCTCCTTTAGGAATGTACCCCAGTGCTTTTTTTTTAATGGCCTTTTTAACCTGTGTTGCTACTTTTAATGATTTGTGTATCTGTATCCCTGGATCCCTCTGCTCCTCCAGCCCATTTAGCACTGCGCACACCGGGGCCCTGCTGGACCACCGGGGAGTGGGGTGTCAGATCAAGAGGAGCGCCGGGCTGAGCGATCGCGGCCGACACCCCGAAGAAGAAAGGGGATTGCAGCCGGGGTGCTGCGCATGGCGATGACATCATTGCCGGCGGTGCAGTGCTGCGGGGTGCTACCGGCTACCGCCACCACTAACCTCCCACTGAATATCGCGGGAGGCACAAAGCAACCCAATTTCACCCCCTTGTTGTCCAAGTAGTGTGTGGCCTCCTTATTCTTCCCACCAAAACACACCACCTCACACTGATCTATAGTGAAATTCATTAACACACCACCTCACACTGATCTATAGTGAAATTAATTTGCCAATTACATGCCCATTCTGAAATTTATTAATGTCTTCTTGCATTTTGTCTTCCTCAGGATTAACTCTACCTCCCAATTTGGTGTCATCGACAAATTTTGAAATTGTACCTCTGATTCCTGAGTCCAAATCATTTCTGTAAATGGTGAACAAAACTGGTCCCAGCGCCGATCCCTGTGGAACACCACTTCCCACCTTTTGCCAGTCTGAGTAGCTACTCCCAACCCCTACTGTCTGTTTTCTGTTTTGTAACCAGCTTGCTATCCATAAACAGTCTGTAAGATCTACAAGATGACCCAGGTCAGGCCATGTGGAGTGAAGGGCCAGGCAGCAGAATGGATGGAAAGCTGGCTACAAAACAGAAATCAGAGGGTTGGAGTTAAGGGAAGTTTGTTGCGATCTTTCCATCCATTCTGCTGCCTGGCCCTTGACTCCACACGGCCTGGACGTGGTCATCTTGTAGACCGTACATACTGCAGACACAGTGCACCAGTGGTGGAGGGGGTGGATATTTAGCCCTGTGGCAGGAGCGCTGATGAAGTGGATTTCCCTGTCCATGAGTTTTGAGGCATCGCTAGTGGCATTTTTCACCTCTTTCCACCTTTAAAAAACAACCTTGCTGCCAGTTTATTAAAGCCATTAACAGCCGCTCGGGTGGGACACAACAATAAATGAGGCCTTGTTTCCCTCAGAATGACAGGCCTGAACCCGAGTTAGAAAACATTTAGTGATTAAACCAGACTGGGCGGGGCCTGAGGTGCGAGTTAGTAACGGAAAATTGGTGGCCAGCGTACTTCACACCAGGGCTGAGGACCCGGGGACTTGGGTTTCTGTATAATTTATTGATTAATTTTGTTTATTGCCCAATCTCAATCAGACGGGCGGGTCATCTTGCTGTCCAGCGGAGGCGAGGTTCCCCAGTGGAGGGCTCTCTACGCGGGAGTCCTTCACTGCACCATTGCAAGGCCAGATGTGTTTTTTGCAGCCTAGAGGAGTCCACGGGCCGTGTATATATTCAGTGTGAGAGGTTGCAGCCCCTGTGTAGTTACCTGAAGGGGCTGCTCCTCAACTCTTGGTTACACTTTAGCCCCACGCTCCTAATCTTTGGCCGCCCGGTGCGGAGGGGCGTGGGTAAGTCGCAGGATCTTCTCCTGGACCTGCTCTTGGGCCTGGTGAAAACAGCAATTTGTAGGTCCAGGATGGGCGGGGCCCATGGGGGGTCGCTCTGGCTGCCTGCCTCTCTCCCATGGTCTTGTCCCTGCCTGGGTGGCCCTGGAGAGGGAGCAGGCGGTGTTTTGACCGGTATGCTTGATGCCTTCCGTGACCGGTGGGTGCCTCAGGTTAAAGAGGGTATGATTAAGAAGTTTGCAGATGATACTAAACTCGGCTGTGTGGTTGATACTGAAGGAGGAAGCTGTAGACTGCAGGAAGATATCAATACATTGGTCAGGTGGGCAAAACAGTGGCAAATGGAATTCAATCCGGGGAAGTGTGAGGTAATGCATTTGGGGAGGACTAACAATGAAAGGGAATACACATTAAATGGTAGGACACTGAGTAGTGTAGAGGAACAAAGGGACCTTGGAGTGCATGTCCACAAATCCCTGAAGGTAGCAGGCCAGGTAGATAAGGTGGTTAAGAAGGCATACGGAATGCTTGCCTTTATTAGCCGTGGCATAGAATACAAGAGCAGGGAGGTTTATGCTTCAACTGTATAAAACACTAGTTAGGCCTCAGCTAGAGTACTGCGTGCAGTTCTGGTCACCACATTACAGGAAAGATGTGATTGCACTAGAGAATGTACAGGGGAGATTTACAAGGATTTTGCCAGGAGTAGAGAATCTTAGCTATGAGGAAAGACTGGATAGGCTGGGTCTGTTTTCCTTGGAACAGAGGAGGCTGAGGGGAGACCTTATGGAGGTGTATAAAATTATGAGGGACATAGATAAAGTGGATAGAAAGGACCTATTTCCATTAGCAGAGGGGTCAAAAACCAGGGGCCACAGATTTAAAGTAATTGGGGGAAGGTTTAGAGGGGCTTTGAGGGGAAATTTCTTCACCCAGAGGGTGGTGGGGGTCTGGAACTCACTGCCTGAAAGGGTGGTAGAGGCAGGAACCCTAACCACATTTAAAAAGTACTTGGATGTGCACTTGGGATGCTTTACCCTGCAGGGCTACGGACCAAGAGCTGGGAAGTGAGATTAGGCTGGATCGCTCTTTGTTGGCTGGCGCGGACACGATGGGCTGAAATGGCCTCCTTCCGTGCTGTAACTTTCTATGATTCTAAGTGGCAATAATCGATCCTCACAGTCACATTATGATTGAATTATTATTTGTGAGTGTCGCCTAAATGGCTTACCCCTTTTCCTTAGACTGTGACCCCTGGTTCTGGACTCCCCTGCCATCGGGAACATTCTTCCTGCATCTTGTCTGTCTAGACCTGTTAGAATTTTATAAGTTTCAATGAGATCCCCTCTCATTCTTCTAAACTCCAGCGAGTATAAGCCCAATTGACCCAATCTCTCCTCATACATCATTCCTGCTGTAAGAACATAAGAAGTAGGAGCAGGAGTCGGCCATACGGCCCCTCGGGCCTGCTCTGCCATTCAACAGGATCATGGCTGATCCGAATCTAGACTCACGTCCACTTCCCTGCCCGCTCCCCGTAACCCCTAATTCCCTTATCAGCTAGGAAACTGTCTATCTCCGTTTTAAATTTATTTAATGTCGCAGCTTCCACAGCTCTCTGAGGTAGTAAATTCCATAGATTTACTACCCTCTGAGTGAAGAAGTTTCTCCTCATCTCAGTTTTGAAAGGGCAGCCCCTTATTCTAAGATTATGCCCCCTAGTTCTAATCTCACCCATCAATGGAAACATCCTCCCCGCATCCACCTGATCAAGCCCCCTCACAATACTGTATGTTTCAATAAGATCGCCTCTCATTCTTCTGAACTGCAATGAGTAGAGGCCCAACCTACTCAACCTTTCCTCATAAGTCAACCCCCTCATCTTCGGAATCAACCGAGTGAACCTTCTCTGAACTGCCTCGAGAGCAAATATATATTTTCTTAAATATGGAAACCAAAACTGTACGCAGTATTCCAGGTGTGGCCTCACCAGTCTGTCAATATGCTTCTATTATGACCTCTTGATCTGTGGCCATAAAAACCTTCAGTCTCAGCCCTTATTATAGAATAATAGATGGAGTATATTCTTTGTGGCTTACACAGTACTGCTTGAGTAATTTGGACTTCTGCTTAAAGCCCAAATCATAAGGCAGTAGAATGTACCAGGACAGATGTGCGGGTTAGGTTGATTGGCTATGATAAATTGACCCTTAGTGTTAGGGGGATTAAATACGTAGGGTTACGGGGATAGGGTGGGATATGTGTTGGTGTAGGGGTTACGGGGATCGGGTGGGATATTTGTCGGTGCAGGCTCGATGGGCCGAAATGGCCTCTATCTGCACTGTGGGGTTTCTGTGATTCTGTGAACCCTACCGGATTATTAATTTCAATTAATTTTATTACTTTTCCTCAAGTGTGGGGCCCAGACTTGTCCACAACACTCCAGCTGAGGTGTAACCTGTGATTTATGAAGTTCCAGCATCATCTCTTTGCTTTTATATTCTATTCCTCTGTTTATAAACCCAAGTAACCGGTTATTGGTTGTTTAATATCTGTGGGGCACTGGGGCACTTGCCTTCATGGGTTTTGCTCCAGTTTGGTGTCACTGGGGCAACTCAGAGTCACCCCTACAGGTGGTGAACAATGGCCCAATCTCAATCGGATGACAAACATGAGGAGAAATGTTTTCACTCAGAGAGTTGTTGGGATCTGGAACGCTCAGGGAGTCGGTTAATGAACCCCGGGATCCCTGATAGCCAGCCAGGATCTTGTGCTGCTGCTGTGCCAGAAGAGAGAAGAGAGGAGAGGAGAGGTCTCTCTCTCTCTCTGTGTCCAGGAGGAGAGACCACATCTGTTGCTGCTGCAGCTACTATTGGGGTGCCAGAGGAGAGGAGAGACCAGGAGACCAGACCAGAGCTAACAACAAAGGGAAGCCATCCCATCACTGCTTCCCCAACTGGTCTCCATTACAGAAGAGGGAGAGAGGGGAGAAAAACGAACATCCTACATCTGTTCAGAAGGAGGGAGAGCCGTTGGAAAACTTCTACAGGTGGGTGTCTCATGGTGCACTCTCATAAAGACTTTGTATTTAAGTGGGGGGGAGGAAAGAAGAAGGAGAAGAAAACATCTAGGGGTGTGTGTGAGTGTGTGTGGCTCTTGTAAAAACTAGGCCACACACACCACTGGCAAACACCCCTCCCTATTGCTTGACCTGGGACAGCTGGAGCTGCCCAGGCGAAGTCATCATTTAATTATCACATCGTTAAGACCTGGTGGTGGACTGAGCCTGGGCATCTCCAGCTTTATTTTCCCAGGTGAAGACATCTTCTCCCCCCACAAGAAGACCATCAATAGAGACTTATTTTTCAGAGAGTGCACCCCTGCGAGCACCCACCCACCATCTTGAGTGGAGACCCAGCCCCTGCGGCCCCTGCGTCATCTGTATTCGGCAGGAGTTGCCTGTCCCTCGGGAGGGTACGACAAATGAGTCTGTCCCGCCTGCACCTCCTGGGGATGGGGAAGAGACCCTCCGCATGGGGGGACCGCGGATCTACCCGCGGAGGAAATAACAAAAGAACCGTTACATCTCGCCATGTCGGGCACGCTGGAGACTGGGGTGGGCGAGGCCAGTGAGGCTGGGCTCGTGCAGTACAGTCCAGACCACTCCCAGCCGCTGCTCGACGTGGCCAATGAATGTATTCAAGCTCCCCAGTCCGCTGGGTTGGTGGCTGATGGCGGTGAGGGGGAAGAACCCCTGACTCCGTCTCCGATGCTGTCGTCGGGGTTGTTGGTGGAAATGGGGATAGTGTTCTCCCTGGTTTCCCCGTGCACCGCAGTGCCTGTGGCAGAGGGGGGCACCGAACCACTGCTGCCTCCTGACCCGGCACCTCCGGAGGAGCCCAGGGAGGAATCCTCTGCTGCCGATCCTGGGGGTGGGATCGGGACAGAGGCAGGGCTGGCTGATGACGACCTCCCGGCGGAGAGCACCGGGGATGAGTCAGACTCCGTCACCAGTGAGGTGGCAGATACCCTCGTACCCCCCTCCGGGTACCCCCTCATCCCCGTTGTGGAACTCCAGGACTTTCTGGCTGCATGCCAGGGTCGCCCTGGCAAAATCCGGCTGGCCCTAGACAGATGGTCAGATCTGGCACTGCTAGTCGGCTCCGTCCGTGCCGCTGTCAAATCCATGGGCACGGACGAGAGAGCAGGGCCATGCGAGCAGCATCGCATCAACAAGTTCCTCGCTGGGCTGCTGAGGGAGTGGCAGTCGAATAGTGGCCACTCTCCCTCCTCCCATTAGGTTAAGTAGAGGTTGCACTATGCTCTTGTCATGAAGATAACCATCGCCAGCCTCAACATCAAAGGCAGCAGAGATGCACGCCGTAGATTTAATAACTTCTCGGTCCTCCGGGATGGGAGGTATGCAGTGTGCTTCCTGCAAGAAACCCACACCATTCCGGAGGACGAGGCCACATGGCTCCTGGAGTGGCAAGGAGGGGTCAGCATGAGTCACCTCTCCAACTATTCCAGTGGGGTAGCTATCTTGCTGGCCCCGCATTTTCAGCCAGAGATCTTGGGGGTCAAGGAATACGTGCCGGGCCGCTTGCTCCAGGTCACTGTTCACCTGGGGGGCATGCCGCTCCATCTAGTGAACATGTACGCCCCCGCGGACGGTGCGAAGCAAGTGCGATTCTTTGAAGAAGTGTCCGTTCTTCTGGGCTCCATCGACGTCAGCGAGTGCGTCATCCTTGGGGGGGGATTTTAATTGTACCCTCGAGGCGAGGAACCGTTCAGGTCCCCCATACAGCCTGGCGGTGATGGAGAAGTTGAGGGACCTGGTCGGGTCCTTCGACTTGGTGGACGTCTGGCGAAATCTCCATCCCGACTCCAGCACCTTCACTTATGTGAGGTCTGGAGGAGGAAGGTCCAGAATCGACCGCCTTTACATTTCCCGCGCGTACGTCTCCTGCATTCCGGCGGTTTCCATGCGGCCGGTGCCAGGCACGGACCACCACCTGGTGTGGGCGGAGCTCGTTCTGTTACACACACGGGGGGTGGCCCGCGTACTGGCATTTTAACAACCTGCTGCTGGAGGACGAGCGGTTCCGGGATTCGTTTCGTCAGTTCTGGGCCGACTGGAGAAGGAAGCGGGGGGGCTTCCCCTCCTTGAGGCTATGGTGAGACGTGGGCAAGGCTTACGTCCGTCTCTTCTGTCAGGAGTATGGGAGAGAGTCGACCAAGAGGCGGGAGGCCCAGGTCGGGCGGTTGGAGAGGGTGGTGCTCGACCTGGAGTCCCGTCTCGGTCAAGTCGTCGAGGACTCAGCCCTGCGGAAGGTGTACGAAGAGAAGAAGGGCACGCTGAAGGACCTGCAGCCCGTTGGGTCCCGAGGCGCGTATGTGAGGTCGTGGATCCAGATCCTCCGGGACCTGGACCGCGGCTCCCCCTTCTTCTACTCGCTGGAAAAAAGACGGGGGGTCCGTAAGCAGCTCTTGGGGCTGCTGGCCAATGACGGATCTCTTGTCCCGGATCCGGAGGGGATCAGCGTGGAGACCCGGGCCTATTACGGTACTCTGTTCTCTCCGGATCCATCCAGCGAGGATGCGCGCAGAGTTTTGTGGGAGGACCCACTGAAGGTTGGCCCGGAGGGCGCCGAAAAACTGGACGCTCCGCTAAGCTTGGCGGAGCTGACCGGTGCCCTCGGCCAGCTCTCGAGTGGAAAGTCCCCAGGGCTGGACGGGCTGACCGTGTAGTTCCACAGGGCATTCTGGGACATCCTGGGGGGCGACAATGCGTGGGTCCTGGGGGAAAGTCTGGCGACCGGGGAGATGCCCCTCTTGTGGTGCAGGGCCTGCTGCATAAGAGGGGCGATCTCCGCTTTTTAAAAACTGGCCCCCGGTCTCCCTCCTTAGAATGGATTATAAAATTTTTGCCAGGGCCATGTCCGCCTGCCTTGGCACCGTGCTGGCCCACATGATCCACCCCGACCAGTCCTACATGGTCCCGGGCCGGACTATCCACGATAACATCCATCTGGTTCGGGAACTGGTCCACCATTACCAGAGGGCTGGTCTGTCGGTTGCCTTCCTTTCCCTGGATCAGGAGAAGGCATTCAACAGGGTGGATCACGAGTATCTCTTCGGGACTCTGCGCGCATTCTGGTTTGGGATGCATTTTGTCACCTGGATCTGACTTCTGTACGCCGCCACGGAGTGTCTGATAAAAGTTAACGGGTCTTTGACGGCGACCCTTCGCTTCGGGAAGGGGGTGCGTTAGGGATGCCCCATGTCCGGTCAGTTATATGCCGTCTGCGTGGAGCCTTTCCGGCGTCTCTTGCCGAAGAGGTTGACGGGACTGGCTCTGCAAGGGCCGGGCGTGGAAGTCGTCCTCTCGGCGTACGCCGATGATGTGCTCCTCATGGTCACAGATCCTGCTGAGTTGCGGAGGATGCGAGAATGCCAGCAGATTTACTCGGATGCATTCTCCGCCAGGATCAACTGGGAGAAATGTTCTGGACTCCTGGTGGGCCAGTGGCGGGTGGACTCTCTGCCGGAGGAGTTCAGGCCCTTCGCCTGGAGCACCACGCACCTCCTCTACTTGGAAGTCTACCTCAGCCCCGCTGAGGATGCCTGGCCGGTGAACTGGCAGGAGCTGGTGGCCAAAGTCACTGCTCGCCTAGGACGCTGGACAGGACAGCTCCGAGTGTTGTCCTACAGGGGTCGAGCGCTGGTCATAAACCAGCTGGTGGCCACCATGTTGTGGTACCGGTTGGTCACTTTGATCCCGCCCCCTGCGTTTGTCGCCAAGATGCAGAAGAAGCTCATCGACTTCTTCTGGGACAAAGGGAAGCACTGGGTCTCTGCCGCGGTTCTGAGTCTCCCGCTTAGGGAGGGCGGTCAGGCGCTGGTGTGCCTTCGCACCCGGGTGGTGACTTTCCGTCTTCAGACCCTGCAGAGATACCTGTATGTCGAGAATCCTCCTCAATGGTGTGCGCTGGCGACGTATTTCTTCCGCCAGCTGCACGGCCTCAACTATGACATGCAGCTCCTGTTTGTGGAATTGGGCCGTACGCGTGCCCACCTGTGGGAGTTGCCTGTCTTCTACCAGGAACTGCTATGGGTCTGGAACAGCATCGCCTCCAGGCGGAGTTCTCCCCCGTCAGGAGTGGCGGCTCTCCTTCAGGAGCCGCTGCTCAGGAATCCGCACCTCCGTGACAGCTGGATCAGGCGGCTGGCAGAGGGCAGGGCTGTGCCTGGTAAGGTGACCAGGGTCGGGGACCTGCTCGATGGCGGAGGAGCGGGTTGGATGGTGCCGGAGGAGCTGGCGCAGCGCCTGTCCTGGGCCAATGTCCGGCTCGTGGCCAAAGCCATTGAGACACTGAAAGTGGCGCTGGGCCCCGATTCCAATCGGTGTATTGAGGAGGCTCAGGCACGTGGGGCGATCCTGTCCGAACTGACCCCCGTTCGGACGGAATTCCTAATCGGCGCGTGGCCCTGAAACCCCTCTCGGGAACCGGTGCCTCACAACTTGAGCCATCTCGAGGAAATGCCCTCCGTGCCGTTTAGTTCTGCGCGGAGGGGTTTCCTGTACGGGCTGCTCCTGCACACTCTCCACTTTGTCATCTTCGCCTGCCGTCCGGACACGCTTTAGCGTGCCATTTTGCCATCCGGCGGAGGTCCCAAATGGGGGGCTCTCTACGCGGGAGCCCTCCCTTTATCTGTTGGGGACTTGGCCTGGAGGGTGTTGCATGGAGCAGTCCCGTGCAATAAGATTTTAAGTAAGTTCACGGACTCCCAGGCCTCTTGCTATTTTTGCGGCCTAGAGGAGTCTGTGTTCCATGTTTATGTGGAATGTGAGAGGTTGCAGCCCCTGTTCCAATACTTGAAGGGGCTGCTCCTCGATTTTTGGCTGCATTTCAGTCCCACGCTCCTGATCTACGGCCACCCGGTGCGGAGGAGAGAGGGCAAGTCAGAGGACCTCCTTGTGGGACTGCTCCTGGGCCTGGCCAAAGTGGCCATAAACAGGTCCAGGCAGCGGGCAGTCGGGGGGGTCGTTCGGCCCAATTGCCTGCCTCTCTTCCACGGCTATGTTCGTGCCCGGGTGGCCCTGGAGATGGAGCACGCGGTGTCTGCCGGCATGCTTGAGACCTTCCGAGAGCGGTGGGCGCCGCGGGGACTGGAGTGCATCATCACCCTGGCCAATGTGATTTTAATTTAATTTGATTAGTTTTTTTAATTAATCCAGTGTTTTTAAGCTGCTTTACAGTCCATTTGTTCGGCTGGGAGAGGGGGTGGCTCCGCTCAGCGATGCAGAGAGCCCTGCAGATGGAGAAGAATGTCGACCAGATTCTGCTGGATCTGCACAAACTCTCCATTGGGAGCGCTGATCCTCAACTGTGTGAATTCCTGGAGACCCACTATCTGGATGAACAAGTGAAGATGATCAAGAAGCTTGGAGATCACATCATTAACTTGAAGAGACTGGGACCCCTGCCTTGTAGGCATGAGGCCTTGTGACTTTGTACAAAGAGCCGACACTTGAGCTCTGTGAATGTCATTAAAAAAAAACACAAAAAAAATGAACCAAAAAATAATAAGTAAAAACAAAAACTGCTGGTAGGCTGTGCCGCAAGGTTTATAAAGCTGGAGAATGGTCTCAGGCCCGAATGAGATCCAGCAGCCCGGTCTGTGTTCCACCGAACAGCAGCTGTGAGGCTTTTTCTCGGTGACAGGCCTGGGTTACGCGCCGCCATCTTGGTGGAGGAAGGACAGACCGGTTCCATCTGCAGCACGGCAAAAAAAGAAATAAATAAACTGTGGGTAGGCCGCGCCGCAGGGTTTATAAAGTTGGGGGAAAAAAAACTGCGGGTAGGCCGCGCCGCAGGGTTTATAAAGTTGGAGAACAGCCTCAGGCCCAAATGAGATCCAGCGGCCGAATGTGTTCCGTGGACGGCAGCGGTGAGGCTTTTTCTCGGTGACAGGCCCGGGTTACGCGCCACCATCTTGGTGACGGAAGGACAGACCGTTTCTACCTGCAGCAGGGCGCATGCGTGGCCATCTTTGTACAGGAGCAGAGAGTGGGCAGGGCTTCAGGGTCCCAGTGACCAGGAGAGACAATCATTGACTCATGATTTTATTCTCACTCTGCACACAGCAGGTGTAGAACTGAATCAACCAGAGTAGAGGGAGAGGGAAAACTGGGAGTGGAGGAAAGAAATGTTGGAGCTGGTGCGATGGGTTTAGATTTCAGCACAGGGAGGAGGGAGAGTGTGTGGGACGGGGATTTACAGCTTTGGGGTTAAAATGTGTTATTTTGGTCATATTTCTAGATTTGCCATTTTCTGTCCACAGGGCAATCGCAGTGCACTGACCAACACCTCAGCTTGTCAGAATAGGGCAGGTGGAACCGAGCCAGAGGCAGCTCTGGGACTTCATCTTCTGAGCATTGGGTTGGGAAAGAAGAATTCCATTGTTTATTGGGCCCTGGGCGAGCACTGCCCTCCCTCCCACAATTTTAATATTTTGATGCATCTGTCTATTTATATACTAGGAATGTTTTAATTACTTTCACAGCAAAATGCATTTATTATTAAACCTCCACAGAAACAACTGTGGTAACAATTGAATAAAACTCAGAGAGTTGTGGGGATCTGGAACGCTCGACCTGAAAAGGTCATGAGCTGATTCCATCAATGATTTTAAAAGGGAGTTGGGCGGGTACTTGAGGATGAGGATCTTACAGGGTTACGGACAACAAGCAGGGATGTGGGACTAAGCACGAGTGCTCTTTCTAAGAGCCAGCACAGGCACAATGGGCCGAATGGCCTCCTTCGTGCTGTACTTTTCAATGATTCTATGAAAACTAACAGAACCAAACAAAGAAATGATCTTTGATGAAGTTCTGATGAAGGGTCCCAGACCTGAAACGTTAACTCTGTTTCTCTCTCCACGGATGCTGCCTGGCCTGCTGAGTATTTCCAGCATTTTCTGTTGTTATTTCAGATTTCCAGCAACTGCAGTATTTTGCAATTATAAAGAAATGATCTTCCTTGGTTATTGATCATTTCACTAAGAGTTCTCTATACACCAACAACAACTTTTTAAAAATTCATTTATAGAATGTGGGTGTCGCTGGCTGGCTAGGCCTGCATTTAGTGCCCATCCCTAATTGCCCTTGAGAAGATGGTGGTGAGCCGCCTTCTTGAACCGCTGCAGTCCATATGGTGTAGGCACACCCACAATGCTGTTAGGAAGGGAGTTCCAGGATTTTGGCCCAGCGACAGTGAAGGAACGGCGATACAGGTCCAAGTCAGGATGGTGTGTGGCTTGGAGGGGAACTTGTAGGTGGTGATGTTCCCATGTGTCTGCTGCCCTTGTCCTTCTAAGTGGTAGAGGTCATGGGTTTGGAAGGTGCTGTTGAAGCAGCTTTGGCGAGTTGCTGCAGTGCATCTTGTAGATGGTACACACTGCAGCCACAGTGCGCCGGTGGTGGAGGGAGTGAATGTTGAAGGTGGTGGATGGAGTGCCAATCAAGCGGGCTGCTTTATCCTGAACAGTGTCGAGCTTCTTGAGTGTTGTTGGAGCTGCACTCATCCAGGCAAGTGGAGAGTATTCCGTCACACTCCTGACTTGTGCCTTGTAGATGGTGGAAAGGCTTTGGGGAGTCAGGAGGTGAGACACTCGCCACAGAATTCCCAGCCTCTGGCCTGCTCTTGTAGCCACAGTATTTATATGGCTGGTCCAGTTCAGTTTCTGATCAATGGTAACCCCCAGGATGTTGATAGTGGGGGATTCAGCGATGGTAATGCCATTGAATGTCAAGGGGAGATGGTTAGCGTCTCGCTTGTTGGAGATGGTCATTGCCTGGCACTTGTGTGGTGCGAATGTTACTTGCCACTTGTCAGCCCAAGTCTGAATGTTGTCCAGGTCTTGCTGCATATGGACACGGACTGCGTCAGTATCTGACGAGTCTCGAGTGGTGCTGAACAGTGTGCAATCATCAGCGAACATCCCCACTTCTGACCTTATGATGGAGGGAAGGTCATTGATGAAACAGCTGAAGATGGTTGGGCCTAGGACACTGCCCTGAGGAACTCCTGCAGTGATGTCATGTGATTGAGGTGAATGACCTCCAACAACCACAGCCAACTTCCTTTGTGCTAGGTATGATTCCAACCAATGGAGAGTTTTCCCCTTGATTCCCATTGACTTCAGTTTTGCTAGGGCTCCTTGATGCCACACTCGATCAAATGCTGCCTTGATGTCAAGGGCAGTCACTCTCACCTCACCTCTTGAGTTCAGCTCTTTTGCCCATGTTTGGACCAAGGCTGTAATGAGGACAGGAGCTGAGTGGCCCTGGCGGAACCCAAACTGGGCGTCAGTTAGCAGGTTATTGCTGAGTAAGTGCCGCTTGATGGCACTGTCGACGACACCTTTATATAGAGCTTTTAAAACATCTCAAGGCACTTTGCAGTAGGGTAATAAGACAACAATCGACACACATATTTTGTTTGTGGTCCAGTGCACTGACACAAAGTTCCTTCACAACTGTAACAATTTTATTGCTGTTGCTGTGAATGCTGTGCTCGCTCTGCTCGTACACCTGGTCTCCAAAGGAGGCAAAACAGGACTAATGCTGCCGAGCTCAGCTCTTTTTGATCAGAAAATGTCAACTGTTTCGCCTCGTCAGGAAATGCACAAAAGAGGCAGCAGTGCTCATTGGCTGCCCAGGAAAGTCCTATTTAGATTAAACTCCTTCACCCAGAGGGTGCTGAGAATGTGGAACTTGTTGCCACAGGGAGTAGTTGAGGCGAAGAGCATGGATGTATTTCAGGGGAAGCTGGATAAACACATGGGAGAAAGGAATAGAAGGAGATGCTGATAGGGTGAGATGAAGAGAGATGGGAGGAGGCTCGTGTGGAGCATAAACACCACATGGACCAGTTGGGCCGATTGGCCTGTTTCTGTGCTGTACAATCTGTGTAATTCTATGTAATAAGAGAGGAGAGAATGTTCCATAGAAACTAGAATTATCTGTTCCGAATTTTAATCCTGAACTTACAGTGATGTCTCTTGTAAACTGCTTTTACAGGGAATATCATCGGCCTTTGAATGTGGAAGGAGAAATGTTTGCCTGTTCTGTCTTTGGGAAAAGGTTTCAACGATCGGTGTGACTGGAAAAGCACCGAGACACACACACCCAAGTAAGAGTGTTCCAGTGCACTGACTGTGGAAAGAGCTTTAACCAGTTACACAGTCTGAAAAAACATCGCACCGTTCACAGCGGGGAGAAACCATACACATGTGTGTGTGGATGAGGCTTCAACCGATTGTCCAACCTGGAGAGACACAAGGACACCCACACCACGGAGAAACTGTGGGAATGTGGGGACTGTGGGAAGGGATTTAGCTCCCCATCCCGGCTGGAAACTCATCGATACAGTCACACCGGGGAGAGGCCGTTCACCTGCTCCAAGTGTGGGAAGGGATTCAATCAGTCATCCAACCTGCTGACACACCAGCGAGCTCACACTGGGGTGAGGCCGTTCACCTGCTCTGTGTGTGGGAAGAGATTCAATCAGTCATCCAACCTGCTGAGACACCAGCAAGTTCACAAGTGACTGCAGGGATTCGATTCTGCTGTTATTGCTGCTGTTAATCACATCCAGGACTGAACCATGTTCATTCTGACAGTTGGGGTTTGTTTCTGCTGATGTTAATAACCCCTATAACTGGGCTGGATTTTAATATTCTGGATATATAGCTGATTGAGTTGTCGGGGCTGCAGTGTCCATTTAAGTACTGCTGTCTGATCTTTCCCCTTAATTTCTGATGAGTGTTCCTGAAATATTTTACAATAAAATTATGAACTTTTACTTCAATCGTATATTAATCTTTGCTATAAAATCTACAATTCATTGTCTGAAAGATTCCATTGATTATCATCTCCAATTAGAAAGTGCTGATTAATCCTCGCTGATAACTTACTGACTTGCACATTACACACAGTGGCACCTCCATTATCCACCAGAAAGAAGGGGAATGGGAATTGGTGGAGAATCGAGAGTCCCCAAATGTTGCCCCTCCCGTCTGGTACAGCAATCCCCTCGGCACGGGAATAGAGACAAGTCCAGTTATAGTGACGGGATGACTTAAAGTTATTTACTCAGACAGGCGGAAGGTGGGAAGTGGTGTTCCATGGGGATTGGTGCTGGGACCACTGTTGTTCACCATTTACATAAATGATTTGGACTTGGGAATCAGAAGTACAATTTCAAAATTTGCTGATGACACTAAATTGGGGGGTGTAGTTAATACTGAGGAAGACTGCGATAGCATCCTTGTAGAATTATTCAGTTGTGTTCAGTAAATAGCACCATCTTTTAATTTGCTTTTACTGATCACATCACTATATAGTTATGTGAAAAACAGAAATCATTAAAAGCTCCCAATTTCAGAATTGTTAGATTCAAACTCAACTTCTTCCAAGTACAATCTAAAATTTCAAAAATTGTAATGGATGTAGGCGAGATATTAGGACTGTTGTCTAACACAATCCAAACACAGTGAGACACAGACAGATGGGCAGGTGTAGCTACACAGCGAATCCTTTCAAGCCTCACTAAAAAGTGGCAGACTGGCAATCCATTGTTCACTAATGGAGTTGTGATCTTTGTAAATTAAGAAATGGAAATGTGTCAGAGAGTTGATTAACAGAGTGAGACATCATCTTCCTTTGATTTCTAATTCTGACACCAGGCAACAGAAAAAGGTCATTACAACACGACAGAAACAGACTCTTCAGGTGTGAGACATCAGACTTCAGAACAACATGTCTGCCAGCTCTGGCCACAAACCCCAGTACAATTAACCTTTCAGCAGCTGCAGCCCGGATTAAATAACTAATAGTTTAACATGTCTAGTAGAGCTTTTGTATCAAAATAGAAGAAATGTATTTGTCACACACACACAATTAATAATTAAATCACAATGTGATTGTGAGGATCGATTATCGCCTCTTCATACCTTCCTCGACCGGTGGACACGGAAGGTATCAAGTGAACCGGTGGACACCGCCTGCTCCCTCTCCAGGGCCACCCGGGCAGTGACAAGACCATGGGAGAGAGGCAGGCAGCCAGAGTGACACCCCCCATGGGCCCCGCCCATCCTGAGTCTACAAATTGCTGTTTTCGCCAGGCCCAAGAGCAGGTCCAGGAGAAGATCCTCCCACTTACCCACCCCCTCTCCGCACCGGGCGGCCAAAGATTAGGGGTGTGGGGCTAAAGTGTAACCAAGAGTTGAGGAGCAGCCCCTTCAGGGAACTACACAGGGGCTGTAGCCTCTCACACTGAATATATACACGGCCCATGGACTCCTCTAGGCCACAGAAACCACATCTGGCCTTGGAGTCCAGAAAGGAGCTTAAAAACTGTTGCACACGACAGCTCCCTGCAACAGTCTCCACCCCAGATCCCCAATGGTGCTGGGAAGGACTCCCGCATAGAGAGCCCTCCACTGGGGAACCTCGCCTCAGTCAGAAAGCAAGATGACCCGCCAGTCTGATTGAGATTGGGCAATAAACAAAATTAATCAATAAATGACACAGAAACCCAAGTCCCCAGGTCCTCAGCCCTGGTGTGAAGTATGCTGGCCACCAATTTTCCGTTACTAGCTCGCACCTCAGGCCCCACCCAGTCTGGTTTAATTGCTAAATGTTTTCTAACTCGGGTTCAGGCCTGTCATTCTGAGGGAAACAAGGCCTCATTTATTGGTGTGTCCCACCTGAGCGGCTGTTAATGGCTTTAATAAACTGGCAGCAAGGTTGTTTTAAAGGTGGAAAGAGGTGAAAAACGCAACTAGCGATGCCTCAAAACTCACGGACAGAGAAATCCACTTCATCAGCGCCCCTGCCACAGGACTCAATATCCACCCCCTCCACCACTGGTGCACTGTGTCTGCAGTATGTACGGTCTACAAGATGACCACGGTCAGGCCGTGTGGAGTCAAGGGCCAGGCAGCAGAATGGATGGAAAGATCACTACAAACTTCCCTTATCTCCAACCCTCTGATTTCTGTTTTGTAGCCAGCTTTCCATCCATTCTGCTGCCTGGCCCTTCACTCCACACAGCCTGACCTTGGTCATCTTGTCGCTCTTACATACTGTTATGGATAGCAAGCTGGTCACAAAACAGAAAAGAGAGAGTAGGGGTTAAGAATAGCTACTCAGACGGGCAAAAGGTGGGAAGTGGTGTTCCACAGGGATCGGCGCTGGGATCACTACTGTTCACCATTTACATAAACGATTTGGACGCGTGAATCAGAAGAACAATTTCAAAGTTTGTCGATAACACCAAATTGGGAGGTAGAGTTAATAATGAGGAAGATAAAATGCAAGAAGACATTAATAAATTTCAGAATGGGTGTGTAATTGGCAAATGAATTTCACTGTAGATCAGTGTGAGGTGCTGTGTTAATGAATTTCACTGTAGATCAGTGTGAGGTGGTGTGTTAATGAATTTCACTATAGATCAGTGTGAGGTGGTGTGTTAATGAATTTCACTATAGGTCAGTGTGAGGTGGTGTGTTTTGGTGGGAAGAATAAGGAGGCCACTCACTACTTGGACAAGGGGGTGAAATTGGGTTGCTTTGTGCCTCCCGCGATATTCAGCAGGAGGTTAGCGGCGTAGGTAGTCGGTAGCTCCCCACGGCACTGCACCGCCGGCAATGACATCATCGCCAAGCACAGCACCCCGGCTGCAACCTTGGGTTACGACCCCTGACCTATCACCGGACTATATGTCCGACAGGGTCAGGGGTTGTTTCTGCAGCCGCGGCAATGCCACTTAAAGGGCAGGTGTCGGGCGGCAACTTTTTATTTTGGCCGACTGCCAGCACCTGCCCCCTTCCCCTTTCTTCTTCGGGGTGTCGGCCGCAATCGCACAGCCCGGCGCTCCTCTTGATCCGACACCCCACTCCCCAGTGGTCCAGCAGGGCCCCGGTGTGCGCAGTGCTGCGCCCCTCCCCTTTAATCAGGGCGGGAGGTCTGCTATGGCATGGTGCTACGTGCTGACGGGCATGGCGCTGTGACACGAAGCGCCCTGATATTCACCGGTAGCGCCTCAAGAGGGAGGGGAGCGCTTCCAGTAGCACCCTGCCTCCTGCCTGGGGCGCTACCACTGAATTTAATGCACAGGGACGCTTACTTTTTCAGGGCGCTAAAATTAGCCCCAGTGACGTTAGCGACCCAAAGGGGGCATCACCGAATTTCCCCCTAAGAGTCTAAATGGGCTGGAGGAGCAGAGGGATCCAGGGATATAGATACACAAATCACTAAAAGTAGCAACACAGGTTAATAAGGCCATTAAAATAAAAGCACTGGGGTACATTCCTAAAGGAGCATTCTGTTCCGTGCCTAGGAGCTCTGAACCATGGCTGAGAGTAGCTGGGACACGTTTCTCACATGCCTCGAGATTAACCCGCACGGCAACTTTGCTGTCAGTGAAGAGAGACAAGAAAAACCAAAGTGCCGTTTGCCCCTCTCAGTGTAGCCCTGAAGGACTGTGTCCAGGCTGGAGTTCTGTTCCTGCCATACGATCCTTCCCCACATTGTCCTTTGAGCTCCAGCCAGGTGATGCTAAACACTCAGGTGGGAAAGAAGAAAATCTACAACAATGTGTTTAAAACAAAGCTGGTTTATTTGAAATCTATCCAGAATATTAAACTGCAGCCCAGTTATAGGGGTTATTAACATCAGCAGAAACAAACCCCAACTGTCGGAATGAACATGGTCCAGTCCTGGATGTGATTAACAGCAGCAATAACAGCAGAATCCAACCACTGCAGTCACTTGTGAACTCGCTGGTGTTTCAGCAGGTTGGATGACTGAGTGAATCCATTCCCACACTCAAAGCAGGTGAACGTCCTCTCCCCAGTGTGAACTCGCTGGTGTTTCAGCAGGTTGGATGACTCAGTGAATCCCTTCCCGCACTCAAAGCAGGTGAACGGCCTCTCTCCAGTGTGAACACGCTGGTGTCTCAGTAGGTGAGATGAATTAGTGAATCCCTTCCCACACTCAGGACAGGTGAACGCCCTCTCCCCAGTGTGACTGCGCTGGTGTACAGTGAGCGCAGATGATCGCCTGAACCCAGTCCCGCAGTGAGAGCACCTGAACGGTCTCTCGTCAGTGTGAACACGTTGATGGTATGTCACTTCCCTGGAACTTTTAAAGCACTTCCCACAGTCTGGGCAATTAAAAGGTCTCTCATCAGTGTGAACTCGCTGGTGATTCAGCAGGTTGGATGAATTAGTGAATCCCTTCCCACACTCAGAGCAGGTGAATGGCCTCTCCCCAGTGTGAACATGCTGATGATTCAGCAGGCTGGATGAATCAGTGAATCCCTTCCCACATTCAAAGCAGGTGAACGGCCTCTCTCCAGTGTGAAGACGCTGGTGTCTCAGTAGGTGAGATGAATTAGCGAATCCCTTCCCACACTCCAAGCAGGTGAACGGTCTCTCTCCAGTGTGAACACGCTGGTGTCTCAGCAGGCTGGATGAATTAGTGAATCCCTTCCCACACTCAAAGCAGGTGACTGGTCTCTCCCCAGTGTGAACCCGCTGGTGTGTCAGCAGGCTGGATGACTGACTGAATCCCTTCCCACACTCAAAGCAGGTGAACGGTCTCTCCCCAGTGTGAACCCGCTGGTGTCTCAGTAGGGTGACTGACTGAGTGAATCCCTTCCCACACTCAGAGCAGGTGAATGGCCTCTCCCCGGTGTGAATGCGCTTGTGTCTCGATAAGCCAGAGGGTTGGCTGAAGCCTCGTCCACACACAGAACACGTGTACGGTTTCTCCCCGCTGTGAATGGTGCTTTTTGCTTCCATGTTCAGAGGCCGGTGAGATTCAGATCCGATGAGTCGACTGACTCTGTCAGATCTTGAAGTGATGTTTGGTTTGAGCTTACCGTCTGTAAATCCTCCCCTTCCAGTGCCCTGTAAAATTAACATAAAACAGGGAGCGTGAGAGACAACCCACAGGAAAACAAAGGCAGGTTGTGAAATTGAGCTCAATGAATCTGGTCAATTGTGGGGACGGCATTAGAAAAAAGTGACGATGAAAGCTGCCGGATTGTCATAAAAACCCAACTGGTTCACTAATGTCCTTCAGGAAGGGAATCCGCCACCTGGTCTGGGCCTACACAAGACTCTGGCCTCTATGGGAGGAGAGAGAGAGCGAGAGATGGAAGGGGGCGAAGGAAAGGAACTTTATACATCTGCAACTCGACCAGAACTTTGATAGAACCTCCAAAACCCGCAACCTCCACCACCTAGAAGGACAAGGGCAGCTGTTGTATGGGAGCACCATCACATCCAAGTTCCCCTCCAAGTCACGCATCATCCTGACTCAGATATATTCATCGTTGCTGGGTCATAATCCTGGAACTCCTTACCGAACAACATTGTGGGAATACCTTCACCACACGGACTGCAGTAGTTCAAGAAGGCGACTCACCACCCCCTTCTCAATGGGAAACTGGGGATTGGTAATATTTGCTGCTCTTGCGAGCTACGCCCACATCCCAAGAATGAATTAAAACAAATCTGAATATGTAAACTGGATTAAAAGCCTGTACAGAAATACTTGTTCCTAAAACAATACTCTTTTACATTGTACGGACAGTGTCTGTGTAACAACCTAATCTCCCCTAGAATCCACCTCCCTTGACAGTCTCACATAGGAAATTGTTGGGTCCTCCTGGGCTCAGAAGTACTGGGGGTTAAACCCAGCAGCTTCTCCTCCATCTCCACTCCAGCTCAAACTGAAACATAGAAACATACAAACATAGAAACACAGAAGATAGGAGCAGGAGTAGGCTATTCGGCCCCTCAAGCCTGCTCCGCCATTCAATGCGATCATGGCTGATCATCCAAATTCAGTACCCGGTCCCTGCTTTCTCCCCATATCCCTTGATCCCTTTAGCTTTAAGAAATATATCCAATTCCTTCTTGAATATATTTAATGTATTGGCCTCTACTGCCTTCTGTGGTAGAGAATTCCACAGGTTCACCACTCTCTGGGTGAAGAAATTCCTCCTAATTTCTGTCCTAAATGGCTTACACCGTATCCTTAGACTGTGACCCCTGGTTCTGGACTCCCCGACCATCAGAAACATCCTTCCTGCATCTAGTCTGTCCAGTCCTGTCAGAATTTTATAAGTTTCAATGAGATCCCCTCTCATTCTTGTAAACTCCAGCGAGTACAAGCCCAATCGTCCCAATCTCTCCTCATACATCATTCCTGCCATCCCAGGTATCAGCCTGGTGAATCTTCGTTGAACTCTTTCCACGGCAAGAACATCCTTCCTCAGATAAGGCGACCAAAACTGCACAATGCTCAAGATGTGGTCTCACCAAGGCCCTGTACAACTGCAGCAAGCCATCCTTGTTCCTGTACTCAAACCCTCTCGCTACGAAGGCCAACATACCATTTGCCTTCTTAACCGCCTGCTGCACCTGCATGCTTACCTTCAGCGACTGGTGCACAAGGACACCCAGGTCTCATTGCACTTCCCCCTTCTCCCAATCTATTGCCATTCAAATAATAATCTACCTTCCTGTTTTTGCCACCAAAGTGGATAACCTCACATTTATCCACGTTATATTGCATCTGCTATGCTTCTGCCCAATCACCCAACCTGTCCAAATCATCCTGTAGTTTCTCGGCATCCTCCTCACAGCACACACGCCCACCCAGCTTTGTGTCGTCTGCAAATTTGGAGATAGTACATCTAGTTCCCTTGTCTAGATCATTAATATATATTGTGAATAGCTGGGGTCCAAGGACCAATCTCTGCGGTACCCCACTAGTCACTGCCTGCCACTCGGCAAAAGACCCGTTTATTCCAACTCTTTGCTTTCTGTCTGCCAACCAGTTCTCTATCCAAGTCAATACCTTGCCCCCAATCCCAGGTGCCTTAACTTTACACACTAATCTCTTATGCGGGACCTTATCGAAAGCCTTCTGAAAGTCCAAATACACAACATCTACTGGTTCTCCCTTATCTATTTTACTAGTTACATCCTCAACAATGAAGCAACAAAAAGACCTACACAGGCGGCCAGGGACCTACCTTCCATCAGCCTGTAATAAAACTCTTCCCCACAGCCGCTGACTAATGGCGGCCGCAGCACCCACAATTCCCCGCGCCCCAGAAACCGCTCTATGCAACGCGCCGATTTCCCCGCTGAGAGTGCGCATGCTCCCCAGGGCCGTGGGTCATTCTGGGAGCCTGGCTCCGGTCCTTTGTCCCGAATCTGACTCAGTGGTACCAGCTGAAGAAACCGGGAAGCGGCGGCTCGGATGGGGGAGGCGCTGCACCCTGGGTTTCCTGGTGCCGGGGCCCTGGCCGCACGTCCGCCAGGCCCAGCCGCTCTGATTCTGATTGAGTTTTTGATGAGGTAACAGAGAGGGTTGATGAGGGCAATGTGGTTAACGTGGTGTACATGGATTTCCAAAAGGCGTTCGACAAGTGCCACATTATAGACTTGCCAGCAAAGTTGAAGTCCATGGAATAAAAGGGACAGTGGCAGCATGGATACAAAATTGGCAAAGTGACAGAAAACAGAGAGCAGTGGTGAACGGTTGTTTTTCGGACTGGAGGAAGGTATACAGTGGTATTCCCCAGGGGTCGGCACTAGGACCACTGCTTTACTTGATATATATTAATGACTTAGACTTGGGTGTACAGCGCACAATTTCAAAATTTGCAGATGACACAAAACTTGGAAGTAAAGTGACCAGTGAGGAGGATAGTGATAGACTTCAAGAAGACATAGACAGGCTGGTGGAATGGGCGGACACGTGGCAGATGAAATTTAACGCAGAAAAGTGCGAAGTGATACATTTTGGTAGGAAGAACCAAGTGAGTCAATATAAACTAAAGGGTACAATTCTAAAATGTGTGCATGAACAGAGAGACCTGGGGGTATGTGTGCACAAATCGTTTAAGGTGGCAGGGCAGGTTGAGAAAGTGGCAAAAAAAGCGTGCGGGATCCTGGGCTTAATAAATAGAGGCAGAGAGTCCAAAAGCAAGGACGTTATGATGAACCTTTATAAAACACTGGTTCGGCCTCAACTGGAGTATTGTGTCCAATTCTGGGCACTGCACTTTATGAAGGATGTGAAGGCCTCAGAGAGGGTGCAGAAAAGATTTACAAGAATGGTTCCAGGTATGAGGGACTTCAGTTAAGTGGATAGAGTGGAGAAGCTGGGGTGGTTCTCCTTAGAGCAGAGAGGTTGAGAGGAGATTTGATAGAGGTGTTCAAAATCACGAGGGGTCAGGAGAGTAGAGAGAGAGAGAAACTGTTCCCATTGGCGGAAGGGTCGAGAACCAGAGGACACAGATTTAAGGTGATTGGCAGAAGAACCAAACGCGACATGAGGAAAAGCTTTTTTACTCAGCGAGTGGTTAGGATCTGGAATGTACTGCCTGAGAGGAAGGTGGAGGCAGATTCAATCACCGCTTTCAAAAGGGAATTGGATTAAGTGCCTGAAGTAAAGAAATTTGCAGGGTTACGGGGAAAGGGCGGGGGAGTGGGACTAGCTGAAGTGGTCTTGCAGAGAGCCGGCACGGGCTCGACGGGCCGAATGGCCTCCTTCTGTGCTGTAACCATTCTCTGATTCTATAAAATATTAGAAAATTTGTTCCACAGAAGCACGAGGTTCATTTGCTTTTATTGATGAATTTAAAAAGTCTCTATTAAAACCTGAGCCAGTGTGTTGTGAGCCAAAGAGCCTTGTGTCCAATGAGGGGAATAAAGGCCCACAGCCTCCCCTGGCCCCGGGCCCTGAACAAGGGACTGGAGAAAGTCGCTGCCCTGTGGATCAGACAATCAGCCGGCGCTAGTCCTGCCCCTCGGGCTCCCCGATTGGTTGGAGGATCCGCCCCGCTCGCTCCCTAATGGTCGGAAGCTCCCGTCAATCAGGCCCTGGGCCCAGGTCACGTGTCCCCGAGGAGCGCACGTGCTCCGTCCAACTGACGCTGCTCGGTCCGGGGCCTCGCGGACTCAGGTTTTTCTGTTTCTCTTTATTCTCTCCCGATCCACCCCTCCCCCACCACCCCGCGCGATTCTCCACCCAATCGGAGCGGAGAAAACTCACTTTGCGCCACCGATCGCGACTCTGGACCCGACACCAAGGCCTTTCCCCGGAATGGCCCGCGCCGACTCCGTCCGGCAGGATCAGAGTGCGCAGGCGCAGCTCCGAGTGTGGGAGGGTGTTTGGTGTCCTCTGGGCATGCGCGGTTGTTGCCCTTGGTGACAGGGAGGGGTCGCTGTGCCGGACTCGGTCCAAACCGCCGCTCCATGTGCGCATGCGCGACTATCGTCTGTCAATCAACCATCAGCCAGAAGAGGTCGCTGGCGAGACCAGTGAAAGAAACACTTGCATTTCTATAGCACCTTTCACCACAACCGGACGTCCCAAAGTGCTTTACAGCCAATGAAGTACTTTTGAAGTGTAGTCACTGTTGTCATGTAGGAATGTGGCAGTCAAATAGCGCACAGCAAGCTCCCACAAACAGCAATGTGATAATGACCAGATAATCTATCTTTTTGTTAACTCTGTTTCTCTCTCTACGGATGTTGCCTGGCCTGCTGAGTGTTTCCAGCATTTCCTGTTGTTATTTCAGATTTCCAGCATCCGCAGTATTTTGCTATTATCCTTTTGTTACATTGATTGAGGGATAAACATTGACTAGGACACCGGGGATATTTCCCCTGCTCTTTCCCACATTACAACAGTGACTACACCTCAAAAGTACTTCATTGGCTGTAAAGCACTTCAAGACGTCTGCTGGTCATGAAAGCACGATATAAATGCAAGTCTTTCTTTCTCAAAATAGTGTCATGGGATCTTTTACATCCAGCTGAGAGCGCAGACCAGGCCTCAGTTTAATGTCTCATCCGAAAGACGCCACCTCTGACAGTGCCTCAGTACTGCACTGGAGTGTCAGCCTGAATTTTTGTGCTCAAGTCTCTGGAGTGGGACTTGAACCCACAACCTTGTGCCTCAGAGGCAAGAGTGCTACCATAGTCATAGATTAACACAGCACAGAAAGGGGCCCTTCGGCCCATCGTGTCCGCGCCGGCCATCAAGCCCTGTCTATTCTAATCCCATTTTCCAGCACTTGGTCCGTAGCCTTGTATGCTATGGCGTTTCAAGTGCTCATCTAAATGCTTCTTGAATGTTGTGAGGGTTCCTGCCTCTACCACCCTTTCAGGCAGTGAGTTCCAGGTTCCAACCACCCTCTGGGTGAAAAAGCTTTTCCTCAAATACCCTCTAAACCTCCTGCCCCTTAACTTGAAACTATGACCCCTGGTTATTGACCCCTCTACTAAGGGGAAAAGTTCCTTTCTATCTACCCTATCTATGCCCCTTATAATTTTGTACACCTCAACCTGGTCCCCCCTCAGCCTTCTCTGCTCTAAGGAAAACAACCCCAGCCTGTCCAGTCTCTCTTCATAGCTGAAGCGCTCCATCCCAGGTAACACCCTGGTGAATCTCCTCTGCACCCTCTCCAATGCAATCACATCCTTCCTATAGTGTGGCAACCAGAACTGCACACAGTATTCCAGCTGTGGCCTAACTAGCATTTTGTACAGCTCCATCATAACCTCCCTGCTCTGATATTCTATGCCTCAGCTAATGAAGGCAAGTACCCCATATGCCTTTTTAACCACCTTATCTAGCTGTCCTGCTGCCCTCAGGGATCTATGTACATGCACACCAAGGTCCCTCTGATCCTCTGTCCTTCCTAGGGTTCTACCATTCATTGTGTATTCCCTTGTTAGTCCTCCCAAAATGCATCACCTCACACATTTCAGGGTTAAATTCCATTTGCCACTGTTGTGCCCATCTAACCAACCCGGCTATATTCTCCTGTAGCCTGAGGCTTCCCTCCTTGCCACTCCACCAATTTTCATGTCATCTGCGAACTTACTGATCATACCTTCTACATTCATATCTAAATCATTGATGTACACTACAAACAGCAAAGGACCCAGACCCTGTGGTACACCACTGGACACAGGCTTCCAGTCACAAAAACAACCTTCGACCATCACCCTCTGCCTCCTGCCACTAAGCCAATTTTGGATCCAATGTGCCAAATTGCCCTGGATCCCATGGGCTCTTACCTTCTTGACCAGTCTCCCATGTGGGACTTTGTCAAAAGCCTTACTGAAGTCCATGTAGACTACATCAACTGGACTGCCCTCATCCACACACCTAGTCATCCCCATCGAAAAATTCAATCAAATTGGTTAGACATGATCTCCCCCTGACAAAACCATGCTGACTATCCTTGATTAATCCTTGCCTCTCCAAGTGGAGACTAATTCTGTCCCTCAGAAGTTTTTCCAATAATTTCCTTACCACTGATGTTCGTCTCACTGGCCTGTAATTCCCTGGTTTATCCCTACTACTACCCTTCTTGAATAATTGTACTACGTTAGCTGTTCTCCAGTCCTCTGGCACCTCCCCTGTGGCCAGAGAGGTTCTGAAAATTTGTGTCAGAGCCCCTGCAATCTCCTCCCTTGCCTCACACAGCAGCCTGGGATACATCTCGTCTGGGCCTGGGGGTTTATCCACTTTTAAGCCCGCTAAAACCACTAGTACCTCCTCCCTCTCAATACTAATTTGTTCAAGTATATCACAATCTCCCTGCCTGATTTCTATGCCTGCATCGTCCTTCTCCATAGTGAACACAGATGCAAAATATTAATTTAAAACCTCACCTACATCTTCTGGCTCTACACACAGATTGCCACTTTGGTCCCTAATGGGCTCTACTCTTTCCCTGGTTATCCTCTTGCCCTTAATATACTAATAAAACACCATGGGATTTTCCTTTATTTTGCCTGCCAGTGTTTTTTCATGACCCCTCTTCGTTCTCCTAATTTCTTTTTTAAGCACCCCCCTGCACTTTCTATACTCCTCTAGGGCTTCCTCTGTTTATAGTCCTTTGTATCTGCCAAAAGCCTCCCTTTGTTTCCTAAACCATTCTTGTATGTCCCTTGACATCCAGGGTTCCCTGGGCTTGTTGGTCCCACCCTTGACCTTTACGGGAACATGTTGGCGTTGTACTCTCTCTATTTCCTTTCTGAAAGACTCCCACTGCTCTGATGTGGATTTTCCTACAAGTAACTGATCCCAGTCCACTTGGGCCAGATCCTGCCTTATCATATTAAAATCGACCTTCCCCCAATTTAGAACCTTTATTTCTGGTCCATCTTTGTCCTTTTCCATAACTACTTTAAATCTCACCGAATTATGGTCACTGTCACCAAAATGCTTTCCTACTAATGCTTCTACCACATGCCCTGCTACATTCTCTCTAATTAAGTCCAGTACCGCCCCCTCTCTTGTAGGACTTTCTACATGTTGGCTGAAAAAGCTCTCCTGGATGCACTGTGAGAATTCCACACCCCCTAAGCCTTTCACACTCTGACTATCCCAGTTAATATTGGAGAAGTTGAAATCCCCAACAATTATGACCCTATTATTTCTACACTTCTCTGAGATTTGCCTACATATCTGTTCCTCTATCTCCCCCTTACTGTTTGGGGGCCTATAGTACACTCCCAGCAAAGTGCTTGCCCCCGTTTTGTCTTTAAGTTCTACCCATATGACCTCATTAGAGGAACCTGCTAAGGTATCATCCCTCCTTACAGCAGAAATTGACTCCTTGATTAATATTGCTAACCTGATTTTTGGTCAACTCTTGGAGAATTCACCTTTAATAAATCTCCGGGAGAAGGAGTCACTTCACTTGTACTGGTTCTTGGGGCCTGATCAACTTCCCCAGGAGCAGGGCCTTGACCCTGACTTTATTCATTTGTACTGGTTCCTGGGGCCTGATCACCTTCCCCAGGAGCAGGGCCTTGATTCTGCGGGTGTTTTATTGCACCGCTTGGTTTACTTGAGAAGAGCCCCATCAGGACGAGGGCGGGAGGGTCCGGGGGCGAGGGCGGGAGGGTCCGGGGGCGAGGGCGGGAGGGTCCGGGGGCGAGGGCCCGGGGGCGAGCGCGGGAGGGTCCGGGGGCGAGCGCGGGAGGGTCCGGGGGCGAGCGCGGGAGGGTCCGGGGGCGAGCGCGGGAGGGTCCGGGGGCGAGCGCGGGAGGGTCCGGGGGCGAGCGCGGGAGGGTCCGGGGGCGAGCGCGGGAGGGTCCGGGGGCGAGCGCGGGAGGGTCGGGGGGGTGAGTGCGGGAGGGTCGGGGGGGTGAGTGCGGGAGGGTCGGGGGGGTGAGTACCTGAGTCAATGGGACTCTCTGACCTTTCTCCCCAATCCATCTCCAGGACCAGTGTGTATCTGAGTCAATGGGACTCTCTCTGACCTTTCTCCCCAGTCCATCTCCAGGACCAGTGTGTATCTGAGTCAATGGGACTCTCTGACCTTTCTCCCCAGTCCATCTCCAGGACCAGTGTGTATCTGAGTCAATGAGACACTCTCTGAACTTTTTCCCCAGTCCATCTCCAGGAAAATTGGTGGGGTGGTAAATAGCGAGGAGAGTAGACTCAGTCTGCAGGATGATATAGATGGGTTGGTCAGATGGGCGGAACAGTGGGAAATGGAATTTAACCCTGAAATGTGTGAGGTGATGCATTTTGGAGGGAGAAACAAGGCAAGGGAATACACAATGAATGGTAAGACCCTAGGAAAGACAGAGGATCAGAGGGACCTTGGTGTGCATGTACATAGATCCCTGAAGGCAGCAGAACAGGTGGTTAAAAAGGCGTATGGGATACTTGCCTTCATTAGCCGAGGCATAGAATATAAGAGCAGGGAGGTTATGACGGAGCTGTACAAAACACTGGTTAAGCCACAGCTGGAATACGGTGTACAGTTCTGATCGCCACACTATAGGAAGGGTGTGATTGCTTTGGAGAGGGTGCAGAGGAGATTCACCAGGATGTTACCTGGGCTGGAATGCTTCAGCTATGAAGAAAGACTGGACAGGCTGGGGTTGTTTTCCTTGGAGCAGAGAAGGCTGAGAGGGGACCTGATTGAGGTGCACAAAATTATAAGGGGCATAGATAGGGTAGATAGAAAGGAACTTTTTCCCTTAGTAGAGGGGTCAATAACAAGGGGGAATAGATTCAAGGTAAGGGGCAGGAGGTTTATAGGGGATTTGAGGAAGAACTTTTCACCCAGAGGGTGGTTGGAATCTGGAACTCACTGCCTGAAAGGGTGGTAGAGGCAGGAACTCTCACAACATTCAAGAAGCATTTGGATGAGCACTTGAAATGCCATAGCATACAAGGCTACGGACCAAATGCTGGAAAATGGGATTAGATTAGACAGGGCATGATGGCCGGCGCGGACGCGATGGGCCGAAGGGCCTCTTTCTGTGCTGTATAACTCTATGACCAGTGTGTATCGGAGTCAATGAGACTCTCTCTGACCTTTCTCCCCAGTCCATCTCCAGGACCAGTGTGTATCGGAGTCAATGAGACTCTCGCTGACCTTTCTCCCCAGTCCATCTCCAGGACCAGTGTGTATCTGAGTCAATGGGACTCTCTCTGACCTTTCTCCCCAGTCCATCCCCAGGACCAGTGTGTACCTGAGTCAATGAGACCCTCTCTTACCTTTTTCCCCCAGTCGATCTCTGGAAGCTCTTTGAATCGGAAGGGTTCTCTCTGGTTGGTGCTCACAATCCTGTGCTGGTTCACCTGCTGGTGTTCCTCAGTCTACAATCCCTGTTTACTTCGAGCTGAGCACCTTCCTCAATCACACCATCATTCACCGGGAGATCTAATTGTGGCAAAGCAGAAAATAAGAACAATATTGAAAGCGTGAAATAATGTAATGTAGACTTTTAATCTGCTTACTAATAATTCAATTTCAAGGCCGAGTATTTGTTTGATTTTGTCCCTTTCCTCAGATCCCCAGTTCGAGGGCTGTGTGCTTAGTTTGGAGATTTTCCTCACTGTAAATTTCCGGCCTCCTGAGACTCCCCCATTTTCACTGCTCTGGGCGGAAATGCGCCATTTTCTGTGCGGAGTTACTAACCGGAGCGGTGACCCTGTGACCTTCCCTCGCTGTGATCTAAACTCGGGGCTGAGCAGCCGCTGTCGGGCCGGGTGCTGAATGGAGCCGAATTCCCACAGGCACAGAGCGGACCCTGTAACCCGGGCAACCAGCCTGTTACTGACCGCCCGGCCCAGCACACAGCAAACCCATGATCAGCAGGGGAGCGGCACTGCGCCTGCGCGGGAGGGCAGGGGAGCGGCACTGCGCCTGCGCGGGAGAGAGAAAGTGAGCGGCACTGCGCCTGCGCCGGAGTGAGAGAAAGGAAGCGGCACTGCGCCTGCGCGGGGGGCGAGGGAGCGGCACTGCGCCTGTGCGGGAGAGAGAACGGGAGCGGCACTGCGCCTGCGCGGGAGGGAGAACGGGAGCGGCACTGCGCCTGCGCCGTAGTGCAAGGAGCGGCACTGCGCATGCGCGGGAGAGCGATGTCACACGAACGCATCACTATCGCTCCCAGTGGTGGGAGGACTACATCGGAGCATATTGTCAGGAGGCGGCTATTCAGCCCCTCCAGCCTGTTCCACCAGCCAATTCCATTCACTCCACCTGATTTCAAGAAAGGGTTGAGCATACTCGATACAGCAAACACCTGACAACACCCCGAACTAGCCGCGCCTCTAGCCAAGCTGTTCCAGTACAGCTACAACACTGGCATCTATCCGACAATGTGGAAAACTGCCCAGGTATGTCCTGTCCACAAAAAGCAGGACAAATCCGACCCGGCCAATTACCGTCCCATCAGTCTACTCTCAATCATCAGCAAAGTGATCGAAGGTGTCGTCGACAGTGCTATCAAGCGGCACTTACTCAGCAATAACCTGCTAACTGATGCCCAGTTTGGGTTCCGCCAGGGCCACTCAGCTCCTGACCTCATTACAGCCTTGGTCCAAACATGGACAAAAGAGTTGAACTCAAGAGGTGAGGTGAGAGTGACTGCCCTTGACATCAAGGCAGCATTTGACCAAGTGTGGCATCAAGGAGCCCTAGCAAAACTGAAGTCAATGGGAATCAAGGGGAAAACTCTCCATTGGTTGGCATCATACCTAGCACAAAGGAAGTTGGCTGTGGTTGTTGGACGTAATTCATCTCAATCACATGACATCACTGCAGGAGTTCCTCAGGGCAGTGTCCTAGGCCCAACCATCTTCAGCTGTTTCATCAATGACCTTCCCTCCATCATAAGGTCAGAAATGGGGATGTTTGCTGATGATTGCACACTGTTCAGCACCATTCGAGACTCGTCAGATACTGATGCAGTCCATGTCCATATGCAGCAAGACTTGGACAACATTCAGACTTCGGCTGACAAGTGGCAAGTAACATTTGCACCACACAAGTGCCAGGCAATGACCATCTCCAACAAGCGAGACTCTAACCATCTCCCCTTGACATTCAATGGCATTACCATCACTGAATCCCCCACTATCAACATCCTGGGGGTTACCATTGATCAGAAACTGAACTGGACCAGCCATATAAAGACTGTGGCTACAAGAGCAGGCCAGAGGCTGGGAATTCTGCAGCGAGTGTCTCACCTCCTGACTCCCCAAAGCCTTTCCACCATCTACAAGGCACAAGTCAGGAGTGTGATGGAATACTCTCCACTTGCCTGGATGAGTGCAGCTCCAACAACACTGAAGAAGCTCAACACCATTCAGGATAAAGCAGCCCGCTTGATTGGCACTCCATCCAGCACCTTCAACATTCACTCCTTCCACCACCGGCGCACCGTGGCTGCAGTGTGTACCATCTACAAGATGCACTGCAGCAACGCGCCAAAGCTCCTTCAACAGCACCTTCCAAACCCGCGACCTCCACCACTTAGAAGGACAAGGGCAGCAGACGCATGGGAATATCACCACCTACAAGTTCCCCTCCAAGCCACACACCATCCTGACTTGGACCTGCATCGCCGGTCCTTCACTGTCGCTGGGCCAAAATCCTGGAACTCCCTTCCTAACAGCATTGTGGGTGTACCTACACCATATGGACTGCAGCGGTTCAAGAAGGCGGCTCACCACCATCTTCTCAAGGGCAATTAGGGATGGGCACTAAATGCAGGCCTAGCCAGCCAGCGACGCCCACATCCCATCAATGAATAAACATTTTTTTTTAATTAGCAGGGAAAAATATGTCTGGATCAATGTGTTTAATTCTCCCTATGGAATTATTGCCCCGATAAGAAATGGTGATCCCATCAAACGCTCATTCTCGGTTTTTAACATTCGTTTATTTTCGGCTCTCCCAACAGCGTGTTCAAAGATGGCTGCTCTCAGGTTACGATTCTGTTAGTTTTGCTTTTCTCTGAAGCCAGTCTCTCTCTATATTGAATAACTGATCTGATTTTCTGCTTATTGCAATCTCCCTGCAGTGTTTGTGGATCTAGATCTCTACATGATCGACAAAGTGTCTTGTTTATAACCAAAAATGGCTGAGGATCATTTCTGATCAGGAAACTCCCTGCTTAATTGCAGAGATTTAACATATTAAATTAATTCTGGGCTATCTGTGCTCCATAGGACAGAACAGGAACCAGCCCTTTCCTAGAAAGTGTGGGTGGCTCTGAAAAGCGCCTTTGGGTTATTAGATTGAATCTTCTTTTCCTCAACCATTTTCAAACTCGATTTCAAACACAAAGTGATGCAAAGCCGCTCCGCGCTCGGAATATATAGGCAACCCCAAAGCCCTATGCTAATGACGGATTGGTGAAGGCAATGATTGTGAATGGCTGGTTAGGAATTATGTCAATTTTCATTATTCTGCATCTTTCTGATTGGCTTTTTCATCTATCCAATCAGATTGTGTGTTTGCCACCAGCACGTCCTCTGCAGTCAGTAAGGTCATCCCAAGAGCAGAGGGAGAATCATCTGCCCATTCATCGATTCCCAGACCATTATATGCAATGCCCCAAGCACACCTTCTCAGACGGGACAACAACTTAGATGTACTCCACTGCTGCGGCAGTGAAGCTAGAACTGGGAGTCCATCTGTGAAAAGAGAGAGAGAGAGTGTTCAAACTGACCCCGTTCTGGTCTCTATAAGAACTCCCATTCTGGGTTGTTACACTGCAGAAAATCTCAATTAATAAACGGATTGACTCCCAAATGGAATTTAAAAAATTGGAAAGGCCTTGACAAGAGTACAAGATGATTGAAATCAGTGTCTCGTCCCTTAAACAAGCTTTTAATTCGTCGGCAGGCGCTGTAGACGAACGGGACTGAGAGCAAAGGGAAAGAGCGACCACGACCGTGTTTGTAGTTCTTATCAGTCGAGCCCAGAGGAAACGGCATCCGCTGGGGGAGCGGTGCTCGCATGGGCCCTTCCCATGGGTTTAAAAAGTGTGGGGGAGGCCGAGGCGAGGGTTGTATTTTAGCGCAAGATCAGTCTTCTTTTTAGCACACTTAAATCAGCCAAAATGTGATCGTTTCACAAATCACTTTTATCATTCATTCAATGGGCCTCATGGAGATGATGTTAATTATCATCCGAATTACTGATAAACCGAGTGTGTGACCCGCAGGCTGGAGTGGGAGTTCCTGAACAGGTTCACACATCGTCAGTTGAGATTTTATTTTCACCCAGAGGGTGGTGGGGGTCAGGAACTATTTGCCTGAATGGGTTGTAGAGGCAGAAACCCTCATCGCTTTTTAAAAAGTTCATGGTCATATCCAAGCAGTGCCGTAAACTGCAAGGCTGCGGACTAAGAGCTGTAAAGTGGGATTTGGCTTTATAGATTGTTTATGGCCGACACAGACACGATGGGCCGAATGGCCTCCTGCTATACTATACATCGCAGAGACAGAGAGCTAGAAAGACACACTCACATACTAGACCCTAACAAATACACAGTAACTCTCAGTCAGGTCCCAGAAAGTGACAGATATAGAGTAAAATCAACAACCACATAAATCCCAGAGCAGAAACTGACAGGTACTGAAATGCCGCTACCGACAAGGCTATGGCCGGCAGAGACGAAGGGTCGAATAGCCTCCTTCACTGCCGTAAATGTCTACGATTCAACAACTGAAGGCCATTCGACCCATCGTGCGTATGCTGATTTAAAACACCTCCACACCTAAATTTGATCTTGGAATTAAATATAGATCTTCACCGATCACAATGTAAATCATCAATCTATCCCCGCTCCCAGGTCACTGCTCCCTCTGTGAGGTGTTGGTTGGCTCTTAAAAGAGCCTTTGTGTTGTATTTGGTTGAAAGGGTCGAGTTGTTCAGCCGCCGAATCCATAGAGAGTGCGGCCCTGCCGTTTCAGAGCGTACACCACATCCATGGCAGTGACCGTCTTGCGCTTGGCGTACTCAGTGTAGGTGACCGCATCCCTGATCACATTCTCCAGGAAAACCTTCAGCACCCCGCGGGTCTCCTCGTAGATCAGCCCCAAGATCCGCTTGACACCGCCATGGCGAGCCAGGCGGCGGATGGCTGGTTTGGTGATGCCCTGGATGTTGTCACGGAGCACTTTACGGTGCCGCTTGGCTCCGCCTTTGCCCAGTCCTTTGCCTCATTTACCTCGTCCAGTCATGATGATTCTTCACTGAAATCATCGCTGAATGAGATTCCCTCGCCTTACAACATTACTTATGCAGCTTGAGCGGACCTGGCTGAGAAAGGCAGACTGTACGTGAGGCGGAAGTGAGGGGATTGAAAGAGAGGGAGCAGAGAGAGCAGGAAGGTAGAAGACAGATTCAGAGTGAGAGAGAAAGGGCTCTGAGCTACCAGCAACCTCTCCACATTGACGTTACAATCCTCTGTAAAAATCTTCACAAACGCTAAATACACATTCAGAGAAATCCTGATAATCAAGGATTTCTATAAAAACAATAAACGCTGTATATAATTAAAATTCAACAAATGGGGCATGCTGCCCTTCAAATCGATTGCAGAATCGTTACAGCACAGTAGGAGGCAATTCGGCCCATCGAGCCCATGTCGGCTCTCTGTAAGAACACTTCAGCTAATCCCACACACCTGCCCTTTCTCCGTAGCCCTGCATTTTTCCCCTACAGGTACTTATCCAATTCTCTGTTGAACGCTACGATTGAGTCCGCCTCCACCTCCCTCTCAGTCAGTTCATTCCAGACCCTGACCACTCGCTTCCCAGAAAAGCAACAGGCGGACAATATAATTAAAATTCTTTAAAAGAGGCACTCTGCACTTCAAATCTATTACAGATTCATTACAGCACATTGGCGGCCATTCGGCCCGTCTCATATCCGAGTCTCATCCCGGAAACAAGCTTTTAATTCCTCGGCAGGTGCTGGAAATAGACGCAGAGTCTGAGTGCAAAGGGAAATAAAGACCACAGACCGTGTTTGTAGTTTACTGGACAGGAAATTCAACAGCGGCGCTAAGGTCGATCGGGTCAGTGAACCTGCTTATCTGAGAATTCAAACCTAAATCTACAGCTGGAACTTCAAAAGTTCTCAAACACACTTGTTCAGTAAATAATTACAGTAAATTGAGTCTAAAGGGAGATGTGATTGTGCAGCTCTTTCAGAGAGATTGTGGGTAGCTCTTCAAAGAGCCGTTGTGTTTTGGGTTTGTTCTTTCAGGACAGCGTGGAGTTTTACTTGGAGCTGGTGTATTTGGTCACCGCCTTTGTCCCTTCCGACACGGCGTGCTTGGCCAGCTCCCCGGGCAGCAGCAGGCGCACGGCGGTCTGGAGCTCCCGGGAGCTGATGGTGAGCCGCTTGTTGGAATGGGCCAGGCGGGAAGCCTCACCCGTGATGCGCTCGAAAATATCGTTCACAAACGAGTTCATGATGCTCATGGCCTTGGAGGAGATGTCGGTGTCGGGGTGAACCTGCTTCATCACTTTGTAGATGTAGATGGAGTAACTCTCCTTCCTCGACCTTCTGCGCTTCTCGCCGCCCTTCACTGCCGGTTTAGTGACGGTTTTCTCGGCGCCCTTCTTGACCACTGTTTTCTTTTCCTCAACCATTCTCAAACTCGATTTCAACACAAAATGACGCAAATCCCGCTCCACGCTCAGAATAAATAGACTGCCCCACAGCCCTATGCTAATGAGGGATGGGTGAAGGCAATGATTGTGATTGGCTGGTTCACCAATAGGAATCCTTCACTCTCTGATTCCTCATTTGCATACGGCTAGCTATTAAATAGCGCGTCCGGGAGACTTTCTCCATCACAAACCCTCGCGTCCATTCACCAGGCCTGAAGCGGCGTCCAGGGGCATCGCCCCGAAAAAGGGGCCGAAGAAAGCGGCCACCAAGAAGCGGGCCAAAGGCGACAAGAAGCCCAGGAAGACCAGGAAGCAGAGTTACAGCATCTACATCTACAAGGTGCTGAAGCAGGTCCACCCCGACCCGACACCGGCATCTCCTCCAAGGCCATGAGTGTCATGAACTCGTTCGTCACCGACCTCTTCGAGTGCATCGCCTGCGAGGCCTCCCGCCTGATCCGTTACACCAAACGCCAGACCATCTCCTCCCGGGAGATCCAGACCGCCGTCCGCCTCCTGCTGCCCGGGGAACTGGCCAAGCACGCCGTCTCGGAGGGGACGAAAGCTGTCACCAAATACATCAGCTGCAAATAAAGCCTCTCGTTCCTCCCACCTTAAAAACTCAACCCAAAGGCTCTTTTCAGAGCCACTCACCAGATCCAGAAGGGACTATTTATTTTCATTTGACTAATGTCATTTGAAATATGGACAGCATAAAGAATGAAACTCTTTTAAAAAATGTTTTATCATCCTTTCTTTATTTAACCCTCACTTTCATTTTTTTGTCGTATGTTCAGATTTTGCTGGTGTGTTTTTGTAATACAGTATATCGTTAATTTAAAATAGATTGAAATTTAACAAATATATAACAAAATGATGCATTGTCACTGCCCTGTTTTGTACAAAGCACTCATTTATAAGCGGGTCGCTGAAAAGCTAAAGTGAAATTAAATCTGTCAATTCAGGAACCAGTAATTTTAAAGGATCAATTTGCCATAATTCACAATTTAATAATGAATTATTCAGTCTCACAGATGCCATTTTAATGATTATTCAGTCCCACAGACTCTCTCAAATGCCATAGTTTTAATTATTATTCAGTCCCAGATACCATAATTTTAACGATTATTATTCAACCCCACAGATGCAATAATTTAAAACAATAATGATTATTATTCAATCCCACAGATGCAATAATTTTAACAATAATGATTGTTATTCAATCCCACAGATGCAATAATTTAAACAATAATGATTATTATTCAAATCCACAGATGCAATAATTTAAACAATAACGATTATTATTCAATCCCACAGATGCAATGATTTTAACAATAATGATTATTATTCAGTCCCACAGATGCAATGATTTTAATAACTGGTTAATATTCAGTCCCACAGAGGGCCATCAGTTTAACAATAACGAGTCTGATTCACAGACGAGCTCTTATTCTATAAGCCGCCTTTTTCGTTGGTGTCCGAGGTTGGAGCGGATTGAAAAACGCGCCAATCAGAGGCGGAGATTTGCCGGGTTTTCAGCCATTCAGAAGGCGCGGCTGGGCTGGGCGGGGCCGGCGGCTGCTATAAAAGCCGCGGCCCGGAGCGGGGGGGAGCAGTTGGAGAACAGAGTTAGAGGGGAGTCCGCCCCTTGCCCCCCCCCTCCGGGGGAAGGACAGCCGCCGCCCGCCCGGGGAGAAGGGACAGCAGTCGGCCGGCACCTTGGGCAACAAGGGCTCGCCGGTGGGCGGGGCTATGACCTCACCCGCGCGCTGAGGAGGTTGAACAGCCGATCAGGAGCCACGTGACCCCGGCGCTGGCGGCGGCCTTTTAACACAGTGGGCGGGGCCCCGAGGCGTTGCGGGCTGCGATTGAGGAGCGCAGCTGTCAATCTACGAGTCGCAGCCAATAGACTAAACGGACTCAGTGAGGGACTTTAAGCGCGGGCTGCGTGGCCACAGTGCGCATGCTCGGTGCTGCTCGCAGTTCCCGGATGAGGCTCCGGTTTGAGGAAGGAGATAAAATGGCGGCGGGACTGAGGAGCGGCGGATGGTGCGGTGAGTGTGGATCAGAGAATCTCCGACATTTACAGCAAAGGGGGGCGGGGGAAGGGAGCGGGGGGGGCCGATTGCGCGCGCAGCAGGAGCTGAGACGCGGCGTCTATCTCTGGCTCGGCCGGCGGGCCTGGTTGCCAGGGTAACCGTGACGCTGACCAAGCCCCGCCCCCCGGCCGAGCCAGAGAGACGCAGCGTCTCAGCTGCTCCTGCTGCGCGTGCCCCCCCACGAGGGTCGCGGCCCCCCCCCCCCAGGTGAAAACCGCCGATTGCGGCTGTGCGAGAGGGCCGGGGGGGGGGGGGGGGGGGGCCGGTTGCCAGGGTGACGCTTGACGCTCAGCAAGCCCCGCCCCCCGGCCGAGCCAGAGAGAGACGCCGCGTCTCAGCTCCTGCTGCACGCGCACCCTAGCGGCGCTGGGCTGAGGCTCAGCCCTCCAGCCTTCGAGTGGGGCCGGGAGGTGCCTAGCTCGGGCGTGGGTGCGGAGGAGACGCCGAGGCTTCTAGGCCTACCTGGAAAAACGGGGAAAGGTAGGAAAATTTATGAGATTAGATAAGTTAATTACTTTCTAAATCATTTTTTTTTAAAACAATATGTGTTTCAAAAGCAACGTTTTTTTTTAAGACGCAGAAAGCGGGAAAAAGAAAGGAAAAGTTTGGAATCAAGATGGCGGCGACTCACCTCGGTTCAGAACGATAAGGCCCGCCCACACATGCACCGATTGACCCGGCCGCACGCGGCAGCAAGCCGCCGTACGATTGGTCGACCTCAAGGTCACTCTGTCGCTAATGAGCGGATAATGAGATGCTAATGAGCGGAACGTTGAAGGTTTTTGGGATACCGCGGGCGCGATTTTAGCCCAGCCGAAACGTAAATACGCTTAAAACCGTCTCGGAAGCGTAAGCTTTCTTTGGAGGTAACGCGCGCGTAGGTACGCCCTGTAACTTTCGAGCGCATAGCCCGACAGACGCACAGGCGATGACAGACAGAGTGACAGAATGACAGACAGACAGATGTACCGATTTATATATATAGATATAGAACGATAGATATATATATATATAATATATATATTAATCAAGAAAAGCAGTGGTCCTAGTACCGACCCCTGGGGAACACCACTGTATACCTTCGTCCAGTCTGAAAAACAACCGTTCACCACTACTCTCTGTTTCCTGTCACTTTGCCAATTTCGTATCCATGCTGCCACTGTCCCTATTATTCCATGGGCATCAACTTTGCTGGTAAGCCTAGTATGTGGCTCTTTGTCGAACGCCTTTTGGAAATCCATGTACACCACGTTAACCGCATTGCCCTCATCAACCCCCTCTGTTACCTCCTCAAAAAACTCAATCAGAATCAGAGCGGCCTGGCGGACGTGCGGCCAGGGCTCCGGCACCAGGAAACCCATGGTGCAGCGCCTCCCCCATCCGAGCCGCCGCTTCCCAGTTTCTTCAGCCGGTTCCACCAAGTCCGACTCGGGACAAATGACAGGAGCCAGGCTCCCAGAATGGCCCGGGGAGCATACGCACTCTCAGCGGGGAAATCAGCGCGTTGGATAGAGCGGTTTCTGGGGGACGGGGGATTGTGGGTGCTGCAGCCGCCATTAGTCAGTAGCTGTGGGGAAGAGTTTTATTGCAGGCTGACGGAAGGTAGGCCCCTGGCCGCCTGTGTCGGTCTTTTTGTTGCTTCAGTTTGAGCTGGAGTGGAGATGGAGGAGAAGCTGCTGGGTTTAACCCCCAGTACTTCTGAGCCCAGGAGGACCCAACAATTTCCAATGTGAGACTGTCAAGGGAGGTGGATTCTGGTGGAGATTAGGTTGTTAAACAGACACTGTCCCTACAATGTAAAAGAGTATTGTTTTAGGAACAAGTATTTCTGTAGAGGCTTTTAATCCAGTTTACATATACAGATTTGTTTTAATTCATTCTTGGGATGTGGGCGTCGCTCGCAAGACCAGAATATGTTGCCAATCCCCATCTTCCCATTGAGAAGGTGATGGTGGGCCGCCGCCTTGAACCGCTGTAGTCCGTGAGGTGAAGGTACTCCCACAATGCTGTTGTGTAAGGAGTTCCAGGATTTTCACCCAGTGATGATGTAGCAATGGCAATATATGTCCAAGTCAGGATGGTGTGTGACTTGGAGAACTTGGAGGTGATGGTGCTCCCATGCACCTTCTGCCTTTGTCCTTCTAGGTGCTGGAGGTTGCGGGTTTTGGAGGTTCTGTCAATGTTCTGGTCGAGTTGCAGATGTATAAAGTCCGTCTCCTTCGCCCCCTCCCACTCTCACCTCTCTCTCTCTCTCCTCCCATAGAGGCCAGAGGCCCAGACCAGGTGGCAGATTCCCTTCACTGAGGGACATTAGTGAACCAGTGGGATTTTATGGCAATCCGGCAGCTTTCATGGTCACTTTTTTCTAGTGCCGGCCCCGCAAATGACCAGATTCATTGAGCTGAATTTCACAACCTGCCTCTTTAATGGGTTCTCTCTCACGCTCCCTGTTTTAAATTCATTTTACAGGGTATTAGAAGGGGAGGATTTGCAGACGGGAAACTCAAACCACACATCACGTCAAGAGCTGACAGAGTCACTCGATTCATCAGGAACTGAATATCATCGGCCTTTGAATATGGAAGGAAGAAGCACTGTTCACAGCGGGGAGAAACCGTACACGTGTTCTGTGTGTGGACGAGGCTTCAGCCAATCATCTGGCCTATCGAGGCACAAGCACAGTCACACTGGGGAGAGGCCGTTCACCTGCTCTGAGTGTGGGAAGGGATTCACTAATTCACCCAACCCGCTGACAGACCAGCAAGTTCACACTGGAGAGAGGACGTTCACCTGCTCTGACTGTGGGAAGGGATTCACTCAGTCATCTGACCTTCAGACACATCAGCGAGTTCACACTAGGGAGAGGCCGTTCACCTGCTCCGAGTGTGGGAAGGGATTCACTCAGTCATCCCACCTGCTGACACACCAGCGAGTTCACACTGGGGAGAGGCCGTTCACATGCTCCGAGTGTGGGAAGGGATTCACTAATTCATCCAACCTGGTGACACACCAGCGAGTTCACACTGGGGAGAGACCTTTTAAATGCCTGGATTGTGGGAAGTGCTTTAAAGGTTCCGGGGAACTGAAACGCCATCAACGTGTTCACACTGGGGAGAGACCGTTCAGGTGCTCGCACTGCGGGACTGGGTTTAAGCAGTCATCTCAGCTCACTATACACCAGCGCACTCACACTGGGGAGAGACCGTTCAGGTGCTCTCAATGTGGGACTGGGTTCAGGCGATCATCTGAGCTCATTATACACCAGCGCACTCACACTGGGGAGAGACCATTCAGGTGCTCTCACTGTGGGACTGGGTTTAGTCGATCATTTGAGCTCACTGTGCACCAGCGCACTCACACTGGGGAGAGACCGTTCAGGTGCTCTCACTGTGGGACTGGGTTCAGTCGATCAACTGAGCTCACTGTGCACCAGCGCACTCACACTGGGGAGAGGCCGTTCACCTGCTCCGTGTGTGGGAAGGGATTCACTCGTTCATCCACCCTGCTGAGACACCGGCGAGTTCACACTGGGGAGAGGCCATTCACCTGTTCTGAGTGTGGGAAGGGATTCACTGAGTCATCCCACCTGCTGAGACACCAGCGAGTTCACACTGGGGAGAGACCGTTCACCTGCTCCGTGTGTGGGAAGGGATTCACTCAGTCATCTACCCTGCTGACACACCAGCGAGTTCACAAGTGACTGCAGGGGGTGGATTCTGTTGCTGCTGTTAATCACATCCAGGACTGAACCATGTTCATTCTGACAGGTGGAGATTGTTTCTGCTGATAAACTCCAGCCCAGTTCCTGGAGTTATTAATATTCTGGATAGATGTCAAATAAACCAGCTTTGTTGTTAATACATTATTGTAGATTTTCTTTCCCACCTGAGTGTTTAGCATCACCTAGCTGGAGCTCAGAAAGGACTATCTGGGGGAGGAGCGTATAGTGGGAACAGAACTCCAGCCTGGACACAGTCCTTCAGGGCCACACTTTCTTGCCTCTCTTCACTGACGACAAAGTTGCCGTGCGGGTTAATCTCGAGGCATGTGAGAAACGTGTCCCAGCCGCTCTCTGCCATGGTTCAGAGCTCCTAGACATGGAACAGAAGGCTCCTTTAGGAATGTACCCCAGTGCTTTTTTTTTTTTAATGGCCTTATTAACCTGTGTTGCTACTTTTTAGTGATTTGTGTATCTGTATCCCTGGATCCCTCTGCTCCTCCAGCCCATTTAGACTCGGGGAAATTCAGTGGCGCCCCCTTTGGGTCGCTAACGTCACCGGGGCTAATTTTAGCCCCCTGAAAAAGTTAGCGCCCATGCGCATTAAATTCAGTGGTAGCGCCCCAAGCAGGAGGCGGGGTGCTATTGGAAGCGCTCCCCTCCCTTTTGGGGAGCTACCAGTGAATTTCCTGGAACTTCGTGTAACAGCGCCATGCCCGTCGGCACATAGCACCGTGTCATAGCAGACCTCCCTCCCTGATTAACGGGGAGGAGCCTAGGACTGCGCACACCGTGGCCCTGCTGTACCACCGGGGAGCAGGGTGTCGGATCAAGAGGAACGCCGGGCTGAGCGATCGCGGCTGGCACCCCAAAGAAGAGAGGGGAAGGGGGCAGGTGCTGGCAGTCGGCCAAAATAAAAAGTTGCCGCCCAACACCTGCCCTTTAAGTGGCGCCGCCACGGCTGCAGGAATGACCCCTGACCCTGTCAGACATATCGTCCGGCTATAGGTCAGGGATCGCAACCCAAGGTTGCAGCCGGGGTGCTGAGCATGGCGATGACGTCATTGCCAGCGGTGCAGTGCCACGGGGCGCTACCATCTACTGCCACCGCTAACCTCCCGCTGAATATCACAGGAGGCACAAAGCAACCAAATTTCACCCCCTTGTCCAAGTAGTGTGTGGCCTCCTTATTCTTCCCACCAAAACACACCACCTCACACTGATCTACAGTGAAATTCATTAACACACCACCTCACGCTGATATATAGTGAAATTCATTAACACACGACCTCACACTGATCTATAGTGAAATTCATTTGCCAATTACACGCCCATTCTGAAATTTAATAATATCTTCTTGCATTTTGTCTTCCTCAGGATTAACTCTACCTCCCAATTTGCTGTCATCGACAAATTTTGAAATTGTTCTGATTCCCGAGTCCAAATCGTTTATGTAAATGGTGAACAAAACTGGTCCCAGCACCGATCCCTGTGGAACACCACTTCCCACCTTTTGCCAGTCTGAGTAGCTACTTTTAACCCCTACTCTCTGTTTTCTGTTTTGTGACCAGCTTGCTATCCATAAACGGTGTGTAAGATTGACACGATGACCCAGGTCAGGCTGTGTGGAGTGAAGGGCCAGGCAGCAGAATGGATGGAAAGCTGGCTACAAAACAGGAATCAGTGGGTTGGAGTTAAGGGAAGTTTGTTGTGATCTTTCCATCCATTCTGCCTGGCCCTTGACTCCACACGGCCTGACCGTGGTCATCTTGTAGACCGTACATACTGCAGACACAGTGCACCAGTGGTGGAGGGGGTGGATATTGAGTCCTGTGGCAGGGGCACTGATGAAGTGGATTTCTCTGTCCGTGAGTTTTGAGGCATCGCTAGTGGAGTTTTTCACCTCTTTCCACCTTTTAAAAAAAACCTTGCTGCCAGTTTATTAAAGCCATTAACAGCCGCTCAGGTGGGACACATCAATAAATGAGGCCTTGTAAGTTTCCCGTAGAATGACAGGCCTGAACCGAGTTAGAAAACATTTAGCAATTAAACCAGACTGGCTGGGGCCTGAAGTGCGCATTAGTAACGGACAATTGGTGGCCAGCGTACTTCACACCAGGGCTGAGGACCCGGGGACTCGGGTTTCTGTGTCATTTATTGATTAATTTAGTTTATTGCCCAATCTCAATCAGACTGGTGGGTCATCTTGCTGTCTGACGGAGGCGAGGGTCCCCAGTGGAGGGCTCTCTCTGCGGGAGTCCTTCCCAGCACCATTGGGGATCTGGGGTGGAGACTGTTGCAGGGAGCTGTCGTGTGCAACAGTTTTTAAGCTCCTTTCTGGACTCCAAGGCCAGATGTGGTTTCTGTGGCCTAGAGGAGTCCACGGGCCGTGTATATATTCAGTGTGAGAGGTTGCAGCCCCTGTGTAGTTACCTGAAGGGGCTGCTCCTCAACTCTTGGTTACACTTTAGTCCCACGCTCCTAATCTTTGGCCGCCCGGTGCGGAGGGGGGTGGGTAAGTGGGAGGATCTTCTCCTGACCTGCTCTTGGGCCTGGCGAAAACAGCAATTTGTCGGCCCAGGATGGGCGGGACCCATGGGGGGCGGGGTCACTCTGACTGCCTGCCTCTCTCCCATGGTCTTGTCCCTGCCCGGGTGGCCCTGGAGAGGGAGCAGGCGGTGTCCACCGGTTCACTTGATACCTTCCTCGACCGGTGGACACGGAAGGCATCAAGAGTCGATAATCGATTCTCACAATCACATTGTGATTTAATTATTAATTGTGTGTGTGTCAAATACATTTCTTCTATTTTGATACAAAAGTTCTACTAGACATGTTAAACTACTAGTTATTTAATCAGGGCTGCAGCTGCTGAAAGGTTGACTGTACTGGGGTTTGTGGCTGAGCTGGCAGACGTGTTGTTCTGAAGTCTGATGTCTCGCACCTGAAGAGTCTGTTTATGTCGTGTTGTAATGACCATTTTCTGTTGCCTGGTGTCAGAAATAGAAATCAAAGGAAGATGATGCCCCACTCTGTTAATCAACTCTTTGACACATTTCCATTTCTTAATTTACAAAGATCACAACTCCATTCGTGAACAATGGATTGCCAGTCTGCCACTTTTTAGTGAGGCTTGAAAGGATTCGCTGTGAAGCTACACCTGCCCATCTGTCTGTGTGTCACTGTGTTTGGATTGTGTTAGACAACAGTCCTAATATCTCACCTACATCCATTACAATGTTTGAAATGTTAGATTGTACTTGGAAGAAGTTGAGTTTGAATCTAACAATTCTGAAATTAGGAGCTTTTAATGATTTCTGTTTTTCACATAACTATATAGTGATGTGATCAGTAAAAGCAATTTAAAAGATGCTGCTATTTACTGAACACAACTGAATAATTCTACAAGGATGCTATCGCAGTCTTCCTCAGTATTAACTACATCCCCAATTTAGGGTCATCAGCAAATTTTGAAATTGTACTTCTGATTACCAAGTCCAAATCATTCATGTAAATGGTGAACAACAGTGGTCCCAGCACCAATCCCCGTGGAACACCACTTCCCACCTTCCGCCCGTCTGAGTATATACCTTTAACTCATCCCGTCACTATGATGTGCTATCAATTACTCATAAAAGACGGAGAGTTAGGAGAGTAACTAAAAGGCTTTTATTAACAAAGAACAGAGCATGTATTAACAAAGAACAGAGCATGCCTCTCGTGGTTGACTGGTTTCCAAGAAGGCAGGGGGCTGCAGAGCAGTCACCTTTATACCTGGGCATGTGGGTGGAGCCAGGGGCGGAGCCAGCTGAGGCATGCATAGATACTACAGTGTGCAACAACAACAACAACGGTGAACAACAATAACAGTGGTTTACCACATTCACCCCTTGTTTAAAATTGAGTCCGGCGGGGTGAAGTGTACTAAAGGTTCGTGTAAGTACGTCTATCAGGTGGCCTTGTATGCCGTCCTGATCATCGTGGTGGCGGCGGTGATGGTGCAGCATCCAACGTTGAATCTGGCGTCTCATTGAGTGGTTGGGTGGTCAATGACGGGTCCTGGGGCTGCGGCATGCCGTCTACAGGGGTTGGGTTGTGGGTCGTGGTGGATGGCAATGGTAGTGTTTCAGGGGCACCCGAAGGTGCGAGGTCTCGTTTGGAGACTGTGTCCTCCCGCCCGTCCAGGTATGCCACGTAAGCATACTGGGGGTTGGCGTGGAGGAGGCTCACCCTCTCGACCAGGGGGTCCGTTTTATGGGACCTCACGTGCTTCCGCAGTAGGACGGGTCCTGGAGACATCAGCCATGTCGGTAGCGAGGTCCCCGATGTGGACTTCCTGGGGAAAGTGAACATTTTTTCATGGGGGGTGGCATTGGTGGCCGTACAAAGCAGTGACCGAATGGAGTGGAGCGCCGCAGGGAGGACCTCCTTCCAGTGAGAGGTCGGAATGCCCTTAGATTTTAAGTTTAAGAGGACGGCCTTCCAAACCGTCGCGTTCTCTCTTTCCACCTGGCCGTTCCCCCCGGGGGTTGTAGCTGGTGGTTCTGCTTGTAGCAATACCTCTCGTGAGCAGGTACTGATGGAGTTCATCGCTCATAAAGGATGAGCCCCGGTCGCTATGGATATAGCTAGGTGATATACCTATCAATTCGTCCAATAAAAAGCGACGAGTTAGGAACGTAACTAAAGGTTTTTATTGACTAAATAACAGAGCCCACCCTCGTGGGTGATCGGGTCCAACAAGGAGGAATACCAGCCAGTCGACTACCTTTATACCTGGGCAGGTAGGTGGAGCCATGGGCGGAGTCGGAGGTGGTCAGCCCAGGTATAACAGCGCGACAAGAGGCGACCTCGTATCGTGATACAACAGTGATAACGGTGATAACAATACAACAGTGATAACTATAGTGTAACGATAAAAGTGGTTTACCACATTCACCCCTTGTTTAGATTTGAGTCCGGCGGGGTGAAGTGTACTACCAGTTCTGGTATGTCAGTCTGTCCGGAGGCCTCGTAAGCCTCTCCGATCGTCGCAGCGGCGGTGCTGCATTATCCGGTGTTAGTGCTGGTGTCTGCGTGGTCGGCGAAGGCTCGTGGGGTTCCGGCATGCCGTCTACCTGGGCTGGAATTGGGGGGGTGGTGGGGGGGGGTAAAGGTGGTGTCTCCGGAGTGCCCGAGGGTGCGAGGTCTCGTAAGGAGACAGTGTCCTCCCGCCCGTCTGGGTAAGCCACGTAGGCGTACTGGGGGTTGGCGTGCAGGAGGTTCACCCTTTCGACCAGGGGGTCTGTTTTATGGGCCCTCACGTGCTTTCGCAGCAAGACGGGCCCCGGAGAGGTCAGCCAGGTTGGTAGAGTGGTTCCCGTAGTCGACATCCTGGGGAAAACAAACATTCGTTCATGGGGGGTGGCGTTAACGGCAGTGCAAAGTAGTGACCGGATGGGGTGCAGCGCTGTCGGGAGGACTTCCTGCCAGCGGGAGGTTGGGAGGCCCTTAGACTTTAAGGCTAAGAGGACGGCCTTCCATACCGTCGCGTTCTCTCTTTCCACCTGGCCGTTCCCTTGGGGGTTGTAGCTGGTGGTCCTACTTGCTGCAATACCTCTCGCTAGTAGGAACTGACGGAGTTCCTCGCTCATGAAAGAGGAGCCCCGGTCACTATGTATATAGTTTGGGAACCCGAACAAGGCGAAGAGGTCGTTCAGGCATTTAATGACCGTGGTACTGGTCATGTCTGGGCAGGGGAAGGCAAAGGGGAAACGGGAGTACTCATCAACAATGTTGAGGAAGTACACATTACGGTCAGAGGACGGGAGGGGCCCCTTAAAGTCGATGCTCAGGCGCTCGAAGGGGCGGGTGGCCTTGATCAGGCTTGCTCTGTCCGGCCTAAAGAAGTGCGGTTTGCACTCGGCGCAGGTCTGGCAGTTCCTGGTTATGGTCCTGACCTCCTCGATGGAGTAGGGCAGGTTGCGGGCCTTAATGAAGTGGTAAAGTCTGGTGACCCCGGGGTGGCAGAGGTCGTTGTGGAGGGTCTGAAGTCTATCACTTTGCGCGCTGGCGCATGTAATTCGTGACAGAGCATCGGGGGGTTCGTTCAGCTTACCTGGCCGGTACAAGATATCATAATCGTAGGTGGAGAGCTCGATTCTCCACCTCAAGATCTTGTCATTCTTGATTTTGCCCCTCAGCTTGTTATTAAGCATAAAAGCGACCGAACGTTGGTCGGTAAGGAGGGTAAATCGTTTGCCTGCCAGGTAGTGCCTCCAGCGTCGTACCGCCTCCACAATCGCCTGGGCCTCCTTCTCGACCGACGAGTGTCGGATCTCAGGGCCCTGTAGGGTCCTTGAGAAGAAGGCCACCGGTCTCCCCTCCTGGTTAAGGGTGGCGGCTAGGGCGAAGTCGGATGCATCGCTCTCGACTTGGAAGGGGATGGACTCATCCACTGCGTGCATAGTGGCCTTGGCAATGTCTCCCTTAATGAGGGAGAAGGCTGCGCACGCTTCCTCCGTAAGGGGGAAGGATGTGGACTTCATGAGGGGTCTGGCTTTGTCCGCATAATTGGGCACCCATTGGGCATAGTAGGCGAAGAGCCCCAGGGTTTTCTTAAGTGCCTTAGGGCAGTGGGGGAGGGGTAGCTCCATGAGGGGGCGCATTCTTTCGGGGTCGGGGCCGATGAGTCCGTTCTCTACTACACAGCCAAGGATGGCAAGGCGCGAGGTGTTAAACACACATTTCTCCTTATTGTAGGTGAGGTTCAGCCGTTGGGCTGTACGGAGGAATTTCTCCAGATTCACGTCGTGGTCCTGCCGGTCGCGGCCGCAGATGGTGACGTTATCTAGGTAGGGGAATGTGGCCTGCAGTCCGTTCTGGTCAACCATCCGGTCCATCTCCCTTTGGAAGACCGAGACCCCGTTGGTGACACCGAAGGGGACCCTAAGGAAGTGGTATAGGCGCCCATTCGCCTCGAAGGCGGTGTACTGGCGGTCCTCGGGGTGGATAGGGAGTTGGTGGTAGGCCGACTTAAGGTCGATGGTCGAGAATACGCGGTATTGTGCAATCTGATTGACCATGTCAGATATGCGGGGAAGGGGGTATGCGTCCAGCTGGGTGTATCTGTTTATGGTCTGGCTGTAGTCGATGACCAGGCGATTTTTATCGCCGGTCTTAACGACCACGACCTGGGCACGCCAGGGGCTGTTGCTCCCCTCGATGATGCCCTCCTTCAGGAGACGCTGCACCTCAGAGCAAATGAAAGCTCTGTCCCCAGCGCTGTACTGCCTGCTCTTGGTAGCGACGGGTTTGCAGTCGGGGGTGAGGTTAGCGAACAGGGAAGGTGGCGGCACCTTGAGGGTGGATAGGCTGCAGGTGTTACGCGGTGGGCGGTTTAACCTTCGCTGGTTGTCGACTGTGAGTGGGGGGAGGGGTCCACCGTATGCTAGGGTTACACTTTGGAGGTGGGATTGGAAGTCCAGCCCTAGTAGGACGGCAGCGCAGAGCTGGGGGAGGACGAGGAGTTTAAAGTTTTTATACTCTGTACCCTTAACCGACAAGGTCACAGCACAGTAGCCGCTAATGTCCGTGGCGTGGGACATCGATGCCATCGAGATTCGGTTGCGCGTTGGCAGGACAGGGAGGGAGTAGTGGCTCACCGTGTCTGGGTGGATGAAGCTCTCCGTGCTTCCGCTGTCGAACAGGCAGGTCGTGGCGTGGCCATTTACTTTGATGTCCATCATCGACTTGGACAGGTGGTGTGGGCGGGCTTGATCCAGAGTGACGGAGGCTAGCGTGTAGGTAAGCGAGTCGTTGTCGTCTGCGGGTGAGGCGGTCGTCGGGTCCGGGGGCCCGGTGGCAGTCGGGCGTGGTGGGTAAAATGGCGTCTCCCACGAGGTAGGACAAAATGGCGGAGAAGATGGCTGCCCCCATAACTCACATGAGGCACTATTGGGGTCGGTTGCCTTGATCAAAGATGGCCGCCCCCATGACTCACGTGTGGGGATACTGGCCTCAGTTGCCGTGAAAGAAGATGGCCGCCCCCACAGTTCGCATGAGGCACTGCTGGCCTCTGAAGATCCGCTCCTGCAGGCCTTAGAGAAATGGCCTTTCTTCCTGCAGGTTGTGCAGGTAGAGTTCCTGGCTGGGCAGCGCGACCTCGGGTGCTTCTCCTGGCCGCAAAAGAAGCAGCCGGCGGCCCGATCGCGGGTGCCCGATGTCGGAGCCGGTACCGGGGGTGGCGGGCCCGGTCGGGTCCGGGACGCCGACGCTGAGGTAGGTCCCGGGGGCGGCGCTGCGGAGGGTATTGCGGTAGGGGTCGGGCCCGAGTCCCAGGGTCGCGAGCAGTACCTGGAAAACGCCTCCTGGTCCTGATGGGCCACCTCCAGGGAGAGAGCGAGGGCTTCAGCTTTGTCCAGGTCGAGGTCTTTAGCTTCAAGCAGTCTTTGCCGTGAGTAGTCGGACCGTAGGCCTTTCACAAAGGCATCGCGGATATTATCTTCCGTATTTTCAACAGCCGTCACCGCTTTAAAGTCACAGTTCCTGCCGAGTGCTCTTAGCGCCCGTAAAAATTCAGCTACAGACTCTCCTGGCTGTTGCGGGCGGGATCTTAGGAGGTGCCTGGTGTACATGTAATTTACCGGGCTGCGGTACTGCTGTTTCAGTAGGTTGATAGCGGCCTCGTACGTAGTCGTGTCCTGTATGAGTGCGTATACTCTCGGGCTCGCTTGGGCGTTCAGACGTCTTAGTTTGGATCTCTGCGGGGCGCCGGATTCTTCCAGGTAGGATTCGAAGCAGTCCAGCCAGTGTTTGAAGTTGAGGGCTGCGTTTGCTGCCTGTGGGTTTAGATCCAGGTACGGTGGTTTGAGGGCTTGCAGCCAAGCCGGCTGGTGTGGCTGTGCTTCTGGGAGGGCTTCTGGCTGGCCAGTAGTAGACATCTTTAAAATTTAGTCAATAAAATTGGTATACCTATCAATTCGTCCAATAAAAAGCGACGAGTTAGGAACGTAACTAAAGGTTTTTATTGACTAAATAACAGAGCCCACCCTCGTGGGTGATCGGGTCCAACAAGGAGGAATACCAGCCAGTCGACTACCTTTATACCTGGGCAGGTAGGTGGAGCCATGGGCGGAGTCGGAGGTGGTCAGCCCAGGTATAACAGCGCGACAAGAGGCGACCTCGTATCGTGATACAACAGTGATAACGGTGATAACAATACAACAGTGATAACTATAGTGTAACGATAAAAGTGGTTTACCACACTAGGGAAGCCGAACAAGGCGAAAAGGTCATTCAGACATTTAATGACCATGGTACTGGTCATGTCTGGGCAAGGGATGGGAAACGGGAGTACTCATCAATTATGTTGAGGAAGTACACGTTTCGGTCAGAGGAGGGGAGGGGCCCTTTAAAATCGACGCTAAGGGGCGAGTGGCCTTGATCAGGCTTGCTCTGTCTGGCCTATAAAAATGCGGTTTGCACTCGGCACAGATTTGGCAGTTCCTGGTCATGGTCCTGACCTCCTCGATGGAGTAGGGCAGGTTACGGGATTTGATGAAATGGAAGAAGCTGGTGACCCCCGGGTGGCAGAGGTCATTGTGGAGGGTCTGCAGTCTATCAACCTGCGCGTTGGCGCATGTACCACGTGATAGGGCATCTGGGGGCTCATTGAGTTTCCCGGGCCGGTACAAGATATCGTAATTGTAGGTGGAGAGTTCAATTCTCCACCTCAAGATCTTGTCGTTCTTGATTTTGCCCCTCTGCTTATTATTAAACATAAAAGCTACTGAACGCTGGTCAGTGAGCAGGGTAAATCGTTTTCCGGCCAGGTAATGCCTCCAATGTCGCACCGCTTCCACAATGGCCTGGGCCTCCTTTTCGACAGAGGAGTGTCGAATCTCGGGGCCCTGGAGGGTCCTTGAGAAAAAGGCCACGGGTCTCCCCGCCTGGTTAAGAGTTGCAGCTAGGGCGAAGTCGGATGCGTCGCTCTCCACTTGGAAAGGGATGGACTCATCCACTGCGTGCATTGTGGCCTTCGCAATATCTCTTTTTATGAGAGTGAAGGCTGCACATGCCTCTGCTGTCAGGGGGAAGGAGGTGGACTTGATGAGGGGTCTGGCTTTGTCCGCATAGTAGGGCACCCACTGAGCATAGTAAGAGAAAAACCCTAGGCATCTCTTCAGTGCTTTTTGGCAGTGGGGGAGGGGGAGCTCCTTAAGGGGGCGCATTCTGTCGGGGCCGATGACTCCGTTCTCCACGACGCAGCCAAGAATGGCGAGGCGCGTGGTGCGAAACATACATTTGTCCTTGTATGTTAGATTCAGCCGCTGGGCCGTACGGAGGAATTTCTCTAGGTTAACTTCATGGTCCTGCTGGTCGTGGCCGCAGATGGTGACGTTGTCTAGATAGGGGAAGGTGGCCTGCAGCGCGTTCTAGTCAACCATTCGGTCCATCTCCCTTTGGAAGACCGAAACCCCGTTGGTGACACCGAAGGGGACTCGGAGGAAGTGGTAGAGATGACCGTCAGCTTCAAAAGCTGTGTACTGGCGGTCCTCAGCCCTGATGGGGAGCTGGTGGTATGCCGACTTCAGATCAATCGTCAAGAACACCCGGTATTGTGCTATCTGATTGACCATGTCAGATATGCAGGGGAGTGGGTATGCATCTAACTGGGTGTAGTGATTGATTGTCTGGCTGTAGTCAATAACTAGGCGCTGTTTTTCGCCAGTCTTTACTACCACCACTTGTGCTCGCCATGGGCTAGTGCTACCCTCAATAATCCCTTCCTTCAGGAGTCTTGCTACTTCGGATTTAATGAAGCTCCTATCCCCGGCACTGTACCGCCTGCTTTTGGTAGCGATGGGTTTACAGTCGCGGGTGAGGTTAGCGAACAAGGGGGGGGGAGACTTTAAGTGTGGAGAGGCTGCAAATGGTGCGCGGCGGGCGATTTAAAAGCTGCTGGCTGCAGACTGAGAGTGGGGGGAGGGGTCCACCGTACGCTAATGTGACACTTTTAAGGTGGCACTGAAAATCCAACCCCAGTAGAACGGCAGCGCAGAGATGGGGCAGGACAAGAAGTTTAAAATTTTTGTATTCTGTGCCCCTTACTGAAAGGGTCACTACACAGTAGCCACCGACGTCTGCTGAATGGGATTTGGAAGCCATGGAGATCCGATGGCGCGTTGGCAGGACCGGGAGAGAGTAACTGTGCACCGTGTCGGGATGGATAAAGCTCTCCGTGCTCCCACTGTCGAAAAGGCAGGTAGTGGCGCGGCTGTTTACCATAATGTCCATCATGGACCTGGACAGTTGGTGAGGGAGAGATTGGTCCAGCGTCACGGAGGCCAGCGTATGGTCGAGCGAGTCGCTGTGGTTGTCAGACAAGGCGGTGGTTGAGTCCGGGTCACCCGCGATTGGAGTTGGAGGCATCCAAGATGGCGGACAAGATGGCTGCCCCCACGGTTCACACGCGGCGCTGCTGGCGTTAGCGGTTTTACCTTTGCAGGCGCTGACGTAGTGTCCTTTCTTCCCGTAGCCAGAGCAGGTAGCGTTTTTCGCCGGGCAGCGTGCTCTGGGGTGTTTTGCCTGGCCACAAAAGTAACATTTCAGGCCCTTGGACATCGCTGCAGCAGTTGGTGCCGGGGGTGGCGGTCCCATGACCCAAGGCTGCGGCGTCCACGGTGTGGAGCGGTTAGGGAAGAATGCGTCCATATTCCGGTGGGCCGCGTCTAGCGAGAGCGCGAGGGACACTGCCTTCTTCAGGTCGAATTCGCCCTTCTCCAACAGTCTCTGCCGGGAGTAGTCGGACTTGAGGCCCGCAACGAAAGCATCTCGGATAAGTCCCTCCGTGTGTGTCGCGGCCGATACCTCTTTACAATCGCAGGCTCGGCCGAGTATCTGTAGTGCCCGTAGGGATGCCTCCACCGATTCCCCGGACTGCTGTTTGCGGGATCTCAGGAGGTGTCTGGCATAAACCGTATTTACCGGGCGTGTGTATTGTCCTTTTAGCAGATCGATAGCCGCCGTGTAGGTAGTCGCGTCCTGGATGAGCGTGTAGACTTGGTGGCCCACCTTGGAGGCCAGGAGTTTTAGTTTGTTTCCATCTAGTGTCACGGCTGAGGCTTCCAGGTAAGCTTTGAAGCAACGCAGCCATTGTGCGAACTTGGTAGACGAACCCGCCTCTTGAGGGTCTAGGTCCAGGCATGTTGGTCTGAGGGCATGCAGCAGCGCCTGCTGCTCAGCGTTTGGTGCCGACATTTTGTCTTTGTTAATAAAATTGATGCGCTATCAATTACTGATAAACGACGGAGAGTAACTAAAAGGCTTTTATTAACAAAGAACAGAGCATGTATTAACAAAGAACAGAGCATGTATTAACAAAGAACAGAGCATGCCTCTCGTGGTTGACTGGTTTCCAAGAAGGCAGGGGGCTGCAGAGCAGTCACCTTTATACCTGGGCATGTGGGTGGAGCCAGGGGCGGAGCCAGCTGAGGCATGCATAGATACAACGGTGTGCAACAACAACAACAACGGTGAAAACAATAACAGTGGTTTACCACACACTATAACTGGACTTGCCTCCATTCCCGTGCCGAGGGGATTGCTGTACCAGATGGGAGGGGCAACATTTGGGGACTCTCGATTCTCCACCAATTCCCATTCCCCTTCTTTCTGGTGGATATTGGAGGTGCCACTTTGTGTAATGTGCAAGTGAGTAAGAGTTGTCAGCGAGGATTAATCAGCACTTTCTAATTGGAGATGATAATGGAATCTTTCAGACAATGAATTGTCGATTTTATAGCAAAGATTAATATACGATTGAATAAAAGTTCATAATTTTATTGTAAAATATTTCAGGAACACTCATCAGAAATTAAGGGGAAAGATCAGACAGCAGTACTTAAAGCAACACTGCAGCCCCGACAACTCAATCAGCTATATATCCAGAATATTAAAATCCAGCCCAGTTATAGGGGTTATTAACATCAGCAGAAACAAACCCCAACTGTCAGAATGAACATGGTTCCGTCCTGGATGTGATTAACAGCAGCAATAACAGCAGAATCGAACCTCTGCAGTCACTTGTGAACTTGCTGGTGTCTCAGCAGGTTGGATGACTGATTGAATCCCTTCTCACACACTGAGCAGGTGAACGGTCTCTCCCCGGTGTGAACTCGCTGGTGTGTCAGCAGGTTGGATTGTTAGTGAATCTCTTCCCACACACGGAGCAGGTGAATGGCCTCGCCCCACTGTGAGCTTGTTGATGTGTCAGCAGTTTGGATGACTGATTGAATCCCTTCCCACACACGGAGCAGGTGAATGGCCTCTCCCCAGTGTGAATGCGCTGGTGTCTCAGAAGGTCAGAGGAATTAGTGAATCCCTTCTCACACATGGGGCAGGTGAATGGCCTCTCTGCAGTGTGAATGTGCTGGTGTATCAGCAGGGTGGATGAGTTAGTGAATCCCTTCTCACACACAGGGCAGGTGAACGGTCTCTCCCCAGTGTGAATGCACTGGTGCTCAATGAGGTGAGATGACTGCCTGAACCCCTTCCCACAGTGAGAGCAACTGAATGGTCTCTCCTCAGTGTGAAGTCGCTGGTGTGTCAGAAGGTGGGATGACTGACTAAATCCCTTCCCACACTTGGAGCAGGTGAACAGCCTCTCCCCGGTGTGACTGCATTGATGAGTTTCCAGCCGGGACGGGGAGCTAAATCCCTTCCCACAGTTTCTCCGTGGTGTGGGTGTCCTTGTGTCTCTCAAGGTTGGACAATCGGTTGAAGCCTCATCCACACACACAACACATGTACGGTTTCTCCCCGCTGTGAACGGTGCGATGTTTTTTCAGACTGTGTAACTGGTTAAAGCTCTTTCCACAGTCAGTGCACAGGAACACTCTCACTCGGGTGTGTGTGTCTCGGTGCTTTTCCAGTCACACCGATCTTTGAAATCTTTTCCCACAGACAGAACAGGCAAACATTTCTCCTTCCACATTCAAAGGCCGATGATATTCCCTGTAAAAGTAGTTTACAAAAGACATCACTGTAAGTTCAGGATTAAAGTGCAGAACAGATAATTCTAGTTTCTATGGAACATTCTCTCCTCTTATTACATAGAATTACACAGATTGTACAGCACAGAAACAGGCCAATCTGCCCAACTGGTCCATGTGGTGTTTATGCTCCACACGAGCCTCCTCCCATCTCTCTTCATCTCACCCTATCAGCATCTCCTTCTATTCCTTTCTCCCATGTGTTTATCCAGCTTCCCCTTAAATACATCCATGCTCTTCACCTCAACCACTCCCTGTGGCAGCAAGTTCCACATTCGCAGCACCCTCTGGGTGAAGGAGTTTAATCTAAATAGGACTTTCCTGGGCAGCCAATGAGCACTGCTGCCTCTTGTGTGCATTTCCTGGCAAGGCGAAACAGTTGATATTTTCTGATCAAAAAGAGCTGAGCTCGGCAGCATTAGTCCTGTTTTGCCTCCTTTGGAGACCAGGTGTACGAGCAGAGCGAGCACAGCCTTCACAGCAACAGCAATAAAATTGTTACAGTTGTGAAGGAACTTTGTGTCAGTGCACTGGACCACAAACAAAATATTACCCTACTGTAAAGTGCCTTGAGATGTTTTAAAAGCTCTATATAAAGGTGTCGTCGACAGTGCCATCAAGCGGCACTTACTCAGCAATAACCTGCTAACTGATGCCCAGTTTGGGTTCCGCCAGGGCCACTCAGCTCCGGACCTCATTACAGCCTTGGTCCAAACATGGAGAAAAGAGCTGAACTCAAGAGGTGAGGTGAGAGTGACTGCCCTTGACATCAAGGCAGCATTTGATCGAGTGTGGCATCAAGGAGCCCTAGCAAAACTGAAGTCAATGGGAATCAAGGGGAAAACTCTCCATTGGTTGGAATCATACCTAGCACAAAGGAAGTTGGCTGTGGTTGTTGGAGATCATTCATCTCAATCACATGACATCATTGCAGGAGTTCCTCAGGGCAGTGTCCTAGGCCCAACCATCTTCAGCTGTTTCATAAATGACCTTCCCTCCATCATAAGGTTAGAAGTGGGGATGTTCGCTGATGATTGCACACTGTTCAGCACCATTCGAGATTCATCAGATACTGACGCAGTCCGTGTCCATATGCAGCAAGACCTGGACAACATTCAGACTTGGGCTGACAAGTGGCAAGTAACATTCGCACCACACAAGTACCAGGCAATGACCATCTCCAACAAGCGAGACTCTAACCATCTCCCCATGACATTCAATGGCATTACCATCGCTGAATCCCCCACTATCAACATCCTGGGGGTTACCATTGATCAGAAACTGAACTGGACCAGCCATATAAATACTGTGGCTACAAGAGCAGGCCAGAGGCTGGGAATTCTGCGGCAAGTGTCTCACCTCCTGACTCCCCAAAGCCTTTCCACCATCTACAAGGCACAAGTCAGGAGTGTGATGGAATACTCTCCACTTGCCTGGATGAGTGCAGCTCCAACAACACTCAAGAAGCTCGACACTGTTCAGGATAAAGCAGCCCGCTTGATTGGCACTCCATCCACCACCTTAAACATTCACTCCCTCCACCACCGGCGCACCGTGGCTGCAGTGTGTACCATCTACAAGATGCACTGCAGCAACTCGCCAAAGCTCCTTCAACAGCACCTTCCAAACCCGCAACCTCTACCACTTAGAAGGACAAGGGCAGCAGACACATGGGAACATCACCACCTACAAGTTCCCCTCCAAGCCACACACCATCCTGACTTGGACCAGTATCGCCGTTCCTTCACTGTCGCTGGGCCAAAATCCTGGCACTCCCTTCCTAACAGCATTGTGGGTGTACCTACACTATATGGACTGCAGTGGTTCAAGAAGGCGGCTCACCACCATCTTCTCAAGGGCAATTAGGGATGGGCACTAAAGGCAGGCCTAGCCAGCCAGCGACGCCCACATCCCATCAATGAATTTTTTAAAAAGTTGTTGTTGGTGTATAGAGAACTCTGTTGAAATTTAGTGAAATGATCAATAACCAAGGAAGATCATTTCTTTGGTTCTGTTAGCTTTCATAGAATCATTGAAAAGTACAGCATGAAGGAGGCCATTCGGCCCATCATGCCTGTGCTGGCTCTTAGAAAGAGCACTCGTGCTTAGTCCCACATCCCTGCTTGTCCGTAACCCTGTAAGATCCTCATCCTCAAGTACCCGCCCAACTCCCTTTTAAACTCATTGATGGAATCAGCTCATGACCTTTTCAGGTCGAGCGTTCCAGATCCCGACAACTCTGAGTTTTATTCAATTGTTACCACAGTTGCTTCTGTGAATGTTTAATAATAAATGCATTTTGCTGTGAAAGTAATTAAAACATTCCTAATATATAAATAGACAGATGCATCAAAATATTAACATTGTGGGAGGGAGGTCAGTGCTCGCCAGGGCCCAATAAACAATGGAATTCTTCTTTCCCAACCCAATGCTCAGAAGATGAAGTCCCAGAGCTGCCTCTGGCTTGGTTCCACCTGCCCTATTCTGACAAGCTGAGGTGTTGGTCAGTGCACTGTGATTGCCCTGTGGGCAGAAAATGGCAAATCTAGAAATATGACTAAAATAACAGATTTTAACTCCAAAGCTGTAAATCCCCGTCCCACACACTCTCCCTCCTCCCTGTGCTGACATCCAAACCCATCGCACCATCTCCAACATTTATTATCTCCACTCCCAATTTTCCCCCTCTCTCTACTCTGGTTGGGTTCAGTTCTCCACCCGCTGTGTGCAGAGTGAGAATAAAATCAATGAGTCAATGATTGTCTCTCCTGGTCACTGGGACCCTGAAACCTTCAGTTCTCCATCTGCTGTGTGCAGAGTGCGAATAAAATCAATGAGTCAATGATTGTCTCTCCTGGTCACTGGGACCCTGAAGCCCCGCCCACTCTTTGTACCTGTAGAAAGATGGCTGCGCATGCACCTTGTTGCAGCAGGAACCGGTCTGTCTTACCTCCACCAAGATGGCAGCGCCTAAGCCAGGCCTATCACCGAGAAAAAGCCTCACCGCTGCCGTCCGGTGGAACACATTCAGCCGCTGGATCTCATTCGGGCCTGAGACCATTTTCCAACTTTATAAACCCTGCAGTGCGGCCTACCCGCAGATTATTAATCTCCCGACCCCGCTCCCACCGACCTGCAACTCCGCCCAGCGACCGCGCAGAGCTTTCTCTGTAAAGCCGGTGAGGGACACGTGACCCGGGCCAGCGGCCTGATTGACGGGAGCTTCCAACCAATAGGGAGCGAGTGGGGTGGGGCTGGGGGAGCGAGCCAGCGGCAGGTCCGCCAACCAATCAGGGAGCCCGAGGGGCAGGACTAGCGCCGGCTGATCCACAGGACAGCGAGTTTCTCCAGTCCCTTGTTCAGGGCCCGGGGCCAGGGGAGGCTGTGGGCCTTTATTCCCCTCATTGGACACAAGGCTCTTTGGCTCACAACACACTGGCTCAGATTTTAAAAAACAGGTTTACAGGAAATGAGTGGAATCGACCCACCACAGTCACAATGTGGACACTCTGGTGTGTCAGCGGGTGGGATACACCAGGGAATCCCTTTCCACACACTGAGGTTGACTCTAATGATCAGGAGTCCCAGGGTTTCAGATACGAGACAGTCAAGGTCACAGGAACACAAATTGTCTCTCCAGGCTTTATTAAGAGCGCTGCATAACACAGATCAAGTGAAAATTCCCTCAATCTGGAGAATAGAAGTGCAGTGGATTCACGCGCGATCTTCTCGAGTCTGTTCCAACTGACAACGGCTTAACTGGCCTGTTCTTATACACAAGCTTGGTTACTGCTCAGGAAATGGGATTGTTTGGACCCGTCTGTTGACCGCCTCCTGAACTCCTGCTAATTCAGGGAATTTAGTCCATCTGTGACCAGACTATAACCACAAGCCCGTCTGGTTATCACACCTATACGGTCCGTGAGGTTATTATTAGATTCACACCCAGACATTGTGTCTTTACTTGTCTGGCACTACATCCCATAACATGGGTACAGGGGCTCAGTAATGTTTCATTCATCAGAAAAAAACAAAGTAGAACAACATACTAGTCAGCTTAACAGAATCTCATCATATTTAAGGGGCCAGAAATATAATAGTCACTAATAAATTCAGTAATCAATTCAGGAGACTTAAGCTGTTGTCAGTCGGAACAGACTCGATCATTAGAGTCAACCTAAGTGTGTGGAAAGGGATTCCATGGTGTATCCCACCCGCTGACACACCAGAGTGTCCACATTGTGTCTCAATTTCTCTGGTCCCCTCACTCACTCCAACCTACCTCCCTCTGAGCTTGCAGGATCCCGTTTGCTCTGATCCAACCCTAACATTGTCATTAAACCTGCTGACAAGGGTGGTGCTGTTGTTGTTTGGCGAACCAACCTCTACTGTGCGGAGGCTGATCACCAACTCTCTGACACCTCCTCCAGCTCCCCCTGGACCATGACCCCACTACCACATCAAGCCATTGTTTCCAGGACTGTCACTGACCTCGTCTCCTCTGGAGATCTTCCCTCCATGGCTGTCAACCTCATAGACCCCCAACCCTGCACAGCCCGCTTCTACTTCCTTCCCAAGATCCACAAACAGGGCTGCCCTAGTAGACCCATCGATTCAGCCTGTTTTTGCCCTGCGGAACTTATCTCTTCCTATCTCAACTCTATTTTTTCTCCCCTTGTCCAGTCTCTTCCTAACTACATTCATGGGAACTAGATGTAATATCTCCAAGTTTGCAGACGACACAAAGCTGGGTGGGCGAGTGTGCTGTGAGGAGGATGCTGAGAAACTCCAGTAAGGTCCCGCATAAGAGATTAGTGTGCAAAATTAAGGCACATGGGATTGGGGCAGGGTATTGACTTGGATAGAGAACTAGTTGGCAGACAGGAAGCAAAGAGTTGGAATAAACGGGTCGTTTTCTGAGTGGCAGGCAGTGACTAGTGGGGTACCGCAAGGATCGGTCCAAGGACCCCAGCTGTTCACAATATATATTAATGATCTGGACGAGGGAATTGGATGTAATATCTCCAAATTTGCAGATGACACAAAGCTGGGTGGGAGGGTATGCTGTGAGGAGGATGTCGTGAAACTCCAGTACGATTTGGACAGGTTGGGTGATTGGGCAGAAACATGGCAAATGCACTATGATGTGGATAAATGTGAGGTCATCCACTTTGGTGGAAAAAACAGGAAGGCAGACTATTATTTCAAAGGCAATAGATTGGGAGAAGGGGAAGTGCAAAGAGACCTGGGTGTTATTGTGCACCAATCGCTGAAGGTAAGCATGCAGGTGCAGCAGGCGGTTAAGAAGGCAAATGGTATGTTGGCCTTCATAGCGAGAGGGTTCGAGTACAGGAACAAGGATGTCTTGCTGCAGTTGTACAGGGCCTTGGTGAGCCCGCACCTTGAGTATTGTGTGCAGTTTTGGTCACCTTATCTGAGGAAGGACGTTCTTGCCATGCAGGGAGTGCAGCGAAGATTCACCAGGCTGATACCTGGGATGACAGGAATGACATATGAGGAGAGATTGTGTCGATTGGGCTTATACACACTGGAGTTTAGAAGATTGAGAGGGGATCTCATCGAAAGCTATAAAATTCTGTCAGGCCTGGACAGACTAGATGCAGGAAGGATGTTTCCGATGGCTGGGGAGTCCAGAACCAGGGGTCATAGTCTAAGGATAAGGGGTAAGCCATTTAGGACTGAAATGAGGAGGAATTTCTTCACCCAGAGAGTGGTGAACCTGTGGAATTCTCTGCCACAGAGGGCGGTGGAGGACAGTTCGTTAAATATATTCAAGAAGGAGTTGGATATATTTCTTAAGGCTAAAGGGATCAAGGGGCATGGGGAGAAGGCAGGGACAGGGTACTGAATTTGTTTGATCAGTCATGATCTCACTGAATGGCGGAGCAGGCTCGAGGGGCCGAATGGCCTACTCCTGCTCCTATCTTCTATTTTTCTATGTTTCTATGAGTTGGACAGGTTGGATGATTGGGCAGAAGCATGGCAGATGCAGTATAATGTGGATAAATGCGAGGTTATCCACTAAGGTGGCAAAAACAGGAAGGCAGATTATTATCTGAACGGCAATAGATTGGGAGAAGGGGAAGTGCAACAATCCAAATTCAGTATCCTGTCCCTGCCTTCTCCCCATATCCGTTGATCCCTTTAGCCTTAAGAAATATATCTAACTCCTTCTTGAATATATTTAATGAATTGGCCTCCACTGCCTTCTGTGGTAGAGAATTCCACAGGTTCACCACGCTCTGGGTGAAGAAATTCCTCCTCATCTCTGTCCTAAATAGCTTACCACTTATCCTTAGACTGTGATCCCTGGTTCTGGACTCCCCCGACATCGGGAACATCCTCCCTGCATCTAGTCTGTCTAGTCCTGTTAGAATTTTATAAGTTTCAATGAGATCCCCTCTCATTCTTCTAAACTCCAGCGAGTATAAGCCCAGTCGACCCAATCTCTCCTCATACGTCATTTCTGCCATCCCAGGTATCAGTCTGGTAAATCTTCACTGCACTCCCTCCATGGCAAGAACATCCTTCCTCAGATAAGGTGACCAAAACGGCACACAATACTCAAGGTGTGGTCTCACCAAGGCCATGTACAACTGCAGCAAGACATCCTTGTTCTCGAAACCTCTCGCTACGAAGGCCAACGTACTATTTGCCTTCTAAACTGCCTGCTGCACCTGCATGCTTACCTTCAGCAACTGGTGCACAAGGGCACCCAGGTCTCGTTGCACTTCCCCATCTCCCAATGTATTGCCATTCAGATAATCTGCCTTCCTGTTTTTGCCACCAAAGTGGATAACCTCACATTTATGCACATTATACTGCATTTGCCATGCATCTGCCCAATCACCCAACCTGTCCACATCGTACTGGAGTTTCTCTGCATCCTCCTCACAGCACACATGCCCACCCAGCTTTGTGTCATCTGCAAACTTGGAGATATTACATCTAGTCCCCTTGTCTAGATCATTAATATATATTGTGAATAGCTTGATTCCTGCGGTACCCCACGAGTCACTGCCTGCCACTCAGAAAAAGACCCATTTATTCCAACTCTTTGCTTCCTGTCTGCCAACCAGTTCTCTATCCAAGTCAGTACCTTGCCCCCAATCCCATGTGTTTTAACTTTACACGCTAACCTCTTATGTGGGACCTTATCGAAAGCCTTCTGAAAGTCCAAATACACCACATCCACTGGTTCTCCCTTATCTATTCTACCAGTTACATCCTCAAAAAATTCCAGTTGATTAGTCAAGCACGATTTACCTTATGTAAATCCATGTTGACTTTGTCTGATCCTGTCACTGTTTTCCAAGTGCTCTGCTATTACATCTTTTATAATGGACTCTAGCATTTTCCCCACTACTGATGTCAGGCTATAATTCCCTGTTTTCTCTCTAACACCTTTTTTGAATAGTAGGTGAAAGGTTATCGGGGATAGGCCAGGAAAGTGGAGTAATCAGATCAGCCATGATCTTATTGAATGGTGGAGCAGGCTCGAGGAGTCAAGAGGCCGACTCCTGCTCCTAATTCGTATGTAACCTGTGCAGCAGCTGGGGCCTGAAAATCAGCTTCACTGCCCCTGGGCTGGGAAAGGGGGACATGAGGCAACATTCTCCTTCTTACCCCTTTCTAAACTCCTTTTACAGGGTTTTAGAAGTGGAGCATTTACAGACAGGAAGCTCAGACCAAACATCACGTCAAGATCAAACAGAGTTGCTCGATTTATCAGGATCTGATTCAATTGCTCCTCCAATCTGCTGATACACCAGAGAGTTCACACTGATGAGAGACCTTTTAAATGTTCTGGGTGTGGGAAGAGCTTCAAAATCTACAAGTACCTGAAGTGACACCAGTGTCTACACACTGGGGAGAGAACATTCACTGGCCCCATGTGTGGGAAGGGATTTACTCAGTCATCTGCTCCGATGGTATTATGTCCGTGTGTAATTGAGACACGGACTGCAGGAGCTGGTTACAACAGGTGTTTACTGAGTGGAGACAAAACTGGAACTACTATGCAAAGTTACTTCACAGGCTTATATACAGGGATGGTCACTACTGGTACTGCAGTATACAGGGGCTGCAGAATATAGTTCCTTCTGCAAAGTACATACACTACAATTCCTCCCCTTTTAGCTAAACAGTACATAACATTCGATTAATAATTAAACAACATATTTACAATTACAGTTGCTAGATACATTAGCTGAAGTTAAGCAATTATAAGTTCAGTCTTTGAGGAGGCTTCCTGATTCTGTCCGGATAACGCCTTTTTGGGGTATCAGGTTCTTCTGGCAAAGTTGATTCGGAATCAACGTCGTTGTTTGGTTCGTCTGCTTCCAATATAACCGATTCTGAGGTAGTTGCAATTGGTACTTCGGTTTCATCACCAGGTGTATCGGATCGTGGTGTGGATTTGACGTTTTCCAGTGACTCTAGAATCTGGTCAGCATGGCGTCTTACAATGCTCTCTCCAACGTCCACGGTATACATTAGAGGTCCTTGCCGTGTGCAGATCGTTCCTGGCTGCCATTTCTCTGTGCGGTAGTCCCGGGCCAAAACTGGTTGACCTATCTTAAAACTCCTGGTCGGCCTTTCATTCATATTCTGAAACTGCCTGTTCTCCACATCTCTTCTGATGTTTGGCTTAACCAAATCCAAGCGGCATCATAGTCTTCGATTGAAGAACATCATGGCTGGAGTTTGATTGGTAACCGCATGTGTCGCATTCCGGTAGGCAAACAAGAAGTTATCCACCTTGTGTTGTAGGGGTATGTCTTCATTACACATTGCCTTGATAGCCTTCTTGAATGTTTGAACGAACCTCTCAGCCAATCCATTGGTGGCTGGATGATATGGGGCGGATGTGTAATGCTTAACACCATTGTTCTATAAGAACCTCTGGAACTCTTCAGACACAAACTGTGGTCCATTGTCGGAGCAAATCTGTTCAGGCAGCCCATTTCTGGCGAATATGGTTCGTAAGATTGTGATAGTTTTTTCTGTGGCGGTTGAGGACATTTTTATTACCTCTGGCCACTTTGAATGTGCATCCACCGCAATTAAAAACATAGAGTCCATAAGTGGACCAGCAAAATCAACGTGCACCCTTTGCCATGGAGATGAGGGCCACTCCCATGGATGTAGAGGGGCTTGTGGTGGGGCGTTTTGGACCTTCTGGCATCCTGTACAGCTCTTGGTCATCTCTTCGATTTCTCTATCGATTCCCGGCCACCACACAAATGCTCTGGCTAAGTTCTTCATTTTCACCCCTCCCAGATGACCCTCATGAAGCTCATTGAGCACTCTATCCTTCAATTTGGTTGGAATTACTACTCTGGATCCATACATCAAGGTTCCTCTGCACACTGACAGCTGTTCTCTTCTCAGCGAGAATGCTGGCAACAGTGGTTCGCCATGTGCTGGCCATCCCTTCACCGTTAAATCATAGACCCTGGAGAGTGTCGGGTCATTTCGTGTTTCCTTTTCTATGTTTGCATTCATCACAGGTAGACATTCGACTATGGTCGAGTGGAATATCTCCACAGGATTCACTGCAGGTGCTTCTTCCACCATCGGCAACGGTAGGTGCGACAATCCATCAGCATTCCCATGCTGTTTAGTTCCTTTGTACTCGATGTCATATTGGTGTGCCCCTAGGAAAAGGGACCACCTCTGTAGCCGTTGTGCTGTCATTATTGGGACGCCCTTCTGAGGGTTGAAAATGGAGACAAGAGGTTGATGATCAGTTAGTAGAGTAAATTTCTGACCGTGCAGGTAGTGATTGAACTTCTTCACCCCCCACACCAGGCTGAGGGCCTCTCTGTCAATCTGGGCATAGTTACGCTCAGCTGAAGTTAACGAGCGTGACGCAAAAGCTATCGGCCTCTCTGAACCATCAAGGAGTTTATGTGACAGTACCGCTCCAATGCCGTAGGGAGACACATCACACGCCAGTCTTATCGGTAGTGATGGGTTGTAGTGAGCCAATACTTCTCTTGAAGTGATTAGGTCTTTACTCTTCTGAAAGGCCCGCTTACATTCATTGCTCCATTTCCAAGCTACTCCAGTTTGTAGTAGGGCATTCAGTGGGTGCAGAATTGTGGACAAATTCGGCAAAAACTTATGGTAGTAATTCACCAATCCTAGGAATGACCTCAGTTGCAACACATTTTCAGGCGCTGGAGCCTTATCTACCGCTTCAATTTTGTCAGGGGACTTATGTAACCCCTCTTCGTCAATCACGTGGCCACAATACGATATCTGTTTCTTAAAAAACTCGCACTTAGGGCGATTGGCTCATAGCCCGTGTTCTCTTAGTCCAGTGAGCACCTGCTCTAGGTTGGCAAGGTGTTCACTGTCATTTTCACCTGTCACTAGGATGTCGTCCAAGTAACACTGGGTCCCCGGAATCCCTTGCAGGACTTGTTCCATCGCTCTTTGCCATATCGCCAGAGCTGATGCTACTCCGAATACCAGTCGATTATACTGGTAAAGACCTTTGTGAGTGTTTATCGTGAGATACTTCCTAGAGGATTCTTCAACCTCCATCTGCAAATATGCTTGTGCTAGGTCAATTTTTGTAAAACGCTTCCCTCCAGATAGTGAGGTGAAAATATCTTCTATCCTCGGAAGAGGATACTGTGTGAAGGACTGGGTTCACCATCACCTTGAAGTCCCCACAGATGCGAACCTTCCTTGGCTCCTCAGACTTATTGTTTAACGTTTTTTTCATGACAGGAATGATGGGTGTCACCCACTCGCTCCAGTCTACCTTAGATAACACGCCTGCATTCTCCAGATTCTCCAGCTCTGCCTCGACAGCTGGGCGAATTGCATATGGTGCCGGTCTTGCTTTGAAAAACTTGGGGATTGCATTCTCTTCTATTTTTATCGAGGCGGTTACACCTTTAAGAGTTCCCAGTTCTTGATGAAATACCTCTTTAGCGTTAGCTAAGATTTTTGACAATCGTCCAGGTGTGACGTCGTCATCCTTTTTACCAGCCACAGTCAGTGCCTGAATGGAGTGCCAGTCTAAACTTATCTTTCTGATCCATTCACGTCCCAATAACAGTGGTCCACCATCTTGCAGTATGTACAGATACAATTTCTGTATTTCTTTGCTGTTGTATTCGACAGGCACCCTTATTTTCCCTCTGGGGTATACTTTCTGCCCCGTATACGTCTTCAAGACAATGGATGTCTCTTTCAAGGGTATGTGTGAGAATAGCCGCTCGTAGTCTCGTCAATTCATGGCGGTCAGGGCTGATCCTGTATCCAATTCCATTTTGACTTGGGACCCTGCTATCGTGAGGGTGACCCAAATGGTTCGGTGATCCTCTTTCGCGATTACGTTGTGAAGTTTGAGACAGCTTAGTCTCTTGTTCCCGGATTCACTATCGCTCTTCTGGTCTTCGGAACTACTGTCCGTCATCTTTTGTACTTTCCTGTACTGTTCCTTAGTAGCCTTTTTGTTGTCGTTAGTCTTCTTTCCAGAGCTGCAAACTCATGCAATGTGTCCCATCTTCCCACATTGCCTGCATATTTTGTCCTTGGACCAGCAGTCCTTCTGGTCATGGGTTGTTCTGCCGCAGTGATAACATTTTTCAAATCCCCATGTCATTTCATGGGTGCCGTATTCCTGTGGCTTTTGCTGTATTTCCGCAGCTCCCCTTGCTGCTGCTTCGTACGATACTGCCAAGCTGAAAGCCTTATCCAGCATCAGCTCTTTCTCTGAGAGTAACCTCTTCTGGGTTCCTTCACTCAGGAGTCCACAGACAAATTTGTTCCGTAGAGTGTCTGTCAGTCCTGCTCCGAACTGGCAGTGCTTTGATAGCTTGCGTAGTTCCGTAAGGTAATCAGCATTGCTCTCATCTTTATGCTGATTTCGCCTGTGGAATTTAAATCTTTCTGCTATCAGCAGCAGTGTAGGATTTAGGTGTTCCTGTAGGATATCAACAATTTAGTTAAAACTCTTCGCCATCGGCTTGGCTGGAGTGATCAGGTTCCGCAATAGGCCGTACGTTCTTGCACCCATTAAGTTTAGGAGTACCGATGCCTTTTTCTCATCGGCTACTTTGTTTGCCTTGCAATATACTTCGACTCTTTCCACATACGTGGTCCAGTCTTCTATTGCATTATCGAAGGCAGTGATATTGCCAGTCTTTGGCATCTTGGAAATCTAAGATGGCGCCTCCCACACTTTGCCTTCTTCCCCGATTTAACAAAATGGCGCCTCCCGCGCTTTGCCTTCTTCCCCGCTGGATTAAGATGGCGCCTCCCGCGCTTTCTGTCTTCTCCGCTGCTGCTAGCGCTGTTGCTGGCATTTTTATGCCTTGATGGCGATGCCCTATGGTCTTCGCGCACTTCCCCCTGCGCTGCTGCTAACACCGCTCTCCACGGTCCCCGTGGCAAACTGCAGCTCCTCGCGGCTTTCTGCGCTTCTAATTTCTTTTATTTTCCCGTCGTCATAGCAAACCCTACAGGACACTTTCCTCCCTCTTCTCGGGTCTGTACGCTGCCCGGCTTCATAGCACCGGCCGCGCCCTGTGTGCTCCACCCTCTCGCTCTCTTTCCTCTTCCCGACAACGCTGCTCAGCCCCGTTGAAAAGCCAGCCGATTGAGCTCTAGTCTGCCACAGCCCAGGAAGGATCAGTGTACTACCTGCCACCAGCCCGATTAGCTGGAACACCATAGACAGGATAACCAAGCCCCGCTCTCGACAGCCTCTCCTGCAATCTTCAAATCCAATGAATCAGAGGCGGTTGCCCACGGTCGATGCTCGTTTCTTCTGTTTGTTTGTTTTTTTTCTTTCATTCCTTCTTCCTTCTGGCCTCGACCTCTGACAACTTCGCTTCAGGGATGGATCCCCATGAGGTGGTGCAGACTGTAGGTAAGTTCGGATCTGCTCGTCACCAGTATTATGTCCGTGTGTAATTGAGACACGGACTGCAGGAGCTGGTTACAACAGGTGTTTACTGAGTGGAGACAAAACTGGAACTACTATGCAAAGTTACTACACAGGCTTATATACAGGGGTGGTCACTACTGGTACTGCAGTATACAGAGGCTGCAGAATATAGTTCATTCTGCAAAGTACATATACTACAGATGGCATGCCAGCAAGATCACACTAGAGAGAGACCTTTATCCCGCTCCGTGTGTGGGCAGGGATTAATTGCACCCTCCGTGCTGCTGAGACACCAGCTTATCCACGCCAATGAGAGACCATTGACCTGCTCCGTGTTTTTGAAGCGATTTTCTCATTCTGCCACCCTCCTGAGACACCAGCTTGTTCACATTAAATGTTCTGACTGTGGGAAGAGCTTTAAAAGGTCCCAGGATCTGAAGAGACACCAGCTGGAGAGAGCAGGAGAGATTCTGTTCACCTGCTCAGTGTGTGGGACGGGATTCACTCGGCCCTCGAATCTGCTGGCACACCAGCGAGTTCACACTGGGGAGAGGCCGGTGAAACATTCCGACTGTGGGGAAAGCTTTAAAAGGTCCCAGGAGCTGAAGGGACACCAGCTGGAGAGAGCAGAAAAGAGGCCATTCACCTGCTCTGTGCGTGGGAAGGGATTCACTCAGTCATCCCACTTACTGACACACCAGCGAGTTCATACTGGGGAGAGACCATTCACCTGCACTGTGTGGGAAGCGATTCACTCAGTCATCAAGCCTGGTGAGACACCAGCGATATCACACTGGGGAGAGACCATTTAAATGTTCTGATTGTGGGAAGAGCTTTAAAAGCTCTGGGATCTGAAGGGACACCAGCGAGTTCACACTGATGAGAGACCGTTTACATGTTCTGTCTGTGGGAAGAGCTTTAAAAGCTCCAGGAATCTGAACAGACACCAGCGAGTTCACACCGGGGAGAGCCCGTTCACCTGCTCCGTGTGTGGGAAGGGATTCACTCGGTCATCCCACCTGCTGACACACCAGTGAGCTCACACTGATGAGAGACCATGTAAATGTTCTGACTGTGGTAAGAGCTTTAAATGGCGAAGGACCTGAAGAGACACCAGCGAGTTCACATTGTTCTATAGCGTCAGGGCTCTGTAGACAGCTGGGGTGACATGAACGTGGAATGGATGAATGTTTTATAAATTCTTGTACTGCTGTTTAATCTTTAAGACTGTTGTGCTGATGATTCCCTTCGATTGACTGTTCATAGTGTTACATAGAATGTACAGCACAGAAACAGGCCATTCGGCCCAACTGGTCCATGCCAGTGTTTATGCTCCACACCCACTCTACTTCAATTAACCCGATCAACATCTCCTCCCACTCCTTTCTCCCTCATGTGGTTTCCCCATAAATCCATCTATGCTGTTCACCTCAACTATTCCCTGTGGTAGCAAGTTCCACATTCTCACCATTCTCTGGGTAAAACAGTTTCTCCTGAATTCCCTCCTGGATTTATCAGTGACTATTACATTTATAGCTCTTTCAAAGAGCTGACACAGGCACGATGGGCTGACTGGCCTCCTTCTGTGCTGTATGATTCTAGGAGCCACTCCTAGAGTGGTGTGGTGCCCGCAGGGATCGCTTGGCAAGAAATTGGGAGGAGGTGGTGCACACGCAGACAGCACCCGATTTCGAGACGCTGTCCTTTTAAAATTGGTCCTCCACAGGCAAGGAGAGTCCCGGTCCCTTTAATGAAAATCACATTGAAAAGTAGAGTCCCTGTCCCTTTAAGAGCCCTCTGCCCACCGCTCCCACCTTTTTCTTAAAGTCTTTGAAATTAATAATAAAAGTTCATGCAGAAAAAATGTGTGTGTTGTCTGTATTTTAGTGAGTATCTGTGTCTGTGTGTCTGTCTGACTGTATGTGTGTGTGTGTCTGTGTAGAATAGCATCATAGAATGATACAGTACGGTATCTCCTCTTAATCTTCTCTGCTCCAAGAAGAACAACCCCAGCTTCTCCCGTCTCTCCATGTAACTCAAGTCCCTCATCCCTGGTCCCATTCTCGAAAATTTCTTCTGCACCCTCTCTAAGGCCTTGACATCCTTCCTAAAGTGTGGTGCCCAGCGGAAGCCTAGCCAGTGTTTTATAAAGGCTTAGCATAACTTCCTTGCTTTTGTACTCTATTCCTCTATTAATAAAGTCAAGGATCCTGTTTGCTTTTTAACAGCCTTCTCAACTTGTCCTGCCACCTTCTAAGATTTGTGTACATACCCCCCGAGGCCTCTCTGTTCCTGCACCCTCTTTAAAACTGGACCATTTAGTTTATATTGCCTCTCCTCATTCTTCCTACCAAAATGAATCACTTCACACTTCTCTACATTAAATTTAATCTGCCACGTTTCTGCCCATTTCACCAGTCTGGCTACATTCTCCTGAAGTCTGTTACTATCCTCATATAATTGCACAACTCTGTTTCTCGCTTCACGGATGCTGCCTGGCCTGCTGCGTATTTCCAGCATTTTCTGTTGTTATTTCTGTTACTATCCTCATTGTTTGCTACATTTAAGAGTTTTGTGTCCTCTGCAAACTTTGAAATTATGCCCAGTATTAAGTCCAGGTCACTGCTATATATCAAAAAAAGCAGTGGTCCGAATCAATGTTCACGTTAAGTTGCGCGGCCATGCAGCGGTCTGGAGGTCCCGCGCAGCCGGCTCACCGCCCTATAAATGGAAAAAACGCGCATGCACGGAAATTTGAATGGGCTGTGCAGCCCGTTAAAGGGGCCACGCACCTCAAAAAAAATAAAGGGAACATTGGTCCTAATACCGATCCCTGGGGAACATCACTGTTTACCTCCCTCCAGTCTGAAAAGAAACCGTTCACCACTACTCTCTGCTTTCTGTCCCTTGGCAGAAAATTGGGAGTGAGCGAGTGCGAACAGCACCTGATTTCTCGCCAAGCACGCACGGAAGCAGGGGATATGCCCTACTTTAAATGTCAGTCTCTTACATATACACATTATATAGAAAGGGAGACGCTGTCCCTTTAAAATCAGTCATCCACGGGGATGCAGTCCCTTTAATGAAAATCACATAGAAAAAGAGTGCCTGTCCCTTTAAGAGAACCCCCCACACCATATTTCTCTTAAAGTGCTTGAAATTAATAATTACAAATGCTGGAAATTAATATTTTAAAAATTAATTCAGGGAGAAAAAGTATTTTTACTCACAAGTGTTTGCTCCAGAGGGTTTTTGTTTCTGCTTCATCAATTTAAAAACGAACTGCTTTTTTAAAAGCTTATGCAAAACAAAATTAGTTTGAGCTGTAAAATGTGAAAGGAACATTAAAAATAAACTTTCCCAGGCTCACAGATCCTGACCAGGCCCCTTTACAAAATGGCTGCGGGCCAATCCGTCCAATGAGCCGGTTCCAGGTCCTGCCTCCTCCTTCACCGTGATTGGTTGGAGGACCAAAGCCCCTCAGTCGGTCCTCCAGCCTCAGCCTCCCCTCACTCATTGGTGGAGAGCTCAGTGTCAGTCAGTGCACGCTGGCAACGTCGTGACGTTGCAGGGTGGGCGGTTGGAGCAGGCGGGAAATTAAATTAATTTAAATGAAATCTCCTGTCAGCCTCCTCTGCCCCAATCAGCCGGCGCAAGTCCCGCCCCTCAGGCTCCCCGATTGGTTGGAGGACCCGCCGCCGGCTCGCTCCTCCAGCCCCGCCCCGCCCCGCTCGCCTCCTATTGGCCGGAAGCTCCCGTCAATCAGGCCCTGGGCCCGGGTCACGTGTCCCTGGAGCGCGCTCTGCTCGGGGCCCGGATCAGCAGACTCTCAGGTTTGGATTCCCCTTTATTCTCTACCCTCCTCTGATCTCAATCGGATCTGGGGGAAAACTCACTTTCCCTCACTGATTGCGGCTTTTCACCAACACCGACTTTACAAAGAAAGCCCCGCACCGCAGCCTGGAGCTCAGGGGCCCAGCGCGCAGGCGCGGGGGAGGATGATTGACAGGGGCACAGGGTGTGTGCTGAGCACGCGCGGTGCGGGCCGGGCGCCTGTGGAGCAGGAGGGGGCGGGGCCATGGGGCGCATGCGCAGTGTCAACCACAACGCAGCACGGCAGCCAGACTGCTTTCTGGAGCGTGGGGGCTTGTGGGTATTGCAGCCACCATTACTGTTGATTCTTTCAACCAACCTGTGCAGCAACTGGGACCTGAAAATCAGCTTCTCCGTCTCCGCCACGTCTGTTCTGACGATGCCACCTTCCATACCAGTGCTTATGACATGTCTTCCTTTTTCCTCAACCGAGGATTCCCCTCCACTGTGGTTGACTCGGCCATTGACAGTGTCCGTTCTATTTCCCGCACTTCTGCTCTCACCCCTTCCCCTCCCTCCCAGAAACACGATAGGGTTCCCCTTGTCCTCACCTTTCACCCCACCAGCCACCACATTCAACGGATCATCCTCCGCCATTTCCGCCACCTCCAACGTGATCCCGCCACCAAACACATCTTCCCCTCACCTCCCCTTTCAGCATTCCGAAGGGACCGCTCCCTCCGCGACATACTGGTCAACTCCTCAATCACCCCCAACAGCCCTTCTTCATCTGGCACCTTCCCATGCAAGCGCAGGAGATGCAACACATGCCCTTTTACCTCCTCCATTCCCACTGTCCAGTGCCCCAAACACCCCTTCCAGGTGAAACAGCGATTTACTTGTACTTCTTGCAATTTAATATACTGTATTCGCTGCTCACGATGCGGTCTCCTCTACATTGCGGAGACCAAACGCAGATTGGGCGACCGCTTTGCGGAACACCTCCGTTTAGTCTGTAAGGGTGACCCTGAGCTTCCGGTCGCCTGTCACTTTAATTCACCGCTTCACTCCCGCTCTGATCTCTCTGTCCTCGGCCTATTACATTGTTCCAATGAAGCTCAACGTAAGCTCGAGGAACAGCACCTCATCTTTCGATTGGGCACTTTACAGCCTGCCGGACTCAACATCGAGTTTAACAATTTCAGGTAATTATCCCTGCCCCCATTTTTCATGCAGTATGATTTTTGCCACTCCCATTTGCAACATTTTATCTTTCCTGCCTCTTACAAAAGTACAGGATGTTCTTTCAATTCCTTCCTCCCCTCCTAACCCCCCCCCACCCGTCTCTGCACCTGCTTAATATCTGTTACATCTCCAGCTTTTTCCAGTTCTGATGAAGGGTCTCAGACCTGAAACGTTAACTCTGTTTCTCTCTCCACGGATGCTGCCTGGCCTGCTGAGTATTTCCAGCATTTTCTGTTGCCCTCCTGTTCCGTTCTGGGCCCCACACCTCAGGAAGGATATACTGGCCTTGGAGGGACGCAGCACAGATTCACCAGAATGATACCGGAGCTGAAAGGGTTAAGTTATGAGGACAGGTTGCACAGACTGGGCTGGTATTCCCTCGAGTATAGGAGATTAAGGGGTGATCTAATGAGGTGTTTAAGATGACTAAAGGAGTTGATAGGGTCGAGAGAAACTAATTCCTCTGGTGGAGCTGTGGGGAGTCCAGAACAAGGGGGCACAACCTTCAAATTAGAGCTAAGCCCTTCAGGGGTGATGTCAAGAAGCACTTCTTCACACACAGGGTAGTGGAAATCTGGATCACACTCCCACAAAAAGCTGTTGAGGCTGGGGGTCAACTGAAAATATCAAATGGAGAATGATAAAATTTGTTGGTTATGGGTGGTGAGGCTTATGGAACCAAGGCGGGTAGATGGAGTGAGATACGGATTAGCCGTGATCTGATTGAATGGCGGAATAGGCTCGAGGGGCTGAATGGCCTCGTCCGGTTCCGAGGTTCCTTCCCCACCCTGTGCAGATTGTGAATCTCCATCACCTGTTGTAGAGGTGAGTAAAGGGGATTTAGTCCATCTGTGACCAGACCATAACCACAAGCCCGTCTGGGTATCACACCTATACGGTCCGTGAGGTTATTATTAGATTCACACCCAGACGTTGTGCCTTTACTTGTCGACCTATTCTATGTGATAACATGAACAGTCCACTGGCGCGCTCGAGGCCTTCCACAACCGGTGGGTACCGGAGGGACTGGCGTGCATCATCACCACCAAAAATAGAATTTTAATTTCATTTGTTAAGTTCCCTTTAAACTTTTTTTTGTTATGTTACAGGTTTTATTGGTTGTGCCCCTTTAAAAAGGGGGCACATGGTTGACTTTTAATAGGCAATTGCCTGTGATAAGGGAAAAAATAACATGAACAGTCAAATCAAGGGAATCATCAGCACAACAGCTTGAAAGATTAAACAATAGTACAGGAATTTATAAAACATTCATCCATTCCATGTTCATGTCACCCAGCTGTCTGCAGGGCCCTGCGCTACAGAACAGTGTGAACTCGCTGGTGTCTCAGCAGATCCCCAGAGCTTTTAAAGCTCTTGCCACAGTCAGAACATGTAAACGCTCTCTCATCAGTGTGAACTCGCTGGTGTTGCTTCAGATGCCCAGAGCATTTAAAGCTCTTCCCACAGTCAGAACATTGAAATGCTCTCTCATCAGTGTGAACAAGCTGGTGTCTCAGCAGTTTGGATGGATCAGTGAATCCGTTTCCACACACGGAGCAGGTGAACGGTCTCTTCCCAGTGTGAACTCGCTGGTGTGTGGTCAGAACCCCAGGGCTTTTAAAGCTCTTCCCACAGTCAGAACATTTAAAGGGTCTCTCATCAGTGTGAACTCGCTGGTGTCTGGTCAGAGACCCGGAGCATTTAAAACTCTTCCCACAGTTGGAACATTTAAACGCTCTCTCATCAGTGTGAACTCGTTGGTGTCTGGTCAGATTCCCTGAGCTTTTAAAGCTCTCCCCACAGTCGGAACATTTAAACGGCCTCTCATCAGTGTGAGCAAGCTGGTGTTGCTTCAGGTCCCCGGGGTATTTAAAGCTCTTCCCACAGTCAGAACATTTAAACGGCCTCGCCCAAGTGTGAACTCGGTGCTGTGTCTGCAGGATGGATGACTGAGTGGAATGTTTCCCACACTCACAGCAGGAGAAAGGCCTCTCTCCAGTGTGAACTTGCTCACATTGCAGCAGGTTGGATGACACAGTGAAACCCTTCCCACACACAGAGCAGATGAACAGTCTCTCTCCAGTGTGGGACCGCTGGTGTGTCATCAGATTCATGGAGCTTTTAAACCTCTTCCCACAGTCAGAACATTGAAACAGTCTCTCATCAGTGTGGACAAGCTGGTGTCTCAGCAGGTGGGATGTGCGAGTGTATTCCTTCCCAAACACGGAGCAGGTGAACGGACTGTCCCCAGGGTGACTGTGCGGATGAACTTCTGACGTTGACGGGGAACTGAATCCATTCCCACCATCCCCACCTTTACCCGGTTTCTCCCCGGTGTGACGGTGCACGTGTCTCGCCAGGTCAGGCGATTGGCTGAATCAGAGTCTACACACGGAACATGTGTGTGGTTTGTCTGCACTGCGATCGCTGCTCTCTCCTTCCATGTGCAATGGCCGATGATACTCAGGTCCTGATGAATCGAGCGACTCTGTCAGACCCTGACGTGATGTTTGGTCTGAGCTTCCTGTCTGTAAATGCTCCACTTCTAAAACCCTGCAAAAGGAGTGTAGAAAGGGGTAAGAGGGAGAATGTTGCCTCATGTCCCCCTTTTCCAGCCCAGGGGCAGTGAAGCTGATTTTCAGGCCCCAGCTGCTGCACAAGTTGGTTAGCCTACCATCAGTAGTAGGGAAAATGCTAAAGAGTATTATAAAGAATGTGATAACAGGACACTTAGAAAATATCAACGGGATCAGACAAAGTCAGCACGGATTTATGAAAGGGAAATCGTGTTTGACAAACCTACTGGAGCCTTTTGAGGATGTAACTGGTAGACTAGATAATGGAGAACCGGTGGATGTGGTGTATTTGGATTTTCAAAAGGCCTTTGATAAAGTCCCACGTAAAAAGAGGTTAGTGTGCAAAATTAAGGCAATGAGATTGCGGGTACTATACTGGCATGGATTGAAAATTGGTTGACAGACAGGAAACAGAGAGTAGGAATAAATGGGTCTTTTTCAGGGTGGCAGGCGGTGACTAGTGGGGTACCGCAGGGATCAGTGCTTGGGCCCCAGCTATTCACAATATATATCAATGATTTGGATGAGGGAACCAAATGTAATATTTCCAAGTTCGCTGATGACACGAAACTAGGTGGGTTTGTGAGTTGTGAGGAGGATGCAAAGAGGCTTCCAGGCGATTTAGACAAGTTGAGTGAGTGGGCAAATACATAGCAGATGCAGTAGAACGTGGATAAATGTGAAGTTATCCACTTCAGTAGGAAAAACAGAAAGGCAGAGTATTATTTAAATGGTGATAGATTGGGAAATGTTGATGTACAGAGGGACCTGGGTGTCCTTGTACACCAGTCACTGAAAGCAAACATGCAGGTACAGCAAGCAGTTAGGAAGGCAAATGGTATGTTGGCCTTCATTGCAAGAGGATTTGAGTACAGGAGCAAGGATGTCTTACTACAGTTATACAGGGCCGACTCCTGCTCCTATCTTCTATGTTTCTATGTATTCAATCTTTCCTTGCAGCTGAAATTCTCTAGTCCTGGCAACATCCTCCTAAATCTCCCGTCTCGAGCAGTCACATCTTTCCTGCAATGGGGACGACCAGAACTGAACGCGGTGGCCTAACTGGTGATTTTGTACAGTTCAAGCAGTCCCTGCTCTTACATGATACAGAGAGAGGCACTGCCCCTTTAAATACCTGGGGACACATGGAAACATAGAAGATAGGAGCAGGAGTAGGCCATTCGGCCCCTCGAGCCTGCTCCGCCATTCAACGAGATCATGGCTGATCATCCAAACTCAGCACCCTGTCCCTGCCTTCTCCCCATATCCCTTGATCCCTTTAGCCTTAAGAAATATATCCAACTCCTTCTTGAATATATTTAATGAATTGGCCTCTACTGCCTTCTGTGGTAGAGAATTCCACAGTTTCACCACTCTCTGGGTGAAGAAATTCCTCCTCATCTCTGTCCTAAATGGCTTACCCCTTATCCTTAGACTATGACCCCTGGTTCTGGACTCCCCGACCATCGGGAACATCCTTCCTGCATGTAGTCTGTGTAGTCCTGTTAGAATTTTATAAGTTTCAATGAGATCCCCTCTCATTCTTCTAAACTCCAGCAAGTACAAGCCCAATCGACCCAATCTCTCCTCATACGTGATTCCTGCCATCCCAGGTATCAGCCTGGTGAATCTTCGCTGCACTCCTTCCATGGCAAGAACATCCTTCCTCAGATAAGGCGACCAAAACTGCACACAATACTCAAGGTGACGTCTCACCAAGGCCCTGTACAACTGCAGCAAGACATCCTTGTTCCTGTACTCAAACCCTCTCACTACGAAAGCCAACATACCATTTGCCTTCTTAACCGCCTGCTGCACCTGCATGCTTACCTTCAGCGATTGGTGCACAAGGACACCCTGGTCTCATTGCACTTCCCCTTCTCCCAATCTATTGCCATTCAGATAATAATCTGCCTTCCTGTTTTTGACCCCAAAGTGGATAACCTCGCATTTATCCACGTTATATTGCATCTGCCATGCTTCTGCCCAATCACCCAACCTGTCCAAATCATACTGGAGTTTCTCGGCATCCTCCTCACAGCACACACGCCCACCCAGCTTTGTGTCATCTGCAAACTTGGAGATATTACATCTAGTTTCCTCGTCCAGATCATTAATATATATTGTGAATAGCTGGGGTCCAAGGACCGATCCCTGTGGTACCCCACTCATCACTGCCTGCCACTCGGAAAAAGAGCCGTTTATTCCAACTCTTTGCTTTCTGTCTGCCAACCAGTTCTCTATCCAAGTCAATACCTTTCCCCCAATCCCATGTGCCTTAATTTTACATGCTAATCTCTTATGTGGGACCTTATCGAAAGCCTTCTGAAAGTCCAAATACACCACATCCACTGGTTCTCCCTTATCTATTTCACCAGTTACATCCTCAAAAAATTCCAGTAGATTAGTCAAGCACGATTTACCTTTTGTAAATCCATGTTGACTTTGTCCGATCCGGTCACTGTTTTCCAAGTGCTCTGCTATTACATCTTATATAATGGACTCTAGCATTTTCCCCACGACCGATGTCAGGTTTACCGGTCTGTAATTCCCCGTTTTCTCTCTACCACCTTTTTTGAACAGTGGGGTAACATTAGCTACCCTCCAATCCATGGGTACTGTTCCAGAGTCTATCGAATTTTGGAAGATGACCAGCCATGCCTCTACTATTTCTAGGGCCACTTCCTTAAGTACCCTCAGATGTAGGTTATCTTCTGTGTTTTTATGTATTCAATCTTTCCTTGTAGCTGAAATTCTCTAGTCCTGGCAACATCCTCGTAAATCTCCCGTCTCGAGCAGTCACATCTTTCCTGCAATGGGGACGACCAGAACTGCACGCGGTGGCCTAACTGGTGTTTTTGTAAAGTTCAAGCAGTACCTCCCTGCTCTTACATGATGCAGAAAGAGAGAGGCACTGCCCCTTTAAATATCTGGGGGGGCACCCATTCCCCTTTAAATGGCCAAGCAATTTTTTTTTGTTGAAAAGGGGCCGCAGTCCCCTTTGACTCACCCCCCACCCTCTACAAATACTCACAAGAGAGAGAGGAGGAAGAAGAAGAATGCTGGTCTTTGTCACTTTAAAAGTGGCTGCCCACCAAAATGTTCACAGCACCAGGGCTCTTTGTTCTGGATAAAAGTCGAAAAGAGAAAAGGTTCACTTATTTTTAAATCAATGCAATTGATGAACAGCCTTGCAATAAAGGAATAAACACTCACAAGATTGTTTTTTTTTCTCCTCCTCCTCCCCTTTCGCAGCTCCTGCAGACAATGAAAGCAGGAAGCGGCCTGCAGCTCACCGAGCTCCCGCGCCGCCATTGGCTGGAGGACCGTCGCCCGCCCGGTCCTCCCAGCGTTGTCCGCGCTCCTGATTGGCGGGCACCTCGCGTCAATCACACCACCCCTCCGCTTACGAGCTGACGCCAGCACGCAACGCCCAAGGGTCGGTTGGATCGGCGCACGCAGCCCACCGAGGTCCCGCCCCCCTCCCGCGCCGCCATTGGTTGGAGGACCGTCAGCCCGCCCGGTCCTCCCAGCGCTTTCCGCGCTCCTGATTGGTGGGCGCCTCACGTCAATCAATCCCCTCCGATTACGCGCTGACGCCAGCACGCAACGCCAAGGGGTCGGTTGGATCGGCGCCGCCACCGCAAGGTAAAAAAAAGGCACCCCACACAACTGAGGAAAAACAAAAATAATAATAATCGCACTTTCGAGGGGAGGAGGGTTCGGGGAATTAATGAGTGTTTTCAATTTGTTTCGGAAATTTTTTTTTTGAAAATCTTCCCAACGGTGCGAGGCGGGCTGCGCATGCGCTCCAGCCAGCCTTTGACTCCCCCACGTGGGCCGGACACGCCCACTTGCCTTCCCCTGCACCAATCACAGCGCGGGCAGGCGCTTCTCTCAATCGTCCCCTGTCAATCACCCTCCCTTCCCCCTCGTGGTGTCGATTGACAGCGGTGTCAGCCAATGAGGTGCACGAAGGGGCGGGACCAGGGCTGACAGCAAGCCTGAACTAATTCAATTAAATACCTGCATGCAGCCAAAAAAAAACTTTTATTTAGTCAGCCAAAACAGCAAAGCAAATGAGGTTTGCCGAGTCAGCAAAGCAAGCAAAGTCTATTTAAGAAACATAGAAGATAGGAGCAGGAGTCGGCCATTCGGCCCCTCGAGCCTGCTCCACCATTCAATGAGGTCATGGCTGATCATCCAAATTCAGTACCCGGTCCCTGCCTTCTCCCCATATCCCTTGATCCCTTTAGCCTTAAGAAATATATCTAACTCCTTTTTGAATATATTTAATGAAATGGCCTGCACTGCCTTCTGTGGTAGAGAATTCCACAGGTTCACCACTCTCTGGGTGAAGAAATTCAGTCCCTCGAGCCTGCTCTGCCATTCAATGAGATCATGGCTGGTCTGCAGCCTCACTCCATATACCCGCCTTTGGCCCATATCCCTTAACACCTTTGGTTAACAAAAATCTATCAGTCTCCGATTTAAAATGAACGATTGATCTAGCATCAATTGCCGTTTGCGGAAGAGAGTTCGAAACCTCTACCACCCTTTGTGTGTAGAAGTGTTTCCTAATTTCACTCCTGAAAGGTCTGGCTCTAATTTTTAGACTATACCCCCTAGTCCTAGAATCCCCAACCAGCAGAAATAGTTTCTCTCTATCGCCCCTCTCTATTTCCCCTCAATATCTTGAAAACTTCCATCAGATCGCCCCTTAACCTTCTAAATTCTAGGGAATACAACCCTAGTTTGTGTAATCTCTCCTCATAACTTAACCCTTGGAGTCTTTGAAAGAGCTCTCCAATTATTCTCACTCCCCTCATATCCCTGCAAATTTTTCCCCTTAAAGTATCGATCCAATTCTCTTTTGAAAGTTACTATTGAATCTGCTTCCACCGCCCTTTCAGGCAGCGCATTCCAGATCACAACAACTCGCTGCGTAAAAAACGTTCTCCTCATCACCCCTCTGGTTCTTTTACCGATTATCTTAAATCTGTGTCCTCTGGTTACCGACCCTCCTGCCGCTGGAAACAGTTTCTCTTTATTTACTCTATCAAAACCCTTCATGATTTTGAACGCCTCTATTAAATCTCCCCTTAACCTTCTCTGCTCTAAGGATAACAATCCCAGCTTCCCCAGTCTTTCCACATAACTGAAGTCCCTCATTCCTGGAACTATTCTGGTAAATCTCCTCTGCACCCTCTCCAAGGCCTTGACATCCTTCATAAAGTGCGGGGCCCAGAATTGAACACAATACTCCAGCTGGGGACGAACCCAGTGATTTATAAAGGTTTAAGAACATAAGAAATAGGAGCAGGAGTCGGCCATTCGAACCTGCTCCGCCATTCAGTGAGATCATGGTTGATCTGCCTCAATTCTATTCACCGGCCCTATCGCCATATCCCTTGATGCCCTTACTAGTCAGAAATCTATCGACTTCTGTTTTGAATATACCCAATTTCTTCTAATCTCAGTCCTGAATGGCCTACCCTTTATCCTGAGGCTGTGGCCCCTGGTTCTACACTCCCCAGCCAAGGGAAACATTCTCCCAGCATCCACCCTATCAAGCCCTGTAATAATTTTGTATGTTTCAATGAGATCCCCTCTCATTCTTCTGAATTCAAGAGAATACAGGCCTAGTTTACTCAATCTCTTCTCATACGACAGTCCCGCCATCCCAGGAATCAATCTCGTGAACATTCGTTGCACTCCCTCTATGGCAAGTATATCCTTCCTTAGGTAAGGAGACCAAAATTGTACACAGTACTCCAGGTGTGGTCTCACCAAGGTCCTATATAATTGGACAAATGTAAGAAGTCACACAACACCAGGTTATAGTCCAACAGCTTTATTTGAAATCACAAGCTTTCGGAGTGCTGCTCCTTCTTCAGGTGAAGTGGAGAAATGCATAAAGACACAGCTTATATAGTCAGAGAATCATGTCAGATGTTTACAGGTAACCTTTCCAACTGCCATTTATCGCACCTCGGCAGAGAGATAATCACAGCAGTCAAAGGTGTGAATGGTGTCCAAACAGGTAGTCAGGTAGTTCTTTGATGTAATGTTTCCCTGACTACCTGATTTTAAAGCTCTTCCCACAGTGAGAACATTTAAATGGAATTTCATCAGTGTGAACAAGCTGATGTGTCAGCAGGGTGGAGGACTGCAAGAATCCCTTCCCACACACGGAGCAGGTGAATGGCCTCTCCACAGTGTGGAGGCACTGGTGTCCCTTCAGATCCCCGGGGCTTTTAAAGCTCTTCCCACAGTCAGAACATGTAAACGGCCTCTCATCGGTGTGAACAAGCTGGTGTCGCTTCAGTTCCCCGGGGCTTTTAAAGCTCTTCCCACAGTCAGGACATTGAAATGGTCTCTCCCCAGTGTGAACTCGCTGGTGTGATGAACAAACAAATCCCTTTCCACACACTGAGCAGGTGAATGGACTGTCCCTGGTGTGACTGCGCCGTTGAACTTCCAATGCAGACAGGGAACTGACTCCCTTCCCACCGTCCCCACCTTTACCCGGTTTCTCCCCGGTGTGACGGTGCACGTGTCTCACCAGGTCAGGCGATTGGCTGAATCCGTGTCTACACACTGAACACGTGCGGTTTGTCATCGCTGCTTTCTCCTTCCATGTGCAAAGGCCGATGATATTCAGGTCCTGATGAATCGAGCGACTCTGTCAGATTTTGACGTGATGTTTCGTCTGAGCTTCCCATCTGTAACTGCTCCACTTCTATAACCCTGTAAATCGAGTTCAGAAAAGGATCAGAGGCAAACCGTTGTTTAATTTTCCCCTTTCCGAACCTAGGGGCAGTGAAGCTGATTTTCAGGCCCCAGCTGCTGCACAGGTTGGTTGAAAGGATCAGCAGTAATGGCGGCTGTAATACCCACAAGCCCCCCGGCGCTGCAGAAAGCGCTCTGTTGACTCTGAGTCCTGCGCATGTGCTCATGGCCCACACGCTCTCCCTCCTGCTCTACAATCACCCGTCCCGATCGGTCCACGATGCGCATGCTCAGCGCACAAACCCCCGTGGTTGGAACATCGGGCGCGCTTACGAAGCCACAACATCTGGTACATGTGAGCGGCTCAGGTGGGGGCGAGTCGGTGTTTCACCTCAGCCATCAGGGAGGTGCGCATGCGCAGGACGACCCAACATTCTTCCTGTCAGCAATCACTCCCTCGTTTCTTTAACAAAAACAGAAAATGCTGGAAATACTCAGCAGGTCAGGCAGCGTCTGTGGAGAGAGAAACAGAGTTAACGTTTCAGGTCGATGACCTTTCGTCAGAACTGCTTGTTCTTTAGTGTTAGCCAGTGGTTCAGTGGGTAGCACTCCCGCCTCTGAGTCAGAAAGTTGTGGGTTCAAGTCCCACTCCAGATACTTGAGCACAAAAATCTAGGCTGACACTCCAATACAGTACTGAGGGAGTGCGGCACTGTTGGAGGTGCTGTTTTTTGGAGGAGACGTTAAACCGAGGCCCCATCTGCGCTCTCAGGTGGACGTCAACGATCCTATGGCACTATTTGAATAAGAGCAGGGGAGTTATCCCTGGTGTCCTAGCCAACGTGTTTATCCCTCAATCAACATAACAAAAAACACATTATCTGGTCATTATCAGATTGCTGTTTGTGGGAGCTTGCTGTGCGCTAATTGGCTGTTGCGTTTCCTACATTACAACAGTGATTCTACCTCATTGGCTGTAAAGCGCTTTGGGACGTCCAGTGGTGGTGAAAGGCGCTATAGAAATGCAAGTCTTTCTTACGTCATTGGTCTCACCAGCGCCCTCTTCTGGCTGATTGACAGCCGAGCATCCATGCATGCGCACACGGGGCGGCGGTTTGGGCCGAGTCCGGCACAGCGACCCCTCCCGGTCATGAAGGGCAACAACCACGCATGCCCAGAGGACACCAACCCCCCTCACCCACACGGGGCTGCGCCTGCGCACTCGGATCCTGCCGGACGGAGTCGGCGCGGGCCATTCCGGGGAAAGGCCTTGGTGTCGGTTCCAGAGTCGCGATCGGTGACGCAAAGTGAGTTTTCTCCGCTCCGATTGGGTGGAGAATTGCGCGGGGTGGGGTGGGGGGGTGGATCGGGAGAGAATAAAGAGAAATAGAAAAACCTGAGTCGGCAAGGCCCCGGACCGAGCGGCGGCAGTTGGACGGAGCACGTGATCTCCTCGGGGACACATGACCTGGGCTCGCGGCCTGATTGAAGGGAGCTTCCGGCCAATCGGGAGCGAGCGGGGCGGGGCTGGAGGAGCGAGCCGGCGGCGGGTCCTCCAACCAATCGGGGAGCTCGAGGGGCGGGACTAGCGCCGGCTGATTGTCTGATCCGCAGGGCAGCGAGTTTCTCCAGTCCCTTGTTCAGGGCCTGGGGCATGGGGAGGCTGTGGGCCTTTATTTCTCTCATTGGACACAAGGCTCTTTGGCCCACAACACACTGGCTCAGGTTTTAATGGAGACTTTTTAAATTCATCAATAAAAGCAGATAAACCCTGTGCTTCTGTGGAACAAACTTTCTAATATTTTATAGAATCATAGAATGGTTACAGCACAGAAGGAGGCCATTCAGCCTGTCGAGTCCGTGCCAGCTCTCTGCAAGACCACTTCAGCTAGTCCCACTCCCCGCCCTTTCCCCGTAACCCTGCAAATTTCTTTACTTCAGGCACTTATCCAATTCCCTTTTGAAAGCTGTGATTGAATCTGCCTCCACCACCCTTTCAGGCAGTGCATTCCAGATCCTAACCACTCGCTGCGTAAAAAAGTTTTTCCTCATGTCGCCTTTGGTTCTTCTGCCAATCACCTTAAATCTGTGTCCTCTGGTTCTCAACCCTTCCGCCAATGGGAACAGTTTCTCTCTCTCTACTCTCTCCTGACCCCTCGTGATTTTGAACACCTCCATCAAATCTCCTCTCAACCTCTCTGCTCTAAGGAGAACCACCCCAGCTTCTCCAGTCTATCCACCTAACTGAAGTCCCTCATACCTGGAACCATTCTTGTAAATCTTTTCTGCACCCTCTCTGAGGCCTTCACATCCTTCATAAAGTGCGGGGCCCAGAATTGGACACAATACTCCAGTTGAGGCCGAACCAGTGTTTTATAAAGGTTCATCATAACCTCCTTGCTTTTGGACTCTATGCCTCTATTTATTAAGCCCAGGATCCCGTATGCTTTTTTAACCACTTTCTCAACCTGCCCTGCCACCTTCAACGATTTGTGCACACATACCCCCAGGTCTCTCTGTTCATGCACACATTTTAGAATTGTACCCTTTAGTTTATATTGCCTCACTTGGTTCTTCCTACCAAAATGTATCACTTCGCACTTTTCTGCGTTAAATTTCATCTGCCATGTGTCCGCCCATTCCACCAGCCTGTCTATGTCTTCTTGAAGTCTATCACTATCCTCCTCACTGGTCACTATACTTCCAAGTTTTGTGTCATCTGCAAATTTTGAAATTGTGCCCTGTACACCCAAGTCTAAGTCATTAATATATATCAAGAAAAGCAGTGGTCCCAGTACCGACCCCTGGGGAACACCACTGTATACCTTCCTCCAGTCCGAAAAACAACCGTTCACCACTACTCTCTGTTTCCTGTCACTTTGCCAATTTCGTATCCATGCTGCCACTGTCCCTTTTATTCTATGGGCTTCAACTTTGCTGGCAAGTCTATAATGTGGCACTTGTCGAACGCCTTTTGGAAATCCATGTACACCACGTTAACCACATTGCCCTCATCAACCCTCTCTGTTACCTCATCAAAAACTCAATCAGAATCAGAGCGGCTGGGCCCGGCGGATGGGCGGCCAGGGCCCCGGCACCAGGAAACCCAGGGTGCAGCGCCTCTCCCATCCGAGCCGCCGCTTCCCGGTTTCTTCAGCTGTTTCCACCGAGCCCGACTCTGGACAAAGGACAGGAGCCAGGCTCCCAGAATGGCCCGCGGCCCTGGGGAGCATGCGCACTCTCAGCGGGGAAATCGGCGCGTTGCATAGAGCGGTTTCTGGGGCGCGGGGAATTGTGGGTGCTGCGGCCGCCATTAGTCAGCGGCTGTGGGGAAGAGTTTTATTACAGGCTGAAGGTAGGTCCCTGGCTGCCTGTGTAGGTCTTTTTGTTGCTTCATTGTTGAGGATGTAACTAGTATATAAAATAGATAAGGGAGAACCAGTGGATGTTGTGTATTTGGACTTTCAGAAGGCTTTCGATAAGGTCCCGCATAAGAGATTAGTGTGTAAAGTTAAGGCACCTGGGATTGGGGGCAAGGTATTGACTTGGATAGAGAACTGGTTGGCAGACAGAAAGCAAAGAGTTGGAATAAATGGGTCTTTTTCCGAGTGGCAGGCAGTGACTAGTGGGGTACCGCAGGGATTGGTCCTTGGACCCCAGCTATTCACAATATATACAGGTAGACTATCCTTTATCCAAAAACCTCGGGACCAGCCGTGTTTCGGTTTTTGGAAAATTTGGGATTTCAGAAGGTATTTTATAAGACTGGGAAATTTGTCGGGGGTGGGGGTCGGCGCGGGGGTCGGGGTCGGCGGGGGGGTCGGGGGTGGGGGTCGGCGGCGGGGGTCGGGGTCGTGCGCACGACTTACGCTGAACGAAAAACTTTCGGTTTTTAGAGGTTTTAGGTTTTCGGAAGTTCGGATAAAGGATAGTCTACCTGTATTAATGATCTAGACAAGGGAACTAGATGTAATATCTCCAAATTTGCAGACGACACAAAGCTGGGTGGGCGTGTGTGCTGTGAGGAGGATGCCGAGAAACTACAGGATGATTTGGACAGGTTGGGTGATTGGGCAGAAGCATGGCAGATGCAGTATAACGTGGATAAATGTGAGGTTATCCACATTGGTGGCAAAAACAGGAACGCAGATTATTATCTGAATGGCAATAGATTGGGAGAAGGGGAAGTGCAATGAGACCTGGGTGTCCTTGTGCACCAGTCGCTGAAGGTAAGCATGCAGGTGCAGCAGGCGGTTAAGAAGGCAAATGGTATGTTGGCCTTCGTAGCGAGAGGGTTTGAGTACAGGAACAAGGATGTCTTGCTGCAGTTGTACAGGGCCTTGGTGAGACCACAGCTTGAGTATTGTGTGCAGTTTTGGTCGCCTTATCTGAGGAAGGATGTTCTTGCCGTGGAAAGAGTTCAACGAAGATTCACCAGGCTGATACCTGGGATGGCAGGAATGACGTATGAGGAGAGATTGGGACGATTGGGCTTGTACTCGCTGGAGTTTACAAGAATGAGAGTGGATCTCATTGAAACTGATAAAATTCTGACAGGACTGGACAGACTAGATGCAGGAAGGATGTTCCCAATGGTCGGGGAGTCCAGAACCAGGGGTCGCAGTCTAAGGATATGGGGTAAGCCATTTAGGACAGAAATTAGGAGGAATTTCTTCACCCAGAGAGTGGTGAACCTGTGGAATTCTCTACCACAGAAGGCAGCAGAGGCCAATACATTAAATATATATTCAAGAAGGAATCGGATATATTTCTTAAATCTAAAGGGATCAAGGGATATGGGGAGAAAGCAGGGACCGGGTACTGAATTTGGATGATCAGCCATAATCGCATTGAATGGCGGAGCAGGCTTGAGGGGCCGAATAGCCTACTCCTGCTCCTATCTTCTGTGTTTCTATGTTTATATGTTTCTGTTTCAGTTTGAGCTGGAGTGGAGATGGAGGAGAAGCTGCTGGGTTTAACCCCCAGTACTTCTGACCCCAGGAGGACCCAACAATTTCCAATGTGAGACTGTCCAGGGAGGTGGATTCTAGGGGAGATTAGGTTGTTACACAGACACTGTCCGTACAATGTAAAAGCGTATTCTTTTAGGAACAAGTATTTCTGTACAGGCTTTTAATCCAGTTTACATCTACAGATTTGTTTTAATTCATTCTTTGGATGTGGGCGTCGTTTGCAAGAGCAGCAAATATTGCCAATCCCCAGTTTCCCGTTGAGAAGGGGGTGGTGAGTCGCCTTCTTGAACTACTGCAGTCCGTGTGGTGAAGGTATTCCCACAATGTTGTTCGGTAAGGAGTTCCAGGATTATGACCCAGCAACGATGAATATATCTGAGTCAGGATGATGTGTGACTTGGAGGGGAACTTGGATGTGATGGTGCTCCCATACAACAGCTGCCCTTGTCCTTCTAGGTGGTGGAGGTTGCGGGTTTTGGAGGTTCTATCAAAGTTCTGGTCGAGTTGCAGATGTATAAAGTTCCTTTCCTTCGCCCCCTCCCCTTCCCACTCCCACCTCTCCCTCTCTCTCTCTCTCTCTCTCTCTCTCTCTCCTCCCATAGAGGCCAGAGTTGTGTGTAGGCCCAGACCAGGTGGCGGATTCCCTTCCCGAAGGACATCAGTGAACCAGTTGGGTTTTTATGACAATCCGGCAGCTTTCATGGTCACTTTTTTCTAGTGCCGGCCCCACAATTGACCAGATTCATTGAGCTGAATTTCACAACCTCCCTTTGTTTTCCTGTGGGTTGTCTCTCACGCTCCCTGTTTTATGTTAATTTTACAGGGCAATGGAAGGGGAGGATTTACAGATGGTAAGCTCAAACCAAACATCACTTCAAGATCTGACAGTCACTCGACTCGCCGGATCTGAATCTCACCGGCCTCTGAACATGGAAGCAAAAAGCACCATTCACAGCGGGGAGAAACCGTACACGTGTTCTGTGTGTGGACGAGGCTTCAGCCAACCCTTTGGCCTAGCGAGACACAAGCGTATTCACACCGGGGAGAGGCCATTCACCTGCTCTGAGTGTGGGAAGGGATTCACTCAGTCATTCAGCCTGCTGAGACACCAGCGAGTTCACACTGGGGAGAGGCCATTCACCTGCTCTGAGTGTGGGAAGGGATTCACTCAGTCATCCAGCCTGCTGACACACCAGCGAGTTCACACTGGGGAGAGGCCATTCACCTGCTCTGAGTGTGGGAAGGGATTCACTCAGTCATCTGACCTTCTGACACACCAGCGTGTTCACACACGGGAGAGACCGTTCACCTGCTTTGAGTGTGGGAAGGGATTCACTAATTCATCCAGCCTGCTGAATCACCAGCGAGTTCACACTGGAGAGAGGCCGTTCACCTGCTCCGAGTGTGGGAAGGGATTCACTCAGTCATCCCACCTACTGAGACACCAGCGTATTCACACCGGGGAGAGGCCGTTCACCTGCTTTGAGTGTGGGAATGGATTCACTCAGTCATCCAACCTGCTGACACACCAGCGAGTTCACAAGTGACTGCAGGGGTTGGATTCTGCTGTTACTGCTGCTGTTAATCACATCCAGGACTGAACCATGTTCATTCTGACAGTTGGGGTTTGTTTCTGCTGATGTTAGTAACCCCTATAACTGGGCTGGAGTTTAATATTCTGGATAGATGTCAAATAAACCAGTTTTGTTTTAAACACATTATTGTAGATTTTCTTCTTTCCCACCTGAGTGTTTAGCATCACCTGGCTGGAGCTCAGAAAGGACAATCTGGGGGAGGATGGTACGGCGGGAACAGAACTCCAGCCTGGACACAGTCCTTCAGGGCCACACTGAGGGGCAAACGGTATTTTGGTTTTTCTTGTCTCTTCACTGACAGCAAAGTTGCCGTGCGGGTTAATCTCGAGGTGTGTGAGAAACGCGTCCCAGCTACTCTCAGCCATGGTTCCGAGCTCCTAGGCAAGGAACAGAAGGCTCCTTTAGGAATGTACCCCAGTGCTTTTATTTTAATGGCCTTATTAACCTGTGTTGCTACTTTTAGTGATTTGTGTATCTGTATCCCTGGATCCCTCTGTTCCTCCAGCCCATTTAGACTCTTGGGGGGAAATTCGGTGATGCCCTCTTTGGGTCGCTAACGTCACTGGGGCTAATTTTAGCGCCCTGAAAAAGTTAGCGCCCCTGTGCATTAAATTCAGTGGCAGCGCCCCAGGCAGGAGGCAAGGTGCTACTGGAAGCGCTCCCCTCCCTCTTGAGGCGCTAACAGTGAATTTCACGGCGCTTCATGCCACAGTGCCATGCCCGTCAGCACATAGCATCATGCCATAGCAGACCTCCCTCCCTGATTAAAGGGGAGGGGCGCAGCACTGCGCACACCTGGGCCCTGCTGGACCACCGGGGAGTGGGGTGTCGGATCAAGAGGAGCGCCGGGCTGTGCGATTGTGGCCGACACCCCGAAGAAGAAAGGGGAAGGGGGCAGGTGCTGGCAGTCGGCCAAAATAAAAAGTTGCCGCACGACACCTGCCCTTTAAGTGGCATCGCCGCGGCTGCAGAAACAACCCCTGACCCTGTCGGACATATCGCCCGGTGATAGGTCAGGGGTCGTAACCCAAGGTTGCAGCCGGGGTGCTGCGCTTGGCGATGATGTCATTGCCGGCGGTGCAGTGCCGCGGGGAGCTACCGACTACCTACGCCGCTAACCTCCTGCTGAATATCGCGGGAGGCACAAAGCAACCCAATTTCACCCCCTTGTGCAAGTAGTGAGTGGCCTCCTTATTCTTCCCACCAAAACACACAACCTCACACTGACCTACAGTGAAATTCATTAACACACCACCTCAAACTGATCTACAGTGACATTCATTAACACACCACCTCACACTGATCTATTGTGACATTCATTAACACACCACCTCACACTGACCTATAGTGAAATTCATTAACACACCACCTCACACTGATCTATAGTGAAATTCATTAAAACAGCCCCTCACACTGATCTACAGTGAAATTCATTTGCCAATTACACGCCCATTCTGAAATTTATTAATGTCTTCTTGCATTTTGCCTTCCTCAGTATTAACTCTACCTCCCAATTTGGTGTTATCGACAAACTTTGAAATTGTTCTTCTGATTCACACGTCCAAATCGTTTATGTAAATGGTGAACAATAGTGATCCCAGCGCCGATCACCACTTCCCACCTTTTGCCAGTCTGAGTAGCTATTCTTAACCCCTACTCTCTCTTTTCTGTTTTGTGACCAGCTTGCTCCATAACAGTATGTAAGATCGACAAGATGACCAAGGTCAGGCTGTGTGGAGGGAAGGGCCAGGCAGCAGAATGGATGGAAAGCTGGCTACGAAGCAGAAATCAGAGGGTTGGAGTTAAGGGAAGTTTGTAGCGATCTTTCCATCCATTCTGCTGCCTGGCCCTTGACTCCACACGGCCTGACCGTGGTCCTCTTGTAGACCGTACATACTGCAGACACAGTGCACCAGTGGTGGAGGGGATGAATATTGAGCCCTGTGGCAGGGGCGCTGATGAAGTGAATTTCTCAGTCCGTGAGTTTTGAGGCATCACTAGTGACGTTTTTCACCTCTTTCCACCTTTAAAAAAAACCTTGCTGCCAGTTTATTAAAGCCATTAACAGCCGCTCGGGTGGGACACACCAATAAATGAGGCCTTGTTTCCCTCAGAATGACAGGCCTGAACCCGAGTTAGAAAACATTTAGTAATTAAACCAGACTGGGTGGGGCCTGAGGTGCGAGCTCGTAACCGAAAATTGGTGGCCAGCGTACCTCACACCAGGGCTGAGGATCCGGGGACTCGGGTTTCTGTGTCATTTATTGATTAATTTTGTTTATTGCCCAATCTCAATCAGACTGGCAGGCCATCTTGCAGTCTGACGGAGCCGAGGGTCCCTAATGGAGGGCTCTCTATGCGGGAGTCCTTCCCAGCACCATTGGGGATCTGGGTTGGAGACTGTTGCAGGGAGCTGTCGTGTGCAACAGATTTTAAGTTCCTTTCCAGACTCCAAGGCCAGATGTGTTTTTTGCAGCCTAGAGGAGTCCATGGGCCGTGTATATATTCAGTGTGAGAGGTTGCAGCCCCTGTGTAGTTACCTGAAGGGGCTGCTCCTCAACTCTTGGTTACACTTTAGCCCCACGCTCCTAATCTTTGGCCGCCCGGTGCGGAGGGGGGTGGGTAAGTCAGAGGATCTTCTCCTGGACCTGCTCTTGGGCCTGGTGAAAACAGCAATTTGTAGACTCAGGATGGGCGGGTCCCATGGGGGGTCACTCTGGCTGCCTGCCTCTCTCCCATGGTCTTGTCCCTGCCCGGGTGGCCCTGGAGAGGGGGCAGGCGGTGTCCACCGGTTCACTTGATACCTTCCTCGACCGCTGGACACGGAAGGTATGAAGAGGCGATAATCGATCCTCACAATCACATTGTGATTTAATTATTAATTGTGTGTGTGTCACAAATACATTTCTTCTATTTTGATACAAAAGCTCTACTAGACATGTTAAACTACTAGTTATTTAATCCGGGCTGCAGCTGCTGAAAGGTTGACTGTACTGGGGTTTGTGGCCGAGCTGGCAGACATGTTGTTCTGAAGTCTGATGTCTCACACCTGAAGAGCCTGTTTCTGTCGTGTTGTAATGACCTTTTTCTGTTGCCTGGTGTCAGAAATAGAAATCAAAGGAAGATGATGCCCCACTCTGTTAATCAACTCTTTGACACATTTCCATTTCTTAATTTACAAAGATCACAACTTCATTAGTGAACAATGGATTGCCAGTCTGCCACTTTTTAGTGAGGCTTGAAAGGATTCGCTGTGAAGCTACACCTGCCCATTTGTCTGTGTGTCACTGTGTTTGGATTGTGTTAGACAACAGTCCTAATATCTCGCCTACATCCATTACAATGTTTGAAATGTTAGATTGTACTTGGAAGAAGTTGAGTTTGAATCTAACAATTCTGAAATTGGGAGCTTTTAATGATTTCTGTTTTTCACATAACTATATAGTGATGTGATCAGTCAAAGCAAATTAAAAAATGGTGTTATTTACTGAACACAACTGAATAATTCTACAAGGATGCTATCGCAGTCTTCCTCAGTATTAACTACACCCCCCAATTTAGTGTCATCAGCAAATTTTGAAATTGTACTTCTGATTCCCAAGTCCAAATCATTTAGGTAAATGGTGAACAACAGTGGTCCCAGCACCAATCCCCGTGGAACACCACTTCCCACCTTCCGCCCATCTGAGTAAATACCTTTAACTCATCCCGTCACTATAACTGGACTTGTCTCCATTCCCGTGCCGAGGGGATTGCTGTACCAGACGGGAGGGGCAACATTTGGGGACTCTCGATTCTCCACCAATTCCCATTCCCCTTCTTTCTGGTGGATAATGGAGGTGCCACTGTGTGTAATGTGCAAGTCAGTAAGAGTTGTCAGCGAGGATTAATCAGCACTTTCTAATTGGAGATGATAATCAATGGAATCTTTCAGACAATGAATTGTAGATTTTATAGCAAAGATTAATATACGATTGAAGTAAAAGTTCATAATTTTATTGTAAAATATTTCAGGAACACTCATCAGAAATTAAGGGGAAAGATCAGACAGCAGTACTTAAAGGGACACTGCAGCCCCGACAACTCAATCAGCTATATATCCAGAATATTAAAATCTACCCAGTTATAGGGGTTATTATCATCAGCAGAAACAAACCCCAACTGTCAGAATGAACATGGTTCAGTCCTGGATGTGATTAACAGCAGCAATAACAGCAGAATCCAACCTCTGCAGTCACTTGTGAACTTGCTGGTGTCTCAGCAGGTTGGATGACTGATTGAATCCCTTCTCACACACTGAGCAGGTGAACGGCCTCTCCCCGGTGTGAACTCGCTGGTGTGTCAGCAGGTTGGATGACTGAGTGAATCTCTTCCCACACACGGAGCAGGTGAACGGCCTCACCCCAGTGTGAATGCGCTGGTGTCTCAGAAGGTCAGAGGAATTAGTGAATCTCTTCTCACACACGGGTCAGGTGAACAGCCTCTCTGCAGTGTGAATGTGCTGGTGTATCAGCAGGGTGGATGAATTAGTGAATCCTTTCTCACACACAGGGCAGGGGAACGGTCTCTCCCCAGTGTGAATGCACTGGTGCTCAATAAGGTGAGATGACTGCCTGAACCTCTTCCCACAGTGAGAGCAACTGAATGGTCTCTCCTCAGTGTGAAGTCGCTGATGTGTCAGAAGGTGGGATGACTGACTAAATCCCTTCCCACACTTGGAGCAGGTGAACGGCCTCTCCCCGGTGTGACTGCATCGATGAGTTTCCAGCCGGGACGGGGAGCTAAATCCCTTCCCACAGTCCCCACATTCCCACAGTTTCTCCGTGGTGTGGGTGTCCTTGTGTCTCTCCAGGCTGGGCAATCGGTGGAAGCCTCATCCACACACACAACACATGTACGGTTTCTCCCTGCTGTGAACGGTGCGATGTTTTTTCAGACTGTGTAACTGGTTAAAGCTCTTTCCACAGTCAGTGCACAGGAACACTCTCACTCGGGTGTGTGTGTCTCGGTGCTTTTCCAGTCACACCGATCTTTGAAATCTTTTCCCACAGACAGAACAGCAAACATTTCTCCTTCCACATTCAAAGGCTGATGATATTCCCTGTAAAAGCAGTTTACAAAAGACATCACTGTAAGTTCAGGATTAAAATTCGGAACAGATAATTCTGGTTTCTATGGAACATTCTCTCCTCTCTTATTACATAGAATTACACAGATTGTACAGCACAGAAACAGGCCAATCGGCCCAACTGGTCCATGTGGTGTTTATGCTCCACACGAGCCTCCTCCCATCTCTCTTCATCTCACCCTATCAGCATCTCCTTCGATTCCTTTCTCCCATGTGTTTATCCAGCTTCCCCTTAAATACATCCATGCTCTTCGCCTCAACCACTCCCTGTGGCAGCAAGTCCCTCATTCTCAGCACCCTCTGGGTGAAGGAGTTTAATCTAAATAGGACTTCCCTGGGCAGCCAATGAGCACTGCTGTCTCTTTTGTGCATTTCCTGGCGAGGCGAAACAGTTGATTTTTTCTGATCAAAAAGAGCTGAGCTCGGAAGCATTAGTCCTGTTTTGCCTCCTTTGGAGACCAGGTGTACGAGCAGAGTGAGCACAGCCTTCACAGCAACTGCAATAAAATTGTTACAGTTGTGAAGGAACTTTGTGTCAGTGCACTGGACCACAAACAAAGTATGTGTGTCGATTATTGTCTTATTACCCTACTGTAAAGTGCCTTGAGATTGATTTAAAAGCTCTATATAAAGGTAAGTTGTTGTTGGTGTATAGAGAACGCTGTTGAAATTTAGTGAAATGATCAATAACCAAGGAAGATCATTTCTTTGTTTGGTTCTGTTAGTTTTCATAGAATCATTGAAAAGTACAGCACGAAGGAGGCCATTCGGCCCACCGTGCCTGTGCTGGCTCTTAGAAAGAGCACTCGTGCTTAGTCCCACATCCCTGCTTGTTGTCCGTAACCCTGTAAGATCCTCATCCTCAAGTACCCGCCCAACTCCCTTTTAAAATCATTGATGGAATCAGCTCATGACCTTTTCAGGTCGAGCGTTCCAGATCCCGACAACTCTCTGAGTTTTATTCAATTGTTACCACAATTGTTTCTGTGAATGTTTAATAATAAATGCATTTTGCTGTGAAAGTAATTAAAACATTCCTAGTATATAAATAGACAGATGCATCAAAATATTAAAATTGTGGGAGGGAGGGCAGTGCTCGCCAGGGCCCAATAAACAATGGAATTCTTCTTTCCCAACCCAATGCTCAGAAGATGAAGTCCCAGAGCTGCCTCTGGCTCGGTTCCACCTGCCCTATTCTGACAAGCTGAGGTGTTGGTCAGTGCACTGTGATTGCCCTGTGGGCAGAAAATGGCAAATCTAGAAATATGACCGAAATAACACATTTTAACCCCAAAGCTGTAAATCCCCGTCCCACACACTCTCCCTCCTCCCTGTGCTGAAATCCAAACCCATCGCATCATCTCCAACATTTCTTTCCTCCACTCCCAGTTTTCCCCCTCCCTCTGCTCTGGTTGGGTTCAGTTCTCCACCCGCTGTGTGCAGAGTGAGAATAAAATCAATGAGTCAATGATTGTCTCTCCTGTTCACTGGGACCCTGAAACCTTCAGTTCTCCACCCGCTGTGTGCAGAGTGAGAATAAAATCAATGAGTCAATGATTGTCTCTCCTGGTCACTGGGACCCTGAAGCCCCGCCCACTCTCTGTTCCTGTACAAAGATGGCCACGCACGTGCCCTGCTGCAGGTAGAACCGGCCTGTCTTTCCTTCACCAAGATGGCGGCGGGTAACCCGGGCCTGTCACCGAGAAAAAGCCTCACCGCTGCCGTCTGGCGGAACTCATTCGGCCGCTGGATCTCATTCGGGCCTGAGACCGTTCTCCAACTTTATAAACCCTGAGGTGCAGCCTACCCGCAGTTTATTAACCTCCCGAACCCGCTCCCGCTGACCTGCAGCTCTGCCAGGCGACCGCGCGGGGCTTTCTTTGTAAAGTTGGTGAGGGACACATGACCCGGGCCCACTGCCTGATTGATGTGAGCTTCCGACCAATAGGGAGCGAGCGGGGCGCGGCTGGAGGTGCGAGCCGGTGGCGGGTCCTCCAACCAATCGGGGAGCCCGAGGGGCAGGACTAGCGCCGGCTGATTGTCTGATCCACAGGACAGCGAGTTTCTCCAGTCCCTTGTTCAGGGCCCGGGGCCAGGGGAGGCTGTGGGCCTTTATTCCCCTCATTGGACACAAGGCTCTTTGGCTCACAACACACTGGCTCAGGTTTTAATAGAGACTTTTTAATTTCATCCATAAAAGCAGATAAACCCCGTGCTTCTGTGGAACAAACTTTCTAATATTTGGGAGTAAAAGTACAAGTTTTTTTCCCTCTGGAGAATTTATTATTAGTTTCAGGAAACAGCAACCACTTGTATTTATAAAGCGCCTTTAATGTAGTAAAACATCCCAAGGCTCTTCACAGGATCGTTATAAAACAAAATTTGACACCGAGCCACATAAGGAGATATTAGGGCAGATGACCAAAAGCTTGGTCAAAGAGCATCTTAAAGAAGGAGAGAGAGGTAGAGAGATGGAGAGGTTTAGGGAAGGAATTCCAGAGCTTAGGGCCCAGGCAGCTGAAGGCACGGCCATCAATGGTGGAGCGATTAAATTCGGGGATGCTCAAGAGGGCAGAATTAGAGAAGCGCAAATATCTCGGGGTGGGGGCGGTTTGTAGAGGCTGGAAGAGATTACAGAGATAGGGAGGGACGAGGCCACGGAGGGATTTGAAAGGGCTGAGAATTTAAGGATGAGACACTTGAGGAAAAGCAGGGAGTGGGGGTGGGTCAAGCCCTTATGGGACAGGGTCGCTATTTCTGTTCTGCGACAGTTACTGGGACAGACTGTATCTCCCCCTCTCCTCCACACAGGGATTTGTGGTAGTTAAAGGGACAGCGATTCTTCTTGTTCCGCGAGATTGTAATTAAAGGGACACTACTCTGAGATGGCTGTGAACTTTTAGTGCCACCAGCCTTTCTAAAACATCTTCCTTTTTTTGAAGATCTGTGTGAACTCGCTGGTGACTCAGCAGGTTGGATGAACTCTGAAACCTCTTTGCACAGTCAGAGCATTTAAAGGGTCTCTCATCGGTTCTGGGACAGGAGGGATCTGGTTAACAGTGATCACAATATCATTGGGTTTAAAGTAGTTATGGAAAGGGACAAAGAAGAATCAATGGTGAAAATACCCAGCTGGAAGAGAGCCAATTTCAGTGATTTGAGAAGGGATCGAGCACAGGTGGACTGGAAACAAAGATTGTCCAGGAAAACAGTGAATGACCAATGGCAGGCCTTCAAGGCTGAGATAGTTCGGGTACAAACCAAGCATATTCCCATAAGGAGGAAAGATGGGCATCCAAAGCTAGAGCTCCCGATGACAAAGTATATCGAGGTTAGAATAAAACAGAGAAAGGAGGTTTACGACAAATGTCAGGTACAGAATACAGTCAAAAACCAGGACAATACAGAGAGTGCGGGGGAAATTGAAACAGGATATAAGGGCAAAGAGAATATGAGAAAAGATTGGCGGGTAACATAAAAGAGAACCCAAAAATCTTCTATAAACATATGCAAAGTGAAAGGATAGTTAAATGAATGGTGGGGCCGATTAGGGACCAAATAGGAGCACATCATACGGAAGCAGAGGGCATGGCTGAGGTACTGAATGAGCACTTAGCATCTGTCTCCACAAAAGAAGAGGATGAAGTTCATGTCGCAGTAGAGGAGGGGGGAGTAGAGAAATTGGATAAAAATGGATAGAAAGGTGGTGCTAAATAGGTTGTCATCACTCAAAGTTAACAAGTCACCCGGTCCGGATGGGATGCATCCTAGGTTGTTGAGGGAAGCTAGGGTGGAGATAGCAGAAGCTCCGACCACAATCTTTCAATCTCCCTCAGATATATGGGAGGGGTGCCAGAGGACTGGAGGATTGCAAATGTTACACCCTGTTTAAAAAAGGGGAGAGGGATAAACCTGGTAACTACAGGCCAATCAGTCTAATGTCAGTGGTGGGTGAACGACTAGAGACCATTGTCAAGGTCAAAATTAATTCTCACTTGGAGAAGCATGGGTTAATAAGGGGCAGCCAGTATGGATTTGTTGAAGGTAAATCGTGTCTGACTAACCTGATTGAGTTCTTTGATGAAGTATCAGAGGGTTGATGAAGGTAGTGCAGCAGATGTTGTATACATGGACTTTCTAAAGGCATTTGACAAAGTACCACATAAGAGACTTATTCGGAAAATAGAAGCACAGGAAATTAAAGGGATGATGGTAATTTGGGTATATAATTGGCTGAGGGATAGGAGACAGTGAGCAGTGCTGAGGGATGTTTTTCTGACTGGAGGGAAATATGCAGTGGGTTCCCCCAGAGGTCGGGATTAGGACCATTGCTTTTCTTGTTATATATAAATGACCTGGATTGGGTTTAGGTGTACAATTTTGAAGTTTACGGATGACAAAACTTGGCAACGTAGTAAATAGTGAGCATAGTAGTAGCAGACTTCAGAAGGACAGAGACAGACTGTGAAATGAGCAGACACAAGGCAGGTGAAATTAAATGAGGATAAGTGTGAAGTGACGCACTTTGGGAGAAACAACAGGGAGAGGCCGTATAATCTAAATGGGACTATGTTGAGGGGGTGCAAGAGCAGAGGGACCTGGGGGTCTATATTCACAAATCTTTGAAAGTGCCACGGCAAGTTGGTGAGGCGGTTCAGAAAGTGTATGGGATACTTGGCTTTGTAAATAGGGCCATTGAATACAAAAACAAGGAAGTTACACTAAACCTTTACAAGTCACCAGTTAGGAACATAGGACAGGAGGAGGCCATTCAGTCCCTCGAGCCTGTTCTGCCATTCAATGTGATCATGGCTGATCTGCGATCTAACTCCATACACCCGCCTTTGGCCCATATCTCTTAATACCTTTGGGTAACAAAAACCTATCAATCTCAGATTGAAAATTAACAATTGATCTCGCATCAATTGCCGTTTGCAGAAGAGAGTTCCAAACTTCTACCACCCTTTGTGTGTAGAAGTGTTTCCTAATTTCACTCCTGAAAGGTCTGGTTCTAATTTTTAGACGATGCCCCCAGTCCGAGAATCCCCAACCAGCGGAAATAGTTTCTCTCTATCTACCCTCTGTTCCCCTTAATATCCTGAAAACTTCAATCAGATCACACCTTAACCTTCTAAATTCCAGGGAATACAACCCTAATTTGTGTAATCCCTCCTCGTAACTTAACCCTTGAAGTCTGGGTATCATTCTGGTAAACCTACGCTGCACTCCCTCCAAGGCCAATATATCCTTCCTAAGGTGTGGTGCCCGGAACTGCTCACAGTGCTCCAGGTGTGGTCTAACCAGGGTTTTGTACAGCTGCAGGGTTTTGGCCTCAGCTGGAGTATTGTGTTCAGTTCTGGGCACCACACTTTAGGAAGGATGTCAAGGCCTTGGAGAGGATACAGAGGAGGTTGACCAGGATGGTACCAGGGATGAGGGACTTCAGTTATGTGGCGAGATTGGAGAAGCTGGGATTGTTCCCCTTAGAGCAAAGAAGGTTAAGAGGAGACCTAATAGAGGGGTTCAAAATGATGAGGGGTTTTGATCGAGCAAGTAGTGAGAAACTGTTCACTCTGGCAAGTGGGTCGGTAACCAAAGGTCACAGATTTAAAATAGTTGCTAAAAGAACTAGAGGGAAATGAGGAGAATTGTTTTCACACAGAGGGTTGTTAAGATCTGGAATGCACCATCTGAAAGGATGCTGGAATCAGGTTCCACAGGAACTTTCAAACAATAATTGGACATGTCCTTGAAGAGGACTAGTTTGCAGAGTTCTGGGGATAAAGCTGGGGTGTGGGACTAAATTGGACAGCTCTTTCAAAGAGCCGGCACAGACACGATGGGCCGAATCACCTCCTTCTGTGCTGTTAGATTCTATGATCAGTGTGAACACGCTGGTGTCCCTTAAGGCTCTTCGAGATTTTAAAGCTCTTCCCACAGTCAGAACATTTAAAGGGTCTCTCGTCAGTGTGAACTCGCTGGTGTATCAGTAGGTGAGATGACTGAGTGAATCACTTCCCCCACACGGAGCAGGTGAACGGCCTCTCACCAGTGTATAGGAGCCGGTGTCTCTTCAGCTCCCTGGAGCTTTTAAATCTTTTCCCACAGCCAGAACATTTAAAGGGGTTCTCTCCAGTGTGAACTTGCTGATGGGCCAGCAGGTTGGAGGACCGAGCGAATCCCTTCCCACACATGGATCAGGTGAACGGCCTCTCCCCAGCGTGTAGGAGCCGGTGTCTCTTCAGCTCCCCAGGGCTTTTAAAGCTTTTCCCACAGTCAGAACATTTAAAGGGTCTCTCGTCAGTGTGAACTCGCTGGTGTATCAGCAGGTTGGAGGGCTGAGCGAATCCCTTCCCACACACGGAGCAGGTGAATGGCCTCTCCCCAGTGTTTAGGTGTTGTGTCTCTTCAGCTCCCAGGACCTTTTAAAACTCTTCCCACAGTCAGAACATTTAAAGGGTCTCACGTCATTGTGAACAAGCTGGTGTGTCTGCAGGGTGGATGACTGATGCGCTATCAATAACTCAAAAGACTGAGATTAAGCGAGTAATTAACAGGCTTTTATTAACAAGAGAATGAAGGTGTACCTCGAGTGGTCGACCGGTCCAGAATGTAGAGGGACTGTGGAGCAGTCACCTTTATACCTGGACTCGTGGGAGGAGCCAGCCGAGACATGTACAGGCATGTACACAGTGGAATACAAACAGTGGTTTACCACAATGACTGAGTGAATCCCTTCCCACACACGAAGCAGGTGAACGGCCTCTCCCCAGTGTGAACTTGCTGGTGTTGCTTGAGCTCCCGGGGGATTTTAAAGTTCTTCCCACAGTGAGAACATTTAAATGGCCTTTCATCAGTGAGAACAAGCTGATGTGTCAGCAGTGTGGAGGACTGCAAGAATCCCTTCCCACGCATGGAGCAGGTGAATGGCCTCTCCACAGTGTGGAGGCACTGGTGTCCCTTCAGATCCCGGGGCTTTTAAAGCTCTTCCCACAGTCAGAACCTGTAAACGGCCTCTCATCAGTGTGAACAAGCTGGTGTCGCTTCAGATGCCCGGGGCTTTTAAAGCTCTTCCCACAGTCAGGACATTGAAATGGTCTCTCCCCAGTGTGAACTCGCTGGTGTGTTTGCAGGTGGGATGAACAAACAAATCCCTTTCCACACACGGAGCAGGTGAATGGACTGTCCCTGGTGTGACTGCGCCGTTGAACTTCCAATGCAGATGGGGAACTGACTCCCTTCCCACTGTCCCCACCTTTACCCGGTTTCTCCCTGGTGTGACGTTGCACATGTCCCACCAGGTCAGGCGATCGGCTGAATCCGTGTCTACACACTGAACACGTGTGTGGTTTGTCATCGCTGCTTTCTCCTTCCATGTGCAAAGGCCGATGATATTCAGGTCCTGATGAATCGAGCGACCCTCAGATTTTGACGTGATGTTTGGTCTGAGCTTCCCGCCTGTAACTGCTCCACTTCTATAACCCTATAAATCGAGTTCAGAAAAGGATCAGAGGCAAACTGTTGTTTAATTTTCCCCTTTCCGAATCTAGGGGCAGTGAAGCTGATTTTCAGGCCCCCGGCACTGCAGAAAGCGCTCTGTTGACTGAGTCCTGTGCATGTGCTCATGGCCCCCGCGCTCTCCTGCTCTACAATCGCCCGTCCCGATCGGTCCACAACGCGCATGCTCAGGGCACAAAACCCCGCGGTTGGAACATCGGGCGCGCATGCGGAGCCGCAACAACTGGTATGCATGCGCGGCTCAGGTGGGAGCGAGTCAGTGTTTCGCCTCAGCCACCAGGGAGGTGCGCATGCGCAGGACAACCCAACATTCTTCCTGTCAGCAATCACTCCCTCGTTTCTTTAATAAAAACAGAAAATGCTGGAAATACTCAGCAGGTCAGGCAGCATCTGTGGAGAGAGAAACAGTGTTAACGTTTCAGGTCGATGACCTTTCATCAGAACTACTTCTTCTTTAGTGTCAGCTGTGGCTCAGGTGGTAGCACTCTCGCCTCTGAGTCAGAAAGTTGTGGGTTCAAGTCCCACTCCAGAGACTTGAGCACAAAAATCTACGCTGGCACTGCAGTGCAGTACTGAGGGAGTGCGGCACTGTCAGAGGTGGCGTCTTTCGGATGAGACGTTAAACTGAGGCCCCGTCTGCTCTCTGAGGTGGACGTCAACGATCCTATGGCACTATTTCAAGAAAGAAAGGCTTGCATTTATATCGTGCCTTTCATGACCACCAGACGTCTTGAAGTGCTTTACAACCAATGAAGTACTTTTGGAGTGTAGTCACTATTGTAATGTGGTAAAGAGCAGGGAAATTATCCCCGGCGTCCTAGTCAATGTTTATCCCTCAATCAATGAAACAAAATGATAGATTATCTGGTCATTATCACATTGCTGTTTGTGGGAGCTTGCTGCGCGCTAAGTGACTGCCGCGTTTCCTACATTACAACAGTGACTACACTTCAAAAATACTTCACTGGCTGTAAAGCACGTTGGGGCGTCCGGTGGTGGTGAAAGGTGCTATAGAAATGCAAGTCTTTCTTTCTTCACTGTTCTCACCAGCGACCTCTTCTGGCAGTTAGTTGGTTGATTGACAGCCGAGAGTCCGCGCATGCGCACACGGAGCGGCGGTTTGGGCCGAGTCTGGCACAGCAACCCCTCCCGGTCACCAAGGGTAATAACTGCGCATGCCCAGAGGACACCAACACCCCTCCCCCACTCGGAGCTGCACCTGCGCACTTGGATCCTGCCGGACGGAGTTGGCGCGGGGCATTCCGGGGAAAGGCCTTGGTGTCGGTTCCAGAGTCGCGATCGGTGACGCAAAGTGAGTTTTCTCCGCTCCGATTGGGTGGAGAATCGCGCGGGGTGGTGGGGAGCGGGGGATCGGGAGAGAGTAAAGAGAAATAGAAAAACCTGAGAGTCCGCGAGGCCCCAGACCGAGCGGCGTCAGTTGGACGGACCACGTGATCTCCTCGGGGACACGTCACCCGGGCCCGCGGCCTGATTGACGGGAGCTTCCGACCAATAGGGAGCGGGCGGGGCGGGGCTGGAGGGGCGAGCTGGCGGCGGGTCCTCCAACCAATCGGAGAGCCCGAGGGGCGGGACTAGCGCCGGCTGATTGTCTGATCCGCAGGGCAGCGAGTTTCTCCAGTCCCTTGTTCAGGGCCCGGGGCCAGAGGAGGCTGTGGGCCTTTATTCCCCTCATTGGACACAAGGCTCTTTGGCTCACAACACACTGGCTCAGCTTTTAATAGAGACTTTTTAAATTCAGCAATAAAAGCAGATAAACCTCGTGCTTCTGTGGAACAAACTTTCTAACATTTTATAGAATCATAGAATGGTTACAGCACAGAAGGAGGCCATTCGGCCTATTGAGCCCATGCCGGCTATCTGCAAGACCACTTCAGGGAGTCCCACTCCCCGCCCTTTCCCTGTAACCCTGCAAATTTCTTTCCTTCAGGTACTCGAGGGGCCGAATGGCCAACTCCTGCTCCTATCTTCTATGTATCTATAATCCGAGGCACAGGTAGGCCCCACAGCGGCGGTGGCGGCAGACCTGTGAGGAGCAGCGGTGGTGATATAAAGCGAGGTGGTGGAGCAGGTAGGCCCCACAGCAGTGGACCTGTGAGGAGCGGCGGCGGTGATATAAAGAGCGAGGCAGCGGAGTTTATTGGGTGTCTGTAGTTCTTGTGACACTTCCTGTGTCCCTGATAACTATGTGTGCGGGAAGTGTATCCAGCTGCAGCTACTGGCAGACCACATTGCGGCGCTGGAGCTGCGAGTGGATACATACTGGAGTATTCACGATGCTGAGGACATCATGGATAGCACGTTTAGGGAGTTGGTCACAGCGCAGGTAAAGGCTGCACAGGCAGGAAGAGAATGGGTGACCACCAGGCAGAGTAGCAGGTGCAGGCAGGTAGTGCAGGGGTCCCCTGTGGGCATCCCCCTCTCAAACAGATATACCACTTTGGATATTGTTGCGGAGGATGGCTTATCAGGGGAAGGCAGCAGCAGCCAATTTCCTGGCACCGTGGGTGGTTCTGCTGCACAGGACGGGAGGAAAATGAGTGGGAGAGCGATAGTAATAAGGGATTCTATTGTAAGGGGAATAGATAGTCGTTTCTGCGGCCGCAAACGTGACTCCAGGATGGTATGTTGCCTTCCTGGTGCAATGGTCAAGGATGTCTCAGAGTGGCTGCAAAACATTTTGGAAGGGGAGGGTGAACAGCCAATTGTCGTGGTGCATATAGGTACCAACGGTATAGGTAAAAAAATGGGATGAGGTCCTAAAAGCTGAATATAGGGGGTTAGGAGGTAAATTAATAAATAGGACCTCCAAGGTAGCAATCTCAGGATTGCTACCAGTGCCACGTGCTAGTCAGAGTAGAAATAGAAGGATATTTCAGATGACTACATGGCTAGAGGAATGGTGCAAGGGGGCGGGATTCAAATTCCTGGGACATTGGAACCGGTTCTGGGGTAGGTGGGGCTAGTACAAACCGGACGGTTTGCACCTGGGCAGGACTGGGACCGATGTCCTCGGGGGAGTGTTTGCTAGTGCTCTGGGGGAGGGTTTAAACTAAAATGGCAGGGGGTTGGGAACCTGAGCAGGGAGACAGAGGAAAGGGAAACAAGGATAGAAGCAAAAGACAGGAAGGAGAAAAACAAAAGTGGCAGTCAGAGAAATCATGGGTTTAAATCAAACATAGCCACAGTAAATAATAATTCTAAAAGGTGTAACAGTGTTAAAAAAACAAGCCTGAAGGCCTTGTGTCTTAATGCGAAGAGCATTCGTAATAAGGTGGATGAATTAGTTGCGCAAATAGAGGTAAACGGGTATGATATGATTGGGATTGCGGAAACATGGCTCCAGGGTGGCCAAGGCTGGGAACTCAACATCCAGGGGTATTCAATATTCAGGAAAGATAGGCAAAAAGGAAAAGGAGGTGGGGTAGCATTGCTTTTTAAAGAGGAAATTAACACAATTGAAAGGAAAGATATTAGCTCTGATGATGTGGAATCTGTATGGGTAGAGCTGAGAAATACCAAGGGGCAGAAAACGTTAGTGGGAGTGTTATACAGACCTCCAAACAGTAATGCGGAGGTTGGGGATGGCATTAAATGGGAAATTAGAGACGCGTGCAATAAGGGCACAGCAGTTATCATGGGTGACTTTAATCTACATATAGATTGGGCTAAACAAATTAGTAACCATACTCTGGAGGAGGAATTCCTGGAGTGTTTACGGGATGGTTTCCTGGACCAATATGTCGAGGAACCAACTAGAGATCAGGCCATCTTAGACTAGGTATTATGTAATGAGAAAGGATTAATTAGCAATCTTGTTGTGCGAGGCCCCTTGGGTCAGAGCGATCATAATATGATGGAATTATTCATTAAGATGGAGAGTGAAGTAGTTGACTCAGAGACTAGGGTCCTGAATTTAAATAAAGGAAACTACGATGGTATGAGGCGCGAGTTGGGTAGGATTGATTGGGGAATGTTACTCAAAGGCTTGATGGTAGATAGGCAATGGCAAACATTCAAAGATTGCATGGATGAACTACAGAATTTGATCATCGCTGTTTGGCATAAAAATAAAACAAAAAAGGTGACTCAACCGTGGCTAACAAGGGAAATTAGGGATAGCATAAGATCCAAGGAGAGGACATATAAATTGGCCAGAAAAAGTAGTAAACCTGAGGATTGGGAGCAGTTTAGGATTCAGCAAAGGAGGACAAAGGGATTAATTAAGAGGGGGGAAATAAAGTATGAGAGTAAGCATTCAGGGAACATAAAAACTAACTGTAGATATGTGAAGAGAAAAAGATTGGTGAAGTCAAGCATAGGTCCCTTGCAGTCAGAATCAGGGGAATTTATAATGGGGAACAAAGAAATGGCAGGCCAATTAAATACATTCTTTGGTTCTGTCTTCACAAAGGAGGACACAAATAACCTCCCAGAGATGTCGGGGAACATAGGGTCTAATGAGAGGGAGGAACTGAAAGAAATCAGTATTTGTAGGGAAATGGTGTGAGGGAAATTGACGGGATTGAAGGCTGATAAATCCCCAGGGCCTGATAATCGACATCCTAGGGTACTTAAGGAAGTAGCCCTAGAAATAGTAGATGCATTGCTGGTCATCTTCCAAAATTCGATAGACTCTGGAACAGTTCTCATGGGTTGGAAGGTTGCTAATATTACCCCACTATTCAAAAAAGGTGGTAGAGAGAAAACGGGGAATTATATCGGGAGTGGGGAAAATGCTAGAGTCCATTTTAAAAGATGTAATAGCAGAGCACTTGGAAAACAGTGACAGGATCGGACAAAGTCAACATAGATTCACAAAAGGTAAATCATGCTTGACTAATCGACTGCAATTTTTTGAGATTGTAACTGGTAGAATAGATAAGGGAGAACCAGTGGATGTGGTGTATTTGGACTTTCAGAAGGCTTTCGATCAGGTACCGTAGAAGAGATTAACGTGTAAAGTTAAGGCACATGGGATTGGGGGCAAGGTACTGACTTGGATAGAGAACTGGTTGACAGACAGGAAGCAAAGAGTTGGAATAAACGGGTCTTTTTCCGAGTGGCAGGCAGTGACTTGTGGGGTACCGCAGGGATCGGTCCTAGGACCCCAGCTATTAACAATATTATATATACATAAATAAATGATCTAGACGAGGGAACGAGATGTAACATCTCCAAGTTTGCAGACAACACAAAGCAGGGTGGGCGTGTGTGAGGACAGGTTGGGTGATTAGGCAGAAGCAAGGCAGATGCAGTATAATGTGGATAAATGTGAGGTTATCCACTTTGGTGGCAAAAACAGGAAGGCAGATTATTATCTGAATGGCAATAGATTGGGAGAAGGGGAAGTGCAACGAGACCTGGGTGTCTTTGTGCACGAGTCGCTGAAGGTAGGCATGCAGGTGCAGCAGGCGGTTAAGAAGGCAAATGGTATGTTGGCCTTCGTAGCGAGGGGGTTTGAGTACAGGAACAAGGATGTCTTGCTGCAGTTGTACAGGGCCTTGGTGAGACCACATCGTGAGTATTGTGTGCAGTTTTGTTCGCCTTATCTGAGGATGTTCTTGCTGGGGAAGGAGTTCAATGAAGATTCACCAGGCTGATACCTGGGATGGCAGGAATGACGTATGAGGAGAGATTGAAATGATTGGACTTGTACTCACTGGAGTTCAGAAGAATGAGAGGGGATCTCATTGAACTTATAAAATTCTGACAGGACTGGACAGACTAGATGCAGGAAGGATGCTCCCGATGGTCGGGGAGTCCAGAACCAGGGGTCACAGTCTAAGGATACGGGGTAAGCCATTTAGGACAGAAATGAGGAATTTCTTCACCCAGAGAGTGTTGAACCTGTGGAATTCTCTACCACAGAAGGCAGTAGAGGCCAATACATTAAGTATATTCAAGAAGGAGTTGGATATATTTCTTAAGGCTAAAGAGATCAAGGGGTATGGGGAGAACACAGGGACCGGGTACTGAATTTTGATGATCAGCCATGATCGCATTGAATGGCGGAGCAGGCTAGAGGGGCCGAATGGCCTACTCCTGCTCCTATCTTCTATGTTTCTATGTTTGTATGTTTCTATGCTTCAGTTTGAGCTGGAGTGGAGATGGAGGAGAAGCTGCTGGGTTTAACCCCCAGGAGTACCCAACAATTTCCAATGTGAGACTGTCAAGGGAGGTGGATTCTAGGGGAGATTAGGTTGTTAAACAGACACTGTCCGTACAATGTAAAAGAGTATTGTTTTAGGAACAAGTATTTCTGTACAGGCTTTTAATCCAGTTTACATCTGCAGATTTGTTTTAATTCATTCTTGGGATGTGGGCGTAGCTCGCAAGAGCAGCAAATATTGCCAATCCCCAGTTGCCCGTTGAGAAGGGGGTGGTGAGTCGCCTTCTTGAACTACTGCAGTCCGTGTGGTGAAGGTATTCCCACAATGTTGTTCGGTAAGGAGTTCCAGGATTTTGACCCAGTAACTATGAATATATCTGAGTCAGGATGATGTGTGACTTGGAGGGGAACTTGGATATGATGGTGCTCCCATGCAACAGCTGCCCTTGTCCTTCTAGGTGGTGGAGGTTGCGGGTTTTGGAGGTTCTATCAAAATTCTGGTCGAGTTGCAGATGTATAAAGTTCCTTTCCTTCGGCCCCTCCCCCTCCCCCCTCCCACTCCCACCTCTCTCTCTCTCCTCCCATAGAGGCCAGAGTCTTGTGTAGGCCCAGACCAGGTGGTGGATTCCTTTCCCTGAAGGACATTAGTGAATCAGTTGGGTTTTTATGACAATCCGGCAGCTTTCATGGTCACTTTTTTCTAGTGCCGGCCCACCAAATGACCAGATTCACTGAGCTCAATTTCACAACCTGCCTTTGTGGGTTGTCTCTCACGCTCCCTGTTTTAAATTAATTTTACAGGGCACTGGAAGGGGAGGACTTACAGACAGGAAGCTCAAACCAAACCTCACTTCAAGATCTGACAGAGTCACTCGACTCATCGGATCTGAGTATCACCGGCCTCTGAACATGGAAGCAAAAAGCACCGTTCACAGCGGGGAGAAACCGTACACGTGTTCTGTGTGTGGACGAGGCTTCAGCCAACCATCTGACCTATCGAGACACAAGCGCATTCACACTGGGGAGAGGCCGTTCACCTGCTCTGAGTGTGGGAAGGGATTCACTAATTCATCCAACCTGCTGACACACCAGCGTGTTCACACCGGGGAGAGGCCGTTCACCTGCTTCGAGTGTGGGAAGGGATTCACTGATTCATCCAACCTGCTGACACACCAGCGTGTTCACACCGGGGAGAGGCCGTTCACCTGCTCTGAGTGTGGGAAGGGATTCACTAATTCATCCAACCTGCTGACACACCAGCGTGTTCACACCGGGGAGAGGCCGTTCACCTGCTTCGAGTGTGGGAAGGGATTCACTGATTCATCAACCCTGCTGAATCACCAGCGAGTTCACACTGAGGAGAGACCTTTTAACTGCTCGGACTGTGGGAAGTGCTATAAAGGTTCCGGGGAACTGATACGCCATCAACGTGTTCACACTGGGGAGAAACCGTTCACCTGCTCTCACTGCGGGACTGGTTTCAGGCGATCATCTGAGCTCATGGTACACCAGCGCACTCACACTGCGGAGATGCCGTTCAGGTGCTCTCACTGCGGGACTGGGTTCAGGCAGTCATCTGCACTCACTGTCCACCAGCGCACTCACACTGGGGAGAGGCCATTCACCTGCTCCATGTGTGGGAAGGGATTCACTCAGTCATCCCACCTGCTGAGACACCAGCGAGTTCACACTGGGGAGAGGCCGTTCACCTGCTCTGAGTGTGGGAAGGGATTCACTCAGTCATCCACCCTGCTGAGACACCAGCGAGTTCACAAGTGACTGCAGGGGTTGGATTCTGTTGTTGCTGCTGTTAATCACATCCAGGACTGAACCATGTTCATTCTGACAGTTGGGGATTGTTTCTGCTGATGTTAAACTCCAGCCCAGTTCCCGGAGTTATTAATATTCTGGATAGATGTCAAATAAATCAACTTTGTTTTAAACACATCGTTGTAGATTTTTGTCTTTCCCACCTGAGTGTTTAGCATCACCTGGCTGGAGCTCAGAAAGGACAATCTGGGGGAGGATCGTACGGTGGGAGCAGAACTCCAGCCTGGACACAGTCCTTCAGGGCCACACTGAGAGGGGCAAACGGCACTTGGTCTTTCTTGTCTCTCTTCACTGACAGCAAAGTTGCCGTGCGGGTTAATCTCGAGGTGTGTGAGAAACGTATCCCAGCCGCTCTCTGCCATGGTTCAGAGCTCCTAGGCACGGAACAGAAGGTTCCTTTAGGAATGTACCCCAGTGCTTTTTTTTTAATGGCCTTATTAACCTGTGTTGCTACTTTTAGTGATTTGTGTATCTGTGTCCCTGGATCCCTCTGCTCCTCCAGCCCATTTAGACTCTTAGGGGGCAATTCGGTGGCGCCCCCTTTGGGTCGCTAACGTCACCGGAGCTAATTTTTGCCCCCTGAAAAAGTTAGCGCCCCTGCGCATTAAATTCAGTGGTAGCGCCCCAGGCAGGAGGCGGGGTGCTACTGGAGGCGCTCCTCTCCCTCTTGAGGCGCTACCAGTGAATTTCACGGTGCTTTGTGTAACAGCGCCACGCCCGTCAGCACATAGCACCGCGTCATAGCAGACCTCTCTCCCTGATTAAAGCAGAGGGGCCTAGCACTGCGCACACCGGGGCCCTGCTGGTCCACCAGGGAGCGGGGTGTCAGATCAAGAGGAATGCCGGGCTGAGGGATCATGGCCAACACCCCGAAGAAGAAAGGGGAAGGGGCAGGTGCTGGCAGTCGGCCAAAATTAAAATTTGCCGCCCGACACCTGCCCTTTAACTGGTGTCGCCGCGGCTACAGGAACGAACCCTGACCCTGTCTGACATATCGTCCGGCGATAGGTCAGGGGTCGCAAACCAAGGTTGCAGCCGGTGTGCTGCGCATGGCGATGATATCATTGCCGGCGGTGCAGTGCCGCGGGGAGCTACGGACTACCTCCGCCACTAACCTCCCGCTGAATATCGCGGGAGGCACAAAGCAACACAATTTCACCCCCTTGTCCAAGTAGTGTGTGGCCTCCTTATTCTTCCCACCAAAATACACCACCTCACACTGATCTATAGTGAAATTCATTAACACACCACCTCACACTGATCTATAGTGAAATTCATTAACACACCACCTCACACTGATTTATAGTGAAATTCATTAACACACCACCTCACACTGATCTATAGTGAAATTCATTAACACACCACCTCACACTGATCTATAGTGAAATTCATTAACACACCACCTCACACTGATCTATAGTGACATTCATTAACACACCACCTCACACTGATCTATAGTGAAATTCATTTGCCAATTACACGCCCATTCTGAAATTTATTAATGTCTTCTTGCATTTTGTCTTCCTCAGTATTAACTCTACCTTCCAATTTGGTGTCATCGACAAATTTTGAAATTGTACCTCTGATTCCCAAGTCCAAATCGTTTATGTAAATGGTGAACAATAGTGATCCCAGCGCCGATCCCTGTGGAACACCACTTCCCACCTTTTGCCAGTCTGAGTAGCTACTCCCAACCCCTACTCTCTGTTTTCTGTTTTGTAACCAGCTTGCTATCCATAAACAGTATGTAAGATCGACAAGATGACCAAGGTCAGGCCGTGTGGAGTGAAGGGCCAGGCAGCAGAATGGATGGAAAGATGGCTACAAAACAGAAATCAGAGGGTTGGAGTTAAGGGAAGTTTGTTGCGATCTTTCCATCCATTCTGCTGCCTGGCCCTTGACTCCACACGGCCTGACCGTGGTCATCTTGTAGACCGTACATACTGCAGACACAGTGCACCAGTGGTGGAGGGGGGTGGATATCGAGTCCTGTGGCAGGGGCGCTGATGAAGTGGATTTCTCTGTCTGTGAGTTTTGAGGCATCGCTAGTGGCGCTTTTCACCACTTTCCACCTTTAAAAAAAACCTTGCTGCTAGTTTATTAAAGCCATTAACAGGTGCTCAGGTGGGACACACCAATAAATGAGACCTTGTTTCCCTCAGAATGACAGGCCTGAACCCGAGTTAGAAAACATTTAGTAATTAAACCAGACTGGGCGGGGCCTGAGGTGCGAGTTAGTGACAGAAAATTGGTGGCCAGCGTACTTCACACCAGGGCTGAGGATCCGGGGACTCGGGTTTTTGTGTCATTTATTGATTAATTTTGTTTATTGCCCAATCTCAATCAGACTGGCGGGTCATCTTGCTGTCTGACGGAGGCGAGGGTCCCCAGTGGAGGGCTCTCTATGCGGGTGTCCTGCCCTGCATCATTGGGGATCTGGGGTGGAGACTGTTGCAGGGAGCTGTCGTGTGCAACAGTTTCTAAGCTCCTTTCCGGACTCCAAGGTCAGATGTATTTTTTGCAGTCTAGAGGAGCTCACGGGCCGTGTATATATTCAGTGTGACAGGTTGCAGCCCCTGTGTAGTTACCTGAAGGGGCTGCTCCTCAACTCTTGGTTACACTTTAGCCCCACGCTCCTAATCTGTGGCCGCCCAGTGCGGAGGGGGGTGGGTAAGTCGGAGGATCTTCTCCTGGACCTGCTCTTGGGCCTGGTGAAAACAGCAATTTGTAGGTCCAGGATGGGCGGGGCCCATGGGGTGGGGTCACTCTGGCTGCCTGCCCCTCTCCCATGGTCTTGTCCGTTCCTGGGTGGCCCTGGAGAGGGTGCAGGCGGTGTTTTGACCGGTACGCTTGATGCCTTCTGTGACCGGTGGGCACCTCAGGTTAAAGAGGGTATGATTAAGAAGTTTGCAGATGATACTAAAATCGGCTGTGTGGTTGATACTGAAGGAGGAAGCTGCAGACTGCACGAAGATATCAATACATTGGTCAGGTGGGCAGAACAGTGGCAAATGGAATTCAATCCGGGGAAGTGTGAGGTAATGCATTTGGGGAGGACTAACAAGGAAAGGGAATACACATTAAATGGTAGGACACTGAGTAGTGTAGAGGAACAAAGGGACCTTGGAGTGCATGTCCACAGATCCCTGAAGGTAGCAGGCCAGGTAGATAAGATGGTTAAGAAGGCATACGGAATGCTTGCCTTTATTAGCCGTGGCATAGAATACAAGCGCAGGGAGGTTTATGCTTCAACTGTATAAAACACTAGTTAGGCCTCAGCTAGAGTACTGCGTGCAGTTCTGGTCACCACATTACAGGAAAGATGTGATTGTACTAGAGGGTACAGAGGAGATTTACAAGGATGTTGCCAGGAGTAGAGAATCTTAGCTATGAGGAAAGACTGGATAGGCTGGGTCTGTTTTCCTTGGAACAGAGGAGGCTGAGGGGAGACCTTATTGAGGTGTATAAAATTATGAGGGACATAGATAAAGTGGATAGAAAGGACCAATTTCCCTTAGCAGAGGGGTCAAAAACCAGGGGGCACAGATTTAAAGGAATTGGGGGAAGGCTTAGAGGGGATTTGAGGGGAAATGTCTTCACCCAGAGGGTGGTGGGGGTCTGGCACTCAATGCCTGAAAGGGTGATAGAGGCAGGAACCCTAACCACATTTAAAAAGTACTTGGATGTGCACTTGGGATGCTTTACCCTGCGGGGCTACGGACCAAGAGCTGGGAAGTGAGATTAGGCTGGATCGCTCTTTGTTGGCTGGCGCGGACACAATGGGCTGAAATGGCCTCCTTCCGTGCTGTAACTTTCTATGATTCTAAGTGGCAATAATCGATCCTCACAGTCACATTATGATTGAATTATTATTTGTGAGTGTCGCTGTATTGTACAGTTATTATTCATAGAATAGATTCACAGAGACTTACAGCACAGAAGGAGGCCATTCGGCCCATCGTGCCTGTGCCGGCTCTTTGAAAGAGTCGTGGTGTTTAGTCCCACATCCTCACTTTTTGTCCGTAACCCTGTCAGTTGCTCAAGTTCCCGTCCAACTCTGCTTTACAATTATTAACGGAATCAGCTTCCACCATCTTTTCAGGTCGAGTGTTCCAGATCCCCACAACTCTGAGTGGAAACATTTCTCCTCATCTCTCCTCTAGATCTTTTGTCAATATTGTTGACTCTTTGACCTCTAGTTATTGACCCACTCACCAGAGCGAATGTTTCTTTCCCAATTTATTCTATCAAAATCGCTCACCATCTTGAAAACCTCTATTAAATCACCTCTGAACCTTCTCTGTTCCAAGGAGGACAGTCCGAACTTAGAACATAAGAAGTAGGAGCAGGAGTCGGCCATACGGCCCCTCGGGCCTGCTCCGCCATTCAATAGGATCATGGCTGATCCGAACCTAGACTCACATCCACTTCCCTGCCCACTCCCCGTAACCCCTTATTCCCTTATCAGCTAGGAAACTGTCTATCTCCGTTTTAAATTTATTTAATGTCGCAGCTTCCACAACTCTCTGAGGCAGCAAATTCCATAGATTTACTACCCTCTGAGTGAAGAAGTTTATCCTCATCTCAGTTTTGAAAGGGCAGCCCCTTATTCTAAGATTATACCCCCTAGTTCTAGTCTCACCCATCAGTGGAAACATCCTCCCCGCATCCACCCGATCAAGCCCCCTCACAATCTTATATGTTTCGATAAGATCGCCTCTCATTCTTCTGAATTACAATGAGTAGAGTCCCAACCTACTGAACCTTTCCTCATAAGTCAACCCCCTCATCTTCGGAATCAACCGAGTGAACCTTCTCTGAACTGCCTCGGGAGCAAGTATATAAGTGTGGGGCCCAGACTTGTCCACAACACTCCAGCTGAGGCCTAACCTGTGATTTATTAAGTTCCAGCATCATCTCTTTGCTTTTATATTCTATTCCTCTGTTTATAAAGCCAAGTAACCGGTTATTGGTTGTTTAATATCTGTGGGGCACTGGGGCACTTGCCTTCATGGGTTTTGCTCCCATCTGGTGTCACTGGGGCAACTCAGAGTCACCCCTACAGGTGGTGAAAAATGGCCCAATCTCAATCGGATGACAAAGATGAGGAGAAATGTTTTCACTCAGAGAGTTGTTGGGATCTGGAATGCTCAGGGAGTGGGTTAATGAACCCCGGGATCCCTGATAGCCAGCCAGGATCTTCTGCTGCTGCTGTGCCAGAAGAGAACAGAGGAGAGGAGAGGAGAGGTGAGGTCTCTCTCTCTCTCTCTGTGTCCAGGAGGAGAGACCACATCTGTTGCTGCTGCAGCTACTATTGGGGTGCCAGAGGAGAGGAGAGGAGAGACCAGGAGACCAGACCAGAGCTAACAACAAAGGGAAGCCATCCGATCACTGCTTCCCCAACTGGTCTCCATTACAGGAGAGGGGAGAGAAACGAACATCCTACATCTGTTCAGAAGGAGGGAGAGTCGTTGGAAAACTTCTACAGGTGGGTGTCTCATGGTGCACTCTCATAAAGACTTTGTATTTAAGTGGAAGGGAGGAAAGAAAAAGGAAAAGAAAACATCTAGGGGTGTGTGTGAGTGTGTGTGGCTCTTGTAAAAACAGGGCAACACACACCACTAGCAAACACCCCTCCCTATTGCTTGACCTGGGACAGCTGGAGCTGCCCAGGCGAAGGCATCATTTAATTATCACATTGTTAAGACCTGGTGGTGGACTGAGCCTGGGCACCTCCAGCTTTATTTTCCCAGGTGAAGACATCTTCTCCCCCCACAAGAAGACCATCAATAGAGATTATTTTTCAGAGAATGCACCCCTGCGAGCACCCACCCACCATCTTGAGTGGAGACCCTGCCTCTGCGGACTCTCTCCTTCCCACCCCCCCTTTCCCTCTCTCTTTGCCTCTCTCTTTGTCTCTCTCTAAAGAGACACCTCATATCCATTAATTGCCCGTTGAGCAGAGGAGGGAAGGCCCCTCTCCCACTTTAATCAACAAGGGGAGAGGTGCGCCTTCACTTTTAAAGCTCCCTCTGCTCAGGGAAAACAACCATTGAGGCCATTAACATCACCAAGCCTGTGACTTGGGGTGGGTGTAGCCCTTTATAATAAGCGCCCCACGGTGTTGACCACATCATCGCCGGTGACGGGGCCAGCAAGGTCATACGCAAGTGTGGCAGCCACGGCCAAGGCTGCTCCCGCTGCTTCTGCTGCCCCGTCACCTTTCCGCCTTCTCACTAAAAAACACAGGGCGAAGAGCTACACTCACCCCAACATGACTATCGAAGCATGCGTGAAGGCCATGGCTGAGGTTGTCGGCCCTTCAGCCATCGTCGTCACCTCGAAAATGTATGGCAAGGCTGTGTTCTTCCTGGCATCGGAGCGGGCGGTGTCCCTGGCCGTAACCAAGGGGCTCACCATGGGCAGGACCTTCCTGCTGGTGGATCCTCTCAAGGCCACCGTGCAGAGGATCCTTTTATCAAACATCTCACCCTTTGTTTCGGCTGAGCTCCTCCTCCCCCACCTACGTCAACTGGGGGAGGTGAGGTCGGGGATCACACCAACCCCGCTCGGATGCAGGGAGGCCAGCCTCCGGCACGTCTTCTCCTTCCGGCGCCAGCTTTTTGTTCAGCTGGCGCAGGAGGACACCGAGGGCACTTTTATTGTATGCCACGAGGGGGCTGCCTACCGCGTCTTTTGGACGTCAGACGGTGTGCGGTGCCATGCCTGTAAGGAGGTGGGGCATGTACGAAAGAGCTGCCCCACCTCCAAGGCTGCCAGAACATCTGAGGTGGCCAAGGCTGGCGCCGCCACCGCTCGCCCCCCGATTCTGTCCGCGTGTCCTCAACACCTGATGCATGATCGACGTCGGAGGCCAACGCCATCACAGCCTTCAGCGGGGGGGAGGGAGAGTGTCTGAGCGAAGGGAAGGTGCAGAAGAAGATAAAGCACCTTAGGGCGGGTCCCCTCGGTGAGCACGTGGATACGGACGATCTGCTGGAACTTACACCCGCACACCTTGCGCTGGTGGCGGCAGAGTCTCGGAGTTTGGGGGGCCTCGTGCCCGGGCCCGTGATCGCAACCGCTGAGGCGGAAGAAGTAAGACCTGCGACCGGGCTCGGGCTCGAGGGACCCGAGCAACCCGCGCGATGGGAGGGAGCGGAGGAGGAGGCTCTGGTAGGTATGGAGGTCTCCCAGCCTTCGTGTCCCTCCATAACAAAAAGGAGGCACGAGTCCCTGGGAGAGGAGGAGGACCACGAGAGACAATGACCCTCCTCGCGGAGGGAATCGTCGCCCGCCATGGGTGCTGTGCGCACCCTCCCCCACCGTTACTGACATCTGTATTCGGCAGGAGTTGCCTGTCCCTCAGGAGGGTATGACAGATGAGTCTGTCCTGCCTGCACCTCCCGGGGACGGGGAAGAGACCCTGCGCATTGGGGGAGACCGCGAATCTACCCGCGGAGGAAATAACAAAAGAACCATTACATCTTGCCATGTCGGGCGCCCTGGAGACTGGGGTGGGCGAGGCCATTGAGGCTGGGATCGCCCAGGACAGTCCGGACCATTCCCAGGCGCTGCTCGACATGGCCGAGGAATGCATTCAAGCTCCCCAGTCCGCTGGGTTGGTGGCTGATGGCGGTGAGGGGGAAGAACCCCTGACTCCACCTCCGATGCTGTCGCCGGGGGTGTTGGGGGAAATGGGGATAGTGTTCTCCCCAGTTTCCCCATGCACCCCGGTGCCTGGAGCAGAGGGGGGCCATGAACCGCTGCCGCCTCCTGACCCGGCACCTCCGGAGGAGCCCAGGGAGGAATCCTCTGCCACCGATCCTGGGGATGGGATCAAGACAGAGGCGGGGCTGGCTGATAACGACCTCCCGGAGGAGGAAGGGGACCCGGTGGAGAGCACCGAGGACGAGTCAGACTCCGTCACCAGTGAGGCAGAAAATACCCTCATGTCCCCAGCTCCGAGTCCCCCCTCATCCCCATTGTGGAACTCCAGGACTTTCTGGCTGCGTGCTGGGGTCACCCTGGCAAAATCCGGCTGGCCCTAGACAGATGGTCAGATCTGGTACTGCTCGTTGGCTCCGTCCGTGCCGCTGTCAAATCAATGGGCGTGGACGGGGGGTGCGGGGCTGCGCGAGCAGCGTCGGATTAACAAGTTCCTCGCTGGGCTGCTGAGGGAGTGGTGGTCGACAAGCAGCCGCTCTCCCTCCTCCCATTAGGTTAAGTAAAGGTTGCGCTATGCTCTTGTCATGAAGATAACCATAGCCAGCCTCAACATCAATGGCAGCAGAGATGCACGCCGTAGATTTAATAACTTCTCGGTCCTCCGGGACGGGAGGTATGTGGTGTGCTTCCTGCAAGAAACCCACACCGTTCTGGAGGATGAGGCCACGTGGCTCCTGGAGTGGCAAGGAGGGGTCAGCATGAGTCACCTCTCCAACTATTCCAGTGGAGTGACTATCTTGCTGGCCCTGTATTTTCAGCCGGAGATCTTGGTGGTCAAGGAGCACGTGCCGGGCCGCTTGCTCCAGGTCACTGTTCGCCTGGGGGGCGTGCCACTCCATCTAGTGAACGTGTACGCCCCCGCGGCCAGTGCGCAGCAAGTGCACTTCTTTGAAGAAGTGTCCACTCTTCTGGGCTCCATCGACGTCAGCGAGTGCGTCACCCTCGGGGGGCATTTTAATTGCAACCTCGAGGCGAGGGACCGTTCGGGTCCCCTGTATGGCCTGGTGGCGATGGAGAAGTTGAGGGACCTGGTCGGGTCCTTCGACTTGGTGGACGTCTGGTGAAATCTCCATCCCGACTCCAGCGCCTTCACTTACGTGAGGTCTGGAGGAGGAAGGTCCAGAATTGACCGCCTTTACATTTTCCAGGCGTACATCTCCTGCGTTCCGGCGGCTTCCATGCGACTGGTGCCATGCACGGACCACCACCTGGTGTGGCGGAGCTCGTTCCGTTATGCGCACGGGGGGGTCTGCGTACTGGCATTTTAACAACCTGCTGCTGCAGGATGAGCGGTTCCAGGATTCGTTTCGTCGGTTCTGGGCCAACTGGAGAAGGAAGCGGAGGGGCTTCCCCTCCTTGAGGCTATGGTGGGACGTGGGCAAGGCTCACGTCTTTCTCTTCTGTCAGGAGTACGCGAAGGGGTCGACCAAGAGGCGGGAGGCCCACGTCGGGTGGTTGGAGAGGGAGGTGCTCGACCTGGAGTCCCGTCTCGGTCAAGTCGTCAATGACCTGGCCCTACGGAAGGTGTACGAAGAGAAGAAGGGCGTGCTGAAGGACCTACAGCTCGTTGGGTCCCGAGGCACGTATGTGAGGTCGCGGATCCAGATCCTCTGGGACCTGGACCGCGGCTCCCCCTTCTTCTACTCGTTGGAAAAAAGACGGGGGTCTGTAAGCAGCTCTTGGGGCTGCTGGCCGATGACGGATCTCTGGTCTTGGATCCGGAGGGGATCAACGTGGAGACCCGGGCCTATTACGGGGCTCTGTTCTCTCTGGATCTGTCCAGCGACGATGTGCACAGAGTTTTGTGGGAGGTCCTGTTGATGGTCGGCCCGGAGGGCGCCGAAAAATAGGACGCTCCGCTAAGCTTGGCAGAGCTGACTGGTGCCCTCAGCCAGCTCTCGAGTGGAAAGTCCCCGGGGCTGGACGGGCTGACCGTGGAGTTCCACAGGGCATTCTGGGACGTCCTGGTGTTGACTACGCACGGGTCCTGGGGGAAAGTCTGACGACTGGGGAGATGCCCCTCTTGTGGCGCAGGGCGGTCATTGTCCTGCTGCCTCAGAGGGGCGATCTCTGCCTTTTAAAGAACTGATGCCCGGTCTCCCTCCTTACCACGGATTATAACATTTTTGCCAAGGCCATGTCTGCCCGTCTTGGCACCGTGCTGGCCCACATAATCCACCCCGACCAGTCCTACACGGTCCCGGGCCAGACTATCCACGATAACATCCATCTGGTCCGGGACCTGGTCCACCATTCCCAGAGGGCTGGTCTGTCGGTCACCTTCCTTTCCCTGGATCAGGAGAAGGTGTTCGACAGGGTGGATCATGAGTATCTCTTCAGGACTCTGCGCGCATTCGGGTTCGGGACACATTTCGTCACCCAGATCCGACTTGTGTATGCCGCCGCGGAGTGTCTGATAAAAGTTAACGGGTCTTTGACGGCGCCCCTTTGCTTCGGCAGGGTGGTGCGTCAGGGATGCCCCATGCCCCAGTTATATGCCGTCTGCATGGAGCCTTTCCTGCGCCTCTTGCAGAAGAGTTTGACGGGACTGGCTCTGCAAGGGCAGGCGTGGAAGTTGTCCTCTCAGCTTACGCCGATGACGTGCTCCTCATGGTCACAGGTCCCGCTGACTTGCGGAGGATGTGAGAAAGCCAGCAGATTTACTCGGACGCACCCTCCGCCAGGATCAACTGGGAGAAATGTTCTGGACTCCTGGTGGGCCAGTGGCGGGTGGATTCCCTGCTGGAGGAGTTCAGGCCCTTCGCCTGGAGCACCACGCACCTCCTCTACTTGGGAGTCTACCTCAACCCCACCGAGGACGCCTGGCCGGCGAACTGGCAAGAGCTGGAGGCCAAAGTCACTGCTCGCCTAGGACGCTGGACAGGACTGCTCCGAGTGTTGTCCTACAGGGGTCGAGCGCTGGTCATAAACCAGCTGGTGGCCGCCATGTTGTGGTACCGGTTGGTCACTTTGATCCCGCCCCCTGCGTTTGTCGCCAAGATGCAGAAGAAGCTCATCGACTTCTTCTGGGACAAAGGGAAGCACTGGGTCTCTGCCACGGTTCTGAGTCTCCCGCTTAGGGAGGGCGGTCAGGCGCTGGTGTGCCTTCGCACCCGGGCGGCTACTTTCCATCTTCAGACCCTGCAGAGATACCTGTACATTGAGAATCCTCCTTGATGGTGTGCGCTGGCGACGTATTTCTTCCACCAGCTGCACGGCCTCAACTATGACACGCAGCTCCTGTTTGTGGAATTGGGCCATACGCGTGCCTACCTGCGGGAGTTGCCTGTCTTCTACCAGGAACTGCTATGGGTCGGGAGCAGCATCGCCTCCAAGTGGAGTTCTCCCCATCAGGAGTGGCAGCTCTCCTTCAGGAGCCACTGCTCAGGAATCCGCACCTCCATGACCGCTGGATCGGGCGGCTGGCGGAGGGCAGGGCTGTGCCTGGTAAGGTGACCAGGTTCGGAGACCTGCTCGATGGTGGAGGAGCGGGCAGGATGGTGCCGGAGGAGCTGGCGCAGCGCCTGTCCTGGGCCAATGTCCAGCTCGCGGCCAAATCCATCGAGACGCTAAAAGCGGTACTGGGCCCCGACTCCAATAGGTATATCGAGGAGGCTCAGGCACGTGGGGCGATCCCGTCTGAACTGACCCCTGTTCGGACGGAATTCCTCATCGGCACATGGCCCTGAAACCCCTCTCGGGAACCAGCGCCTCACAACTTGAGCCGTCTCGCGGAAATGCCCTCCGTGCCATTTAGTTCTGTGCGGAGGGGTTTCCTGTACTGGCTGCTCCTGCACACTCTCCACTTTGCCATCTTTGCCTGCTGTCCAGATACGCCTTGGCGTGCCATCTTGCCGTCCGGCAGAGGCGGAGGTCCCCAATGGGGGGTGCTCTACGCGGGAGTCCTCCCTTTATCTGTTGGGGACTTGGCCTGGAGGGTGTTGCATGGAGCAGTCCCGTGCAATAAAATTTTAGATAAGTTCACGGACTCCCAGGCCTCTTGCTATTTTTGTGGCCTAGAGGAGTCCGTGTTCCATGTTTATGTGGAATGTGAGAGGTTGCAGCCCCTGTTCCATTATTTGAAGGGGCTGCTCCTCGATTTTTGGCTGCACTTCAGTCCCACGCTCCTGATCTGCTCCTGGGCCTGGCAAAGATGGCCATAAACAGGTCCAGGCAGCGGGTGGTCGAGGGGGTTGTTCGGCCCAATTGCCTGCCTCTCTTCCACGGCTATGTTCATGCCTGGGTGGCCCTGGAGATGGAGCATGCGGTGTCTGCCGGCATGCTTGAGGCCTTCCGAGACTGGTGGGCACCACGGGAACTGGAGTGCATCATCACCCTGGCCAATGTGATTGTAATTTAATTTGATAAGTTTTTTAAATTAATCCAGTGTTTTTAAGCTTCTTTCAGTCCACTTGTTCGGTTGGGAGAGTGAGAGACTCCACTCAGCGATGCAGAGAGCCCTGCAGATGGAGAAGAATGTCGACCAGTGTCTGCTGGATCTGCACAAATTCTCCACTGGCAGCACCGACCCTCAACTGTGTCAATTCCTGGAGACCCACTATCTGGATGAACAAGTGAAGATGATTAAGAAGCTTGGAGATCACATCATTAACTTGAAGAGACTGGGACCCCTGCCTTGTAGGCATGAGGCCTTGTGACTTTGTACAAAGAGCCGAGACTTGAGCTCTGTGAATGTCATTAAAAAAAATAATTATATAAATGCCATAGCATACAAGGCTACGGGCCAAATGCTGGAATATGGGATTAGATTAGACAGGGCTTGATGGCCGGCGCGGACACGATGGGCCGAAGGGCCTCTATCCGTGCTGTATTACTCTATGACTCTATGACTCTATAAATAAATAAACTGCGGGTAGGCCGCGCTGCAGGGTTTATAAAGTTGGAGAACGGTCTCAGGCCCAAATGAGATCCAGCGGCCGAATGTGTTCCGCCGGACGGCAGCGGTGAGAATTATTTTTCTCGGTGACAGGCCCGGGTTACACGCCGCCATCTTGGTGAAGGAAAGACAGGCCGGTTCTACCTGCAGCAGGGCGCGTGCTCGGACATCTTGGTGCAGGAAGAAAAAGTGGGCGGGGCTTCAGGGTCCCAGTGACCAAGAGGGACAATCATTGACTCATTGATTTTATTCTCACTCTGCACACAGCGGGTGGAGAACTGAAGGTTTCAGGGTCCCAGTGACCAGGACAGACAATCATTGTCACATTGATTTTATTCTCACTCTGCACACAGCGTGTGGAGAACTGAACCCAACCAGAGTAGAGGGAGGGGGAAAACTGGGAGTGGAGGAAAGAAATGTTGGAGATGGTGCGATGGGTTTGGATTTCAGCACAGGGAGGAGGGAGAGTGTGTGGGACGGGGATTTACAGCTTTGGGGTTAAAATGTGTTATTTTGGTCATATTTCTAGATTTGCCATTTTCTGCCCACAGGGCAATCACAGTGCACTGACCAACACCTCAGCTTGTCAGAATAGGGCAGGTGGAACCGAGCCAGAGGCAGCTCTGGGACTTCATCTTCTGAGCATTGGGTTGGGAAAGAAGAATTCCATTGTTTATTGGGCCCTGGCGAGCACTGACCCCCTTCCCACAATTTTAATATTTTGATGCATCTGTCTATTTATATACTAGGAATGTTTTAATTGCTTTCATAGCAAAAATGCATTTATTATTAAACCTCCACAGAAGCAACTGTGGTAACAATTGAATAAAACTCAGTGAGCTGTCGGGAGCTGGAACGCTCGACCTGAAAAGGTCATGAGCTGATTCCATCAATGATTTGAAAAGGGAGTTGGGCGGGTACTTGAGGATGAGAATCTTACATGGTTACGGACAACAAGCAGGGATGTGGGACTAAGCACGAGTGCTCTTTCTAAGAGACAGCACAGGCACGATGGGCCGAATGGCCTCCTTCGTGCTGTACTTTTCAATGATTCTATGAAAACTAACAGAACCAAACAAAGAAATGATCTTCCTTGGTTATTGATCATTTCACTAAATTTCAACAGCGTTCTCTATACACCAACAACAACTTACCTTTATATAGAGCTTTTAAAACATCTTGCTGCAGTTGTACAGGGCCTTGGTGAGACCGCACCTTGAGTATTGTGTGCAGTTTTGGTCGCCTTATCTGAGGAAGGATGTTCTTGCCATGGAAGGAGTGCAGCGAAGATTCACCAGGCTGATACCTGGGATGGCAGGAATGACGTATGAGGAGAGATTGTGTTGATTGGGTTTATACTCACTGGAGTTTAGAAGATTGAGAGGGGATCTCATCGAAACCTATAAAATTCTGTCAGGCCTGGACAGACTAGATGCAGGAAGGATGTTTCTGATGGCTGGGGAGTCCAGAACCAGGGGTCATAGTCTAAGGGTAAGGGGTAGGACATTTAGGACTGAAATGAGGAGGAATTTCTTCACCCAGAGAGTGGTGAACCTGTGGAATTCTCTGCCACAGAGGGCAGTGGAGGCCAGTTCATCAAATATATTCAAGAAAGAGTTGGATATATTTCTTAAGGCTAAAGGGATCAAGGGGTATGGGGAGAAGGCAGGGACAGGGTACTGAATTTGGATGATCAGCCATGATTTCATTGAATGGCAGAGCAGGCTCCAAGGGTCGAATGGCCTACTCCTGCTCCTATCATCTATGTTTCAAGGCACTTTACAGTAGGGTAATAAGACAACAATCGACACACATATTTTGTTTGTGGTCCAGTGCACTGACACAAAGTTCCTTCACAACTGTAACAATTTTATTGCGGTTGCTGTGAAGGCTGCGCTCACTCTGCTCGTACCCCTGGTCTCCAAAGGAGGCAAAACAGGACTAATGCTGCCGAGCTCAGCTCTTTTTGATCAGAAAATATCAACTGCTTCGCCTCGCCAGGAAATGCACAAAAGAGGCAGCAGTGCTCATTGGCTGCCCAGGGAAGTCCTATTTAGATTGAACGCCTTCACCCAGAGGGTGCTGAGAATGTGGAACTTGCTGCCACAGGGAGTAGTTGAGGCGAAGAGCATGGATGTATTTAAGGGGAAGCTGGATAAACACATGGGAGAAAGGAATAGAAGGAGATGCTGATAGGGTGAGATGAAGAGAGATGGGAGGAGGCTCGTGTGGAGCATAAACACCACATGGACCAGTTGGGCCGATTGGCCTGTTTCTGTGCTGTACAATCTGTGTAATTCTATGTACTAAGAGAGGAGAGAATGTTCCATGGAAACTAGAATTATCTGTTCCGAATTTTAATCCTGAACTTACAGTGATGTCTTTTGTAAACTGCTTTTACAGGGAATATAATCGGCCTTTGAATGTGGAAGGAGAAACGTTTGCCTGTTCTGTCTGTGGGAAAAGATTTCAAAGATCGGTGTGACTGGAAAAGCACCGAGACACACACACCCGAGTGAGAGTGTTCCAGTGCACTGACTGTGGAAAGAGCTTTAACCAGTTACACAGTCTGAAAAAACATCGCACCGTTCACAGCGGGGAGAAACCGTACACGTGTTGTGTGTGTGGATGAGGCTTCAACCGATTGTCCAACCTGGAGAGACACAAGGACACCCACACCACGGAGAAACTGTGGGAATGTGGGGACTGTGGGAAGGGATTTAGCTCCCCGTCCTGGCTGGAAACTCATCGATGCAGTCACACCGGGGAGAGGCCGTTCACCTGCTCCAAGTGTGGGAAGGGATTTAGTCAGTCATCCCACCTTCTGACACACCAGAGACTTCACACTGAAGAGAGGCCATTCAGTTTCTCTCACTGTGGGAAGAGGTTCAGGCAGTCATCTCACCTCATTGAGCACCAGTGCATTCACACTGGGGAGAGGCCATTCACATGCTCCGTGTGTGGGAAGGGATTCAATCAGTCATCCAACCTGCTGACACACCAGCGAGCTCACACTGGGGTGAGGCCGTTCACCTGCTCAGTGTGTGAGAAGGGATTCAATCAGTCATGCAACCTGCTGAGACACCAGCAAGTTCACAAGTGACTGCAGAGGTTCGATTCTGCTGTTATTGCTGCTGTTAATCACATCCAGGACTGAACCATGTTCATTCTGACAGTTGGGGTTTGTTTCTGCTGATGTTAATAACCACTATAACTGGGCTGGATTTTAATATTCTGGATATATAGCTGATTGAGTTGTCGGGGCTGCAGTGTCCCTTTAAGTACTGCTGTCTGAACTTTCCCCTTAATTTCTGATGAGTGTTCCTGAAATATTTTACAATAAAATTATGAACTTTTACTTCAATCGTATATTAATCTTTGCTATAAAATCTACAATTCATTGTCTGAAAGATTCCATTGATTATCATCTCCAATTAGAAAGTGCTGATTAATCCTCGCTGACAACTCTTACTGACTTGCACATTACACACAGTGGCACCTCCATTATCCACCAGAAAGAAGGGGAATGGGAATTGGTGGAGAATCGAGACTCCCCAAATGTTGCCCCTCCCGTCTGCTACAGCAATCCCCTCGGCACGGGAATAGAGACAAGTCCAGTTATAGTGATGGGATGAGTTAAAGGTATTTACTCAGACGGGCGGAAGGTGGGAAGTGATTTTCCATGGGGATTGGTGCTGGGACCACTGTTGTTCACCATTTACATGAATGATTTGGACTTGGGAATCAGAAGTACAATTTCAAAATTTGCTGATGACACTAAATTGGGGGGTGTAGTTAATACTGAGGAAGACTGTGATAGCATCCTTGTAGAATTATTCAGTTGTGTTCAGTAAATAGCACCATCTTTTAATTTGCTTTGACTGATCACATCACTATATAGTTATGTGAAAAACAGAAATCATTAAAAGCTCCCAATTTCAGAATTGTCAGATTCAAACTCAACTTCTTCCAAGTATAATCTAAAATTTCAAAAATTGTAATGGATGTAGGCGAGATATTAGGACTGTTGTCTAACACAATCCAAACACAGTGACACACAGACAGATGGGCAGGTGTAGCTTCACAGCAAATCCTTTCAAGCCTCAGTAAAAAGTGGCAGACTGGCAATCCATTGTTCACTAATGGAGTTGTGATCTTTGTAAATTAAGAAATGGAAATGTGTCAAAGAGTTGATTAACAGAGTGGGGCATCATCTTCCTTTGATTTCTATTTCTGACACCAGGCAACAGGAAAAGGTCATTACAACACGACATAAACAGACTCTTCAGGTGTGAGACATCAGACTTCAGAACAACACGTCTGCCAGCTCTGGCTACAAACCCCAGTACAGTCAACCTTTCAGAAGCTGCAGCCCTGATTAAATGACTGGTAGTTTGACATGTCTAGTAGAGCTTTTGTATCAAAATAGAATAAATGTATTTGTGACACACACACAATTAATAATTCAATCACAATGTGATTGTGAGGATCGATTATCGCCTCTTGATACCTTCCGTGTCCAGCGGTCGAGGAAGATATCAAGTGAACCGGTGGACACCGCCTGCTCCCTCTCCAGGGCCACCCGGGCAGGGACAAGACCATGGGAGAGAGGCAGGCAGCCAGAGTGCCCCCCCCCATGGGCCCCACCCATCCTGGGCCTACAAATTGCTGTTTTTGCCAGGCCCAAGAGCAGGTCCAGGAGAAGATCCTTCGACTTACCCACCCCCTGCGCACCGGGCGGGCAAAGATTAGGAGCGTGGGGCTAAAGCGTACCCAAGAGTTGAGGAGCAGCCCCTTCCGGGAACTACATAGGGGCTGCAACCTCTCACACTGAATATATACACGGCCCGTGGACTCCTCTAGGCTGCAAAAAACACATCTGGCCTTGGAGTCCGGAAAGGAGCTTAAAATCTGTTGCACACGACATCTCCCTGCAACAGTCTCCACCCCAGATCCCCAATGGTGCTGGGAAGGTCTCCTGCATAGAGAGCCCTCCACTGGGGTACCTCGCCTCCGTCAGACAGCAAGGTGGCCCGCCCGTCTGATTGAGATTGGGCAATAAACAAAATTAATCTATAAATGACACAGAAACCCAAGTCCCCGGGTTCTCAGCCCTGGTGTGAAGTACGCTGGCCACCAACTTTCCATTACTAACTCGCACCTCAGGCCCCGCCCAGTCTGGTTGATTTACTAAATGTTTTCTAACTTGGGTTCAGGCCTGTCATTCTGAGGGAAACAAGGCCTCATTTATTGGTGTGTCCCACCCGAGCGGCTGTTAATGGCTTTAATAAACTGGCAGCAAGGCTTTTTTTAAAGGTGGAAAGAGGTGAAAAACGCCACTAGCGATGCCACAAAACTCACGGACAGAGAAATCCACTTCATCAGCGCCCCCGCCACAGGACTCAATATTCACCCCCTCCACCACTGGTGCACTGTGTCTGCAGTATGTACGGTCTACAAGATGACCACAGTCAGGCCGTGTGGAGTCAAGGGCCAGGCAGCAGAATGGATGGAAAGATTGCAACAAACTTCCCTTAACTCCAACCCTCTGATTTCTGTTTTGTAGCCAGCTTTCCATCCATTCTGCTGCCGGGCCCTTCACTCCACACGGCCTGACCTGGGTCATCTTGTCGATCTTACATACCGTTTATGGATAGCAAGCTGGTCACAAAACAGAAAACAGAGAGTAGGGGTTGGGAGCAGCTACTCAGACTGGCAAAAGGTGGGAAGTGGTGTTCCACAGGGAACGGTGCTGGGACCAGTTTTGTTCACCATTTACATAAACGATTTGGACTCGGGAATCAGAGGTACAATTTCAAAGTTTGTCAATGATACCAAATTGGGAGGTAGAGTTAATCCTGAGGAAGACAAAATGCAAGAAGACATTAATAAATTTCAGAATGGGTGTGTAATTGGCAAATGAATTTCACTGTAGATCAGTGTGAGGTGGTGTGTTAATGAATTTCACTGTAGATCAGTGTGAGGTGGTGTGTTTTGGTGGGAAGAATAAGGAGGCCACACACCATTTGGACAAGGGGGTGAAATTGGGTTGCTTTGTGCCTCCCGTGATATTCAGCGGTGGAGGTAGTCGGTAGCTCCCCGCGGCACTGCACCGCCGGCAATGATGTCATCGCCATGCACAGCACCCCGGCTGCAACCTTGGGTTGCAACCCCTGACCTATCGCCGGATGATGTGTCCGACAGGATCAGGGGTCATTCTTGCAGCCGCAGCAGCGCCACTTAAAGGGCAGGTGTCAGGCGGCAACTTTTTATTTTGGCCGACTGCCAGCACTTGCCCCCTTCCCCTTTCTTCTTTGGGGTGTCAGCCGTGATCGCTCAGCCTGGCGCTCCTCTTGATCCGACACCCCACTCCCCGGTGGTCCAGCAGGGCCCCGGTGTGCAGTGCTAGGCTCCTCCCGGTTAGTCAGGGAGGGAGGTCTGCTATGACGCGGTGCTATGTGCCGACGGGCATAGCGCTGTTACATGAAGTGCCGGGAAATTCACTGGTAGCGCCCCAAGAGGGAGGGGAGCGCTTCCAGTAGCACCCCGCCTCCTGCTTGGGGCGCTACCACTGAATTTAATGCACAGGGACGCTAACTTTTTTGGGGGCTAAAATTAGCCCCGGTGACATTAGCGACCCAAAGGGGGTGCCACCGAATTTCCCACTAAAAGTCTAAATGGGCCGGAGGAGCAGAGGGTTCCAGGGATACAGATACACAAATCACTAAAAGTAGCAACACAGGTTAATAAGGCCATTAAAAAAAAGCACTGGGTACATTCCTAAAGGAGCCTTCTGTTCCATGCCTAGGAGCTCTGAACCATGGCAGAGAGTGGCTGGGACACGTTTCTCACACGCCTCGAGATTAACCCGCACGGCAACTTTGCTGTCAGTGAAGAGAGAGAAGAAAGACCAGAGTGCCGTTTGCCCCTCAGGGTGGCCCTGAAGGACTGTGTCCAGGCTGGAGTTTTGTTCCCGCTGTATGTGATGCGCTATCAATAACTCAAAAGACTGAGATTAAGCGAGTAACTAACAGGCTTTTATTAACAAGAGAATGAAGGTGTGCCTCGAGTGGTCGACCGGTCCAGAATGCAGAGGGACTGTGGAGCAGTCACCTTTATACCTGGACTCATGGGAGGAGCCAGCCGAGACATGTATAGGCATGTACACAGTGGAATACAAACAGTGGTTTACCACATTCACCCCTTGTTTAAAATTGAGTCCGGCGGCGTGAAGTGTATTAAAAGTTAGTGTATTGGAGTCTCTCTGGAGGTCTTGTCTGCCGCTGTGATCGACGTGGCGACGGCAGCGGTAGTGAATCTTCCAGCGTCGAGTCCCGCGTAGGCTGGGGCACTGGTGTGTAGTCCTCGTAGGCGTCGAGCGGGTCGCAGGGCCCAGGCCTGCCGTCTGCTGGGGCTGGATATCGGATCATGGGGGGGGGTGGTAGTGGGTAGTGGGTTACTGCGGCCCCTGAAGGTGCGAGGTCTCGTATGGAGACTGCGTCCTCCCGCCCGTCCAGGTACGCAATGTAAGCATACTGGGGGTTGGCGTGGAGGAGGTCGACCCTCTCGACCAGGGGGTCCATTTCATGGGTCCTCACGTGTCTTCTCAGTAGGACAGGCCCTGGGGACGTCAGCCATGGCGGTAGCGATGTCCCCGATGTGGACTTCCTTGGGAAGACAAACATTTTCTCATGAGGGGTGGCGTTAGTGGCAGTGCAGAGCAGTGACCGAATAGAGTGGAGCGCATCGGGGAGCACATCCTGCCAGCGGGAGGTCGGAAGGCCCCTAGACTTTAAGGCTAGCAGGGCGGCCTTCCAAATTGTCGCATTCTCTCTTTCCACCTGTCCGTTCCCCCGGGGGTTGTAACTGGTGGTCCTGCTTGTGGCAATACCCCTAGCTAGCAGGTACTGACAGAGTTCGTCGCTCATAAACGATGAGCCCCGGTCGCTATGGATATAGCTGGGGAAGCCGAACAGGGTGAAGAGGTCGTTCAGACATTTAATGACCGTGGCACTGGTCATGTCCGGGCAGGGGATGGCAAACGGGAAATGGGAGTACTCATCAATAACGTTGAGGAAGTACACATTGCGGTCGGAGGAGGGGAGAGGCCCTTTAAAATCAATGCTCAGGCGCTCAAAGGGGCGAGTGGCTTTTATCAGGTGAGCCCTGTCTGGTCTATAAAAGTGCGGTTTGCACTCAGCGCAGACTTGGCAGTTCCTGGTCATGGTCCTGACCTCCTCAATAGAGTAAGGCAGGTTGCGGGCCTTGATGAAGTGGAAGAACCTGGTGACCCCCGGGTGGCAGAGGTCATTGTGGAGGGCCCACAGTCTATCGATCTGCGCGCTGGCACAGGTGCCACGCGATGGAGCATCCGGGGGTTCATTGAGCTTCCCGGGCCGGTACAAGATCTCGTAATTGTAGGTGGAAAGTTCGATTCTCCACCTCAAGATCGTGTCGGTTTTGATTTTGCCCCTCTGCTTGTTGTTAAACATAAAAGCAACTGAACGCTGGTCAGTGAGCAGGGTAAATCGTTTTCAAGCCAGGTAGTGCCTCCAATGACGCACGGCCTCCACAATAGCCTGGGCCTCCTTGTCAACAGCGGAGTGTCTGGTCTCCGGGCCCTGGAGGGTTCGTGACAAGAAGGCCACGGGTCTCCCCGCCTGATTAAGGGTAGCGGCCAGGGCAAAGTCGGACGCGTCGCTTTCCACCTGGAAGGGGATGGATTCGTCCACTGCGAGCATGGTGGCTTTGGCAATGTCTTCTTTGATACGGTGGAAGGCTAAGCGGGCCTCTGCCGTCAAGGGAAAAGAGGTGGACTTGATCAGTGGACGGGCCTTGTCCGCATAGTAGGGGACCCACTGGGCGTAATAGGAGAAAAACCCTAGGCACCTCTTCAGGGCCTTGAGGCAGTGGGGCAGTGGGAGTTCCATAAGGGGACGCATCCGGTCGGGGTCGGGACCGATGGCTCCGTGTTCCACAACACAGCCAAGGATGGCGAGGCGGGTTGTGCGGAATATGCACTTCTCCTTGTTATACGTCAGGTTCAGGAGTTGGGCGGTGCGGAGGAATTTTCGAGGTTTGCGTCATGGTCCTGCATGTCATGGCCGCAGATGGTCACATTGTCCAGATATGGGAAAGTGGCCTGCAACGCATTTTGATCGACCATCCGGTCCATCTCCCTTTGGAAGAAGGAGACCCCATTGGTGACGCCAAAGGGAACCCTAAGGAAGTGATAGAGGCGGCCGTTTGCCTCAAAAGGCAGTATACTGGCAGTCCTCAGGGCGGATAGGGAGCTGGTGGTACGCTGATTTCAGGTCAATGGTCGAGAAGACGCGGTACTGCGCAATCTGGTTGACCATATCAGCTATGGGGGGGGAGTGGGTAAGCATCCAGCAGGGTGTAGCGATTTATTGTCTGGCTGTATTCGATGACCAGGCGCTGCTTCTCGCCGGTCTTAACGACCACAACCTGGGCTCGCCAGGGGCTGGTGCTGCCCTCAATAATCCCCTCCTTCAGGAGCCGCTCCACTTCGGTTTTAATGAAAACCCTGTCCCCGGCACTGTATCGCCTGCTCTTTGTGGCGATGGGCTTACAGTCGGGGGTGAGGTTAGCAAACAGTGGGGGGGGGGTGACTCTGAGTGTGGAGAGGTTGCACCTGGTGCGCGGCGGGCAATTTTGAAGCTGCTGGCTGCGGACTGTGAGTGGGGGGAGTGGTCCACCGTACGCCATCGCAACACTTTTAAGGTGGCACTGAAAATCTAACCCCAGTAGAATGGAAGCGCAGAGGTCGGGCAGGACCAGAAGTTTAAAATTATCGTACACAATCCCATCTACTACGAGTGTCACCACGCAGTAGCCGCCAATGTCCGCCGACTGGGACTCGGAGGCATAGAAATCCGCTGGTGCGCAGGCAGGACTGGGAGAGAGCAACGCCGCACCGTGTCGGGGTGGATGAAGCTCTCCGTGCTCCCAGAGTCAAAAAGGCAGATTGTTTCGTGACCATTTACCTTAACCGGGCCAGTTGGTGCGGTCTCGCTTGGTCCAGCGTAACGGAGGCCAGCGTAGGGGTCGGTGTGTCGCTGCGGGTATCAGATGAGGCGGTGTTGGGGGCCTGTTGTGTCCCGGCTGTCGTCCAAGATGGCGGCGTCCATGATCCCCATGTGGCTGGAGGCGTCCAAAATGGCTGCTGTTCCGGTGGTTCGCACATTGCTGGGGAGGCCCAAGTTGGCGGCCCGCACAGCCCACACGCGGCGCTGCTGGGGATCGGGGTGGCTTTGGCTCTGCAGACGCTGGCGTAGTGTCCCTTCTTCCCGCAGCCCGAGCAGATCGCATTTTTCGCCGGGCAGCGCGCTCTGGGTTGTTTGGCCTGGCCACAGAAGTAGCATTTCTGGCCTTGGGGCACTGCTGTCTGGCCTTGGGACACTGCTGCGGTAGTTGGGCCGTTGCTAGGCTGTGGCTGGGGTGGCACGGCGCTATGAGACGGTCCTACCGTGTCCCAGGCTGTCGTTCCCCGCGGCGTCCACGGTGCAGAGGAGTAGGCATCCATACCCCGGTAGGCTGCGTCCAATGACAGTGCGAGTTCAGAGGCCTTGTTGAGATCGAGGTCACTCTGCTCCAACAGTCGCTGTCGGGTGTAATTGGACCTGTGGCCCGCTACAAAAGCGTCCCGGATAAGTTCCTCTGTGTACACGGCGGCCTTTACATCCTTACAACCACAGGCCCGGCCAAGCACAGACAGTGCCTGAAGGTATTCCTCAGTTGACTCCCCAGGAGGTGCCTAGCGTACACCTCGTTCACTGGGCGCGTGTACTGGTCCTTGAGGAGTTTGATAGCCTCCGCGTACGAGGTCGCGTCCTGGATGACCGAGTACACTCGGTGGTTCACTTTGGAGGTCAGGACATCCAGTTTGTCCTCGTCCGATTTGACCGTTGCAGCGGAGGCGATCAGGAATTTTTCAAAACACCTAAGCCAGTGAGTAAACTTGGTGGATGAGTCCTCCTCCCGATGATCTAAGTCCAGGCATGCTGGTGTGAGGATCTTCTCCATTATAAAAACCTTGTTAATAAAATTGATGCGCTATCAATAACTCAAAAGACTGAGATTAAGCGAGTAACTAACAGGCTTTTATTAACAAGAGAATGAAGTTGTGCCTCAAGTGGTCGACCGGTCCAGAATGCTGAGGGACTGTGGAGCAGTCACCTTTATACCTGGACTCGTGGGAGGAGCCAGCCGAGACATGTACAGGCATGTACACAGTGGAATACAAACAGTGGTTTACCACAACGATCCTCCCCCAGATTGTCCTTTCTGAGCTCTAGCCAGGTGATGCTAAACACTCAGCTGGAAAAGAAGAAAATCTAAACAATGTGTTTAAAACAAAGTTGATTTATTGGACATATATCCAGAATATTAATAACCCCTGTAACTGGGCTGGAGTTTAACATCAGCAGAAACAATCCCCACCTGTCAGAGTGAACATGGTTCAGTCCTGGATCTGATTAACAGCAGCAACAACAGAATCCAACCCCTGCAGTTACTTGTGAACTCGCTGGTGTGTCAGCAGGTTGGATGAACGAGTGAATCCCTTCCCACACACGGAGCAGGTGAACGGCCTCTCCCCAATGTGAGTGCGCTGGTGTGTCAGCAGGGTGGATGACACAATGAATCCCTTCCCACACACGGAGCAGGTGAACGGTCTCTCCCCAGTGTGAGCGCGCTGGTGTCTCAGCAGGGTGGATGACTGAGCGAATCCCTTCCCACACACGGAGCAGCTGAACGGCTTCTCCCCAGTGTGAACACGTTGATGGCATATCAGTTGCCCGGAACTTTTAAAGCACTTCCCACAGTCCGAACATTTAAAAGGTCTCTCCCCAGTGTGAACTCGCTGGTGTGTCAGCAGGTGGGACGATAGAGTGAATCCCTTCCCACACACGGAGCAGGTGAACGGCCTCTCCCCAGTGTGAGTGTGCTGGTGTACAGTGAGGTCAGATGAGTGCCTAAACCCAGTCCCGCAGTGCGAGCACCTGAACGGTCTCTCGTCAGTGTGAACACGTTGATGGCGTATCAGTTCCCCGGAACTTTTAAAGCACTTCCCACAGTCCGAGCATTTAAAAGGACGCTCCCCAGTGTGAACTCGCTGGTGTGTCAGCAGGTGGGATGACTGAGTGAATCCCTTCCCACACACGGAGCAGGTGAACGGCCTCTCCGCAGTGTGAGTGTGCTGGTGTACAGTGAGGTGAGATGACTGCCTAAACCCAGTCCCGCAGTGCGAGCACCTGAACGGTCTCTCATCAGTGTGAACACGTTGATGGCGTATCAGTTCCCCGGAACTTTTAAAGCACTTCCCACAGTCCGAGCATTTAAAAGGACTCTCCCCAGTGTGAACTCGCTGGTGTATCAGCAGGTGGGATGACTGAGTGAATCCCTTCCCACACTCAGAGCAGGTGAACGGCCTCTCCCTGGTGTGAACGGTGCTTTTTGCTTCCATCTTCAAAGGCCGATGATATTCAGTTCCTGATGAATCGAGTGACTGTCAGATCTTAACGTGATGTTTGGTTTGAGTTTCCCGTCTGCAAATCCTCCCCTTCTAATACCCTGTAAAATGAATTTATAACAGGGAGCGTGAGAGAGAACCCACTAAAGAGGCAGGTTGTGAAATTGAGCTCAATGAATCTGCTCATTTGTGGGGCCGGCACGAGAAAAAAGTGACCATGAAAGCTGCTGGATTGTCATAAAATCCGACTGGTTCACTAATGTCCCTCAGTGAAGGGAATCTGCCACCTGGTCTGGGCCTCTGGCCTCTATGGGAGGAGAGAGATAGAGAGAGGTGGGAGTGGGCGAAGGAGATGGACTTTATACATCTGCAACTCGACCAGAACTTTGACAGAACCTCCAAAACCCACAACCTCCAGCACCTAGAAGGACAAAGGCAGAAGGTGCATGGGAGCACCACCACCTCCAAGTTCTCCAAGTCACACACCATCCTGACTTGGACATATATCGCCGTTGCTACATCATCACTGGGTGAAAATCCTGGAACTCCTTACACAACAGCAATGTGGGAGTACCTTCACCACACGGACTGCAGCGGTTCAAGAAGGCGGCCCACCATCACCTTCTCAACGGGAAAATGGGGATTGGCAACATATTCTGGTCTTGCGAGCGACACCCACATCCCAAGAATGAATTAAAACAAATCTGCAGATGTAAACTGGATTAAAAGCCTCTACAGAAATACTTATTCCTAAAACAATACTCTTTTACATTGTAGGGACAGTGTCTGTGTAACAACCTAATCTCCCCCAGAATCCACCTCCCTTGAGTCTCACATTGGAAATTGTTGGGTCCTCCTGGGCTCAGAAGTACTGGGGGTTAAACCCAGCAGCTTCTCCTCCATCTCCACTCCAGCTCAAACAGAAGCAACAAAAAGACCTAAACAGGCGGCCAGGGACCTACCTTCCATCAGCCTGCAATAAAACTCTTCCCGACAGCTACTGACTAATGGCAGCCGCAGCGCCCACAATTCACCGCGCCCCAGAAACCACTCTATCCAACTCGCTGATTTACCCGCTGAGAATGCACATGCTCCCCGGGGCCGCGGGCCATTCTGGGAGCCTGGCTCCTGTCCTTTGTCCAGAGTCGGACTTGGTGGAACCAGCTGATGAAACCGGGAAGCGGCGGCTCGGATGGGGGAGGCGCTGCACCCAGGGTTTCCTGGTGCCAGGGCCCTGGCCACACGTCCGCCGGGCCCGGCCGCTCTGATTCTGATTGAGGTTCTTGATGAGGCAACAGAGAGGGTTAATGAGGGCAATGCGGTTAACATGTTGTACATGGATTTCCGAAAGGCGTTCGACAAGTGCCACATAATAGGCTTGCCAGCAAAGTTGAAGCCCATGGAATAAAAGGGACAGTGGCAGCATGGATACGGAATTGGCAAAGTGACAGGAAACAGAGAGTAGTGGTGAACGGTTGTTTTTCAGACTGGAGGAAGGTATCCAGTGGTGTTCCCCAGGGGTCGGTACTAGGACCACTGCTTTTCTTGAGATAGAGATATCTATCTTCTATCTATCTATCTATCTATCTTCTATCTATCTATCTATCTATCTATCTTCTATCTATAAAAGGATACATCTGTCTGTCTGTCTATCCGGCTATACACTCTAAAGTTATAGAGCGTACCTACACGTGCGTTACATCAAAAGAAAGCTTGCGATTCCGGAACGGTCGTAAGCGTATTTACGTTTTGGCCGGACAAAAATTGCGCCCGCGGTATCCAAAAACCGTTCAAAATTCCGCTCATTAGCATTGAGTTACATCGAGGTCGACCAATCGTACGGTCCAGCGACCCGACGGTCGACCAATCGCGGCATGGCAGCGGCGGGTTCCTGGCGCGTGTGGGCGGGCCCTCCTAGAGTCGAGTGACAGGACGATTGACCAATCCTACGCTTCAGTGACCTGACGGTCGACCAATCGGTGCGTGTGTGGGCGGGCCATATCGTTCTGAACCGAGGTGAGTCGACGCTATCTTGATTCCAAACTTTTCATTTCTTTTTCCCGCTTTCTGCGTGCTTCTTTTCAAATCTACATTTCCACCAAAAAAAAAGTAGCTTTTAAAACACAAATTGTTTAAAAAAGTTAATTCATTTGTAAATCTTTTTTCTAACCTCTATAATTTTCCTACCTTTCACCGTTTTTCCAGGCAGGCCTCGAAGCCTGGGCGTCTGTTGCCCAGCCACGCCCGAGCTACGCACCGGCCATCCCGCTGGGCCCGATTCCGAACCAGCGGCCAGCCATCTTGGTAAAGGCTGGCTGGGCTCACTGCAAGCTCCTCACGCTGCACGGCGCACCTCCACACAGAGCGCAGCCAGAGGGAAGCGAGCAGGCTCGGGGGCGGGGGGGGGGGGGCGGGGCTCGGGAGGGGGAGCGGAGAGGGTTACTCCGGCAACCGGGCTCGCCAGCCGCAATCAGCCGTCTCAAGCCGCTCAGGCCCGGAGATCGGGAGGCGGAGAGTTACCAAGGCAACCAGGCCCGGCCAGCCGCAATCGGCCGTCTCAGGCCCGGCCTCGGAAGGGCAGGGCTCGGGCTCACCAGGGCACTGCGCTCGACATGTCAGTGCGTGGGGCGGCACGGAGCTCAGCGGAGCCATCGCCGGCAGAGGGGAGAGGGTCTGCTGGCTCCCCCCTCCCTTTCTCCCCCCCCTCCCTTCCTCCCCCCCCTTGGTGACCGGGAGGGGTCGCTGTGCCGGACTCAGTCCAAACCGTCGCTCCCTGTGCGCATGCGCGGACTATCGTCTGTCAATCAACCATCAGCCAGAAGAGGTCGCTGGCGAGACCAGTGAAGAAAGAAACACTTGCATTTCTATAGCGCCTTTCACCACCACCAGACGGCCCAAAGTGCTTTACAGCCAATCAAGTACTTTTGAAGTGTAGTCACTGTTGTAATGTAGGAAATGCGGCACACAGCAAGCTCCCACAAACAGCAATGTGATAATGACCAGATAATCTATCTTTTTGTTAAATCTGTTTCTCTCTCTACGGATGTTGCCTGGCCTGCTGAGTGTGTCCAGCATTTCCTGTTGTTATTTCAGATTTCCAGCATCCGCAGTATTTTGCTATTATCCTTTTGTTACATTGATTGAGGGATAAACATTTGCTAGGACACCGGGGATATTTCCCCTGCTCTTTCCCAACAAACCGTCCATATTCTCCTGTAGCCTGAGGCTTCCCTCCTCGCTATTTACCACTCCACCAATTTTCGTGTCATCTGCGAACTTACTGATCATACCTCCTACATTCATATCTAAATCATTAATGTACACTACAAACAGCAAAGGACCCAGACCCTGTAGTACACCACTGGACACAGGCTTCCAGTCACAAAAACAACCTTCGACCATCACCCTCTGCCTCCTGCCACTAAGCCAATTTTAGATCCAATGTGCCAAATTGCCCTGGATCCCATCGGCTCTTACCTTCTTGACCAGTCTCCCATGTGGGACTTTGTCAAAAGCCTTACTGAAGTCCATGTAGACTACATCAACTGGACTGCCCTCATCCACACAACTGGTCACCCCCATCAAAAAATTCAATCAAATTGGTTAGACATGATCTCCTCCCTGACAAAGCTATGCTGACTATCCTTGATTAATCCTTGCCTCTCCAAGTGGAGACTAATTCTGTCCCTCAGAACTTTATCCAATAATTTCCCTACCATTTATGTTCGGCTCACTGGCCTGTAATTCCCTGATTTATCCCTACTACTACCCTTCTTGAATAATGGTACTACGTTAGCTGTTCTCCAATCCTCTGGCACCTCCCCTGTGGCCAGAGAGGTTCTGAAAATTTGTGTCAGAGCCGCTGCAATCTCCTTCCTTGCCTCACACAGCAGGCTGGGATACATCTCATCTGGGCCTGGGGGTTTATCCACTTTTAAGCCTGCTAAAACCACTAGTACCTCCTCCCTCTCAATACTAATTTGTTCAAGTATATCACAATCCCCCTGCCTGATTTCTATGCCTGCATTGTCCTTATCCATAGTGAACACAGATGCAAAATATTTATTTAAAACCTCACCTATATCTTCTGGCTCTGCACACAGATTGCCACTTTGGTCCCGAATGGGCTCTACTCTTTCCCTGGTTATCCTCTTGCCCTTAATATACTAACAAAACACCTTGGGATTTTCCTTTATTTTGCCCGCCAGTGTTTTTTCATGACCCCTCTTCGCTCTCCTAATTTCTTTTTATAAGTACCCCCCTGCACTTTCTGTACTCCTCTAGGGCTTCCACTGCTTTTAGTCCTTTGTATCTGCCAAAAGCCACCCTTTTTTTCCTAATCCCTTCTTGTATGTCCATCTCCAGCACCGGTGTGTATCTGAGTCAATGGGCCTCTCTCTGACCATTCTCCCCAGTCCATCTCCAGGACCAGTGTGTATCTGAGTCAATGGGAATCTCTGACCTTTCTCCCCAGTCCATCTCCAGGACCAGTGTGTATCTGAGTCAATGAGACTCTCTCTGACCTTTCTCCCCAGTCCATCTCCAGGACCAGTGTGTATCTGAGTCAATGGGCCTCTCTCTGACCTTTCTCCCACGCCCCTCCCACTTTGCCCCAGGTTCCCAGAGATTGCCTGAGAGAGGCCGGCGCTGCTGTAAATGTCGGAGATTCTCTGATCCACACTCACCGCACCATCCGCCGCTCCTCAGTCCCGCCGCCATTTTATCTCCGTCCTCAAACCGGAGCCGCATCCGGGGACTGCGAGCAGCACCGCGCATGCGCACTGCGGCCACGCAGCGCGGGCTTAAAGTCCCTCACGGAGTCCGTCTCTTCTATTGGCTGCGACTCGTAGAATGACAGCTGCGCTCACCAATCGCAGCCCGCAACGCCTCGGGGCCCCGCCCACTGTGTTAAGGCCGCCGCCAGCTCCGGGGTCACGTGGCTCCTGATCGGCCGTTCAACCGCCTCAGCGCGCGGGTGAGGTCATAGCCCCGCCCACCCGCGAGCCCTTGTTGCCCAAGGTGCCGGCCGACTGCTGTCCCTTCTCCCCGGGCGGGCGGCTGTCCTTCCCCCGGGGGCAGACTCCTCTCTAACTCTGTTCTCCAACTGCTCCTCCCCGCTCCGGGCTGCGGCTTTTATAGCAGCCGCCGGCCCCGCCCAGCCCAGCCGCGCCTTCTGATTGGCTGAAAACCCGGCAAGTCTCCGCCTCTGATTGGCGCGTTTTTCAATCCGCTCCAACCTCGGACACCAACGAAAAAGGCGGCTTATAGAATAAGAGCTCGTCTGTGAATCAGACTCGTTATTGTTAAAGTGATGGCCCTCTGTGGGACTGAATATTAACCAGTTATTAAAATCATTGCATCTGTGGGACTGAATATTAACCAGTTATTAAAATCATTGCATCTGTGGGACTGAATAATAATCATTATTGTTAAAATCATTGCATCTGTGGGATTGAATAATAATCATTATTTTTTAAATTATTGCATCTGTGGGATTGAATAACAATCATTATTGTTAAAATCATTGCATCTGTGGGATTGAATAATAATCATTATTTTTTAAATTATTGCATCTGTGGGATTGAATAACAATCATTATTGTTAAAATCATTGCATCTGTGGGATTGAATAATAATCATTATTTTTTAAATTATTGCATCTGTGGGATTGAATAATAATCATTATTGTTTAAATCATTGCATCTGTGGGATTGAATAATAATCATTATTGTTTAAATTATTGCATCTGTGGGATTGAATAATAATCATTATTGTTTAAATTATTGCATCTGTGGGATTGAGTAATAATCATTATTGTTTAAATTATTGCATCTGTGGGATTGAATAATAATCGTTAAAATTATGGTATCTGGGACTGAATAATAATTAAAACTATGGCATTTGTGAGACTAAATAATAATCATTACTGCTAAAGATTGTCATCTGTGGGACTGAATAATCATTTTAATTAAAATTATAGCATCTGTGGGACTGAATAATCATTAAAATGGCATCTGTGAGACTGAATAATTCATTATTAAATTCTGAATTATGGCAAATTGATCCTTTACACACATACACATACACATACACATAATCCCCACAGTGCAGATAGAGGCCATTTCGGCCCATCGAGCCTGCACCGACACATATCCCACCCTATCCCTGTAACCCCACGTATTTAATCCCCCTAACATTAAGGGTCAATTTATCATAGCCAACTCAACCTTTAAAATTACTGGTTCCTGAATTGACAGATTTATTTTCATTTTAGCTTTTCAGCGACCCGCTTATAAATGAGTGCTTTGTACAAAACAGGGCAGTGACAATGCATCATTTTGTTATATATTTGTTAAATTTCAATCTATTTTAAATTAACGATATACTGTATTACAAAAACACACCAGCAAAATCTGACCATATGACAAAAAAATGAAAGTGAGGGTTAAATAAAGAAAGGATGATAAAACATTTTTTTAAAGAGTTTCATTCTTTATGCTGTCCATATTTCAAATGTCATTAGTCAAATGAAAATAAATAGTCCCTTCTGGATCTGGTGAGTGTCTCTGAAAATAGCCTTTGGGTTGAGTTTTTAAGGTGGGAGGAACGAGAGGCTTTATTTGCAGCTGGTGTATTTGGTGACAGTTTTTGTCCCCTCCGAGACGGCGTGCTTGGCCAGTTCCCCGGGCAGCAGGAGGCGGACGGCGGTCTGGATCTCCCGGCCGGGAGGAGATGGTCCGGCGTGCTTGGCCAGTTCCCCGGGCAGCAGGAGGCGGACGGCGGTCTGGATCTCCCGGGAGGGAGGAGATGGTCCGGCGTGCTTGGCCAGTTCCCCGGGCAGCAGGAGGCGGACGGCGGTCTGGATCTCCCGGCCGGGAGGAGATGGTCCGGCGTGCTTGGCCAGTTCCCCCCGGGCAGCAGGAGGCGGACGGCGGTCTGGATCTCCCGGGAGGGAGGAGATGGTCCGGCGTGCTTGGCCAGTACCCCGGGCAGCAGGAGGCGGACGGCGGTCTGGATCTCCCGGCCGGGAGGAGATGGTCCGGCGTGCTTGGCCAGTTCCCCGGGCAGCAGGAGGCGGACGGCGGTCTGGATCTCCCGGCCGGGAGGAGATGGTCCGGCGTGCTTGGCCAGTTCACCCCGGGCAGCAGGAGGCGGACGGCGGTCTGGATCTCCCGGGAGGGAGGAGATGGTCCGGCGTGCTTGGCCAGTACCCCGGGCAGCAGGAGGCGGACGGCGGTCTGGATCTCCCGGCCGGGAGGAGATGGTCCGGCGTGCTTGGCCAGTTCCCCGGGCAGCAGGAGGCGGACGGCGGTCTGGATCTCCCGGCCGGGAGGAGATGGTCCGGCGTGCTTGGCCAGTTCCCCGGGCAGCAGGAGGCGGACGGCGGTCTGGATCTCCCGAGAGGGAGGAGATGGACTGGCGTGCTTGGCCAGTTCCCCGGGCAGCAGGAGGCGGACGGCGGTCTGGATCTCCCGGCCAGGAGGAGATGGTCTGGCGTTTGGTGCACTCTTTTGGTTGGTGCTTAAACAAATTGACTGTAAATTAACAAAAGTTCAAATAAAACTTAAACAAATCAAATTAAAATTTGGTGGTCCGGGTTGATGATGCACTCCAGTCCCCGCGGCGCCCACCGGTCGTGGAAGTACTCAAGCCTGCCGGCGGGCACCGCATGCTCCATCTCCAGGGCCACCCGGGCGCGAGCATGGCCGCGGAAGAGAGGCAGGCAATCTGGCTGGACGACCCCTTCGACCGCCCGCTGCCTGGACCAATTGATGGCTTTTTTAGCCGGGCCCAGGAGCAGGCCTACAAGGAGGTCCTCCAACCTGCCCGCTCCCCTCCGCACCGGGTGACCGTAGATCAAGAGCGTGGGACTGAAGTGCAACCAAAAATCGAGGAGCAGCCCCTTCAGGTAATGAAAGAGGGGCTGCAACCTCTCACACTCCATATATACGTGGAACACTGACTCCTCCAGGCATGGCGTTTGGTGTAATGGATCAGGCGGGAGGCCTCGCAGGACTCTGAGTGATTGATAGGGAATAAGGCGGACGTCGACCCTTTATACCAGAGGGGAGAAGAAGCTCTCCCGGTTTACCCTTACACAGTCATTCAGGTGAAATCTTCAGTTCGGGTGGATATAAGTCCCGTAGCAGTAATTGAAGAAGAAAAAGGTGTCTCCGTGTCCCAACCACCTTTGTAAGGATATGAAGGGATACGGAGCTAAGGTGGGTACATGGAGTTGAGGTACAGATCAGCCATGATCTAATTGAATGGCAGAGCAGACTGGAAGGGCTGAATGGCCAACTCCTGTTCCTATGTCACCAACATTTCACAACTCAGCCAACACCACCTAAAACAGATTGTCTGGCTGTTCCTTCATTGAAGAGTAATCTTAGGTTGTCAGGTGTTTTGGGATGTCCAGAGGATTTGAAAGGCACTATATAAATTGAAGTCGTGGCATGGGAGAGCTTGTAAACACCCGAGGGGTTTTGAATTCACAGGAGAGCGGATGTTTGAGAAGACCACATCCTATCAATAGCGATAATCAGAGGGCTGCCTACCGCAAGTTTGGGCAGAGATCATGCACATTAGATCTGCGGCCGCCGTGCCCAAGAAGACCCAGCAGGCAATAAGCAGCATTTTCATTTCAATGCGTTGATGCAGCAGGTCATGTCATTTAGATGTCGATGCTATTTTGTGGCCTTTGCCCCGTAGGTTCTATTAATTTCGGCCATGGTCGCGGAGCTGTACTTTTCAAAATAAACATTTGAAAGGATCACCTGCAACTTCCATTCTCAAGCGTTGTGTTCAATGTTGCTGATAGGTTGTGGGGCTACTCATCGATCTGGGTCTGCACAATCACACACTGGTTCTTGATGACCAAATTCTATTACCTGGGATGTTGGGAAGTCCCAACATTTCACCAGTACGTTGGAGACCACATTCTAAAATTCCATGTGTTTATCAGTGGGGCCACCTGGTTTATGGTGCCTAAATTTTAGTACCACGTTTTGTAGGAATTACGCCAGCGTTTTGGAGGTTGTATTCTGCGATACCATCCATTTTTTTACATTATAAAAATGTAAATTGGTGGTCTTGACAAAGACAATCTCAGCTCGGCTATTAAAAGTGTATCGGAAGCACACAATGGAAGCGAAAATAGCTCATTATTGTTGTTTCAACGTTGATTCTTACACATTCACGTGGCGAAGACGACTGACCTACCGAAATCGTGTCACTAACTAACAGAATTTAAATGCTATCTACAAGGCATCGCCACAACGGCAGGAGTTCATAAAGACGTTTGTAGTTTCACGATATGCCCATTGCAATAAATACTTGCAGTAACAATCATCAGCTGCACGGCAGGATTTGATTTCAACCATTTATAATTTTCAGATAGTCTCATTGCTGAAGCAAGAAATATAACAAAATGAACAATTTGAGGCAAAAGCTGCGGTTGCGGAGCTGGCTGAGGACTGTTGAAAGTGGTGCCCAGGCTGAGGACTCCTGGTCTTCCGATTCTCCCGCCCTACAATCTATCACAGCTCTGCTGCTCTCAATTTAACCCTTTAAAATAGGAGTTAAAAACCAATATTGGTTCATATATTGTATTATTCCTGGAAGGTATACTTCAGGAATTAAAACTCAATCGAATTTTTAATAATTTCCAGTATTGTAATGGGGAAATAATTGGTTTTCTATTTTTCAATAACATAGTAACATAGAGATAGGAACAGGAGTAGGCCATTCGGCCCTTCGAGCCTGCTCCGCCATTCAATGAGATCATGGCTGATCCTCGTCTGAGATCATAGCTGATCTTACCAGTTCAGTACCCCGTCCCCGCCTTTTCTCCGTAACCCTTAATCCCCTTAGCCTTCAGAAATATATCCCATTCTCTCTTGAAAATATTTATTGAATTAGCCTTCACAGCCCTCTGTGGCAGGGAATTCCATAGGCTCACCACTCTTTGAGTGAAGAAATTCTTCCTCATCTCTGTTTTAAATGATTTGCCTGCTATTTTTAGACTGTGGCCCCTGGTTCTGTGCTCCCTGGCCATTGGAAACATTCTCTCTGAATTCAGCCTGTCCAGGCCTGCCATAATTTTATATGTTTCGATGAGATCCCCTCTCAATCTTCTAAACTCCAGTGAGTACAAGCCCAAACTATTTAATCTCTCTTCGTAGGTCATTCCCGCCATTCCAGGTATCAGCCTGGTGAATCGCCGTTGCACTCTTTCCATGGCAAGAACATCCTTCCACAGATGGGGCGACCAAAACTGTACACAATACTCCAGATGCGGTCTCACCAGCACCTTGTACAGCTGTAGTAAGGTATCCCTATTCCTATACTCGAACCCCCTTGATATGAAGGCCAACATACCATTTGCCTTCTTAATCGCCTGTTGCACCTGCATGCTCTCCTTCAGTGACTGGTGCACAAGAACACCCAGGTCCCTCTGCACTTCCCCATCTCCCAATCTATTGCCATTTAGATAATAATCTACCCTCCTGTTTTTACCCCCAAAGTGGATAACCTCGCATTTATCCACATTATAGTGCATCTGCCACGTATCCGCCCATTCCCCCAACCTGTCCAAATCGCACTGTAGCCTCCTGACATCCTCATCAGAGCCCACCCCTCCTCCTAGTTTAGTGTCGTCAGCGAATTTGGAAATATTGCATCCAATTCCCTGATCCAGATCATTTATATATATTGTGAACAGCTGGGGTCCCAGGACAGATCCTTGCGGCACCCCGCTGGTCACTGCCTGCCACTCTGAAAACGAGCCGTTTATTCCAACTCTCTGTTTTCTATCCGCCAGCCAGTTCTCTATCCACGTTAATACTTTGCCCCCAATCCCATGAGCCTTAATTTTGCATGACAATCTTTTGTGTGGAACCTTATCGAAGGCTTTCTGGAAGTCAAGGTACACCACATCCACTGGCTCTCCCCCATCTATTTTACCAGTTACTTCCTCAAAAAATTCCAGCAGATTAGTCAAACACGATTTACCCTTTGTAAATCCATGTTGACTCTGTCCGATCCTTTCCCCATTTGTCAAGTGCTCTGCTATTTTATCCTTAATAATGGACTCTAGCATTTTGCCCACAACCGATGTAAGGCTTACTGGTCTATAATTCCCTGCTTTCTCTCTACCCCCCTTTTTAAATATTGGGGTAACATTAGCTACCCTCCAATCCACGGGTACTGTTCCCGAGTCAATGGAGTTCCGGAAGATGATCCTTAGAGCATCTGCTATCTCCAGGGCCACCTCCTTAAGTACCCTAGGATGTAGTTTATCAGGCCCCGGGGATTTGTCGGCCTTCAGTCCCCTCAACTTACCCAACACCATATCCCTAGAGATACTAATTTCTGTCAGCTCCTCCCTCTCATTAGTCCCTATGTTTGCCGATATTCCTGGGAGGTTATTTGTGTCCTCCTTTGTGAATACAGAACCAAAGTATGAGTTTAATTGGTCTGCCATTTCCTTATTCTCCATTATATATTCTCCCGAATCGGACTGCAGGGGACCGACTTGGGATTTTACCAGTCTTTTCCTCCTGATATACCGATAAAAGCTTTTGCAGTCTGTCTTTATTTTTGCTGCAAGTTTACTTTCGTATTCTATTTTCCCCTTCCTGATTAATCCCTTTGTCCTCTTCTGCTGTATCCTGTACTGCCCCCAATCTTCCGGTCTGGTGCTTTTTTTTGCCAGTTGATATGCCCTTTTTTTTGATTTTATGCTGTCCCTAATTTCCCTCGTTATCCACGGTTGAGTCACCTTTTTAGGTTTATTTTTATGCCAAACCGGTATAAACATGTTCTGGAATTCTTCCATTCTATCTTTGAATGCTTGCCATTGTCTATCCACTGTCAATCCCCCCAGAAACACCACCCAATCAATCTTACCCAATTCCCGTCTCATACCCTCGTAATTTCCTTTATTTAAGTTCTGGACCTTAGGATGATTTTGGTCTTATACCATCGGGCCAATTGCAATGTTCCTTTTTTCACACACCCAACCCTCCGGTCCGGCTCTTTGTGAATGTTTTTTGTGGCTCTGATAAGTGCTGTTTGATATTGAAGGTATTCATCCTCTGATTGGTCTCCCCTTCAGGAGCTGTCCTCTTGCTCTGAGCAAACTTGGCTTTCTTTCTCCGAAAGGGAGGTCTCCTCCTGAGCGGAGGTTTGGTCCGCTTCCTGCTCCGGTTGTTTGGCCAGCTTTCTCGGCTTTGCACGCTGGCGTTTGCCTTTCCCTTCGGCCCTGGCCGCCTTCCTGCCCTTGGGTTTGCGGGCGGTGGCCCTCCTCGCCCCCTTCCTGGTGGCGCCCTGTTTCTTGGCCTTCCTGGGTGAGCCTCTGCTCCTGGGCGCCGCTTTCCTGACCACACCTTGCTTCATAAGAACATAAGAACATAAGAAATAGCAGGAGTAGGCCAATCGGCCCCTCGAGCCTGCTCCGCCATTCAATAAGATCATGGCTGATCTGATCCTAACTGCCAATCCACTATCACAGAACCATCTCCTGCATCTAACAGAATTAGACACACGAAATAGGAGCAGGATCAGGCTACACGGCCCCTGAGCCCGCTCCACTAACCACAGGGCGATGACCGATCCGAACCTAGACTCATGTCCAAATCCTCCTCCTCCTCCTCCTCCTTTCCCTGGCGGCGGCGACGGGCTCCCTCTTGGGTTTCTCCTCCTCCTCCCGGTCGCCCCACCTCTTGCTGAGCCTGAAGGAGCCCGAGGCACCGGTGCCGGTGGGCTGCAGCAGTGAGTCTTTGGTCACCAGGCTCCGGGCCGCCTGGTGGACCCACCAGTTGTTTCTGGCCACGTCAGAGCCGCGGCCCGAGAGGATCTTCTTGAGAGCCGAGAGCCCCCGGCACTCCTTGGTGTCCACCACCGGCTCCAGGAACTGCTGGGACACGGTGGCGCCGGGTCTCCTGGCCGGGGGTGCAGTCCTGGTCTTCCTCCTGGTGTTCCTGGCAGGGAGAGTGTCGGCCATGGCTTGGGCTGGGACCTGTTCTCTCTCTCTCTATCTCAGTATGTGTTGGGGGATGAAGAGTTTCCAGCAGCCAGCGCTATTTAACCAGGCGAACCAGACGCTGCAGAGCCAAAGGTCTCATCTCCTGAAAAATGCCCTCCAACAAAACACAAAACAAAGTCGCCTTCTTTCCAAAGCGTGTATCACCTCAGAGCGATGATATATCCCCAGAGACATTCTCTCTCGCTCTTTACGGAGGTCACTGACCATCATCAAAGACCCTACCCACCCCAGCCACAGTCTGTTCGCCCCCCTGCCATCTGGGAGACGCTACAGATGCATTCGCACCCGAACGACCAGATTTAGGAACAGCTTCTTTCCCAGGGCTGTCATCCTACTAAACTCTACTAATAAACTCTAAAGCCTGCACATCTGCCAATGCACTTTATTATGTTTATGTTTATGTATTACAAGCCAAATGAATGTTGAATGTTAAATGTCTTAATCTAAATGTACACTCTCAGGAGCCACAAGCCTACATTTCGTTGTACTGCACTTGTGCCCTAACAATGACAATAAAGTTGATTATTATTATTATTAAGTTCTTCTGAATCTTATGTTTTTTCATGTATCTTTAGCTCAACTCTCTGTAAAGACTTGAGCGTCTCTTCATCTCTTTCCCCCGTGAAACGTCTTGGGACGTGTTTGGACCTTAAATGTCATTTGTAAATGCGAGTTGTGCAGATTTCTTGATCTGGGGAAATGTGTCCGTCTTATCTCCTACTCCAAGTCGCGGTCTCAATGATTTCTTGTCTCCAAGTTCTCCCCTTCCCTGTACAAAACAAAGGTCTTCCTGAACCGAAATGTGGCGTCACTGAACATTAATGCTTGAGCTACCTCCCATTTTACCCGCTTTTTTCCACAATATTGGCGGTCCGGCAACATTGATCTTCGCTGTACTCCTGGGTTTCAATATCAAGAGTAAATTCTTCAACTGGCAGGGAAGAGCCTTGGTTTCAACCGAAATCCTTGTTCTCGGAGTTATTGAGCACCGATTGCCCCCTTCCCCATGAATTCCCCAATCTCTTCAGGGACTTATACTCAAAAGTAAGAAATGCGAATTAAAACAGCTTTCATAAATAGAACGCACCACATGTAGATGGATGAACCGGACGATTAATTTGGCAATTCATTGCATTAACATACAGCCTAACAGAAGTATTTGTTCAGGGGTCTCGGTTTTGTTTTATAGCTCCATTGTAAGGCTTTGTGAAGTGGCTCTTAAAAGAGCCGTTTGGTGATTTAATTGCAGGTTTTATTTTGGGAGGGGGACTCTACTTGGAGCTGGTGTATTTGGTGACCGCCTTGGTCCCCTCCGAGACGGCGTGCTTGGCCAGTTCCCCGGGCAGCAGGAGACGGACAGCGGGCTGGATCTCCCGGGAGGAGATGGTCTGGTGTTTGGTGTAATGGATCAGGCGGGAGGCCTCGCAGGCGATGCGCTCGAAGATGTCGGTGACGAACGAGTTGATGACACTCATGACCTTGGAGGAGATGCCGGTGTCCGGTCGGGGTGGACCTGCTTCAGCACCTTGTAGATGTAGATGCTGTAACTCTGCTTCCTGCTCCTCCTGTGCTTCCTGTACCCTCTCCTGGTCATTTTCATGGCGGTTTTCTTTGAGCCCTTCTTGGAGACGGCGCCCTTGGCAGCGGCTGTGGTGGAACTGGTGGAAACAGCAGCAGCAGTCGGCATGGCAAGCCCTTCAATTCCTTCTCCACCTCGACTGGTTAATAAAAACACAAAGCAACATAGAAATGGAGCCCGCAACCCCTCCTTTATATACAGCTTTATGCTAATCAAGGATGCCAAATTATCTATTCCAATTGGCTGAACCTTGACACACCACATGTTGTCTGCACAAATCACAGTCACCTATCAAGTTTTTTTTGCCAGAAGCCGCTGCCACGCAAGGAATGGGGAAACCTTAATTTGCTGGAGCAAAATCCCGAAGCTATCTATATATATATATAAAATCTCATACTCTCATGTGACACATCCACGGTAAATGTCTTATGCGAAATAAATTCATTCGAGCCACAACAATTCTGGAACTCCCCATAATATACAAGTTAGACGGGTCCCAGAAACTACAAAAGAGATTGTCTAAGAAAAAAATATATACGCTTAATCGCTTCTGTTTAAGAAAGGCCACTGCAATATTAGCTATTTACTAAAACCCTTATGGCATAGTACACAAATGCTGAACCTGAGGCAATTTATTTGGTATTTAAAAAGATTCTCGGGATGTAGGCATTGCTGGCAAGGCCAGCTTGTATTGCCCATCCTTAATCGCCCTTGAGAAGGAGGTGGTGAGCCGCCTCCTTGAACCGCTGCAGTCCGTGTGGTGAAGGTACTCCCACAGTGCTGTTAGGGAGGGCGTTCCAGGATTTTGACCCAGTGACGATGCAGGATCGGCGATATATTTCTAAGTCAGGATGGTGTGTGACTTGGAGGGGAACTTGGAGGTGGTGGTGTTCCCATGTGCCTGCCGCCCTTGTCCTTCTAGGTGGAAGAGGTCGCGGGTCTGGGAGATGCTGCCGAAGAAGCCTTGGCGAGTTGCTGCAGTGCATCTTGTCGATGGTCCACACTGGAGAGTATTCCATCACACTCCTGACTTGTGCCTTGTAGATGGTGGAAAGGCTTGGAGTCAGGAAGTGAGACACTCGCTGCAGAATACGCTGGAAACATGAGGTAAAGTAGGGCGACATGGATGATCGTATGGAGCAGAAACACCAACACAATTCCAACTCTTAATCCAATGACTACCAATCATTTCTGTGACTATTTTTTCTCCAACTCATTCTAGTCTGCAAGATGCTTCACGACGGCTGCAGCTGGTTGCAAAGGCTCCCGAGAGCTGGAGGACAACCGCCAGGATCATTCGAAGATTCTCGGGTTTATCGGCCGCAGCAATGATTTAAAAATAAAGATATTTATTGTATAATTCTGGAACAACCTCTTTCATCTGAAGGGTGTGGTGGCTCTGAAAAGAGCCTGTTGTTTTGGTTCACACGGGTAGTATTTCTGTTTTGGGTTTTCAGTCTTGGCCGCCGCCCGTGGGGCTGCTGCCGCCTTCTGGTCTCGGCAGCTCCCGGGCTTCCTGCCCCTGGAGGGGACCTGGGCCCCCGACGGCTCCCGGGTCGCCCGACCGGCTTCGCCCCCTGGCGGACCCCGCCCGCCCTCTTCTCGGCCTTTCTCCGGCGGCCGGCAGCGGCAGCAGGATCACCGGCCCCGGCCTCCTTCCTCCTCCGCCCCCTGGGCTTGTTCTTGGCCGGCCGGCCGCACCAGCGAGGCCTCGGTCACCAGGCTCCGCACCGCCTGCTTCACCCGCCAGTTGATGCGCGGCAGGTCGCAGCCGGCGGCCGACAGCGCCTGCTTGACGGCGGCCAGCGACAGGCCGCGCCGCTCCCTGGAAGCCGCCACCGCCTGCAGGATGTGGCCCGACACCGTGGGCCCGCCCGCCGGCCGCGCCTTGGGCTGGGCTCCTCCTCGTCCTGGCCTTGCAGCCTCGGGCCGGGCCTTTGGTCTGGTCGCCCGAAGCCATTTTATTTTTTCGCTCGCTCAGCGCCTCCCCCCCTCCTCCGGCTGCTCCGCGTTCCTCACCGCGCCGAGTCCAGCTGCTCCGCTCAGCGCCTCCCCCCCTCCTCCGGCTGCTCCGCGCTCCTCACCGCGCCGAGTCCCGCTGCTCCGTTCAGCGCCTCCCCCCCTCCTCCGGCTGCTCCGCGCTCCTCACCGCGCCGAGTCCTGCTGCTCCGCTCAGCGCCTCCCCCCCTCCTCCGGCTGCTCCGCGCTCCTCACCGCGCCGAGTCCTGCTGCTCCGCTCAGCGCCTCCCCCCCTCCTCCGGCTGCTCCGCGCTCCTCACCGCGCCGAGTCCCGCTGCTCCGCTCAGCGCCTCCCCCCCTCCTCCGGCTGCTCCGCGCTCCTCACCGCGCCGAGTCCAGCTGCCGAGCGGCGGCCGCGCCTTTTGTAAGCTCAAGGCGGACGGTCCAGAGGCAACTCCTCCACCGGGACCCGGCGCGTGGCCGAGCGCCGCCTGCGACTCTTTCTGTGTGAGTGCGAGCGTGAAAAGATTTGGTTTCATTCTTCAAACCTTCAACCCCTCCCTCTCCCTAGGCGGCTGCATCCCATTTTGTTGCATTCTTCAAACCTTCAACCCCTCGCTCTCCCGAGGTGGCTGGATCCCATTTTGTTGCATTCTTCAAACCTTCAACCCCTCCCTCTCCCGAGGTGGGTGCATCCCTTTTGGTTGCATTCTTCAAACCTACAACCCCTCCCTCTCCCGAGGTGGGTGCATCCCTTTTGGTTGCATTCTTCAAACCTTCAACCCCTCGCTCTCTCGAGGCGGCTACATCCCATTTTGTTGCATTCTTCAAACCTTCAACCTCCCAAGGCGGGTGCATCCATGACATTAACCATGCGAACTAAACTTTGAATTCGGGCTTGCCTTACACCGATGACTCCCCCTGGAGATGGAGCACGCGGTGTCCGCCGGCACGCTTGAGTATTTCCGCGACCGGTGGGCGCTGCGGGGACTGGAGTGCATCATCAACCCGGCCAACACAATTTTAATTTGATTTTAAGTTTCATTTGAAGTTTGTTTAATTTACAGTTAAATTTGTTTACATACCCAATAAAAGAGTACACCAATTACTCCCCCTGGAGATGGAGCACGCGGTGTCCGCCGGCACGCTTGAGGCATTCCGCGACTGGTGGGCGCTGCGGGGACTGGAGTGATTTATCAGCCCAGACAATCAAATTTTAATTTAATTTGTTAAGTTTTATTTAAAGTTTTATTAATTTACAGGCATTTTGTTTAAGTACCCAATCAAAAGAGTACACCGATTACTCCCCAGATAACGAAGCAGTCCCTGCCCGCCTGCAGCAAGACCTGGACAACATTCAGGATTGGGCTGATAATTGACAAGTGCCAGACAATGACCAGCTCCAACAAGAGAGAGAGCCTAGCCACCTCCCCTTGACATGCAATGGGACTGCATTCTTCAAACCTACAACCCAACACCCACCTCCCCTCAATGGGCAGGTGCATCAAATTTGGCTGCATTCTTCAAACTTTCAATACCCCCCTCCCCCTCCCTGGGCAGGTGCATCCGATCTGGTTGCGCTCTTCAAACTTTGAATTTGGGCTTGTCTTACACCAATTACTCCTCAGGCAATGAAGCAGTCCTTGCCCGCATGCAGGGAAACCTGGACAGCATTCAGGCTTCGGCTGGTAAGTGGCTCGTAACATTCGCAACTCACAAGTTTCAGGCAATGACCATTTCCAACAAGAGAGAGTCTAGCCACCTCCCCTTGACATTCAATGGGATTATCATCATGTCACAGCTCAAGGGCAATTAGGGATGGGCAATAAATGCCGGCCTTATCAGTGATGCCCACATCCCATGAATGAATAATAAAAAAAGGCTGAACCATATTTTAAAACACGTCACAACAGAATTAAACAGCCTATTACTCAGCATACAGCAAACAAAGTCTATTTAACAAAGTACAGGAAACATAACTCATGACCGAAACTACAGCAAAGTCTCCCGATAATAGTGAGTTTATTTCTCCAATGAAATGCCGTGAGTGGAGGATAGTTCCATAATAGAAATGATATGCTTAAAATTAATCCCAGTCATTTACAGCTGTGTGCTCTCCAGGCATGATTGATGCAGGTATTTCCAAATCATCTCCATTCTGCCTGGTGCTTGAAATATCACTATATGCAGTCATGTGAAAATCGTGTTTCCTACATTACAACAGCGACTGCACTTCAAAATACTTCATTGGCTGTACAGCGCTTTGAGACATCCTGAGGTGGTGAAAGGTGCTGAGGACGGTGTCAGGGATGCTTAAGTCCACTCCAACTGAACTTGCTCCCGGTGCAGTCCCACATTGCCTCGCCTGCCATTCACCACGATGCCACCGTGCTCCATGAGATGGAAGAAATCATGAGCAACGTTGACCTTCCCATTCACAAAGACTGGATAAACCCACCACGAAGGCGCTGAAAGTTGCACCGGCCATTCTGGGAAACAGCAGCCACTTTTGATGCAGCTGGTATCGACCCACTATCCAGATGGACAGATTCGTGGATGCATGCAACATAAAGAACCGACACCTCATCGCTGACTCAACAGCAGAGGCCCCTGGCTTTGACCTCGCTCAAAGACAGCGGACAGCGCTCAACCCAATCCGCACAGGACATGGACGCTGCGGCCAGCCGCTCCACAAGTGGAAGATGAGGGACGACCCGATGTGCGACTGTGGCCATGAGTCCCAGACCATGGAACACATCACACATGCCCACTAAAGATCTGTTGTGGGAGGCACCTCATTTCTCCGCTCGGCATCTCAGGAGGCCATCGGATGGATGGCCAAACTAGACATCCCATCATAAGCTTTACCCATCAGACCAAAGCAGTAGTAATGCAAGTCTTTCTTTGTTTCTTTTTCCAGCAACAAATTATTTTGTTATTAATGCAAAAGGACTTTTATATCGGTGGACAACTGAGGCCATACTAAGACCAGAGGCGGAGACCGAGATCTGGTTCAATGGTCAATATAGAATCTACAGCACAGAAACAGACCATTTGGCCCAACTGTTCGATGCCGATGTTTATACTGCACATAAACCTCCTACCACTTGAATTGCCCCTTCCCACCCTAGCCCTCTATTCTGCACTGTACTACAGTGTCAGCTGTGGCTCAGTGGGCAGCACACTCGCCTCTGAGTCAGAAGGCTGTGGGTTCAAGTCCCACTCCAGAGACTTGAGCACATAAAACTAGGCTTGCAGTGCAGTGCAGTGCTGAGGGAGTGCGGCACTGTCGGAGGTGCCGTCTTTCAGATGAGACGTTAAAACCAAGGTCCTGTCTGCCCTCTTAGGTGGATGTAAAAGATCCCATGGCACTATTTCGAAGCAGAGCAGGAGAAGTTCTCTCTGGTGTCCTGGCCAATACTTATCCCTCAGCCATCATAACAAAAACAGATTATCTGGTTATTATCACGTTGCTGTTTGTGGGAGCTTGCTGTAGGCAAATTGGCTGCCACATTACAACAGTGACAACACTCCAAAAGTACTTCATTGGCTGTAAAGCGCTTTGAGATGTCCGGTGGTCATGAAAGGCGCTATATAAATGCAAGTCTTTCCTTCTTTAGTCCCTTCTCCCTCATGTATGCATCAAGCCTCACCTTAAATGCACCGGTGCTCTCTGCTTCAACCGTTCCATGTGGCAGCCAGTTCCACATTCTCACCACTCTCTGTGTCAAAATAATCCTCCTGAATTCCTTATTTGATCTGTTAGTGGCTCTCTAATGTTTAAGCCCACTTGTTCTGGACCCACAAGTGGAAACAATTTCTCCACATCCACCCCATAGAACCCCTTCCTAATTTGAAAGACCTTGATCGGGTCTCCTTGTAGTCATCACTTCTCCGGAGAAAAGAACCCCAGCCTGCTGATAGTTCCCGTGCTCTCGATTCTGGAAACATTCTTGTAAGTCTTTCCTGCAGTTTTTCCAATGCTTCAGTATCCTTTTTGTAATATGGATACAAGAACAGTACACAGTACTCCAGTGGTGGTCTAACCAAGGTTCTATATAAATTGGCATCTCTGCTTTTTTATTCAATTTCTCCAGCAATGAACCTCAGTAATTTATTTGTACTCTTTATGACCTTATCAAGGTGTGTTGCTTCAGTTAGCAATTTACGTACTGTATCTGTATTCCCAGGTATAAGTGGCCTCCTTATTCCACTTACCAAAATGAACCACCTCACACTTAGCTATAGTGAATTTCATTTGCCATTTATCTGCCCATTCTGCAAGCCTGTTTATATCGTCCTGTGTTTTGGTGTAGCTCCCCACATTATTAGCTCTACCACACCCCCCCCCAACCTCACCCCAATTTGGTATCAAATTGATCGATTTTTGTTAGGCAAAGTTATTAAGGGTCACGGGAACAAGGTTGGTAGAGGGGGTTGAGATACAGATCAGCCATGATCTCATTGAATGGCGGAACAGGCTCGAGGGGCTGAATGGCCTCCTCCTGTTCCTATATGCCAATCAACAAATTTCGACTCTAGATCTCCGATTTCTGAGTCTAAATCATTTATATATATATATCTATAAGGTGAACAACGGTGGTCCCTGTAGGACACCACTTCCCATTTTCTGCCAGTCCATGAAACGTCCCTTAACTTCTATCCTGTTTTATAGCCATCTTTGCTAAAATCACCAATGTTTAGAACGTAAAGGAGACTGGGGAAATTGTCCAATTTTGCATTTTTAGATTCATTATAGATTTTCATGACTACATAAGACCAGGTTAAAATTTGGTCGCAAACCAGTACAATGGAAGGATATGCTTTTAGTTCCAATTCTGCAATTGGAGCTTTTGCCCTGCCAAGCAATACACCTGGGCACTGAAGAAAGAAACCTGGCCTGTTTGTCCAGTTCTCCCCAGGCTGAAGATGCACGGCAGCCTTGATCTCCCTGGACGGAATGGTTGAGCGCTCGGTATAACAGGCCTAACGAAAAGCCTTGTTTGTGACAAGTTAAAAAAAACATGTGATTAAGTAAAGAAAGACTTGCATTTATATAGCGCCTTTCATGACCTCAGGATGTCCCAAAGCTCTTTGCAGCCAATGAAATACTTTTGAAGTGTAGTTACTGTTGCAGTGTTGGAAATGCAGCAGCCAATTTGCGCACAGCAAGCTCCCACAAACAGGCAATGTGATAAAGACCAGATAACCTGTTTTTGTTATGTTGATTGAGGGTTTAATATTGGCCAGGACACCGGGGATAACTCTCCTGCTCTTGTTCAAAACCGTCCCCCTTGGGATCTATTTACATCCACCTGAGAGAGCAGACGGGGCCTCGGTTTAACGTCTCATCTGAAAGACGGCCCCTCCGACAGTGCAGCGCTCCCTCAGCACTGCACTGGAGTGTCAGCCTAGATTGTGTGCTGATGTTTCTGGAGTGGGGACTCTGAACCCACAACCTTCTGATTCAAGAGGCAAGGGTGCTACCCACAGAGCCACAGCTGAAAGCAGGTCCCTCTCACAAATCACCCCTGCCCTTGCTGACCTACTTTGGCTCCTGGCTCCCTAACACCTCCAATTTAAAAGGAAAGGAATGCTGTATATTAATGCAAGAGGCTTTCAAAACAATAAAAAAAACAATTCAAGATTCCCATGGATTTGGAAGAAATTTCTAACTTAGGAGTGAACCTGCTTTGTTAGTTCATAAATGTCATAAGGCTCAGTCTGGGGGTTGAATCTGGCGAGGCTTCCTGTTATAGAAGTCATCCAATTTTCACTACATTAAATTCAACGGAATGAAAATCGGGCGGTTTATTTAACGGGCGGCCGATCCGCAACACCCGTTTTACGCCTGAGTGCTAAGGTGAAAATCTACCCCCTGGGTTTCTCCCCTTACTCTCCATCATGAATATCACCTACTTCCACCCCTGTGGCATCGCCTGCCTCCGCCCCTGCCTCAGACCATTTGCTGCTGAAAGTCGCATCCGTGCCTTTGTCGCCCCCCAGGCACGGCTATTCCAATGCTCTCCTGGGCAGCCTCCCTTCCTTCATCCTCGGCAAACTTCAGCTTATCCAAGACTCTGCTGCCCGTATCCTATCCCGCACCAGGTCCCGCTCACAAATCACCCCTGCTCTTCAAATCAAATCAAATCAACTTTTATTGTCATTGTTAGTGCACAAGTGCAGTACAACGAAATGTAGGCTTGCGGCTCCCGTGAGTATACATTTGGATTAAGACATTCAACATTCAACATACATTTGGCTTGTAGTATATTAACATAACATAACCATAATAAAGTGCATTGGCAGATGTGCAGGCATTAGAGTTTGTTAGTGGAGTTCAGTAGGATGACAGCCCTGGGAAAGAAGCTGTTCCTAAATCTGGTCATATGGGTGCGATTGCATCTGTAGCATCTCCCAGATGGCAGGAGGGTGAACAGACTGTGGCTGGGGTGGGTAGGGTCTTTGATGATGGACTGTGACCTCCGTAGAGAGCGTTTCTGGTATATGTGCTCTATGGTCGGTAGCCGGGTGCCGGTAATGCATTGGGCAGTTTTGACTACCCGCTGCAGGGCTTTCCAGTCATAGTAGCTACAGCTGCCATACCATACTGTGATACAGTTTGTCAGGATGCTCTCTATAGTGCAGCGGTAAAAGTTAGAGAGGATCAGGAGTGACAGGTTACATCCCTTCAGCCTCCTTAGGAAATATAGGCGCTGCTGGGCCTTCTTCACCAGAGAGGAGGTATTGAGGGACCAGGAGAGGTCTTCCGTGATGTAGACTCCGAGGAACTTAAAGCTGTCCACCACAGCCCCATTGATGTGGATGGGGGTGTGACTGTCGGCCGACATTGGCTCCTGGTTCTCTACCACTTCCAATTCCACAGGAAAGAAAGGAATATGCTGCATATTAACTTAAGAGGTGCACAAAACAACAACAATGTAGTAAAACGTCCCAAGGCGCTTCACAGGAGCGATTATCAAGCAAAATTTGACACCGAGCCACATAAGGAGAGATTAGGGTGGTTGGTCAAAGAGGGAGGTCTTTAGGAGTGTCTTAAAGGAGGAAAGAGAGGTCGCGAGATGGAGAGGTTTAGGGAAACAATGGAAAACAATTACTGAGAAATAGACCAGGAAATATTAATGTTGCATCCATAGACCTTCCTATCTAGCAAAGATTGATTAGTATTGTAAACCATAGTAATCACATGCAATTGGAAATATGGGGAGCTGGAGTAACATTTCTATTAGGAATGATTCCTAGTAGTCTTGTTTGTATATTGGCAAGTGGCTGTTTATTCTGTCATTTGCTCTTCTGATTAATTTTTGTGCTGGTAAAGCTGCTGATGGACAACGCACATACAGTGGCCCTTGCATTCTGAAACCCCTGGAGCTACTTTCTAAAGCAAAGGTTTCACCTCAGATCACAATTGGGATTTCACTGATTGCTGGTAGGTGCTCAAGTCTGAGGGTCAGGAGGACTCGGAGAGTAGCCATCTCCCAGTCATTATTATATTAAACCTTTGTGCTTATCAGCGATTACAACACTCTGTGAAAGAGGTGTCTAGGCTGCCTTCATCCAGGTTGCATCTAACTGAAGGCATCTCCCCACCCCCACCCTCCACCCCTGTTAACTTGTGAAAACCCGGGTGAACTGGAAACACCCCACAAAGGCGGAGGGGGGGGGGGGGAAGCAGTGGTACAATGGAAAAGTCATCTGCTGGAAGGACCGAAACATGTAATGGGAGATAAAAACTGGGAAGGACTTCAATAAAGCACAGCTGAAGGAGACAAAACTGTGTCCAAAACAAGGTCTGGCACAAGGAAGATCGATTCTATTTCTCTCTCTCTCTCTCCACAGGTGCTGCCCAACCTGCTGCGTATATTCCGTGCAGTTTCTGTTTTTATTTCAGGTTTGACAGCATTCGCAGTATTTTGCTTATCTCCCCCACGGGTGCAGTTCAATATCGGCTACTTGAGAAGGAACCAGGAGTCCTCATTTTCATCCTGACTCCGCCCATTTATGGGTTTCCAACCAGGTCCGCCAGCATTGTTTAAAAGGAGTGGGCGGCGCCGAAAACTCTTATTCCCAATTCAATTACTGGGGTTGTTTCTTTTGCAATAGCTTAAGTTTCAGTTATGACCGGCAGAGGGAAAGGGGGTAAGGGGCTGGGGAAAGGCGGAGTCAAGCGGCACAGCAAAGTCCTTCGTGACAACATCCAGGGCATCACCAAGCCCGCCATCCGCCGCCTGGCTCGGCGAGGCGGCGTCAAGCGCATCTCCGGTCTCATCTACGAAGAGACCCGGGGTGTGCTGAAGGTCTCCCTGGAGAACATCATCAGAGACTCGGTCACCTACACAGAACACGCGAAGCGCAGGACAGTCACTGCCCTGGACGTGGTGTACGCGCTGAAACACCAGGGGCGGACACTCTATGGATTCGGCGGTTGAAAAGATTAAAATAAAATTATGGATCTGAACCAAAGAAAAAAGGCTCTTTTAATAGCCACCCATTCAATCGACAAGAGGACTCTGAAATGTAAAAATTCTGGTAAACCTCACTGCGAGATTTGACAATGAGGGGCGTGGCAGGAGTAGGCACAGATAAGAACATAAGAAACAGGAACAGGAGTCGGCCATTTGGCCCTTCGAGCCTGCTCCGCCACCTCATCTCCACTTTCCTGAACTATCTCCTGATGCCCTTAATATTAAACAATCTATTTCTCTGTCTTGAATATACTCAACGACTGAGCCTCCTTAGCCCTCTGGGGTACAGAATTCCAAAGTTTCACAACCCTCTAGAGAAGACATTTCTCACCTCCGTCCTAAATGGCCGACCCCTTATTTTGAGACTAACCCCTGGTTCTAGAATCCCCAGCCAGGGGAAACATCCTCCCTGCATCTACCCTGTCAAGCCCTGTAAGACTTGTGTATGTTTCAATGAGATCACCTCTCAATCTTCTAAACTCTAGAGAATATAGGCCTAGTCTACTCAATCTCTCCTCAAAGGACAATCTCCCCATCCCAGGAATCAGTCTGGTGAACCTTTGTTGCACTCCCTCTATGGCAAGTATATCATTCCTTAGGTAAGGAGACCAAAACTGTACACAATATTCCAGGTGTGGTCTCACCAGGGCCCTATATAATTGCAGTAAGGCGTCTTTACTCTTATACTCAAATCCTCTTGTAATAAAGGCCAACATACCATTTGCTTTTCTAATTGTACCTGCATGTTAACTTGGAGTGATTCGTGTACAAGGACACCCAGGTCCCTCTGAACACCAGCATTTCCCAATCTCTCACCAATTAAAAAATACACTGCTTTTCTATTTTTCCTACCAAAGTGGATAACTTCACATTTCTCCGCATTATATTCCAGTTGCCATGTTCTTGCCCACTCACTTAGCCTGTCTATATCCCCTTGACACCTCTTTGCATCCTCCTCACAACTTACATTCCCACCCAGCTTTGTATCATCAGCAAACTTGGATATATTGGAGAAGGGAGTTGTTGCTCGGGGTCCTGCTGTATCCTTGCCATCCTACTGAGCCAGAGAGTGCAATCTCAGGCAGCCGCTGCAGTTTAGATGTGGCATTAACAGGGCAATCTTATGGCCCAGCAGAAGGAGGTAAAGAGTCATCTGTATCCAAGTAAACATTCAGTCACGTCCGTCAGGTCGCTTACGTTAAGTAGTTGGAGACGCGCTGGACACAGAGAAGCAGTGGGATAAGGATCATTAATTCATAATGAATCCTGTACTGTTTATTGGAATCACGTTTTCACTCTTACTGGGGCACATTTCTGTAGCAGGAAATGAATGGGATTGATATGTTTGATGGCCGGGGTTGGGTAGAGCATAATGGTGTGGATGGGTTTGGTGCATCAGTTTCGTTGGGAACATGAGTTCAGCAATGCTGGTGCTGAAATGACCTTTGAATGTCTAATTGAAATGGTTGTCCATTAGAAGTTGCTGGGCTTGTCTTCCTTGCCGCCAGTCTGGTGGAGCAGCCAGCCGTGAGCTCAGCCTCTGTCGATCCTGACTGTCCTTCCTGTCCCAACTACTGCATGGTGACGTGTCTTCTGAGAGCATAATTATGCACTGTGCAGCATACCACTATAATGGATACCTTTCTAGCGCTGTGCAATAGGACAGCCCCCACCCTCCACCCTCCCAGACCTGTTCAAGCAGCAGAATCTTTGCTTCAGCGTGACTATTGTATGTTTTATGTGTATCTTTGTCAAAGAATGTGCCTCTTTATATTTGATTTCAGGCGTGGTTTATGGATGAAATATCGAGTCATGCTGCTAACGATAATCCCAGGTCTCCATGATCCATCTGCCTAGTCTAGGTATTCCAACAACAACTTGCATTCATATAGTGCCTTTAATGTAGTAAAACGTCCTAAGACGTTTCACAGGAGAGTAATCAGACAAACATTGACACCGAGCCACATAGGGAGATATTAGGACAGAAAGACGGAGGTTTTAAGGAGCGTTTTAAAGGCGGAGAGAGAGAGGTAGAGAGGATTTAATTCCATTAAATAACGGTAGAAACATAGAAAAAACATAGAAACATAGAAGATAGGAGCAGGAGTAGGCCATTCGGCCCCTCGAGCCTGCTCCGCCATTCAATGAGATCATGGCAGATCATCCAAGCTCAGTACCCTGTCCCTGCCTTCTCCCCATATCCCTTGATCCCTTTAGTCTTAAGAAATATATCTAACTCTCGCTTGAATATATTTAATGAATTGGCCTCTACTGCCTTCTGTGGTAGAGAATTCCACAGGTTCACCACTCTCTGGGTGAAGAAATTCCTCCTCATCTCGGTCCTAAATGGCTTACCCCTTATCCATAGGCGGCGACCCCTGGTTCTGGACTCCCCGCCATCGGGAACAGCCTTCCTGCATCTAGTCTGTCTAGTCCTGTTAGAATTTTATACATTTCAATGAGATCTCCGCTCATTCTTCTAAACTCCAGCGAGGATAAGCCCAATTGACCCAATCTCTCCTCATATGTCATTCCTGCCATCCCAGGTATCAGTCTGGTGAATCTTCGCTGCACTCCCTCCATGGGAAGAACATCCTTCCTCAGATAAGGTGACCAAAACTGCACACAATACTCATGGTGTGGTTTCACCAAGGCCCTGTACAACTGCAGCATGACATTGTTGCTCCTGTATTCGAATCCTCTCGCTATGAAGGCCAACATACCATTTGCCTTCTTAACCCTCTGCTGCACCTGCATGCTTACCTTCAACGACTGGTGCACAAGGACACCCAGGTCTCATTGCACTTCCCCTTTTCCCAATCTATTGCCGTTCAGATAATAATCTGCCTTCCTGTTTTTTCCACCAAAGTGGATAACCTCACATTTATCCACATTATACTGCATCTGCCATGCATCTGCCCAATCGCCCAACCTGTCCAAATCACCCTGGAGTTTCTCGGCATCCTCCTCACAGCACACACGCCCACCTAGCTTTGTGTGTGTGTGGGGGAGGAGGTGGGGGGGGGGGGTGCGAATCCATGGAGGAATTTGAAAACAAGGATAAGATTTTTTAAATCGAAGCGTTGCTTAACTGGGAGCCTCTGTCGGTCAGCGGGCACAAGGGGTAATGGTTGAATGGGACTTGGTGCAAGTGCGGACACGGGCAGCAGAGTTTTGGATGACCTCAAGTTTACGTAGGGTGGAATGTGGGAGGCCGGCCAGGAGTGCGTTGGAATAGTCAAGTCTGGAGGTAACAAAGGCATGGATGAGGGTTTCAGCAGCAGATGAGCTCAGGCAGAGGCGGGGTCGGGTGATGTACCGGTGGCGGAAATAGGCGGGCTTAGTGCTGGCGTGGATATGTCGTCGGAAGCTCATCTGAGGGGGGTGGGGGTTCAAATATGACACCACAGTTGCGAACAGTCTGGCTCAGCCAGCTGCCCAGGGAGAGGGAGGGAGTCGGTGACGTGGGGATGCAGTTAGTGGCGGGGACCGGTCGTCCCAACATTCAGCTGGATCAATGTCGGGCAAGCAGTCTGCAATTTAACAGGGCAACTTATGGTACCAAAAATATATTTTTCAGCAGAAAATGCTGGAAATACTCAGCTGGCCAGGCAGCATCCGTGGAGAGAGAATCAGAGTTAACGTTTCAGGTCTGGGACCCTTCATCAAGTATTTCCAGCATTTTCTGTTGTTATTTCAGATTCCGCAGTATTTTCCTGTTGTAATATATTTTTCAAGCCGCAGCCATGTGGAGACTCTCCCCCACGTGCCTGAAACCAGCTGCAACACCATGAGCGTTTCTGATTGGCCAGTTGGCAGCCCTTGTTCCTAACTCACAATAGATACTTATGCGCTGGGTCACCAATAGGAATCCTTCACTTTCTGATTCCTTATTTGCATACGGCTAGCTATTAAATAGCGCGTCCGGGAGACTTTCTCCATCACAAACCCTCGCGTCCATTCACCAGGCCTGAAGCGGCGTCCAGGGGCCGAAGAAAGCGGCCCAAAGGCGACAAGAAGCGCAGGAAGACCAGGAAACAGAGTTACAGCATCTACATCTACAAGGTGCTGAAGCAGGTCCACCCCGACCCGACACCGGCATCTCATTTACAAGCGGGTCGCTGAAAAGCTAAAATGAAATTAAATCTGTCAATTCAGGAACCAGTAATTTTAAAGGATCAATTTGCCATAATTCACAATTTAATAATGAATTATTCAGTCTCACAGATGCCATTTTAATGATTATTCAGTACCACAGACGCTATAATTTTAATTAAAATGATTATTCAGTCCCACAGATGACAATCTTTAGCAGTAATGATTATTATTTAGTCTCACAAATGCCATAGTTTTAATTATTATTCAGTCCCAGATACCATAATTTTAATTATTATTCAATCCCACAGATGCAATTATTTGAACAATAATGATTATTATTCAATCCCACAGATGCAATAATTTAAACAATAATGATTATTATTCAATCCCACAGATGCAATAATTTAAACAATAATGATCATTATTCAATCCCACAGATGCAATATTTTAACAATAATGATTATTATTCAATCCACAGATGCAATAATTTAAACAATAATGATTATTATTCAATCCACAGATGCAATAATTTGAACAATAATGATTATTATTCAATCCCACAGGTGCAATAATTTAAACAATAATGATGATTATTCAATCCCACAGATGCAATGATTTTAACAATAATGATTATTATTCAGTCCCACAGATGCAATGATTTTAATAACTGGTTAATATTCAGTCCCACAGAGGGCCATCACTTTAACAATAACGAGTCTGATTCACAGACGAACTCTTATTCTATAAGCCGCCTTTTTCGTTGGTGTGGAGATGCCGGAGTTGGACTGGGGTGGACAAATGTAAGAAGTCACACAACACCAGGTTATAGTCCAACAGCTTTATTTGAAATCACAAGCTTTCGGAGCGCTGCTCCTTCTTCAGCAGCGCTCCGAAAGCTTGTGATTTCAAATAAAGCTGTTGGACTATAACCTGGTGTTGTGTGACTTCTTACATTTTTCGTTGGTGTCCGAGGTTGGAGCGGATTGAAAAACGCGCCAATCAGAGGCTGAGCTTTGCCGGGTTTTCAGCCAATCAGAAGGCTGGGCTGGGCTGGGCTGGCCGGGCCGGCGGCTGCTGTAAAAGCCGCAGCCCGGAGCGGGGAGGAGCAGTTGCAGAACAGAGTTCGAGAGGAGTCCACCCCCGGGGGAAGGACAGCCGCCGCCCGCCCGGGGAGAAGGGACAGCAGTCGGCCGGCACCTTGGGCAACAAGGGCTCGCCGGGGGGCGGGGCTATGACCTCACCCGCGCGCTGAGGCGGTTGAACGGCCGATCAGGAGCCACGTGACCCAGAGTGGGCGGGGCCCCCAGGCGTTGCGGGCTGCGATTGGTGAGCGTAGCTGTCAATCTACGAATCGCAGCCAATAGAAGAGACGGACTCCGTGAGGGACTTTAAGCGCGCGCTGTGTGGCCGCAGTGCGCATGCTCGGTGCTGCTCGCAGTCCCCGGATGAGGCTCCGGTTTGAGGAAGGAGATAAAATGGCGGCGGGACTGAGGAGCGGCGGATGGTGCGGTGAGTGTGGATCAGAGAATCTCCGACATTTACAGCAGCGCCGGCCTCTCTCAGGCAATCTCTGGGAACCTTGGGTCGAAGCGGGTGCCCAGGGGGAGGGGGGCGATTCTTGGGGCGAAGTGGACGCTTGGGTTGACGTGCGCTGCCTGCTTGTCTTCCGATTGCTCCCGGCAAAGAGACTCGGTGTTCGGCACCTTCCCGGATTCTTCTCCTCCACTTTGTGTGGTTTTGTGCCAGGGATTCCCAGGTGTCGGTGGGAATGTTGCACTTTTTCAAGGAGGCTTTGAGGGTGTCCTTGAAGTGTTTCCTCTGCCCACCTGGGGCTCTCTTGCCGTGCCGGAGCTCCGAGTAGAGCGCTTGTTCTGGGAGTCTCATATCGGGCATGCGGACAATGTGACCCGTCCATTGGCGCTGATCGAGCGTGGTCAAAGCTTTGATGCTGGGGATGTTGGCCGGAGCGAGAACACCGACATTGGTGCGCCTATCCTGCCAATGGATTTGCAGGATCTTGCGGAGGCAGCGTTGGTGGTACCTCTCCAGTGCTTTGAGGTGCCTGCTGTACATGGTCCATGTCTCTGAGGCATACAGCAGGGCGGGTATCACTGCTGCTCTGCAGACCATGAGCTTAGTGCGGGGTTTGAGGTCCTGGTCTTCAAACACTCTCTTCCTCAGGCGACCGAAGGCTGCACTGGCACACTAAAGGCGGTGTTGGACTTCGTCATCGACGTCTGTCCTTGTTGACAGTAGGCTCCCGAGGTATGGAAAGTGGTCCACGTTGTGAGACTATGCCCTGAGACTATGCCCCCTAGTTCTAGACACTCCAGCCCAGGGAAACAACCTCTCGGCATCTACCCTGTCAATACCCTTCAGAAACTTGCATGTTTCAATGAGATCACCTCTCATTCTTCTAAACTCCAGAGAGTATAGGCCGATTCTACACAATCTCTCCTCATAGGACAGCCCCCTCATCCCAGGAATCAATCTAGTGAACCTTCGATGCACCGCCTCCAAGGCAAGTATATCCTTCCTTAGATAAGAAGACCAAAACTGTGCACAGTACTCCAGGTGTGGTCTCGCCAAGGCCCTGTACAATTGTAGTAAGACTTCCTTACTCTTATACTCCAACCCCCTTGCAATAAAGGCCAACATGCCACTTGCCTTCCTTATTGCTTGCTGTACCTGAACGCTAGCTTTCTGTGTTCCTTGCACGAGGACACCCAAATCTCTCTGAACACCAACATTTGAAAGTTTCTCACTGTTTAAAAAAGATTCTGTTTTTCTATTCTTCCTACCAAAGTGAATAACCTCACATTTCCCTACATTACACTCCATCTGCCACCTTACTGCCCACTCACTTAGTCTATCTATATCCCTGTGCAGAGTCTTTGTGTTCTCCTCACAGCTTACTGTCCCACCTAGCTTTGTATCATCAGCAAACTTGGATACATTACACTCGGTCCCTTCATCTGGGTCATTAATATAGATTGTAAATAGCTGAGGCCCCAACACTGATCTTTGCGGCACCCCACTAGTTACAGCCTGCCAACCTCAAAAAGATCCATTTATCCCTACTCTCTTTTCTGTCTGTTAACCAATCCTTGATCTATGCTACTATATTACCCCAACCCCATGAGCCCTAATCTTGTGCAATAACCTTTTATGTGACACCTTATCGAATGCCTTTTGGAAATCCAAATATACTACATCCACTGGTTCCCCTTTATCTACCCTGCTAGTAACATCATCAAAAAACTCTAATAAATTTGCCAAACATGATTTCCCTTTCATAAAACCATGTTGACTCTGCCTAATCATGTTATGATTTTTCTAAGTGCCCTGATACCACTTCCTTAACAATGGATTCCAGTGTTTTCCGAATGACTGATGTCGGGCTAACTGGCCTGTAGTTCCCTGTTTTCTCTCTTCCCTCCTTTCTTGAATAGCGGTGTTACATTTGCGACCTTCCAATCTGCTGGGACCATTCCAGAATCTAGAATTTTGGAAGATCAAAACCAATGTATCCACTGTCTCTTCAGCCACCTCTTTTACAACCCTAGGATGTAGGCCGTCGGGTCCAGGGGATTTGTCGGTTTTCAGTCCTATTAGATTCTCTAGTACTTTTTCTCTACTTACAGGAAACTTTGTGCTATCCGGCACCCACGGGACCGAGCTGCTGCCGTTGCCTCAAAACTGCCGTACTCTCCAGAGTTAATGTTGAGAGATATGGAGATTCTTATCTCTGTATTTGACGGCAAACACTGTTGCTTAGCAACAGCTTCTAAACACTCGGGTGTGGCCTGCAAGCTCTGTATATGAAGCTGTTGCTATAGCTACAGACGTTGCACAGCTTGACTGTTCAAACAAAGCAACAACAAAAAAACAAACAAAAAGAATAAAAAACAGCGGCTGATTTTTGCCGGTGGCTCCAGATTGCTGGATAGCTCACCTCCGGATAGCACAAAGTTTCCTGTATATGAATTATGTTAAGTTCCTCACCCTCATTAGACCCTTGGTTCCCCACCATTTTTGGTATGCTTTTTGTGTCTTCTACTGTGAAGACAGATACAAAATACTTGTTTCACGTTTCTGCCATTTCCTTATTCCCCATAATAATTTCTCCTGTCTCAGCCTCTAAGGGACCAATGTTTACTTTTGCTACTCCCTTCCTACATACTTGTAGAAAATCTTACAATCTGCTTTTAGATTTCTTGCTAGTTTTCTGTCATTGCATTTTTTCCCTTTTTTTTAATCAATTTTTGGTCAATCTTTGCTGGTTTCTGAAACTCTCAATCCTCAGGCTTACTATTATTCTTTGCAACATTATAAGCTTCTTTCAATCTAATGCTATCCTTACCTTCTTTAGTTAGCCATGGTTGGATCACTTCCCGTGGAGTTTGTTTCTCAATGGAATGTATTTTAGTTGAGAATTATGAAATATTTCTTTAAATGCTAGCCACTGCTTATCTACCGCCATACCTTTTTTAATCTATTTTTCCAATCTACCTCAGCCAACTTGCCCCTCATACCTAATGTAATTGGCTTTATTTAAGTTTAAGACACTAGTTTCGGACTTAGGCAAGTCACTCTCAAAATTAATGTGAAGTTCTAACATATTATGATCACTCTGCCCCAGAGGATGCTTTACTATGAGATTGCTAATTAACCCTGTCTTATTACACAATACAAGTTCTAACATTGTTGGTTCCATGACATTTTGTTCCAGGAAACTGTCCCGAATGGATTCCATGAACCCGTCCTGCAGACTCTTGCTCCACAGCCCTGTAGGTTACGGCTCTTCAAGTGTACACCCAAGCACTTTTTAAATGTGCTGAGGGTCTCTGCCTCTACCATCCTTTATGACAGTGTGTTCCAGACCCCCACCACCCTTTGGGTGAAAAAAATTACATCTGCTCTGCACCCTCCAGTGGATGGACTGGGTAGAAAGGTCTTTACTAGCCGAGGCGCAGAATATAAGAGCTGGGAGGTAATGCGTGAACTGTATAGCTAGGCCGCAGCTAGAATACTGCGTGCAGTTCTGGTCAACACATTACAGGAAGGCTGTGATTGCATTACAGAGGGTGCAGAGGAGATTTACAGGGATTTTGCCTGGGCCGGGGAATTTTTGCTATGTGGAAAGATTGGATAGGCTGGGGATGTTTTCTTTGGAACAGAGAAGGCCAAGGGGAGACTCGATTGAGGTGTATCAAATTATTAGGGGCCGAGATAGAGTGGATAGGAAAGACCTATTTCCCTTAGCAGAAGGGTCAATAATCAGGGGGGCATAGATTTAAAGCAGATGGTCAAAGGGTTAGAGGGGTTTTGAGGTGAGTTTTTTACACCCAGAGGGTGGTGGAGGTCTGGAACTCACTGCCTGAAAGGGCGGTAGAGGCAGAGAACCTCATCCTGTTTAAAAACTGCTTGGATATGCACTTGAAGTGCCGTAAGCTACCAGGCTACGGACCAACTGCTGGAAAGTGGGATTAGAGTGGATAGATCTTTGTCAGCCGGCTCGGACAAGATGGGCCGAATGGCGGCCTTCTGTGTAGTAAATTTCTATGATTGTGTTACCCGGGGAGGATGGGCCCAGTGTGATCAGACAGTGTGTAACCCGGGGAGGATGGGTCCAGTGAGATCAGACTATGTTACCCGGGGAGGATGGGCCCAGTGTGATCAGACTGTGTGTTACCTGGGAAAGATGGCCCCAGCTTCGGTTTGCCTAAAGCACAGGGAAATTGTACATTTCTATCCAGAACTTTGGTGATTTGCTGGAAGCCCAGGCAGGTGTGGCGGGGATCTGAGACAAGGGACAACATCAGGCAGAAGCACTCGGACCCAAACTTTTATTTTTATTAAGCTGAAGAAAAGTCTACATTACATTACTTCACACTATTCATGTTGTTATTTTCAGTCCTGCCATAATTAGATCTCCCGGTGAGAGACTGAGTGATTGAGAAAGGTCCACAGCTGAGAGTAAACAGGGATTGCAGACTGAGGAACGACAGCAGGTGAACCAACACAGGATTGTGAGAGCACCAACTGGAGAGAACTCTTCCGATTCAAAGAGCTTCCAGAGATCGACTGGGGGAAAAGGTCAGAGAGAGTCCCATTGACTCAGATACACACTGGTCCTGGAGATGGACTGGGGAGAAAGGTCAGAGAGAGTCCCATTGACTCAGACACACACTGGTTCCTCCCTCCCTTCCATTTCCTGATTTACAGCTATTTCTGGGATGTTACTTGTATCCTCTATGGTGAAGACCGATACAAAATACCTGTACAATTCAACTGCCATCTCCTTATTTTCCATTTAAAATTCCCTGACACTTTTTTATCGGACCAACACTCACTTTGTTAAATCTTTTCTTTATTAAATATCAATAGAAGCTCTTGCTATCTGTTTTTATATTTCTAGCTAGCTTTCTCTCGTACTCTAATTTTTCTCCTTATTAATCTTTTAGTCACACTTTGTTTTTTATATTCTGTCCTATCTTCTGACCTGCCAGCCATCTTTGCACAATTATATGCTTTTTCTTTAAATTGGATGCTATTAATTTTTTTAGTTAACCATGGATGGTGGGTCCTCCCCTTGGAATTTTTCTTTCTCGTTGGAATGTGTATATTCTGTGTATTCTGAAATATCCCCTTAAATGTCTGCCACTGCATCTCTATTGACCTAGCCCTTAACCTAATTTGCCAGTTCACTTTAACTAGCTCTGCTTTCATGTCCTTGTAATTGCCCTTATTTAATTTTAAAATACTAGTCTTGGACCCACTCTTCTCTCCCTCAAACTGAAGGTAAAATTCAATCATATTATGATTGCTGCTACCTAGGGGCTCCTTCAGTATGAGGTCTTTAATCCTATCTCATTGCACAATACCAGGTCTAGTATAGTCTGCTCTCTGGTTGGCTCCAGAACGTGCTGTTGTAAGAAACTATCCTGAAAACATTCTATGAACTCCTCATTTAGGCTACCTTTGCCCATCTGATTTTTCCGGTCTCTATGTAGATTAAATCCCCCATGATTATTGCCATACCTTTCTGACAAGCTCCCATTATTTCTTCCTTTATACTCCATCCTACCGTGTGGTTACTGTTAGGGGGCCTGTACACCACTCTCACAAGTGACTTCTTGCCTTTATCATTTCTTATCTCTACCCAAACCGCTTCTACATCCTGGTTTCCTGAACTTAGGTCATCCCTCTATTGTGCTAATACCATCATTAATTAACAGAGCCACCCCTCCACGTTATCCTAGCTTTCTGTCCTTCCTAAATGTCACGTACTTTTCAATATTCAGGTCCCAATCTATGTCATCCTGCAGCCATGTTTCTGTAATGGCTATCGGATCATACTTATTTATTCCTATTTGTGCCATCAGTTCATCTGTTTTGTTTTGAATGCTACGTGCATTCAGATGCAGAGCCTTTAGTTTTGTCCTTTTATTTTTGTAACCTCTAGCCTTAACTGTTGATTTACTCTTAGATTTGTCCTCTCTATCCCTTCCTGTCACGGTCTGTTTATCATTTCCCATATTAATACCTTTCTCTATTGCCTTGTCTCTACTCTTTGATTTACCACATCTTCCCAAATTTGATCCCTTGCCCCCACTATTTAGTTTAAAACCCTCTCTACCGCCCTAGTTATATGACTCGCCAGAACACTGGTCCCAGCACGGTTCAAGTGAAGACCGTCCCAACGATACAGATCCCACTTTCCCCAGTGTGTGTGCCAGTGCCCCAGGAATCGAAACCCATTTCTCCCACACCAGTCTTTGATCCACGCATTCATCTCTCTAATTTGATTTACCCTATGCCAATTTGCTCGTGGCTTGGGTAATAATGCAGACATTATTACCCTTGAGGTTCTGCTTTTTAATTTAGCCCCTAGCTGCTCAGTCTCTCAGCAGAACCGCTTTCCTAGTTCTAACTGTGTCGTTGGTACCTACATGGACCACGACCATTGGCTCCTCCTCCTCCCACTGCAAGTTCCTCTCCAGCCCAGAGCAGATATCCTGAACCCTGGCACCAGGCAGGCAACACAGCCATCAGGACTCTCGCTCTTGGCCGCAGAGAACTGTATCTATCGTCCTGACTATGCTAGCCCTTATTACCACTATATTCCTATTAACTCCCCCCGCTTGAATCGCTTCCTGTACCTCGGTGCCACGGTCAGTTTGCTCATGCACCCTGCAGCCACCGCTTTCATCCATACAGGTCGCAAGAACCTCAAACCTGTTGGACAATTGCAAAGGCTGAGGCTCCCCCACCTCCTGGGTCCCCATACCTGCATCACTTTTAATTTAATTTGAATGAATTAAAGGGTAAGGCATGGCAGGAGAGCTCTGTGCCGTGGTATGCTACTCCTGCACTATGTGGGAAATCGGGGACACTTCCTGTGTCCCTGACGACCAGGTGTGCGGGAAGTGTATCCAGCTGCAGCTACTGACAGACCGCATTGCGGCGCTGGAGCTGCGAGTGGATATATACTGGAGCATTCGCGATGCTGAGGATGTCGTGGATAACACGTTTAGGGAGTTAGTCACACCGCAGGTAAAGGCTGCACAGGCAGGAAGAGAATGGGTGACCACCAGGCAGAGTAGTAGGCGCAGGCAGGTAGTGCAGGGGTCCCCTGTGACCATCCCCCTCTCACAGATATGCCGCTTTGGATATTGTTGGGGAGGATGGCTTATCAGGGGAAGGCAGCCGCAGCCACCTTCCTGGCACCGTGGGTGGTTCTGCTGCACAGGACGGGAGGAAAAAGAATGGGAGAGCTATAGTAATAGGGGATTCTATTGTAAGGGGAATAGATAGGCGTTTCTGCGGCCGCAAACGTGACTACAGGATGGTATGTTGCCTCCTGGTGCAAGGGTCAAGGATGTCTCAGAGCGGCTGCAGAACATTTTGGAAGGGGAGGGTGAACAGTCAATTGTTGTGGTGCATATAGGTACCAACGATATAGGTAAGAAAACGGGATGAGGTCCTAAAAGCTGAATATCGGGAGTTAGGAGGTAAATTTAAAAAATAGGACCTCCAAGGTAGTAATCTCAGGATTGCTACCAGTGCCACATGCTAGTCAGTGTAGAAATAGAAGGATATTTCAGATGAATACGTGGCTAGAGGAATGGTGCAAGGGGGAGGGATTCAAATTCCTGGGACATTGGAGCCGGTTCAGAGGGAGGTGGGACCAGTACGAACCGGACGGTTTGCACCTGGGCAGGACCGGGACCGATGTCCTGGGGGAGTGTTTGCTAGTGCTCTGGGGGAGGGTTTAAACTAAAATGGCAGGGGGTTGGGAACCTGAGCAGGGAGACCGAGGAAAGGGAAACCAGGATAGAAGCAAAAGACAGGAAGGAGAAAAACAAAGGTGGCGGTCAGAGAAATCATGGGTTTAAATCAAACAGCCACAGTAAATAATAATTCTAAAAGGTGTAAAAGTGTTAAAAAAACAAGCCTGAAGGCCTTGTGTCTTAATGCGAAGAGCATTCATAGAAACATAGAAACATAGAGATAGGAACAGGAGTAGGCCATTCGGCCCTTCGAGCCTGCTCCGCCATTCAATGAGATCATGGCTGATCTTCGTCTGAGATCTTAGCTGATCTTAACAGTTCAGTACCCCGTCCCCGCCTTTTCTCCGTAACCCTTAATCCCCTTAGCCTTCAGAAATATATCCAATTCTCTCTTGAAAATATTTATTGAATTAGCCTTCACAGCCCTCTGTGGCAGGGAATTCCACAGGCTCACCACTCTTTGAGTGAAGAAATTCTTCCTCATCTCTGTTTTAAATGATTTGCCCGCTATTTTTAGACTGTGGCCCCTGGTTCTGTGCTCCCCGGCCATTGGAAACATTCTCTCTGAATTCAGCCTGTCCAGGCCTGCCATAATTTTATATGTTTCGATGAGATCCCCTCTCAATCTTCTAAACTCCAGTGAGTACAAGCCCAAACTATTTAATCTCTCTTCGTAGGTCATTCCCGCCATTCCAGGTATCAGCCTGGTGAATCGCCGTTGCACTCTTTCCATGGCAAGAACATCCTTCCGCAGATGGGGCGACCAAAACTGTACACAATACTCCAGATGCGGTCTCACCAGCACCTTGTACAGCTGTAGTAAGGTATCCCTATTCCTATACTCGAACCCCCTTGATATGAAGGCCAACATACCATTTGCCTTCTTGATCGCCTGTTGCACCTGCATGCTCTCCTTCAGTGACTGGTGCACAAGAACACCCAGGTCCCTCTGCACTTCCCCATCTCCCAATCTATTGCCATTTAGATAATAATCTACCCTCCTGTTTTTACCCCCAAAGTGGATAACCTCGCATTTATCCACATTATAGTGCATCTGCCACGTATCTGCCCATTCCCCCAACCTGTCCAAATCGCACTGTAGCCTCCTGACATCCTCATCAGAGCCCACCCCTCCTCCTAGTTTAGTGTCGTCAGCGAACTTGGAAATATTGCATCCAATTCCCTGATCCAGATCATTTATATATATTGTGAACAGCTGGGGTCCCAGGACAGATCCCTGCGGCACCCCGCTGGTCACTGCCTGCCACTCCGAAAACGAGCCGTTTATTCCAACTCTCTGTTTTCTATCCGCCAGCCAGCTCTCCATCCACGCCAATACCTTGCCCCCAATCCCATGAGCCCTAATTTTGCATGATAATCTTTTGTGTGGAACCTTATCGAAGGCTTTCTGGAAGTCAAGGTACACCACATCCACTGGCTCTCCCCCATCTATTTTACCAGTTACTTCCTCAAAAAATTCCAGCAGATTAGTCAAACACGATTTACCCTTTGTAAATCCATGTTGACTCTGTCCGATCCTTTCCCCATTTGTCAAGTGCTCCGCTATTTTATCCTTAATAATGGACTCTAGCATTTTGCCCACAACCGATGTAAGGCTTACTGGTCTATAATTCCCTGCTTTCTCTCTACCCCCCTTTTTAAATATTGGGGTAACATTAGCTACCCTCCAATCCACGGGTACTGTTCCCGAGTCAATGGAGTTCCGGAAGATGATCCTTAGAGCATCTGCTATCTCCAGGGCCACCTCCTTAAGTACCCTAGGATGTAGTTTATCAGGCCCCGGGGATTTGTCGGCCTTCAGTCCCCTCAACTTACCCAACACCATATCCCTAGAGATACTAATTTCTGTCAGCTCCTCCCTCTCATTAGTCCCTATGTTTGCCGATATTCCTGGGAGGTTATTTGTGTCCTCCTTTGTGAATACAGAACCAAAGTATGAGTTTAATTGGTCTGCCATTTCCTTATTCTCCATTATATATTCTCCCGAATCGGACTGCAAGGGACCGACTTGGGATTTTACCAGTCTTTTCCTCCTGATATACCGATAAAAGCTTTTGCAGTCTGTCTTTATGTTTGCTGCAAGTTTACTTTCGTATTCTATTTTCCCCTTCCTGATTAATCCCTTTGTCCTCTTTTGCTGTATCTTGTACTGCCCCCAATCTTCCGGTCTGGTGCTTTTTTTTGCCAGTTGATATGCCCTTTTTTTTTATTTTATGCTGTCCCTAATTTCCCTCGTTATCCACGGTTGAGTCACCTTTTTAGGTTTATTTTTATGCCAAACCGGTATAAACATGTTCTGGAATTCTTCCATTCTATCTTTGAATGCTTGCCATTGTCTCTCCACTGTCAATCCCCCCAGAAACACCACCCAATCAATCTTACCCAATTCCCGTCTCATACCCTCGTAATTCCCTTTATTTAAGTTCTGGACCTTAGTCTCTGATTCAATTTCCTCACTCTCCATCTCGACTGAGAGCTCGATCATATTATGATCGCTCTGACCCAAGGGGCCTCGTACAAGAAGATTGCTGATAAGTCCCTTCTCATTGCACATTCGTAATAAGGTGGATGAATTAGCTGCGCAAATAGAGGTAAACGTATATGAGATGATTGGGATTATGGAACCATGGCTCCAGGGTGGCCAAGGCTGGGAACTCAACGTCCAGGGGTATTCAATATTCAGGAAAGATGGGCAAAAAGGAAAAGGAGGTGGGGTAGCATTGCTTTTTAAAGAGATTAACACAATTGAAAGAAAGGATATTCGCTCTGATGATGTGGAATCTGTATGGGCAGAGCTGAGAAATACCAAGGGGCAGAAAACGTTAGTGGGAGTGTTATACAGACCTTCAAACAGTAATGCGGAGGTTGGGGATGGCATTAAATGGGAAATTAGAGACGCGTGCAATAATGGCACAGCAGTTATCATGGGTGACTTTAATCTACATATAGATTGGGCTAACCAAATTAGTAACCATACTATGGAGGAGCAATTCCTGGAGTGTATACGGGATGGTTTCCTGGACCAATATGTCGAGGAACCAACAAGAGATCAGGCCATCTTAGACTGGGTATTACGTAATGAGAAAGGATTAATTAGCAATCTTGTTGTACGAGGCCCCTTGGGTCAGAGCGATCATAATATGATCGAATTCTTCTTTAAGATGGAGAGTGAGGTAGTTGACTCAGACTAGGGTCCTGAATTTAAATAAAGGAAACTATGATGGTATGAGGCGCGAGTTGGGTAGGATTGATTGGGGAATGTTACTCCAAGGGTTGACGGTGGCTAGGCAATGGCAAACATTCAAAGATGGCATGGATGAACTACAGAATTTGTTCATCCCTGTTCGGCATAAAAATAAAACAAAAAAGGTGACTCAACTGTGGCTAACAAGGGAAATTAGGGATAGTATAAGATCCAACGAGAGGACATATAAATTGGCCAGTAAAAGTAATAAACCTGAGGATTGGGAGCAGTTTAGGCTTCAGCAAAGGATGACAAAGGGATTAATTAAGAAGGGGGAAAATAGAGTATGAGAGTAAGCTTTCAGGGAACATAAAAACTAACTAGATATGTGTAGAGAAAAGGATTGGTGAAGTCAAGCGTAGGTCCCTTGCAGTCAGAATCAGGGGAATTTATAATGGGGAACAAAGAAAAGGCAGCCCAATTAAATACATACTTTGGTTCTGTCTTCACAAAGGAGGACACAAATAACCTCCCAGAGATGTCGGGGAACATAGGGTCTAATGAGGTGGAGGAACTGAAAGAAATCAGTATTTGTAGGGAAATGGTGTTAGGGGAAATTGACGGGATTGAAGGCCGATAAATGCCCAGGGCCTGATAATCTACATCCTAGGGTACTTAAGGAAGTGGCCCTAGAAATAGTAGATGCATTGCTGGTCATCTTCCAACATTTGATAGACTCTGGAACCGTACCCATGGATTGGAGGGTAGCTAATGTTAGCCCACTATTCAAAAAAGGTGGTAGAGAGGAAATGGGGACTTACAGACCGGTAAGCCTGACATCGGTAGTGGGGAAAATGCTAGAGTCCATTGCAAAAGATGTAATAGCAGAGCACTTGGAAAACAGTGACAGGATCGGACAAAGTCAACATGGATTTACAAAAGGTAAATCATGCTTGACTAATCTACTGGAATTTTTTGAGGATGTAACTGGTAGAATAGATAAGGGAGAACCAGTGGATGTGGTGTATTTGGACTTTCAGAAGGCTTTCGATGAGGTACCGTATAAGAGATTAGCGTGTAAAGTTAAGGCACATGGGATTTGGGGGTAAGGTACTGACTTGGATAGAGAACTGGTTGGCAGACAGGAAGCAAAGAGTTGGAATAAACAGGTCTTTTTCGGAGTGGCAGGCAGTGACGAGTGGGGTACCGCAGGGATCGGTCCTAGGACCCCAGCTATTCACAATATATATAAATGATCTAGACGAGGGAACTAGATGTAACATCTCCAAGTTTGCAGATGACACAAAGCAGGGTGGGCGTGTGTGAGGAGGATGCCGAGAAACTCCAGTATGATTTGGACAGGTTGGGTGATTGGGCAGAAGCATGGCAGATGCAGTATAATGTGGATAAATGTGAGGTTATCCACTTTGGTGGCAAAAACGGGAAGGCATATTATTATCTGAATAGCAATAGATTGGGAGAAGGGGAAGTGCAACGAGACCTGGGTGTCCTTGTGCACCAGTCGCTGAAGGTAAGCATGCAGGTGCAGCAGGCGGTTAAGAAGGCAAATGGTATGTTGGCCTTCGTAGCGAGAGGGTTCGAGTACAGAAACAAGGGTGTCTTGCTGCAGTTGTACAGGGCCTTGGTGAGACCACATCTTGAGTATTGTGTGCAGTTTTGGTCGCCTTATCTGAGGAAGGATGTTCTTGCCATGGAGGGAGTACAGCGAAGATTCACCAGACTGATACCTGGGATGGCAGGAATTACGTATGAGGAGAGATGGGTCGATTGGGCTTATACTCGCTGGAGTTTAAAAGAATAAGAGGGGATCTCATTGAAACTTATAAAATTGCAACAGGACTAGATGCAGGAAGGATGTTCCTGATGGCCGGGGAGTCCAGAACCAGGGCTCACAGTGTAAGGATAAGGGGTAAGCCATTTAGGCCAGATGAGGAGGAATTTCTTCACCCAGAGAGTGGTGAACCTGTGGAATTCTCTACCACAGAAAGCAGTGGAGGCCAATTCATTAAATATATTCAAGAAGGAGTTAGTTGTATTTCCTAAGGCTAAAGGGATCAAGGGATATGGTGAGAAGGCAGGGACAGGGTACTTAATTTGAATGATCAGCCATGATCTCATTGAATGGCGGAGCAGGCTTGAGGGGCCGAATGGCCTACTCCTGCTCCTATCTTCTATGTTTCTATGTAATTCCCTTTTGAAAGCCGTGTTCTTGTAAATCTTTTCTGCAATTTCTCTAAGGCCTTCACATCCTTCCTAAAGTGCGGTGCCCAGAATTGGACACAATACTCCAGTTGAGGCCGAACCAGTGTTTTATAAAGGTTCATCATAACTTCCTTGCTTTTGGACTCTATGCCTCTATTTATTAAGCCCAGGATCCCGTATGCTTTTTTAACTGCTTTTATAACCTGCCCTGCCACCTTCAACGATTTGTGCACATATACCCCCAGGTCTCTCTCTGTTCATGCACACACTTTAGAATTGTACCCTTTAGTTTATATTGCCTCACTTGGTTTTTCCTACCAAAATGTATGACTTCGCACTTTTCTGCGTTAAATTTCATCTGCCGCATGTCTGCCCATTCCACCAGCCTGTCTGTCATCTTGAAGTCTATCACTATCCTCCTCACTGTTCACTTTACTTCCAAGTTTTGTGTCATCTGCATATTTTGAAATTGTGCCCTGTACACCCAAGTCTAAGTCATTAATATATATCAAGGAAAGCAGTGGTCCTAGTACCGACCCCTGGGGAACACCACTGTATACCTTCCTCCAGTCCGAAAAACAACCGTTCGCCACTACTCTCTGTTTTCTGTCACTTTGCCAATTTCGTATCCATGCTGCCACTGCCCCTTTTATTCCATGGGCTTCAACTTTGCTGGCAAGCCTATTATGTGGCACTTGTCGAACGCCTTTTGGAAATCCATGTACACCACGTCAACCGCATTGCCCTCATCAACCCTCGCTCTGTTACTTCATCAAAAACTCAATCAGAATCAGAGCGGCTGGGCCTGGCAGACGTGCGGCCAGGGCCCCGGCACCAGGAAACCCAGGGTGCAGCGCCTCTCCCATCATAGCCACCGCTTCCCGGTTTCTTCAGCTGGTTCCACTGAGTCCGACTAAGGACAGGAGCCAGGCTCCCAGAATGGCCCGCAGCCCCAGGGAGCATGCGCACTCAGCGGGGAAATCAGCGCGTTGCATAGAGCGGTTTCCGGGGCGCGGGGAATTGTGGGTGCTGCGGCCGCCATTAGTCAGCAGCTGTGGGGAAGAGTTTTATTGCAGGCTGACGGAAGGTAGGTCCCTGGCCGCCTGTGTAGGTCTTTTTGTTGCTTCATTGTTGAGGATGTAACAAGTAAAATAGATAAGGGAGAACCAGTGGATGTTGTGTATTTGGACTTTCAGAAGGCTTTCGATAAGGTCCCGCATAAGAGATTAGTGTGTAAAGTTAAGGCACCTGGGATTGGGGGCAAGGTATTGGCTTGGATAGAGAACTGGTTGGCAGACAGAAAGCAAAGAGTTGGAATAAACGGGTCTTTTTCCGAGTGGCAGGCAGTGACTAGTGGGGTACCGCAGGGATCGGTCCTTGGAACCCAGCTATTCACAATATATATTAATGATCTAGACAAGGGAACTAGATGTAATATCTCCAAATTTGCAGACGACACAAAGCTGGGTGGGCATGTGTGCTGTGAGGAGGATGCCGAGAAACTACAGGATGATTTGGACAGGTTGGGTGATTGGGCAGAAGCATGGCAGATGCAATATAACGTGGATAAATGTGAGGTTATCCACTTTTGTGGCAAAAACAAGAAGGCAGATTATTATCTGAATGGCAATAGATTGGGAGAAGGGGAAGTGCAACGAGACCTGGGTGTCCTTGTGCACCAGTTGCTGAAGGTAAGCATGCAGGTGCAGCAGGCAGTTAAGAAGGCAAATGGTATGTTGGCCTTCGGAGCGAGAGGGTTTGAGTACAGGAACAAGGATGTCTTGCTGCAGTTGTACAAGGCCTTGGTGAGACCACATCTTGAGTATTGCGTGCAGTTTTGGTCACCTTATCTAAGAAAGGATGTTCTTGCCGTGGAAGGAGTTCAGCAAAGATTAACCAGGCTGATACCTGGGATGGCAGGAATGACGTATGAGGAGAGATTGGGACGATTGGGCTTGTACTCGCTGGAGTTTAGCAGAATGAGAGGGGATCACATTGAAACTTATAAAATTCTGACAGGACTGGACAGACTAGATGCAGGAAGGATGTTCCTGATGGCTGGGGAATCCAGAACCAGGGGACACAGTCTAAAGATAAGGGGTAACCCATTTAGGACAGAAATGAGGAGGAATTTCTTCACCCAGAGAGTGGTGAACCTGTGGAATTCTCTACCACAGAAGGCAGTAGAGGCCAATACATGAAATATATTCAAGAAGGAGTTGGATATATTTCTTGAAGCTAAAGGGGTCAAGGGGTATGGGGAGAAAGCAGGGACCGAGCACTGAATTTGGATGATCAGCCATGATCGCATTGAATGGCGGAGCAGGCTTGAGGGGCTGACTGGCCTACTCCTATCTTCTATGTTTCAGTTTGAGCTGGAGTGGAGATGGAGGAGAATCTGCTGGGTTTAACCCCCAGTACTTCTGAGCCCAGGAGGACCCAACAATTTCCAATGTGGGACTGTCAAGGGAGGTGGATTCTGGGGGAGATTAGGTTGTTGCACAGACACTGTCTGTACAATGTAAAAGAGTATTGTTTTAGGAACAAGTATTTCTGTACAGGCTTTTAATCCAGTTTACATCTACAGATTTGTTTTAATTCATTCTTGGGATGTGGGCGTAGCTCGCAAGAGCACCAAATATTGCCAATCCCCAGTTTTCCGTTGAGAAGGGGGTGGTGAGTCGCCTTCTTGAACTACTGCAGTCCGTGTGGTGAAGGTATTCCCACAATGTTGTTCGGTAAGGAGTTCCAGGATTATGACCCAGCAACGATGAATATATCTGAGTCAGGATGATGTGTGACTTGGAGGGGAACTTGGATGTGATGGTGCTCCCATACAACAGCTGCCCTTGTTGTTCTAGGTGGTGGAGGTTGCAGTTTTTGGAGGTTGTGTCAAAGTTCTGGTCGAGTTGCAGATGTATAAAGTTCCTTTCCTTCGCCCCCTCCCCCTCCCCCCTCTCTCTCTCTCTCTCTCTCTCTCTCTCTCTCTCTCTGTGTCCTCCCATAGAGGCCAGAGTCTTGTGTAGGCCCAGACCAGGTGGTGGATTCCCTTCCCTGAAGGACATCAGTGAACCAGTTGGGTTTTTATGACAATCCGGCAGCTTTCATGGTCACTTTTTTCTAGTGCCGGCCCCACAAATGACCAGATTCACTGAGCTCAATTTCACAACCTGCCTTTGTTTTCTTGTGGGTTGTCTCACGCTCCCTGTTTTAAATTAATTTTACAGTGCACTGGAAGGGGAGGACTTAGAGACAGGAAGCTCAAACCAAACATCACTTCAAGATCTGACAGTCAGTCGGCTCATCGGATCTGAATATCACCGGCCTCTGAACATGGAAGCAAAAAGCACCGTTCACAGCAGGGAGAAACCGTACACATGTTCTGTGTGTGGACGAGGCTTCAGCCAACCCTCTGGCCTATCGAGACACAAGTGCACTCACACCGGGGAGAGGCCATTCACCTGCTCTGAGTGTGGGAAGGGATTCACTAATTCATCCAACCTGGTGATACACCAGCGAATTCACACTGGGGAGAGGCCGTTCACCTGCTCCGTGTGTGGGAAGGGATTCACTAATTCATCCAACCTGCTGATACACCAGCGAATTCACACTGGGGAGAGGCCGTTCACCTGCTCCGTGTGTGGGAAGGGATTCACTAATTCATCCACCCTGCTGAGACACCAGCGAGTTCACACTGGGGAGAGGCCGTTCACCTGCTCCGTGTGTGGGAAGGGATTCACTGAGTCATCCAACCGGCTGATACACCAGCGATTTCACAAGTGACTGCAGGGGTTGGACTCTGCTGTTGCTGCTGTTAATCCCATCCAGGACTGAACCATGTTCATTCTGACAGGTGGGGATTGTTTCTGCTGATGTTAATAACCCCTATAACTGGGCTGGAGTTTAATATTCTGGATAGATGTCAAATAAACCAGCTTTGTTTAAACACATTATTGTCGATTTTCTTTTTTATCACCTGAGTGTTTAGCACCTGAGTGTTTAGCATCACCTGGCTGGAGCTCAAAGGACAATCTGGGGGAGGATCGTATGGTGGGAACAGAACTCCAGCCTGGTCACAGTCCTTCACGGTCACACTGAGAGGGGCAAACGGCACTTTGGTCTTTCTCGTCTCTCTTCACTGACAGCCAAGTTGCCGTGCGGGTTAATCTCGAGGCGTGAGAAACGTGTCCCAGCCGCTCTCTGCCATGGTTCAGAGCTCCTAGGCATGGAACAGAAGGCTCCTTTAGGAATGTACCCCTGAAAAAGTTAGCGCCCCTGTGCATTAAATTCAGTGGTAGCGCCCCACGCAGGAGGTGGGGTGCTACTGGAAGCGCTCCCTCCCTCTTGGGGTGCTACCAGTGAATTTCACCGTGCTTCGTGTAACAGCGCCATGCCCGTCAGCACATAGCACCGCGTCATAGCAGACCTCCCTCCCTGATTAACGGGGGGGAGCCTAGCACTGCGCACACCAGGGCCCTGCTGGACCACCGGGGAGCGGGGTGTTGGATCAAGAGGAGCGCCGGGCTGAGCGATCGCGGCCGACACCCCGAAGAAGCAAGGGGGCAGGTGCTGGCAGTCGGCCAAAATAAAACGTTGCCACCCGACACCTGCCCTTTAAGTGGCGCTGCTGCGGGTGCACGAACGACCCCTGACCCTGTCGGACATATCGTCCGGCGATAGGTCAGGGCTCGCAACTCAAGGTGGCAGCTGGGGTGCTGCGCACGGTGATGACGTCATTGCCGGCTGTGCAGTGCCGCGGGGCGCTACCGGCTACATCCGCCGCTAACCTCCCGCTGAATATCGCGGGAGGCACAAAGCAACCCAATTTCACCCCCTTGTCCAAGTAGTGTGTGGCCTCCTTATTCTTCCCACCAAAACACACCACCTCACACTGATCTATAGTGACATTCATTAACACACCACCTGTCTCATCTATAGTGACATTCATTTGCCAATTACATGCCCATTCTGAAATTTATTGATGTCTTCCTCAGGATTAACTCTACCTCCCAATTTGGTGTCCTCAACAAACTTTGAAATTGTACCTCTGATTCCCGAGTCCAAATCGTTTCTGTAAATGATGAACAACAGTGGTCCCAGCACCGATCCCTGTGGAACACCACTTCCCACCTTTTGCCAGTCTGAGTAGCTGCTCCCAACCCCTATTCTGTTTTGTGACCAGCTTGCTATCCATAACAGTATGTAAGATCTACAAGATGACCCAGGTCAGGCCGTGTGGAGGGAAGGGCCAGGCAGCAGAATGGATGGAAAGCTGGCTACAAAACAGGAATCAGAGGGTTGGAGTTAAGGGAAGTTTGTTGCGATCTTTCCATTCATTCTTTTGCCTGGCCCTTGACTCCACATGGCCTGACCGTGGTCATCTTGTAGACCGTACATACTGCAGACACAGTGCACCAGTGGTGGAGGGGGTGGATATCGAGTCCTGTGGCAGGAGCGCTGATGAAGTGGATTTCTCTGTCTGTGAGTTTTGAGGCATCGCTAGTGGCGTTTTTCACCTCTTTCCACCTTAAACTGGCAGCAAGGTTTTATTTTTTTATTTTTTATTAAAGCCATTAACAGCCGCTCGGGTGGGACACACCAATAAATGAGGCCTTGTTTCCCTCAGAATGACAGGTCTGAACCCGAGTTAGAAAACATTTAGTAATTAAACCAGACTGGGTGGGGCCTGAGGTGCGAGTTAGTAACGGAAAATTGGTGGCCAGCGTACTTCACACCAGGGCTGAGGATCCGGGGACTCTGGTTTCTGAGTCATTTATTGATTAATTTTGTTTATTGCCCAATCTCAATCAGACTGGCGGGTCATCTTGCTGTCTGATGGAGGCGAGGGTCCCCAATGGAGGGCTCTCTATGCGGGAGTCCTCCCCAGCACCATTGGGGATCTGGGGTGGAGACTGTTGCAGGGAGCTGTCGTGTGCAACAGTTTAAGCTCCTTTCCGGACTCCAAGGCCAGATGTGTTTTTTGCGGCCTAGAGGAGTCCACGGGCCGTGTATATATTCAGTGTGAGAGGTTACAGCCCCTGTGTAGTTCCCTGAAGGGGCTGCTCCTCAACTCTTGGTTACGCTTTAGCCCCACGCTCCTAATCTTTGGCCGCTCGGTGCGGAGGGGGGTGGGTAAGTGGGAGGATCTTCTCCTGGACCTGCTCTTGGGCCTGGCGAAAACAGCAATTTGTAGACTCTGGATGGGCGGGGCCCATGGGGGGTCACTCTGGCTGCCTGCCTCTCTCGCGCGGTCTTGTCCCTGCCCAGGTGGCCCTGGAGAGGGAGCAGGCGGTGTCCACCGGTTCACTTGATACCTTCCTCGACCAGTGGACACGGAAGGTATCGAGGCGATAATCGATCCTCACGATCACATTGTGATTTAATTATTAATTGTGTGTGTGTCACAAATACATTTCTTCTATTTTGATACAAACGCTCTACTAGACATGTTAAACGACTAGTTATTTAATCAGGGCTGCAGCTGCTGAAAGGTTGACTGTACTGAGGTTTGTGGCCAGAGCTGGCAGACTTGTTGTTCTGAAGTCTGATGTCTCACACCTGAAGGGTCTGTTTATGTCGTGTTGTAATGACCTTTTTCTGTTGCCTGGTGTCAGAAATAGAAATCAAAGGGAGATGATGCCTCACTCTGTTAATCAACTCTTTGACACATTTCCATGCATTTCCTTTCTTAATTTACAAAGATCACAACTCCATTAGTGAACAATGAATTGCCAGTCTGCCACTTTTTAGTGAGGCTTGAAAGGATTCGCTGTGAAGCTATACCTGCCCATCTGTCTGTGTGTCACTGTGTTTGGATTGTTAGACAACAGTCCTAATATCTCGCCTACATCCATTACAATTTTTGAATGTTAGATTGTACTTGGAAGAAGTTGAGTGAATCTGACAATTCTGAAATTGAGAGCTTTTAATGATTTCTGTTTTTCACATAACTTTATAGTGATGTGATCATTCAAGGCAAATTAAAAGATGGTGCTATTTACTGAACACAACTGAATAATTCTACAAGGATGCTATCACAGTCTTCCTCAGTATTAACTACACCCCCCAATTTAGTGTCATCAGCAAATTTTGAAATTGTACTTCTGATTCCCAAGTCCAAATCATTCATATAAATGGTGAACAACAGTGATCCCAGCACCGATCCCCGTGGAACACCACTTCCCACCTTCTGCCCGTCTGTAATTCTGAGGGAAACTTACGAGGCCTCGTTGTTTGCGTGTCTCGCTCGTGAGGGTGTAAAAGGGTTTAATAATTCAGCAACAATTCTTATAAAGGTGGAAGGAGATGAAAAACGACACCAGCATTGCCCAAAACACAAAGACAGTGACGTTCACTTCATCAGCGCCTTGGCACAGGACTCAATAGCTACCCCCTCCACCATTGATGTACTGTGTCCACAGTAAGTATGACCTACAGGCTGACCAAGGTCAGGCCATGTGGAGTCAAGGTCTAGGTAGCAGAATGGGTGGAAAGATGGCTCCAAAACAGAAATCAGAGGGTGGAAGTTAAGGGGAGTTTCTCGGACTGGCAGAAAGTGAGAACTGGTGTCCCATACGGATCCGTGCTGGGACCACTGGTGTTCACTATCATTTGGACTCAGAAACTGGAGGCATGTTGTTGGAATTTACAGATTATACCAAGTGTCTTCACACTGTGAAAACGATCCATTGTACTAAGTGCGATAGAATTTGAACAGACCTCGCAGCTCAAAACTGGGTACCCATAAGGCACTGTGGGCCATCAGCAGCATTCATCCATCCATAGGGGAGGGCCCCATAGGCACAAGCATTAATCCTCCTCTGGGGAGGGCCCATCGGCCCAAGCATTCTATTCAAGAAAGGAGGGAGAGCAAAAACGGAACTACAGTCCAGTTAGCCTGACATCGGTCGTGGGGAAAATGCTGGAATCCATTACTGAGGAAGTGGTAACAGGGCACTTAGGCAGAGTGAACATAGTTTTATGAATGGGAAATCATGTTTAACAAATGTATTAGGTTTGTTAAGGATGTAACTGGCACGGTAGATAAAGGCGAACCAGTGGATGTAGTATATTTGGATTTGCAAAAGGCATTCGATAAGGTGCCACATAAAAGGTTGCTAAGCAAGATAAGGGCTTGTGGGATTGAGGGTAATGTTTTAGCTTGGAGAGAGGATTGGTTAACTGACAGAAACCACAGAGTAGGAATAAACAGGTCAATTTCCGATTGGCAGGCTGTAACTCGTGGGGTGCCGCAAGGATGCTTGGGCCTCAGCTATTTACAATCTACATCAATGATTAGATGAAGGGACCGAGTGCAATGTATTCAGGTTTGCTGACAATACAAAGCTAGGTGGGAAAGTAAGCTGAGAGGAGGACACAAGCAGCCTGCAAAGGGATGTAGACAGGTTAGGTGAGGGGGCAATAAGACGGCAGATGGAGTATAATGTGGAGAATTGTGAGGTTATTCACTTTGATAGGAAAAATAGGAAAACAGAATTTTTTTAAATGTTGGTGTTCAGAGAGATTTTGGTGTCCTTGTACAGGAAACACAGAATGTTAGCATGCAGGTACAGCAGACAATTAGGAAGGCAAATGGCATGTTGGCGTTTACTGCAAGGGGGATGGAGTACAAGAGTAAGGACATCTTACTACAATTGTACAGGGCCTTGGTGAGACCACACCTGGAGTACTGGGCACAGTTTTGGTCTTATCTGAGGAAGGACATACTTGCCTTAGAGGCGGTGCAACAAAGGTTCACTAGATTGAGCCCTGAGATGAGAGATTGAGTAGATTGTGCCGATACTCTCTGGCATTTAGAAGAATGAGAAGTGATCTCATTGAAACATGTAAGATTCTGAGGGGGATTGACAGGGTAGATGCTGAGAGGTTGTTTCCCCTGGCTGGAGTGTCTAGAACTAGAGGGCATAGTCTCAGGATAAGGCGTCGGCTATTTAAGGATGAGGAGAAATTTCTTCACTCAGAGGGTTCTGAATCTTTGGAATTCTCTGCCCCAAATGGCTGTGAATGCTGAGTCGTTGAGTATATTCAAGGCTAAAATAGATAGATTTTTGGACTCTAGGGGAATCAAGGAATTTAGGGATCGGGTGGGAAAGTGGAGTTGAGGTCGAAGATCATCCATGATCTTATTGAATGGCAGAGCAGGCTCGAAGGGCTGAATGGCCCACTCCTGCTCCCAATTCTTATGTATGTTCTCAACGCAGCCCATGGGCAAGGGCCACATCGCTCTGAGCATTAATCCACCCCACGGCCCCGAGGGCCCGAATATTAATCCACCCCTGCTGTACGTACATAGAATTGACAGCCTAGAAACAGGCCATTTGGCCCAACTGGTCTGTGCCAGTGTTTATACTCTACACGAGCCTCCGCCCACTCTAATGACCTCTTCCTGCCCTGCCCTCATATTCCTTTATTCCCTTCTCTCATAGATACATCAACCCTGCTCTTAAATGTACCATTGCTATCTGCTTCAGTCACTCAGTGTGGCGGCGAGTTCCACATTCTCACCACACTGTGTGTGAAGAACTTCCTCCGAACTTCTTTATTTGATCTGTTAGTGACGATCTTATATTTCTGCCTCCTTGTCTGACTCATCCATAAGTGGAAACAGTTTCTCCACATCTACCCTATAAACCCCTTCATATCAATCAGGACTTCTCTTCCAGAGAAAAGAGCCCAAACCTGCTCAATCGTGCCCGAGAGTCGCAGCCTCTCAATTCTGGTAACGTTCTCGTCAATCTTTTCAGCATTTTCTCCAGTGCTTCAATATCCTTTTGTAGAGTGGAGACCAGAACCGCTCCCAGTGCTCCAACTGTGGTCTCCCCAAGGTTCAATATTAATTCAACATTACCTCCCTGCTTTTGTATTCTATTCTAGGAATGGGCCCCAGTCCTTTCTTTGCACTCTTTATGGCCTGTTCAACTTGTGTTGCGACTTTTATGTGTCTGTAATCACAGATCTCTTTGCACCTTTATTCCATTGAATTCATTCCCATCTAACAACAACAACAACAACTTGTATTTATATAGCGCATTTAACGTAGTAAAACGTCCCAAGGCGCTGCACAGGAGTATTTTAAGACAAAAAAATTGACGGCGAACCACATAAGAATAAATTAGGGCAGGTGAGCAAAAGCTTGGTCAAAGAGGTAGGTTTTAAGGAGCATCTTAAAGGAGGAAAGGGAGGCAGCGAAGCGGAGAGGTTTAGGCAGGGAATTCCAGAGCTTAGAGCCTAGGCAACAGAAGGCATGGCCACCAAATGTTGAGCGATTTATAATGAGGGATGCCCAAGAGGGCAGAAGGGTACCGCAGGGATCAGTGCTAGGACCCCAGCTATTCACAATATATATAAATGATCTAGACAAGGGAACTAGATGTAATATCCCCAAGTTTGCAGACGACACAAAGCTGGGTGGGTGTGTGTGCTGTGAGGAGGATGCAGGGAAACTCCAGTATGATTTGGACAGGTTGGGTGATTATACTGCATTTGCCATGCATCTGCCCAATGTGGGTAAATGCGAGGTTATCCACTTCAGTGGCAAAAACAGGCAGACAGATTATTATCTGAATGGCAATAGATTGGGAAAAGGGGAAGTGCAACGTGATCTGGGTGTCCTTGTGCACCAGTCGCTGAAGGTAAGCATGCAGGAGCAGCAGGCAGTTAAGAAGGCAAATGGTATGTTGGCCTTCATAGCAAGAGGATTCGAGTACAGGAGCAAGGATGGCTTGCTGCAATTGTACAGGGTCTTGGTGAGACCACACCTTGAGTATTGTGTGCAGTTTTGGTCACCTTACCTGAGGAAGGATGTTCTTTCCATGGAGAGAATGCAGCGAAGATTCACCAGACTGATACCTGGGATGACAGGAATGATGTATGAGGAGAGATTGGGTCGATTAGGCTTATATTCGCTAGAGTTTAGAAGAATGAGAGGGGATCTCATTGAAATTTATAAAATTCTAACAGGACTAGACAGACCAGATGCAGGAAGGATGTTGCTGATGGCTGGGGAGTCCAGAACCAGGGGTCACAGTCTAAGGATAAGGGGTAAGCCATTTAGGACTGAGATGAGGAGAAATTTCTTTACCCAGAGAGTGATGAACCTGTGGAATTCTCTACCACACAAGGCAGTTGAGGCCAATTCATTAAATATATTCAAGAAGGAGTTGGATATATTTCTTAAGGCATCAAGGGATATGGGGAGAAAGCAGGGACAGGGTACTGAATTTGGATGATCAGCCATGATCTCATTGAATGGCGGAGCAGGCTTGAAGGGCCGAATGGCCTACTCCGGCTCCTACTATGTTTCTATACCACCCAATGTTGTGTCATCTGCAAACTCTGACACCATACTCGAAGTTCTGAGTCCAAACCATGGTAAACATTCAATATATGCCCACTGACTCCCATAGCTACCTGGACTACACTTCCTCCCATCCCGCTTCCTGTAAGGACTCTATTCCATTCTGAAGATTCAAGATAATTTTATTGCCATATGTAACTAGTACAATGGAATGCTTACTCCCCACTCACTCCCACAATACAAGCATATAATATAAAAGCAAAAAAATAAAAACAAGTGTAAATAAAAACAATAAGCAAATAAGCAAAAAGTATAGCAATAACAGTCCAAGTTGCAGGATATGATGAATAGTGCAAAAAAGCCTCAATTTCCACTGGAAATAATAGTAATGTAACATGATAAATATATGGTAATATAAGCATAATATATATATTTACATAAACATATAACTATAATATATGGGGCAGTGCGATTAGCAGTTCAGTAGGCGCACTGCCTGTGGATAGAAACTGTTCTTAAACCTGCTGGTCCTGGTTCGGATGCTGCGGTACTGACGTCCGGACCGCAGGGGGGAGAACAGTTTGTGCCCAGGGTGATTGGGGTCCTGGATGATGGAGCGGGCCTTGTTCCGGCACCTGGTCTGGAAGATCTCCTCGATGGACGGAAGTGCACACCCGATGATCTTTTCTGCCGTATTCACAACTCTCTGGATGGCTTTCTTGTTCTGTGCAGTGGTGTTACCATACCACACATTGACACCACTTGTCAGGACACTCTCTATGGTGCCGCGGTAAAAGTTCACAAGCCACTGTGTGCTTATGCTGCATTTCCTCAGGCACCGTAGAGGGTAGAGGCGCTGGTGTGCCTTCTTCAGCATAGCCTCAGTATTATGGTTCCAGGCCAGGTCATTGGAGATCTGCAGTCCCAGGAATCGAAAGCAACTGACGACTTCCACTGGTGTCCCGTCTATGCTGATGGGGTGATGGTTCCCTCGGTGGCTTCTGAAGTCCACGATGAGCTCCTTAGTCTTGCCAATGTTCAGGGCAAGGTTGTTGTCATTGCACCATCTCATCAGCTGGACTATCTCATCTCTGTACTCCGTCTCGTCATCGTTGCTTATCAGGCCAATTACTGTGGTGTCATCGGCAAACTTGATAATCCGGTTGTTGCTGTGTATGGCTGTACAGTCATGTGTAAACAGACAGTACAGCCCAGGACTGAGGCAGCAGCCTTGTGGCGCTCCGGTGTTGAGGACCAGAGTGGATGAGGTGTTGTTCCCTATTTTCACCACTTGAGGCCTACCAGTCAGGAAATCCAGAATCCAATTGCAGATGGGGGTGCCCAGGCCTAGGTCCCTCAGTTTCAGGACCAGCTTGGAGGGAATAATAGTATTAAATGCAGAGCTGTAGTCAATGAACAACAATCTGACGTAAGTATCCCTCCTGTCTAGGTGTTCCAGGGCAGTGTGTAGTGTTAGGGAGATGGCATCGTCTACAGACCTGTTTGCCCTATATGCGAACTGGAACAGGTCCAAGGAATCGGATATGATGCTGCTGATGTGTGTCATGACCAGCTTTTCCAGGCACTTCATGGCTATAGATGTTAGAGCCATGGGACGATACTCATTGAGGCCTGTTACCTTGGTCTTCTTAGGTAACGGCACAATGGTTGTCTCCTTGAAGCACACTGGTACAACAGACTGCTGCAATGAGATGTTAAAAATGTCCATGAACTCAGGAGCCAGCTGGTCTGCGCAGGTCTTGAAGACACGGGGTGAAACCCCATCTGGGCCAGCTGCCTTCCGTGCTTTCACCCTCCTGAAGGTTCTCCGGACCTCGGATTCAGTCAGCTGTAATGTGTAATCCTCTGGGTGGCTGGGGGTTTTGATGGCCAGCTCAGTGTTCTCCCTCTCAAAGCGAGCATAAAAGGTATTCCATTCGCCTGGTAGGGAGGGATCAGTGTTGGTGACTCCCGCTGAGCTCCCCTTGTAGTTGGTGATGGCCCTTAGTTTTAGCCCACTCAAAAAGTTAGCGCCCCTGCGCATTAAATTCAGTGGTAGCGCCCCAAGCAGGAGGCAGGGTGCTACTGGAAGCGCTCACCTCCCTCTTGAGGCACTACCAGTGAATCACATGGTGCTTCGTGTAGCAGCGCCATGCCCGTCGGCACATAGCACTGTGTCATAGCAGACCTCCCTCCTTGATTAAAGCGGAGGGGCCTAGCACTGCGCACACCGGGGCCCTGCTGGACCACCGGGGAGTGGGGTGTCGGATCAAGAGGAGCGCCGGGCTGAGCAATCGCGGCCGACACCCCGAAGAAGAAAGGGGAAGGGGGCAGGTGCTGGCAGTCGGACAAAATTAAAAGTTGCCGCCCGACACCTGCACTTTAGGTGGTGCCGCCACGGCTGCAGGAATGACCCCTGACCCTATCGGATATGTCGTCTGGCGATACGTCAGGGGTCACAACCCAAGGTTGCAGCCGGGGTGCTGCGCATGCCAATGACGTCATTGCTGGCGGTGTAGTGCCACGGGGCACTACTGGCTACCACCAACGCTAACCTCCCGCTGAATATCACAGGAGGTGCAAAGCAACCCAATTTCACCCCCTTGTCCCAGTAATGTGTGGCCTCCTTATTTTTCCCACCAAAACACACCATCTCACACTGATCTACAGTGAAATTCATTAACACACCACCTCACACTGATCTACAGTGAAATTCATTAACACACCACCTCACACTGACCTATGGTGAAATTCATTAAAACACCACCTCACACTGATCTCCAGTGACATTCATTAACACACCACCTCACACTGATCTATAGTGAAATTCATTAACGCACCGCCTCACACTGATCTACAGTCAAATTCATTAACACACCACCTCACACTGATCTACAGTGAAATTCATTAACACAACCCCTCACACTGATCTACAGTGAAATTCATTAACACACCACCTCATACTGATCTATCATGAAATTCATTAACACACCACATCACACTGATCTGCAGTGACATTCATTAACACACCACCTCACACTGATCTATAATGAAATTCATTAAAAAACCACCTCACACTGATCTACAGTGAAATTCTTTAACACACCACCTCACAGTGATCTATAGTGAAATTCATTAACACACCACCTCGCACTGATCTACAGTCAAATTCATTAACACACCTCCTCACACTGATCTATAGTGAAATTCAATAACAAACCACCTCGCACTGATCTACAGTCAAATTCATTAACACACCTCACACTGATCTATAGTGAAATTCATTAACACACCACCTCATACTGATCTATCATGAAATTCATTAACACACATCACACTGATCTGCAGTGACATTCATTAACACACCACCTCACACTGATCTATAATGAAATTCATTAAAAAACCACCTCACACTGATCTACAGTGAAATTCTTTAACACACCACCTCACACTGATCAATAATGAAATTCTTTAACAAACCACCTCGCACTGATCTACAGTCAAATTCATTAACACCTCCTCACACTGATCTATAGTGAAATTCAATAACAAACCACCTCGCACTGATCTACAGTCAAATTCATTAACACACCTCACACTGATCTATAGTGAAATTCAATAACACACCACCTCACACTGATCTATAGTGAAATTCATTTGCCAATTACACCCCCTCAGACTGATCTATAGTGAAATTCATTAACACACCACCTCACACTGATCTACAGTGAAATTCATTAACACAGCACCTCACACTGATCTATAGAGAAATTCATTAACACACCACCTCACACTGATCTACAATGAAATTCATTAACACACCACCGCATACTGATCTACAGTGAAATTCATTAACACACCACCTCACACTGATCTACAGTGACATTCATTAACACACCACCTCACACTGATCTACAGTGAAATTCATTAATGCACCACCTCACACTGATCTACAGTGAAATTCATTAACACACCACCTCACACTGGTCTATAGTGAAATTCATTAACACATCACCTCACACTGATCTACAGTGAAATTCATTAACACACCACCTCACACTGATCTATAGTGAAATTCATTAACACACCACCTCACACTGATCTACAGTGAAATTCATTAACACAGCACCTCACACTGATCTATAGTGAAATTCATTAACACACCACCTCACACTAATCTATAGTGAAATTCATTAACACACCACCTCACACTGATCTACAGTGAAATTCATTTGTCAATTACACCCCGATGCTGAAATTTATTAATGGCTTCTTGCATTTTGTCTTCCTCAGTATTAACTCTACCTTTTTTGGTGTTATCGACAAACTTTGAAATTGTTCTTCTGATTCCCGAGTCCAAATCATTTATGAACAACAGTGATCCCAGCACTGATCCCTGTGGAACACCGCTGTACCTGCACTCTTAAATCACTCTGCCCCTCTACTCCTTTTAAAGTTTTACATAAGAACATAAGAATTAGCAGCAGGAGTGGGTCACATGGCCCCTCGAGCCAGCTCCACCATTCAATAAGTTCATGACTGATCATCGATCTCAACTCCACTTTCCCACCCGATCCCTATATCCCTTGATTCCCCTAGAGTCCAAATATCTATCTATCTCAGCCTTGAATATACTCAAAGACTCAGCATTCACAGCCTTCTGGGGCAGAGAATTCCAAAGATTCACAACCCTCTGAGTGAAGAAATTCCTCCTTATCTCAGTCTTAAATGGCCGACCCCTTTTCCTGAGATTATGCCCATTAGTTCTAGTCACTCCAGCCAGGGGAAACAACCTCTCAGCATCTACCCTGTCAATACCCCTCAAAATCTTGTATGTTTCAACTTAAAATGTACATTTCCCCTCATTTTTCCTCCCAAAATGTATCACTTCACATATCTCTACACTAAATTTCATCTGACCTCTACCTGTTCAATCTACTAACCCATGTATATCACCTTGAAATCACTCTTCACAGTTCCCCACACTCCCTATTGTAGTCTCATCTAGATATTTTGATCTTGTGCTCCATAAACCCAAGCCCAGATCATTTGTCTGTATTGAGAAGAGCAATGGTCCCAACACTGACCCTGGGGGACACCACTGTTTACATCCCTCCAGTCTGAACATCCATTAACCACTACTCTCTGTCCTTTACAAAACTTCCTATCCATGCTGCCCCACTGCCTTTAATACCGTGAGCCTTAACTTGTCCTCCCACTTTTAAAGGTTTGTGTATCTGAGCCGCTTGTTTCCTACAATACAACACTGTCAGTGACTACACTTCCAAAGTACTTCATTGGCTGTGAAGCACATTGCGACATCCTGGGGTGGTGAAAGGTGCTATATAAATGCAAGTCTTTCTTTCTTGTAGGTTTTAGAGATATTAACATAACAAGGCTAAAATTCATTGACCTCAAATGTCTTATGTAATATGCATTATGGGAAAGAGAAGTTTAGTCTGAGTTAGAAACTCAAACAGGTGTTTCACTGCAGCCAGGTCGCTATGGCAACACTGATAAGACATTCCATTCACTGAATCGACTGGTTGGAATCTGTAATCAGATCAGGGGAAAGAACAGGGTGTGTCTGTTATTAAACACAATTTAAGCTTAAAGCAGAGTGAGTAGTAGAATAGATTAAATTATAATGTGTGCTGTTCATATGTATAATTGTGAAACTATAAGAAATAACATAATTAACAGCAGGCATGGTAGTTTAGGGATGATGAGAACATTACTGAAGAAAAGTAACTGTTGGGAACCAGGGAATGTGTCCTTGTAAATCACAAATTATCAAACTTCCAGCTGTCTTTTCCTTGCTTCCTGCCAAAATCCAGCAGAGAAGACAAAGAAGAGTCAGGTGCCAGAGATGGATCACTGCAGGGTATAATAGTGAGGAGATACTGATGTAAGGGGGCAGTCGAGACTGGAGATCAAGCTCAGGGCACCTGAGGTTCAATGAAGCGGGCTGACCTTGTGTAATGGTAGTGGGAGTGGTATACAGACCTCCGAACAGTAATGCGGAGGTTGGGGATGGCATTAAATGGGAAATTAGAGACGCGTGCAATAAGGGCACGGCAGTTATCATGGGTGACTTTACCTGACCCTCCACTGGCCCCACCCGACCTTCTCCCAACCCCGGCCACACCCGACACCCCCACCGACCCCAACCCAACTTGGCCCTCCACCGACCCTGGCCCACCCGACCCTCCACTGACCCTGACCCCACCCGGCCCTTCACCGACCCCGGCCCACCTGAGCCTCCACTGACTCCGGCCCACCCGACCCTCCACCGACCCCACCCGACCCTCCACTGACCCCACCCGACCCTCCAGCGACCCCGGCCCACCCGACCCTCCACCGACCCCGACCCCAACAGACCCCACCTGACCCCGACCCTCCCCCGGCCCCAACTGACGCTCCACCGACCCCGACCCCACCCGACCCTCCACCGGCACTGGCCCCACCCGGCCCTCCACTGACCCCGGCCCACCTGACCCTCCACCGACCCCGGCCCACCCGACCCTCCAGCGACCCCACTGGACATTCCAGCGACCCCGGCCCACCCGACCCACACCGACCCTCCCCCGGCCCCAACTGACCCTCCACAGACCCCATCCCTACCTGACCCAACCCCACCCGACCCTCCACCGACCCTGGCCCCACCCGACCCCGACCCCACCCGACCCCGACCCTCCACCGACCCCGATCCCACCCGACCTCACCTGAACCCGACCCAACCCACCCCCGACCCTCCCACGGCCCCACCCGACCCTCCATCAACCCTGGCCCCACCTGACCCCGACTGCACCCAACCCTCCACTGACCCCGGCCGACCCGACCCTCTACCGACACCGGCCCCACACGATGCTCCACCGGCCCTCCAGTGACTGCGGCCCTACAGGACACTGGCCCCATCCAACCCTCCACCGACACACCTGACCCTCCACCGACCCCACCCGACCCCGACCCCACCTGAACCTCCACCGACCCTGGCCCCACCCGACCCTCCACCATCCCCGGCCCCACCCGATCTGCCACTGAACCCTGCCCCACCCGACCCTCCACCGACCACGACCACACCCGAACCCACCCCCGACCCCGACCCTCCACCGATACTGAACCCACCGACCCTCCACCGACCCCGGCCCCACCCGACCGACCACCAGACCCTCCACCGGACCTGACCCCACCCGACCCTCCACCTACCCCGCCCAACCCTCCACCAACCCTGGCCCCACCCGACCCTCCACTGACACCGGCCCCATCTGACCCTCCATTGAACCCGACCCCACCTGACTCTCCACCGACCCCGGCCCCACCCGAACCTCCACTGACCCTGGCCCCACCCGACCCTCCACCGACCCCGGTCCCACAGGACCCTCCACCGACCCCGGCCCCACCCGACCCTCCACCGACCCCACGCGACACTCCACCAACCCTGGCCCCACCCGACCTTCCACCCTCCCCACCCGACCCTTCACAGACCCCGGCCCCACCCAAACCTCCACCGAACCCGGCCCCACCCGACCAGACCCCACCCGACCCTCCACTGACTCCGGCCCCCACCCGACCCTCCCCCGACCCCACTTGACTCCCCACCGACCCCGGCCGACCCTCCGCCGAGCCCGACCCCACCCGACCCTCCACCGATCCCAACACCACCCGACCCTCCACCGACCCGGCCCCACCCGACCCTCCACTGACCCCTACCCCGGTCCCACCCGACCCTCCACTGACCCCGACCCTCCACCGACCCCGGCCCCACCCAACACTCCACCGACCCCGGCCCCTCCCGACCCGACCCCACCCGACCATGCACCGACTCCGGCCCCCACCCGACCGTTCCCCGACCCCGACCCCGCTCGTCTCCCCACAGACCCCGGCTGACCCTCCACCGACCCCGACCTGACAACCGACCCCGACCCTCCACCGACCTCGGCCCCACCCGACCCTCCACTGACTCCGGCCCCACCCGACCCTCCACCAACCCCGACCCAACTCAACCCCCTCTGACCCCGGCCGACCCTGCACCAACCCCGGCCACACAGACCCTCCACCGACCCCGACCCCACCCGACCCTCCACCGACCCCACCCGACCCTCCGCCGACCCCACCCAACCCTCCACTGACCTCGGCCCCACCCGACCCTCCACCGACCCCGTCCCGACCCGACCCTACCCTGGCCCCACCCGACCCACCACCTACCCCGGCCCCAGCCGACACTCCACCAACCCCGGCCCCACCCGAGCCTCCACCTACCCTGACCCCACCCGACCCCGTCCCCACCCGACCCGAACTCCACTGACCCTGACCCCACCCAACCCTCCACCGATCCCACCCAACCCTCCACTTAACCCGACCCCACCCAACCCTCCACCGGCACCACCAGACCCGGCCCCACCCAACCCTCCACCTACCCTGACCCCAGCCGACTCTCCACCGACCCCAGCCATCCCTCCACCGACCCCACCCAACCCTCCACCGACCCTGACCCCACCCGACCCTCCACCGATCCCACCCAACCCTTCACTTAACCCGACCCCACCCAACCCTCCACCGGCACCACCCGACCCGGCCCCACCCAACCCTCCACCTACCCTTACCCCAGCCGACCCTCCACCAACCCCAGCCGTCCCTCCACCAACCCCAGCCGTCCCTCCACCGACCCCACCCAACCCTCCACCGATCCCGGCCCCACCCGACCCTCCACTGACCCCACCCGATTCTCCACCTACCCTGACCCCACCCGACCCTCCACCAACCCCGGCCCCAACCACACCAGCAGCTCTGGACCCACACTGTGGTCTCGAATAGGCATTCAAGTGCTGGGGACACAGGATGATGTGTGCTCCACGGCTCTGGCACCCCGAGAGGTCAGTACCTGTCATTGCATCCTCCCATTGAATGACGTAAGGTGGGACCGCTGTGTAGCGAATGTGTGCACCCCCCTGAATGACTCCAATGTTCTCCACCCTGTATGCCGGGGTGGGTTTAGCTATCTTTCCCATAACCGGCATTCTTACCACTATCCCCATAATGGTATGATTAGACCGTCCACTGGGACTGGGCAGGCCTCTGAAGCTAGTCTGAGCTGGCACGGACTTAATGAGTTCTCAAAAGGGTGGAGGGCTGCGAGGTGCTTGTTGCTGATCCAGGAGGGGACCAAACCTTGTTTTAAATCCTCCAGATTACTGCGGCCCTCGCCCAGTAACCACACCCCGTACAGCACGCACACTTCGTTCTGCGCAGCGTGATCTGACGCATTCCGATCCTCCCTGATGAGAGCATTTACCATTTTGTCGTGTTTCTCCAGCTCAGCTATAATCTCTTTTAAGTGTAGTGTCCTGGCCTGGTCCTCATGTAACTCAGAACCCACTACCTTATTCTCGTCCATCAGTATCTTTCTTAACTGTGTTTTCAAACCATTGATCTGGGTTTGCAGCTCCACGTCATCCAGAGTGTTGATGATGGAAGTCCCTGTGTTAAAAGCGGTAAAAATATAATTGACTGTACCCCTTCTTTGTCTCCCTATCCTGTCCAAGACCTCATGTGGTGTGGTGTATAGTCCGGCTCTGTCTACATCAGCAAAGTCGAATTCGTAAAATTGTCTAAACGTGTTAGTTAATAGGACCTGGTACAATTGCTCCATTTCCTTGGGGCACCACTCTGGCAATCGCACCTCGGTGAGGTTTAAAATCACCAAAGCTACCACATAGTGCACCCCTTGGTACAGCACCTGACCTGTGGGTACCAATACCAGTCCATTCCCGGGTCTTTTGGTGGTTGTGGGGCACCCTTCCTTGAGGGCTTTGACTACCGGAATCATGGGCAGGGGCTTGCGGGGTCGGGTGATGAGCTCAGTGGTGTTTACCGGGATCTGAGAGTATGGGACTCCGCACACCCGCGTGCTGACATCCCACCTCATCCCTTTGCCAGCATCCTGCCACTGCCTTTGGAAAAAGATGGAGACGCCTGTGGGGCAAGCGCATTCTGAACCCCACATGCAGATGTAAATCCCTTCATCTGGTTCCCACCATTTGTTTCAACAGACACTCAACCCCCCTTGAGTCCCCGTAATAGTCCGATGGGTATTGTTACCCAGTCGCTCCCACTCGACTGTAGAGTTCTTCATGGTTTTACTCAGCTTCCTGAGTCACCACCATCGGTCCAAAGGTACATGTCCCACACAGTTCAAGCAAATCTTCTTCCCGACGGTAACGCTGACTCTGGGCACGATGATCCTCACCCTGGGACACATTAGAGAAGTCTCTCTGTATGCAAATCCGGTCTGGCTGGAGTATTCTGTAGAGTTCGACCCCAGCCATCCTGGCCACCTCCCTTCGTGGAAGTAGGTGGCTGTCTCTGCAACGTTCCGCCTTTCTGTCCTATCGGTCATGATGGGGGCGGTGTCTCCGGAGCATCCGTAGATGGTGGTGTCCTTAGTGTAGCCCCGATAGGCCACGCTACACCCGATCACCGTGAACACGACGAGAATTCTTTCCATAGTATCCTTGGCTCCTGTAACAAATTAAATGATACAGCCAGGCTCCCGAGAGATTCTGGCCTAAGTGAAGGCATGATCAGGTCTTTCGACCTCGACCCAAAACAAAACACACATGCTGGGCAGATTCCAAACTACGTCTTATGAACTTATCACTACATCAAAATTACACAATTTAAACTTAACTTTAAACTTAACCTATGTACAACGCCGCCCGTCCGCGGGCGGCCTGCCTAATCCCTTTGCGGGTTGCAGCTCACCGCTCACTGTGGAGGGGCCGCACTGACCTGTCGCTTGAGTTCCCAGCAACCTTTTGCTGTCAATTGGGGACTGCGTCTCTCTAGGGATTTCCCAAGTCAGTGTCTGCTGAGGTAAGGGGAATCGGGCCAGAGCTTCCTTGGCTGAGGCATCCGAGATGACCTGCGAGGGGATACCTTTGGTGAGGCTCCTTAGCGAGTGGACCTTTGGGTGGGACTTTAGCTCTCACAGCCCATGGCTCCTCCACGAGTGCCAGCTTCGGCTCCCTTCCCTCAGGCTCCACCCCTTTGGGATTTGGGCCTGTGGCAGACGGCTCCTCCCTACCTGTCCCTACAGGTGGAGAATCTCCACCCCCAAGTTCTACCTCTCCTACGCTGGAGTCGAGGGCGGAACCTTCGTCCTCTGACTCCACCTCCTCCGGAATCATGTCAGGGGCGGGGCCTAGCTGTTCGGGCTCCTCCCTAACCGTGTTCGGGTCGGTGGGAGGGCCTTGGTCTTCGGGCTCCTCCTCATCTGAGTCCCAGGCCAATGGGAAAACTCCCAGGTGAACGGGGTGGCTCCTCCCCTCAAGCAGGTTGCGGTTCCAGCCTGTGTGGCCTGTGACTTATTGCACGCCTCAGGCTGAGGAATTTTACCCTCAGACCTGGCCTCAGTTGTTGGCTCTTTTGCACCCGGCTTAAATAGTTTGCACTGATTGATGTGAAACCATTTAGTGCGCCGGGGCAACTTCACTGCGTAAACCATGGGGCTGGCTTTGTCCACAATGCTGTAGGGCCCCATGTACAGTGGTTCTAAACTCCCCACTTGGGCATAGTTTCTCACCATGACCTGATCTCCAATTTCCCACTCCTGTGTCTTACGGGGTTCTAGCAGCAGTCGGTTGCCCTGATGCTCGAACCCCGTTCCCAGCCACTTGCCCATAAACCTGTTTCAGGCGCTCAAAAAGGGTCCGGGCAAACTTGTCCTGATTTACCTCTCGGAGCTGACCCTCGGTGAGCACCGGGGCTAGTACATGGGTGGGGTTTCGCATGGCCAGTCATTAATTCATGCGGGGAGTACCCCGTACTTTTAGACTGGCTAGCCCGGATCCCCATGAGGACTAAAGGCAGGACCTCCGCCCATTTCTGGGGTGAGTCCATCGTCTCCTCAACTTTTCTTTGAGAGTGCGGTTCATGCGTTCCTCAATCCCAAATGACTGCGGATTGTGGGCCACGTGCCACTTCCCTTCAATGACTAAGAGCATGAGGGTGTTCTGCATCACTTGGCCGGTGAAATGACTCCCTTGGTCAGACTCCACGAATCGTGGTAGTCCCCACTGCGAGAACACTTCCTGGACCAAGATCCTGGCAGTACTAAGTGCCGTGGCTGTTCGGCATGGGAAGGCTTCTACCCATTTAGTGAACACATCCACCAGGACAAGGCAGTACTTATAGCCTCCCTGGGTGGTAGGCAGGGGCCCAATGTAATCGACCTGTATCGACTGCCATGGTCCCTCTACTCTCCTAATGTGTCCCAAGGGCACCTTCCTTTTCTGGGGGTCTGGGTTGTTTGCAGCGCACACGAGACAATTGGTACAGAACTCGTGGACATCGTCCCGAAGTCCTGGCCACCATCCCGCCTGTTCCACCCATTGCCAGGTGACCTCAGGCCCGGGGTGTCCCGCTCCTAGACCCTCATGGGCCAGTTGAAGGAATTCCCTCCAGTGCTGCTGTGGCACAACCCACTGTTCTGCTCGGAACAGCATGCCTTCCTTGATGGAGAGGGCTGCTGTACCGTACGGACCCTCTACTTCCTTACCCTCAGTGACGGCATTGAGGACTGTTTTTAGGACGGGATCTAGGGTTTGGACGGTCTTGAGGTCTGGGGGCAGTGTCACCCTGTGGTTCCCTGAGTCCCATCCCTGCCTCGGATTACTGCCACGGGTTTGGACCCATAGGGATCCCAGAAAATGTCGGTGCGGGCACCCTCCCTGGCTAACGTATCCGCTTGCTGGTTACCCTGGTTGCGGGGTTCCGTGGCGGAATGGGTCTTTACCTTGTGGATAAAAACTTCCCCTTCCTCCCCCACTGCAGCCAGGATCTTTTCTAAAAGGGCTTTATGGTCAAGGGTCACCCGTCCGCAGAGGTATATCCGCGGTGGGACCAGATGGCTAGGTACTCCATACATGAGTTGCATGTGAACATGCTGTCCGAGCAAATCGTGTATGGGGTGGGGAAGATCTCGGGGTGGGTCACCACGTACACCACCGCGGACATTTCAGCCTGCTGGGCACTCATACTGCTGAGGAGCTTAATCACCAGGGCAATGTCTGCCATGGGGTCATAAACTCCACACCCTGTGAGCCGTTCGCCAGCGGATACCGTGCTGGAACCGTCTATGTAGATCTCGCGGCCCGTGGGATGTATCCCGGCCCGTAAAGCTATGTTCACTTCCTATACCCCTTCTACGGAACACCGATGGGCTGTTCCAGGATATACCATGTTGGCCGCGAGCTTGGGCTCATAGAGACCATTCACCTTCAGCTCCATCTGTGAAAGGAGGAGGGTCCAGCGCGCAATGCGTGCACTGCTTACTGTCCCATCCTTAATCCTTCCATCTAGAAGCATTCGGGTGGGTGTGTGATGGGTGAGGAGAGTGATGGGAGAGGTTCCTGTGAAGATCAAGGACCTTTTCACAGCCCAATGCGTGGCCAAAAGATGCCGCTCGCAATTGGAAAAACTCCTTTCCACATCTGTGAGCACCCTGGAGGAGTAAACCACTGGGCTTAGCATGCCGTGTCGCTCCTGGAGCAGTACAGCGCTCAAGCTATCCCCGCTATCTGCTACCTCCAGGAAAAACTCCTCCCCCCCATCTAGGGCCCCCAGAGCTGGCGCGGTCTGCAAGTCCCTCTTGAGTTTTTCAAATGCCACCTGGCAACCCTCATCCCAGGACCACTCCACTCCCTTGTGTAGGAGTCAGAGCAGCGGGGCGGCTGTGGCTGCATAGTCCTCAATGAAGTCTTTGCAGTACCCGGTCAGTCCCAGAAAGGACCTCACACCCGATACGGTGGTGGGGATCGGTAGATCTTGCACCGATTCCCATCTGGCTTTGTCTATGGCTCTTTCTCCAGCGCGGATGGTCAGACCCAGGAATTTTACTTCCTGCTGACCGATCCGTGCCTTCTTTGGGTTTACTTTGAAACCCTTTCTGCCTAACAGCTCCAATAGCTCAGCCAATAGTGGGCCATGCTCCTCTCTGTAATCTGTGAACAGGAGCAGGTCATCCACATACTGCACTAGCTGATTGGGCTGGCTGAACTCCTTTAAGCTCCCTGCCATGCATTGGTGGAAAATGCTGGGGCTGTTATGGAAACCCTGAGGCAAGCAGTTCCCGGTGTACTGTTGCCCTTTAAAGGTAAAGGCAAACTTGTACTGATCCTCCCTCCTTAAAGGGATGGACCAGAACCCATTAGAAATATCCAGCACCGCGAACGTGGTCGCGGATGCTGGAATACTTCCTATCAGGTCGGCAACTGCTGCTACCGTCGGCGCGCAGGCTGGGATGTTGCTATTGAGAACTCGGTAGTCCACCGTGGCTCTCCACGAATTGTCCGGCTTCTTTACCGGCCACAAAGGAGAGTTTACATGGGTGACTATCGGTCTCAACACGCCCTGCTGCACCAATGAAGACATTGCTGTCTCCATGTCGGGCTCCGCTTCCCGGGGGAAGTTGCACTGTTTTTGGGGTCGGGCCATGGGGTCTCCGTCTACTCTGGCCTCAAACCCGGTGACCCTCCCGCAATCGTGCTTGTGAGTGGCAAATGTCGCCAGATGGTCTGACACGAATGCCTGCAGATCTTGGGGGACGCTGGCGACCATGAGCTCGAGGTCATAACCTTCTTTTGGCTTCATGGTGCACAGGGTCCCTCTTCCTCCCTTCCCTGGGATGATGACTACCTCGCCCTTCTTACCCATACCCGCTCCCCAGAGACAATGATTTCTTAGGTCCATGAGAATCCCGTGTTCCACCAAGAAATCGGATCCAAGGATCCCCTTTCCACCTCCCACCTCCCACTTCATCAGTATACACTTCCACTTGGTGCAGAGTGGTCCCAAATGAATGGAGAGGGGAATGGAAAATGTGCCAGCCTGTTCTTTGCCTGTGAAGCCCGACAGGATATATGGAACCTCGGAGGACAGAGGTGAGGTGTTACGGTTATCTGTATGGATTACGGTGCATGATGCCCCCGTATCCAACAAATAGGTCCCCTTCTCCTGCTCTACCTCCATCTCCACAAGGGGTCGTCTCCACACATCATATTGCAGCGCGCATAGGTAGACGGGCTGCGCTGGCTCTAGTAATTGGGGTTCAGCGATCGGGGCTGCGGGAGCAGGACCGATGGTGGCCGCTATCTTCCCCTGCGAGATCATAAGAGACCGCATTGTCTTTAAATTTGATTCTATCGCAGCGGGATCCATAGCTGCACCGGTTCCTCTTTCTAGGGCAGGGGCTGTGGTTTGAACTTGGACTCATGCTGGGGCGGCGGTCTGAGCTTGGGCAGGGGCTGCAGGAGATTTTCCCTTATTATCCTTCCACAGATTTCTACAGTCCTTGCGCCAATGTCCATCCTTCCCACACCCGTAGCAATTGATCTTGGCTTGGGGAGGGCGATTCCTCTCCTGACGCCACTCCTTCTTACTTGGGGCTGCGGGTTTTGCCTCATGCACTTATCCCTTAGAGGGAGGTGCTTCCTGACTTCGGCAATTCTTATAAACAATGGCGAGCTGTCGGAGCACTGTCTCCTCAGTGGTACTGGGACCTTGGGGATCAAACCAAGATTTGGCTTGGGCCCATATCTCTGGCAAACTGTTAGCAACCAGGCAACGGAGCCAATGAACCCGCTGGGCATCATCCATTGTGAACCATTCCAGCATGCCCGGACAGCTGCGCCGATACACTGGCCACAGCCTTTCTGCGAAAACCCGCGGGGGTTCTCCAGTTAGCTGCACAGTCCCTCCCACGCTGAGGAACGGATTTCCTTTGTCTACTCCCAGAACTTCCAGGACCTCATCCCTGAGTTCCCCATACCCTTTCTGTCCCCTCTTGCTCCCTGCTGAGAGGCACTGAAGGATTGTGCTATCCAGGGAGAAGAGAAGCATCTTTGCCTGTTCAAGATCATCACAATCATTGATGGCGGCTGTCTCCTCTACCTCCCTGAAATGCACTGAGGGATCTCCCTTCTGGTTGAGTTTTGGGAGGTGGCTTATCACTGCTCTCAGTTGTTGGGCACCATGGGGCATCACGAGATGGTTCACAAGGGGTCCGTCCACGCCATCTGCGGCATTGGGACCGAACCTCTGGTGTTGAGTAGGACACATTGGTGCCGGCTCCGGCTTCACTACCAGGGGTTGTTCCTCCTCCTGTACCACCTCTGCTTCCTTTCCTTCCACCACCCCCTGTTCGGGCCAAGCCTCGCTATAGCTCGGTGGTGCTGAGGGCTCAGTGGCTGGTGCCACAACTACATCACATGGAATCGGTCTTTTGGATTCCTTCAGGAAGTCGATGTTGCTTGCCTTTGGGCTTACAAGGCACACCATGCCTTTTGCCTTAACCAGGGCCGTTTTTAGGTCCTCTATGGACTTTTGGCAGGGGCCATGGTCTGCACTCTCAAACCCTTGTTCGGTGGCCAGCTTGTAAGCTGCCTTAACTTCCACTACTCTCTCCTCCTGTGCTCTTAGCTGTTGTGTGAGGCGGGCACTTTTCTCCCATATTCTCGCTTCATGAATCTTTGCTTCAGTAACCTGGCATTCCAGGTACACTATTCTAGCCTGATGTTGGCTGGCTACCACTTGGCATTCTTGATTCAGCGTGTGAAGTGCTGCGATGAGTTTTTCCCCACCCATGACCTTTTCCTCTATTTCTGCTTCCTGGGTTTTGACCTTGACTGCCTGCGCTGCAATGACTCTGTCCAAAATCTGGACTTGTCTTTTGTAGCACATCAGCCACACTGCCTTCTCTATCGAATTTTTATGTTCTTTGCTCTCTGTCCACCTGATGGCTGCGTCTACCGGACGCCCATCCAGTAAGAGATCGGAAATCCACTGTTTAGTGAGATTTACCTTACTAAAAACATAATCCGCTATCCTCTCATCCATTTTATTTCGTCCATTCAAACCTGGATCTAATACATTGCAATCCTGCTGCCAGCGCCCTGCCGCAGTCGCCATTTTCTGTAAGGGGTTTTAGATCGCAGAGGTTTCTCTCCCTAGAGGCCTCTCTCTCTTGCACAGTAAAACCTTGAGTGGTTCGACCCACTCGCCCCTTAGGTTCTATACCCTGGACTTTGAGGCAGGAACTACAATGCAGAGAATACTCTTATAGACCAGGTTTAATGAAAACGAAATGAAATTTTATTGTAATAAAGGAAAATACTGAGTACAAGTCAATAAAATGCTACATGGGAGGGAAAAACAAATCATAACAATACAGTACTAACTAAAATATATACAGGCATATTATACTTTCCAAGAGTCATTACGAAATGTGGAAACACAGGGAACATCGAGGGACAACAACTTATAATTAATTACCCCTGAAATGCCCACCCCCTAAGCCTATCTAGATCAGATTATGAGGGGCCAGAAACATGCTCACCAATCCAGTTAGAAATTGCAAGGTTTTGAAAAGGTTTGCGTTTTGATCCTCTCAGGCGTCCTGTCTCCTCGTGGTCAGTGGAGCGCAGCGAGCTACGGGCTGCGACATATCTTCTCTCCCTTGAGGTGATGGACTCGGACAGGCTGGATATCAGCAGGCCTGGACGTCGCTGTGAGGGAAGACCAACTGCTTGACCATTTTCATATAGGTCTCTTCTCGTCAGCGTCCCGGGGTTGGCCGATGATCTCCCGATAGTTACCCCGGGGCTAGATGCTGACTTGATGGCTGGCGATGTTCTTCCTTCAACCCTTCCTAGCTGGCGATCGACCCCCTCGTCTGCCTGTATGTCTTCATTTTGGGGATGTGTGTTCCTCGTGGCTGTCGCTGTCAGTCGCTCTGGCTGCGCCTGCATTCGTCTTTGCATCGATAGCTACTCCGGGTCCCCAAATATACTTCTCAAAAGAGGTCTTATCTCCCGCCTAGATCTCGGTGAGTCTTTGTTTAAATTTTGGCGGGCTTGTATCACAGCGGGGAGTTATTATATTTAAAGTACTTTCGGGATGGCCGGTGATGGCCATCCCTGGTCTGGAATGACCTGGTAATGTTTTAATGTCTTCTTGATGTCTTAAATGGGTCCTTGATGTTCGCCTTATGAATATGAAACTGTTTCCCTTTGTCTGGGTAAACATTTAGATGGCCTTTATCTGCAGGCCGATCTGACTGGATCTGCATCCAATCCATATGTATGGGGTTCTGTTTGGTTTCGTTTTCTCCAAAACGGCCTTCCAGAACTTACTGTGAGCTGAATCCACACAGGCTGTCTGGGGACTGCAGGAACCATTTTAAAGTGTTCAAAAAGCTAGTCACGGGGTCTGGCTGCCATTTTATGTGTCCCTTTTTCTGGGCTTCTTTTAAAACAGTCTTTTAAAAGTGAAGGCCTCTTCTGCCATAGACCCTTATCTGACAATATTAATTTTGCGGATCTTACAGCTTTCAGTACAAACCGCTCACTAATGGATCTGAACCTGGGTAATAATAAACTGGGAGATTCAGGAGTGAAACTACTGTCTGTGGCTCTGAGGAACCCGGACAGCTGGCTCCTGTGTTCACGGACATTTTTAACATCTCACTGCAGCAGTCTGTTGTACCAGTGTGCTTCAAGGAGACAACCATTGTGCCATTACCTAAGAAGACCAAGGTAACAGGCCTCAATGACTATCGACCCGTGGCTCTAACACCTAGAGCCATGAAGTGCCTGGAAAAGCTGGTCATGACACATAAACAGCATCATCCCTGACTCCTCGGACCCGTTGCAGTTCGCATACAGGGCAAACAGGTCTGTAGACAATGCCATCTCCCTAACACTACACACTGCCCTGGAACACCTAGACAGGAGGGACACTTACGTCAGACTGTTGTTCATTGACTACAGTTCTGCATTTAATACTATTTAATACTATTATTCCCTCCAAGCTGGTCCTGAAACTGAGGGACCTAGGCCTGGGCACCCCCATCTGCAATTGGATTCTGGATTTCCTGACTGGCAGGCCTCAAGTGGTGAAAATAGGGAACAACACCCCATCCACTCTGGTTCTCAACACCAGAGCGCCACAAGGCTGCTGCCTCAGTCCTTGGCTGTACTCTCTGTTTACACATGACTGTACAGCCATACACAGCAACAACCGGATTATCAAGTTTGCTGACGACATCACAGTAATTGGCCTGATAAGCAACGATGACGAGACGGAGTACAGAGATGAGATAGTCCAGCTGATGAGATGGTGCAATGACAACAACCTTGCCCTGAATATTGGCAAGACTAAGGAGATCATCGTGGACTTCAGAAGCCACCAAGGGAACCATCGCCCCATCAGCATAGACGGGACACCAGTGGAAGTTATCAGTTGCTTCCGATTACTGGGACTGCAGATCTCCAATGACCTGGCCTGGAACCACAATACTGAGGCCATGTTGAAGAAGGCACACCTGAGGAAATGCGGCATAAGCACACAGTGGCTTGTGAACTTTTACCGCGGCACCATAGAGTGTGTCCTGACGGGTGGTGTCAATGTGTGGTATGGTAACACCACTGCACAGAACAAGAAAGCCATCCAGAGAGTTGTGAATACGGCAGAAAAGATCATCAGGTGTGCACTTCCGTCCATCGAGGAGATCTTCCAGACCAGGTGCCGGAACAAGGCCCGCTCCATCATCCAGGACCCCAATCACCCTGGGCACAAACTGTTCTCCCTCCTGCGGTCCGGACGTCGGTACCGCAGCATCCGAACCAGGACCAGCAGGTTTAAGAACAGTTTCTATCCACAGGCAGTGCGCCTACTGAACGGCTAACCACACTGCCCCATATATTACAGTTATATGTTTATGTAAATATATATATTACACTTATATTACCATATATTTATCATGTTACATTACTATTATTTCCAGTGGAAATTGAGGCTTTTTTGCACCATTCATCATATCCTGCAACTTGGACTGTTATTGCTATACTTTTTGCTTATTGTTTTTATTTACACTTGTTTTTATTTTTTTGCTTTTATATTATATGCTTGTATTGTGGGAGTGAGTGGGGAGTAAGCATTCCATTGTACTAGTTACATATGGCAATAAAATTATCTTGAATCTTGAGAATGGAATAGAGTCCTTACAGGAAGCGGGATGGGAGGAAGTGTAGTCCAGGTAGCTATGGGAGTCAGTGGGCATATATTGAATGTTTACCATGGCTTGGACTCAGAACTTCGAGTATGGTGTCAGAGTTTGCAGATGACACCACATTGGGTGGTATAGAAACATAGAAGATAGGAGCCGGAGTAGGCCATTCGGCCCCTCAAGCCTGCTCCGCCATTCAATGAGATCATGGCTGATCATCCAAATTCAGTACCCTGTCCCTGCTTTCTCCCCATATCCCTTGATGCCTTAATATATCTAACTCCTTCTTGAATATATTTAATGAATTGGCCTCAACTGCCTTCTGTGGTAGAGAATTCCACAGGTTCACCACTCTCTGGGTGAAGAAATTTCTCCTCATCGCAGTCCTAAATGGCTTACCCCTTATCCTTAGACTGTGACCCCTGGTTCTGGACTCCCCGGCCATCAGCAACATCCTTCCTGCATCTGGTCTGTCTAGTCCTGTTAGAATTTTATAAGTTTCAATGAGATCCCCTCTCATTCTTCTAAACTCTAGCGAATATAAGCCTAATCGACTCAATCTCTCCTCATACATCATTCCTGTCATCCCAGGTATCAGTCTGGTGAATCTTCGCTGCACTCTCTCCATGGCAAGAACATCCTTCCTCAGGTAAGGTGACCAAAACTGCACACAATACTCAAGGTGTGGTCTCACCAAGACCCTGTACAACTGCAGCAAGACATCCTTGCTCCTGTACTAGAATCATCGTGCTATGAAGGCCAACATACCATTTGCCTTCTTAACTGCCTGCTGCACCTGCATCCTTACCTTCAGCAACTGGTGCACAAGGACACCCAGATCTCATTGCACTTCCCCTTTCCCCAATCTATTGCCATTCAGATAATAATCTGTCTGCCTGTTTTTGCCACTGAAGTGGATAACCTCACATTTACCCACATTATACTGCATTTGCCACGCATCTGCCCAATCACCCAACCTGTCCAAATCATACTGGAGTTTCTCTGCATCCGCCTCACAGCACACACGCCCACCCAGCTTTCTGTCATCTGCAAACTTGGGGATATTACATCTAGTTCCCTTGTCTAGATCATCATTTATATATATTGTGAATAGCTGGGGTCCTAGCACAGATCCCTGCGGTACCCTTCTGCCCTCTTGGGCATCCCTCATTATAATTGCTCAACATTTGGTGGCCGTGCCTTCTGTTGCCTAGGCCCTAAGCTCTGGAATTCCCTGCCTAAACCTCTCTGCTTCGCTGCCTCTCTTTCCTCCTTTAAGATGCTCCTTAAAACCTACCTCTTTGACCAAGCTTTTGCTCACCTGCCCTAATTTATTCTTATGTGGTTCGCTGTCTATTTAATTGTCTTAAAATACTCCTGTGCAGCACCTTGGGACATTTTACTACGTTAAATGCGCTATATAAATACAAGTTGTTGCTGTTGTTGTTAGCAGGGAATGAATTCAATGGAATAAAGGTGCAAAGAGATCTGTGATTACAGACACATAAAAGTAGCAACACAAGTTGTACAGGCCATAAAGAGTGCAAAGAAAGGACTGGGGCCCATTTCTAGAATAGAATACAAAAGCAGGGAGGTAATGTTCAATTTATATTGAACCTTGGTGAGACCACAGTTGGAGCACTGTGAGCGGTTCTGGTCTCCACTCTACAAAAGGATATTGAAGCACTGGAGAAAATGCTGAAAAGATTGACAAGAACGTTACCAGAATTGAGAGGATGCGACTCTCGGGCACGATTGAGCAGGTTTGGGCTCTTTTCTCTGGAAGAGAAGACTAAGAGGAGTCCTGATTGATATGAAGGGGTTTATAGGGTAGATGTGGAGAAACTGTTTCCACTTATGGATGAGTCAGACAAGGAGGCAGAAATATAAGATCGTCACTAACAGATCAAATAAAGAAGTTAGGAGGAAGTTCTTCACACACAGTGTGGTGAGAATGTGGAACCCGCCGCCACACTGAGTGGCTGAAGCAGATAGCAATGGTACATTTAAGAGCAGGGTTGATGTATCTATGAGAGAAGGGAATAAAGGAATATGAGGGCAGGGCAGGAAGAGGTCATTAGAGTGGGCGGAGGCTCATGTAGAGTATAAACACTGGCACAGACCAGTTGGGCCAAATGGCCTGTTACTAGGCTGTCAATTCTATGTACGTACAGCAGGGGTGGATTAATACTCGGGCACTCGAGGCCCTGGGGTGGAGTAATGCTCAGAGCTATGTGGCCCTTGCCCATGGGGTGCATTAAGAGCATACATAAGAACATAAGAATTGGGAGCAGGAGTGGGCCATTCGGCCCTTCGAGCCTGCTCTGCCATTCAATAAGATCATGGATGATCTTCGATCTCAACTCCACTTTCCCACCTGATCCCTATATTCCGTGATTCCTCTAGAGTCCAAAAATCTATCTATTTTATCATTGAATATACTCAACGACTCAGCATCCACAGCCATTTGGGGCAGAGAATCCCAAAGATTCAGAACCCTCTGAGTGAAGAAATTTCTCCTCATCCTTAAATGGCCGATTCCTTATCCTGAGACTATGCCCTCTAGTTCTAGACACTCCAGCCAGGGGAAACAACCTCACAGCATCTACCCTGTCAATCCCCCTCAGAATCTTACATGTTTCAATGAGATCACCTCTCATTCTTCTAAATGCCAGAGACTATCGGCACAATCTACTCAATCTCTCATCCCAGGGATCAATCTAGTGAGTCTTGGTTGCACCGCCTCTAAGGCAAGTATGTCCTTCCTCAGATAAGACCAGAACTGTGCCCAGTACTCCAGGTGTGGTCTCACCAAGGCCCTGTACAATTGGAGCAAGACTTCCTTATTCTTGTACTCCAACCCCCTTGCAGTAAAAGCCAACATGCCATTTGCCTTCCTAATTGTTTGCTGTACCTGCATGCTAACATTCTGTGTTTCCTGTACGAGGACACCGAAATCTCTCTAAACACCAACATTTAATAGTTCCTCAATATTAAAAAAACTGTTTTCCTATTTTTCCTATCAAAGTGAATAACCTCACAATTCTCCACATTATACTCCATCTGCTGTCTTATTGCCCCCTCACCTAACCTGTCTACATCACTTTGCAGGTTGCTTGTGTCCTCCTCTCAGCTTACTTTCCCACCAAGCTTTGTATTGTCAGCAAACCTGAATACATTGCACTCGGTCCCTTCATCTAATCATTGATATAGTTTGTAAATAGCTGAGGCCCAAGCATCCTTGCGGCACCCCACGAGTTACAGCCTGCCAATCAGAAATTGACCTGTTTATTCCTACTCTGTGTTATCTGTCAGTCAACCAATCCTCTCTCCAAGCTAATACATTGCCCTCAATCCCACGAGCCCTTATCTTGCTTAGCAACCTTTTATGTGGCACCTTATCGAATGCCTTTTGCAAATCCAAATATACTACATCCACTGGTTCGCCTTTATCTACCCTGCCAGTTGCATCCTTAAAAAATCTAATACATTTGTTAAACACGATTTCCCATTCATAAAACTATGTTCACTCTGCCTAAGTGCCCTGTTACCACTTCCTCAGTAATGGATTCCAGCGTTTTCCCCACGACTGATGTCAGGCTAACTGGACTGTAGTTCCCTGTTTTTGCTCTCCCTCCTTTCTTGACGAGAATGCTTGGGCCGATGGGCCCTCCCCAGAGGAGGATTAATGCTCGTGCCTATGGGGCCCTCCCCTATGGATGGATGAATGCTGCTGATGGCCCACAGCGCCTTATTGGTACCCAGTTTTGAGCTGCTAGGTCTGTTCAAATTCTATCGCACTTAGCACAATGGATCGTTTGCACAGTGTGAAGACACTTGGTGTAATCTGTAAATTCCAACAACATGCCTCCAGTTTCTGAGTCCAAATGATAGTGAACACCAGTGGTCCCAGCACGGATCCGTGTGGGACACCAGTTCTCACTTTCTGCCAGTCCAAGAAACTCCACTTAACTTCCACCCTCTGATTTCTGTTTTGGAGCCATCTTTCCACCCATTCTGCTACCTGGTCCTTGAATCCACACAGCCTGACCTTGGTCATCCTGTAGATTGTACTTACTGTGGACACAGTACATCAATGGTGGAGGGGGTGGATATTGAGTTCTGTGCCAAGGCGCTGATGAAGTGAACTTCACTGTCGTGTTTTAGGCAACGCTGGTGTCGTTTTTCACCTCCTTCCACCTTTATAAGAATTGTTGCCGAATTATTAAATCCATTTACAGCCTCACGAGCAGGACAGGCAAACAACGAGGCCTCATAAGTTTCCCTCAGAATTACAGACGGGTGGAAGGTGGGAAGTGGTGTTCCACGGGGATCGGTGCTGGGACCACTGTTGTTCACCATTTACATGAATGATTTGGACTTGGGAATCAGAAGTACAATTTCAAAATTTGCAGATGACACTAATTTGGGGGATGTAGTTAATACTGAGGAAGACTGCGATAGCATCCTTGTAGAATTATTCAGTTGTGTTCAGTAAATAGCACCATCTTTTAATTTGCCTTGACTGATCACATCACTATATAGTTATGTGAAAAACAGAAATCATTAACAGCTCCCAATTTCAGAATTGTCAGATTCAAACTCAACTTCTTCCAAGTACAATCTAACATTCAAAAATTGTAATGGATGTAGGCGAGATATTAGGACTGTTGTCTAACACAATCCAAACACAGTGACACACAGACAGATGGGCAGGTGTAGCTTCACAGCGAATCCTTTCAAGCCTCACTAAAAAGTGGCAGACTGGCAATCCATTGTTCACTAATGGAGTTGTGATCTTTGTAAATTAAGAAAGGAAATGCATGGAAATGTGTCAAAGAGTTGATTAACAGAGTGAGGCATCATCTCCCTTTGATTTCTATTTCTGACACCAGGCAACAGAACATAGGTCATTACAACACAACATAAACAGACTCTTCAGGTGTGAGACATCAGACTTCAGAACAATACATCTGCCAGCTCTGGCCACAAACCTCAGTACAGTCAACCTTTCAGCAGCTGCAGCCCTGATTAAATAACTAATAGTTTAACATGTCTAGTAGAGCTTTTGTATCAAAATAGAAGAAATGTATTTGTGACACACACACAATTAATAATTCAATCACAATGTGATTGTGAGGATCGATTATCACCTCTTGATACCTTCCGTGCCCACCGGTCGAGGAAGGAATCAAGTGAACTGGTGGACACTGCCTGCTCCCTCTCCAGGGCCACCCAGGCACGGACAAGACCACGGGAGAGAGGCAGACAACCAGAGCGACCCCCCCATGGGCCCCACCCATCCTGGACCTACAAATTGCTGTTTTCGCCAGGCCCAAGAGCAGGTCCAGGAGAAGATCCTCCCACTTACCCACCCCCCTCCGCACCGGGTGGCCAAAGATTGGGAGTGTGGGGCTAAAGCATAACCAAGAGTTGAGGAGCAGCCCCTTCAGGTAACTGCACAGGGGCTGCAACCTCTCACACTGAATATATACATGGCCCATGGACTCCTCTAGGCCACAGAAACCGCATCTGGGCTTGGAGTCCAGAAAGGAGCTTAAAAACTGTTGCACACGACAGCTCTTCATAACAGTCTCCACCCCAGATCCCCAATGGTATTGGGAAGGACCCCCCCGTAGAGAGCTCTCCATTGGGGACCCCTGCCTCCACCAGACAGCAAGCTTACCTGCCAGTCTGATTGACATTGGGCAATAAGCTAAATTAATCAATAAATGATACAGAAACCCAAGTCCCCGGGTCCTCAGCCCTGGTGTGAAGTACGCTGGCCACCAATTTTCCGTTACTAACACGCACCTCAGGCCGCACCCAGTCTGGTTTAATTGCTAAATGTTTTCTAACTCGGGTTCAGGCCTGTCATTCTACGGGAAACTTACAAGGCCTCATTTATTGATGTGTCCCACCCGAGCGGCTGTTAATGGCTTTAATAAACTGGCAGCAAGGTTTTTTTTTAAAAAGGTGGAAAGAGGTGAAAAACGCCACTAGCGATGCCTCAAAACTCACGGACAAAGAAATCCACTTCATCAGCGCCCCTACCACAGGACTCAATATCCACCCCCTCCACCACTGGTGCAATGTGTCTGCAGTATGTACGGTCTACAAGATGACCACGGTCAGGCCGTGTGGAGTCAAGGGCCAGGCAGAATGGATGGAAAGATCACAACAATCTTCTCTTAACTCCAACCCTCTGATTTCCATTTTGTAGCCATCTTTCATAGAAACATAGAAACATAGAGATAGGAACAGGAGTAGGCCATTCGGCCCTTCGAGCCTGCTCCGCCATTCAATGAGATCATGGCTGATCCTCGTCTGAGATCATAGCTGATCTTACCAGTTCAGTACCCCGTCCCCGCCTTTTCTCCGTAACCCTTAATCCCCTTAGCCTTCAGAAATATATCCAATTCTCTCTTGAAAATATTTATTGAATTAGCCTTCGCAGCCCTCTGTGGCATGGAATTCCACAGGCTCACCACTCTTTGAGTGAAGAAATTCTTCCTCATCTCTGTTTCAAATGATTTGCCCGCTATTTTTAGACTGTGGCCCCTGGTTCTGTGCTCCCCGGCCATTGGAAACATTCTCTCTGAATTCAGCCTGTCCAGGCCTGCCATAATTTTATATGTTTCGATGAGATCCCCTCTCAATCTTCTAAACTCCAGTGAGTACAAGCCCAAACTATTTAATCTCTCTTCGTAGGTCATTCCCGCCATTCCAGGTATCAGCCTGGTGAATCGCCGTTGCACTCTTTCCATGGCAAGAACATCCTTCCGCAGATGGGGCGACCAAAACTGTACACAATACTCCAGATGCGGTCTCACCAGCACCTTGTACAGCTGTAGTAAGGTATCCCTATTCCTATACTCGAACCCCCTTGATATGAAGGCCAACATACCATTTGCCTTCTTAATCGCCTGTTGCACCTGCATGCTCTCCTTCAGTGACTGGTGCACAAGAACACCCAGGTCCCTCTGCACTTCCCCATCTCCCAATCTATTGCCGTTTAGATAATAATCTACCCTCCTGTTTTTACCCCCAAAGTGGATAACCTCGCATTTATCCACATTATAGTGCATCTGCCACGTATCCGCCCATTCCCCCAACCTGTCCAAATCGCACTGTAGCCTCCTGACATCCATTCTGCAGCCTGACCTTGGGTCATCTTGTAGATCTTACATACTGTTTATGGATAGCAAGTTGGTCACAAAACATAAAACAGAGTAGGGGTTGGGAGTAGCTACTCAGACTGGCAAAAGGTGGGAAGTGGTGTTCCACAGGAATCGGTGCTGGGATCACGTTCAAAAACGATCTGGACTCGAGAATCAGAAGAACAATTTCAAAGTTTGTCAATAACACTAAATTGGAAGGTAGAGTTAATACTGAGGAAGACAAAATGGAAGAAGATAATAATACATTTCAGAATGTGCATGTAATTGGCAAATGAATTTCATTATAGATCAGTGTGAGGTGGTGTGTTAATGAATGCCACTGTAGATGAGTGTGAGGTGGTGTGTTAATGAATTTCACTATAGATCCATGCGAGGTGGTGTGTTTTGGTGGGAAGAATAAGGAGGGCACTCACTATTTGAACAAGGGGGTGAAATTGGGTTGCTTTGCGCCTCCCGCGATATTCAGCAGGTTAGCAGCGACAGTAGCCGGTAGCGCCCCGCAGCACTGCACTGCCGGGAATGGCTTCATCACCATGCGCAGAGCCCCGGCTGCAACCTTGGGTTGTGAACCCTGACCTATCGCCGGACAATATGTCCGACAGGGTCAGGGGTCCTTCCTGCAGCCGTGGCAGCACCACTTAAAGGGCAGGTGTCGGGTGGTAACTTTTTATTTTGGCCAACTGCGAGCACCTGCCCCCTTCCCTCTTCGGGCTGATGGCCGCGATCGCTCAGCCCGGCGCTCCTCTTGATTCGACACCCCGCTCCCCGGTGGTCCAGCAGGGCCCCGGTGTGCGCAGTGCTAGGCCAATCCCCTTTAATCGGGGCGGGGTGGTCTGCTAGGACGCAGTGCTATGTGCCGACGGGCGTGGCGCTGTTACATGAAGCACCGCGAAATTCACTGGTAGCGCCTCAAGATGGGCCGATGGGCCGAAATGGCCTCTATCTGCACTGTGGGGTTTCTGTGAAGAGGGGAGCGCTTCCAGTAGCACCCTGCCTGGGGCGCTACCACGGAATTTAATGCACAGGGGCGCTAACTTTTTTCGGCGCTAAAGTTAGCCCCAATGACATTAGCGACCCAAAGGGGGCATCACCGAAATTTCCCCCTAAGAGTCTAAATGGGCTGGAGGAGCAGAGGGATCCAGGGACACAGATACACAAATCACTAAAAGTAGCGACACAGGTTAATAAGGCCATTAAAAAAAAAAGCACTGGGGTACATTCCTAAAGGAGCCTTCGCTTCCGTTCCTAGGAGCTCTGAACCATGGCAGAGCACGGCTGGGACACGTTTCTCACACGCCTCGAGATTAACCCGCACGGGGACTTTGCTGTCAGTGAAGAGAGACAAGAAAGACCAAAGTGCCGTTTGCCCCTCTCAGTGTGGCCCTGAAGGACTGTGTCCAGGCTGGAGTTCTGTTCCCACCATACGATCCTCCCCCCGATTGTCCTTTGAGCTCCAGCCAGGTGATGCTAAACACTCAGGTGGGAAAGACAAAAATCTACAACAATGTATTTAAAACAAAGCTGGTTTATTTGACATCTCGCCAGAATATTAAACTGCAGCCCAGTTATAGGGGTTATTAACATCAGCAGAAACAAACCCCAACTGTCAGAATGAACATGGTTCAGTCCTGGATGTGATTAACAGCAGCAACAGAATCCAACCCCTGCAGTCACTTGTGAGCTCGCTGGTGTTTCAGCAAGTTGGATGACTGAGTGAATCTCTTCCCACACTCAGAGCAGGTGAACGGCCTCTCCCCAGTGTGAACTCGCTGGTGTATAGTGAGCTCAGATGATCGCCTGAACCCAGTCCCGCAGTGAGAGCACCTGAACGGTCTCTCATCAGTGTGAACACTTTGATGGGCCGTCAGTGCCCCAGAACTTTTAAAGCACTTCCCACAGTTCGAGCATTTAAAAGGTCTCTCATCAGTGTGAACTCGCTGGTGTGTCAGCAGGTGGGATGAATTAGTGAATCCCTTCCCTCAGACGGAGCAGGTGAACAGCCTCTCCCCAGTGTGAGTGTGCTGGTGTGTCAGCAGGGTGGATGAACGAGTGAATCCCTTCCCACACACGGAGCAGGTGAACGGTCTCTCCCCAGTGTGAGCTCGCTGGTGTATCAGCAGGTTGGATGAATTAATGAATCCCTTCCCACACTCAGAGCAGGTGAACGGCCTCTCCCCGGTGTGAGTGTGCTGGTGTGTCAGCAGGGTGGATGAACGAGTGAATCCCTTCCCACACACGGAGCAGGTGAACGGCCTCTCCCCAGTGTGAACTCGCTGGTGTATCAACAGGTTGGATGAATTAGTGAATCCCTTCCCACACTCAGAGCAGGTGAACGGCCTCTCCCCGGTATGAATGCGCTGGTGTGTCTGAAGGTTAGCTGAATGACTGAATCCCTTCCCACATTCAGAGCAGGTGAACGGCCTCTCCCCGGTGTGAATGCGCTTGTGTCTCGATAGGCCAAAGGGTTGGCTGAAGCCTCGTCCACACACAGAACACGTGTATGGTTTTTCCCCGCTGTGAACGGTGCTTTTTGCTTCCATGTTCAGAGGCCGATGATATTCAGATCCGATGAGTCGAGTGACTGTCAGATCTTGACGTGATGTTTGTTTGAGTTTCCTGTCTGTAAATCCTCCCCTTCTAATACTCTGTAAAAATATAAAACAGGGAGCGTGAGAGAGAACCCACAAGAAAACAAAGGCAGGTTGTGAAATTTTGCTCAATGAATCTGGTCAATTGTGGAGCCGGCGCTGGAAAAAAGTGACCATGAAAGCTGCCGGATTGTCATAAAAACCCAACTGGTTCACTGATGTCCTTCAGGGAAGGGAATCCGCCACCTGGTCTGGGCCTACACAAGACTCTGGCCTCTATTGGAGGAGAGAGAGAGAGAGAGAGCTGGGAGGGGGAGGGGGCGAAGGAAAGCAACTTTATACACCTGCAACTCGACCAGAACTTTGATAGAACCTCCAAAACCCGCAACCTCCACCACCTAGAAGGACAAGGGCAGCTGTTGTACGGGAGCACCATCACATCCAAGTTCCCCTCCAAGTCACACATCATCCTGACTCAGATATATTCATAGTTACTGGGTCATAATCCTGGAACTCCTTACCGAACAACATTGTGGGAATACCTTCACCACACGGACTGCAGTAGTTCAAGAAGGCGACTCACCACCCCCTTCTCAACGGGAAACTGGGGATTGGCAATATTTGCTGCTCTTGCGAGCTACGCCCACATCCCAAGAATGAATTAAAACAAATCTGTAGATATAAACTGGATTAAAAGCCTGTACAGAAATACTTGTTCCTAAAACAATACTCTTTTACATTGTACGGACAGTGTCTGTGTAACAACCTAATCTCCCCCAGAATCCACCTCCCTTGACAGTCTCACATTGGAAATTGTTGGGTCCTCCTGGGCTCAGAAGTACTGGAGGTTAAATCCAGCAGCTTCTCCTCCATCTCCACCTGAAACATACAAGCATAGAAGATAGGAGCAGGAGTAGGCCATTCGGCTTCTCGAGCCTGCTCCGCCATTCAATGCGATCATGGCTGATCATCCAAATTCAGTACCCGGTCCCTGCTTTCTCCCCATACCCCTTGATCCCTTTAGCTTCAAGAAATATATCGAACTCCTTCTTCAATATATTTCATGTATTGGCCTCTACTGCCTTCTGTGGTAGAGAATTCCACAGGTTCACCACTCTCTGGGTGAAGAAATTCCTCCTCATTTCTGTCCTAAATGGCTTGCCCCTTATCCTTAGACTGTTACCCCTGGTTCTGGATTCCCCGACCATCGGGAACATCCTTCCTCCATCTAGTCTGTCCAGTCCTGTCAGAATTTTATAAGTTTCAATGAGATCCCCTCTCATTCTTCTAAACTCCAGCAAGTACAAGCCCAATCGTCCCAATCTCTCCTCATACCTGGGATGGCAGGAATGATATATCAGCCTGGTGAATCTTCGTTGAACTCCTTCCACGGCAAGAACATCCTTCCTCAGATAAGGTGACCAAAACTGCACACAATACTCAAGGTGTGGTCTCACCAAGGCCATGTACAACTGCAGCAAGACATCCTTGTTCCTGTACTCAAACCCTCTCGCTCCGAAGGCCAACATACCATTTGCCTTCTTAACTGCCTGCTGCACCTGCATGCTTAGCTTCAGCGACTGGTGCACAAGGACACCCAGGTCTCGTTGCACTTCCCCTTCTCCCAATCTATTGCCATTCAGATAATAATCTGCCTTCTTGTTTTTGCCACAAAAGTGGATAACCTCACATTTATCCACGTTATATTGCATCTGCTATGCTTCTGCCCAATCACCCAACCTGTCCAAATCATCCTGTAGTTTCTCGGCATCCTCCTCACAGCACACACGCCCACCCAGCTGTGTGTCGTCTGCAAATTTGGAGATATTACATCTAGTTCCCTTGTCTAGATCATTTAATATATATTGTGAATAGCTGGGTTCCAAGGACCGATCCCTGCGGTACCCCACTAGTCACTGCCTGCCACTCGGAAAAAGACCCGTTTATTCCAACTCTTTGCTTTCTGTCTGCCAACCAGTTCTCTATCCAAGCCAATACCTTTCCCCCAATCCCAGGTGCCTTAACTTTACACACTAATCTCTTATGCGGGACCTTATCGAAAGCCTTCTGAAAGTCCAAATACACAACATCCACTGGTTCTCCCTTATCTATTTTACTAGTTACATCCTCAACAATGAAGCAACAAAATGACCTACACAGGCGGCCAGGGACCAACCTTCCATCAGCCTGCAATAAAACTCTTCCCCACAGCCGCTGACTAATGGCAGCCGCAGCACCCACAATTCCCCGCGCCCCAGAAACCGCTCTATGCAACGCGCTGATTTCCCCGCTGAGAGTGCGCATGCTCCCCGGGGCTGCGGGCCATTCTGGGAGCCTGGCTCCTGTCCTTTGTTCTGAGTCGGACTCAGTGGAACCAGCTGAAGAAACCGGGACGCGGCGGCTCGGATGGGAGAGGCGCTGCACCCTGGGTTTCCTGGTGCTGGGGCCCTGGCCACACGTCCGCCAGGCCCAGCCGCTCTGATTCTGATTGAGTTTTTGATGAAGTAACAGAGAGGGTTGATGAGGGCAATGCGGTTGACGTGGTGTACATGGATTTCCAAAAGGCATTCGACAAGTGCCACAAAATAGGCTTGCCAGCAAAGTTGAAGGCCATGGAATAAAAGGGACAGTGGCAGCCTGGATACGAAATTGGCAAAGTGACAGAAAACAGAGAGCAGTGGTGAACGGTTGTTTTTCGGAGTGGAGGAAGGTACACAGTGGTGTTCCCCAGGGGTCGGTACTAGGACCACTGCTTTCCTTGATATATATTAATGACTTAGACTTGGGTGTACAGGGCACAATTTCAAAATTTGCAGATGACACAAAACTTGGAAGTAAAGTGAACAGTGAGGAGGATAGTGATAGACTTCAAGAAGACAGACAGGCTGGTGGAATGGGCGGACATGTGGCAGATGAAATTTAACACAGAAAAGTGCGAAGTGATACATTTTGGTAGGAAGTACCAAGTGAGGCAATAAAAACTAAAGGGTACAATTCTAAAGTGTGTGCATGAACAGAGAGACCTGGGGGTATGTGTGCACAAATCGTTGAAGGTGGCAGGGCAGGTTATGAAAGCGGTTAAAAAAGCATACGGGATCCTGGGCTTAATAAATAGAGGCATAGAGTCCAAAAGCAAGGAGGTTATGATGAACCTTTATAAAACACTGGTTCGGCCTCAACTGGAGTATTGTGTCCAATTCTGGGCCCCGCACTTTAGGAAGGATGTGAAGGCCTTAGAGAAATTGCAGATAAGATTTACAAGAACACGGCTTTCAAAAGGGAATTACATAGAAACATAGAAGATAGGAGCAGGAGTAGGCCATTCGGCCCCTCAAGCCTGCTCCGCCATTCAATGAGATCATGGCTGATCATCCAAATTAAAGTACCCTGTCCCTGCCTTCTCACCATATCCCTTGATCCCTTTAGCCTTAGGAAATATAACTAACTCCTTCTTCAACATATTTAATGAATTGGCCTCCACTGCTTTCTGTGGTAGGGAATTCCACAGGTTCACCACTCTCTGGGTGAAGAAATTCCTCCTCATCTCTGGCCTAAATGGCTTACCCCTTATCCTTACACTGAGCCCTGGTTCTGGACTCCCCGGCCATCAGGAACATCCTTCCTGCATCTAGTCCTGTTGCAATTTTATAAGTTTCAATGAGATCCCCTCATTCTTCTAAACTCCAGCGAGTATAAGCCCAATCGACCCAATCTCTCCTCATACGTAATTCCTGCCATCCCAGGTATCAGTCTGGTGAACCTTCGCTGTACTCCCTCCATGGCAAGAACATCCTTCCTCAGATAAGGCGACCAAAACTGCACACAATACTCAAGATGTGGTCTCACCAAGGCCCTGTAGAACTGCAGCAAGGCATCCTTCTTCCTGTACTCAAACCCTCTCGCTCTGAAGGCCAACATACCATTTGCCTTCTTAACCGCCTGCTGCACCTGCATGCTTACCTTCAGCGACTGGTGCACAAGGACACCCAGGTCTCATTGCACTTCCCCTTCCCCCAATCTATTGCCATTCAGATAATAATCCGCCTTCCTGTTTTTGCCACCAAAGTGGATAACCTCACATTTATCCACATTATACTGCATCTGCCATGCTTCTGCCCAATCACCCAACCTGTCCAAATCATACTGGAGTTTTTCGGCATCCTCCTCACACACGCCCACCCTGCTTTGTGCCATCTGCAAACTTGGAGATGTTACATCTAGTTCCCTCGTCCAGATCATTTATATATATTGTGAATAGCTGGGGTCCTCGGACCGATCCCTGCGGTACCCCACTAGTCACTGCCTGCCACTCAGAAAAAGACCTGTTTATTCCAACTCTTTGCTTCCTGTCTGCCAACCAGTTCTTTATCCAAGTCAGTACCTTGCCCCCAATCCCATGTGCCTTAACTTTACATGCTAATCTCTTATACGGTACCTCATCGAAAGCCTTCTGAAAGTCCAAATACACCACATCCACTGGTTCTCCCTTATCTATTCTACCAGTTACATCCTCAAAAAATTCCAGTAGATTAGTCAAGCATGATTTACCTTTTGTAAATCCATGTAGACTTTGTCCGATCCTGTCACTGTTTTCCAAGTGCTCTGCTATTACATCTTTTGTAATGGACTCTTAGCATTTTTCCCCACTACCGATGTCAGGCTTACCGGTCTGTAATTCCCCATTTTCTCTCTACCACCTTTTTTGAATAGTGGGCTAACATGAGCTACCCTCCAATCCATGGGTATGGTTCCAGAGTCTATCAAATGTTGGAAGATGACCAGCAATGCATTTACTATTTCTAGGGCCACTTCCTTAAGTACCCCAGGATGTAGATTATCAGGCCCTGGGGATTTATCGGCCTTCAATCCCATCAATTTCCCCTAACACCATTTCCCTACAAATACTGATTTCTTTCAGTTCCTCCATCTCATTAGACCCTATGTTCCCCGACATCTCTGGGAGGTTATTTGTGTCCTCCTTTGTGAAGACAGAGCCAAAGTATGTATTTAATTGGTCTGCCTTTTCTTTGTTCCCCATTATAAATTCCCCTGATTCTGACTGCAAGGGACCTATGCTGACTTCACCAATCCTTTTCTCTTCACATATCTCCAGTTAGTTTTTATGTTCCCTGAAAGCTTACTCTCAAACTCTATTTTCCCCCCCTCTTAATTAATCCCTTTGTCCTCCTTTGCTGAATCCTAAATTGCTCCCAATCCTCAGGTTTATTACTTTTACTAGCCAATTTATATGTCCTCTCGTTGGATCTTATACTATCCCTAATTTCCCTTGTTAGCCACAGTTGAGTCACCTTTTTTGTTTTATTTTTATGCCAAACAGGGATGAACAAATTCTGTAGTTCATCCATGCCATCTTTGAATGTTTGCCATTGCCTAGCCACCGTCAACCCTTTGAGTAACATTCCCCAATCAATCCTACCCAACTCGCGCCTCATACCATCATAGTTTCCTTTATTTAAATTCAGGACCCTAGTCTCTGAGTCAACTACTTCACTCCCCACCTTAATGAAGAATTCTATCATATTATGATCGCTCGGACCCAAGGGGCCTCGTACAACAAGATTGCTAATTAACCCTCTCATTACCTAATACCCAGTCAAAGATGGCCTGATCTCTTGTTGGTTCCTCGACATATTGGTCCAGGAAACCATCCCGTATACACTCCAGGAATTCCTCCTCCATAATATGGTTACTAATTTGGTTAGCCCAATCTATATGTAGATTAAAGTCACCCATGATAACTGCTGTGCCCTTATTGCACGCGTCTAATTTCCCGTTTAATGCCATCCCCAACCTCCACATTACTGTTTGGAGGTCTGTATAACACTCCCACTAACGTTTTCTGTCCCATGGTATTTCTCAGCTCTACCGAAACAGATTCCACATCATCAGAGCTAATATCCTTTCTTTCAATTGTTAATCTCTTTAAAAAGCAATGCTACCCCACCTCCTTTTCCTTTTTGCCTATCTTTCCTGAATATTGATGTTGAGTTCCCAGCCTTGGCCACCCTGGAGCCATGGTTCCGTTATCCCAATCATCTCATACGTTTACCTCTATTTGCGCAACTAATTCATCCACCTTATTACGAATGCTCTTCGCATTAAGACACAAGGCCATCAGGCTTGTTTTTTTAACACTCTTACACCTTTTAGAATTATTATTTACTGTGGCTGTTTGATTTAAACCCATGATTTCTCTGACCGCCACCTTTGTTTTTCTCCTTCCTGTCTTTTGCTTCTATCCTGGTTTCCCTTTCCTCTGTCTCCTGCTCAGGTTCCCAACCCCCTGCCATTTTAGTTTAAACCCTCCCCCAGAGCACTAGCAAACACTCCCCAGGACATCAGTCCCAGTCCTGCCCAGGTGCAAACCGCCCGGTTCGTACTGGTCCCACCTCCCCCAGAACCGGCTCCAATGTCCCAGGATTTTGAATCCCTCCCCCTTGCACCATTCCTCTAGCCACGTATTCATCTGAAATATCCTTCTATTTCTACTCTGACTAGTACGTGGCACTGGTAGCAATCCTGAGATTACTACCTTGGAGGTCCTATTTTATTAATTTACCTAACTCCCTACATTCAGCTTTTAGGACCTCATCCTGTTTTTTTTACCTATATCGTTGGTACCTATATGCACCACGACAATTGGCTGTTCACCCTCCCCTTCCAAAATGTTCTGCAGCCACTCTGAGACATCCTTGACCCTTGCACCAGGAAGGCAACATACCATCCTGGAGTCACGTTTGCGGCCGCAGAAACGCCTATCTATTCCCCTTACAATAGAATACCTTATTACTATAGCTCTCCCACTCTTCTTCCTCCCGTCCTGTGCAGCAGAACCACCCACGGTGCCAGGAAGTTGGCTGCTGCTGCCTTCCCCGGATAAGCCATCCTCCCCAACAATATCCAAAGTGGTTTATCTGTTTGAGAGGGGGATGGTCACAGGGGACCCCTGCACTACCTGCCTGCGCCTACTACTCTGGCTGGTGGTCACCCATTCTCTTCCTGCCTGTGCAGCCTTTACCTGCGGTGTGACCAACTCCCTAAACGTGCAATCCACGACGTCTTCAGCATCGCGAATGCTCCAGTATGTATCCACTCGCAGCTCCAGTGCCGCAATGCGGTCTGTCAGTAGCTGCAGCTGGATACACTTCCCGCACACCTGGTCGTCAGGGACACAGGAAGTGTCCCTGATTTCCCACATAGTGCAGGAGTAGCATATCACAGCACAGAGCTCTCCTGCCATGCCTTACCCTTTAATTCATTCAAATTAAAGTAAAAGTGAGGCAGGTATGGGGACCCAGGAGGTGGGGGAGCCTCAGCCTTTGCAATTGTCCAACAGGTTTGAGGTTCTTGCGGCCTGTATGAATGAAAGCGGTGGCTGCAGGGTGGATGAGCAAACTGACCATGGCACCGAGGTACAGGAAGCGATTCAAGCGGGGGGAGTTAATAGGAATATAGTGGTAATAAGGGATAGCATAGTCAGGGCGATAGATACAGTTCTCTGCGGCCAAGAGCTAGAGTCCAGATGGCTGTGTTGCCTGCCCGGTGCCAGGGTTCAGGATATCTGCTCTGGGCTAGAGAGGAACTTGCAGTGGGAGGGGGAGGAGCCAATGGTCGTGGTCCATGTAGGTACCAATGACAGTTAGAACTAGGAAAGCGGTTCTGCTGAGAGACTGAGCAGCTAGGGGCTAAATTAAAAAGCAGAACCTCAAGGGTAATAATGTCTGCATTATTACCTGAGCCACGAGCAAATTGGCATAGGGTAAATCAAATTAGCGAGATGAATGCGTGGCTCAAAGACTGGTGTGGGAGAAATGGGTTTCGATTCCTGGGGCACTGGCACCACACTGGGGAAAGTGGGATCTGTATCGTTGGGACGGTCTTCACTTGAACCGTGCTGGGACCAGTGTTCTGGCGAGTCATATAACTAGGGCGGTAGAGAGGGTTTTAAACTAAATAGTGGGGCAAGGGATCAAATTTGGGAAGATGTGGTAAATCAAAGAGTAGAGACAAGGCAATAGAGAAAGGTATTAATATGGGAAATGATAAACAGACCGTGACAGGAAGGGATAGAGAGGACAAATCTAAGAGTAAATCAACAGTTAAGGCTAGAGGTTACAAAAATAATAAAAGGACAAAACTAAAGGCTCTGCATCTGAATGCACGTAGCATTCAAAACAAAACAGATGAACTGATAGCGCAAATAGGAATAAATAAGTATGATCTGATAGCCATTACAGAAACATGGCTGCAGGATGACATAGATTGGGACCTGAATATTGAAGAGTACGTGACATTTAGGAAGGACAGAAAGCTAGGAAAAGGTGGAGGGGTGGCTCTGTTAATTAATGATGGTATTAGCACAATAGAGACGGATGACCTAAGATCAGGAAACCAGGATGTAGAAGCGGTTTGGGTAGAGATGAGAAATGATAAAAGCAAGAAGTCACTTGTGGGAGTGGTGTACAGGCCCCCTAACAGTAACCACACAGTAGGATGGAGTATGAAGGAAGAAATAATGGGAGCTTGTCAGAAAGGTATGGCTATAATCATGGGGGATTTAATCTACATAGAGACCGGAAAAATCAGATCGGCAAAGGTAGCCTAAATGAGGAGTTCATAGAATGTTTTCAGGATAGTTTCTTACAACAGCACATTCTGGAGCCAACCAGAGAGCAGGCTACACTAGACCTGGTATTGTGCAACGAGATAGGATTAATTAAAGACCTCAGTGAAGGAGCCCCTAGGTAGCAGCGATCATAATATGATTGAATTTTACCTTCAGTTTGAGGGAGAGAAGAGTGGGTCCAAGACTAGTATTTTAAAATTAAATAAGGGCAATTACGAGGGCATGAAAGCAGAGCTAGTTAAAGTGAACTGGCAAATTAGGTTAAGGGATAGGTCAATAGAGATGCAGTGGCAGACATTTAAGGGGATATTTCAGAATACACAGAATATATACATTCCAACGAGAAAGAAAAATTCCAAGGGGAGGACCCACCATCCATGGTTAACTAAAAAAATTAACGATAGTATCCAACTTAAAGAAAAAGCATATAATTGCGCAAAGATGGCTGGCAGGTCAGAAGATAGGGCAGAATATAAAAAACAGCAAAGAGTGACTAAAAGATTAATAAGGAGAAAAATTAGAGTACGAGAGAAAGCTAGCTAGAAATATAAAAACAGATAGTAAGTTTCTATAGATATTTAATAAAGAAAAGATTTAACAAAGTGAGTGTTGGTTCGATAAAAAGTCAGGGAATTTATAATGGAAAATAAGGAGATGGCAGTTGAATTGTACAGGTATTTTGTATTGGTCTTCACCATAGAGGATACAAGTAACATCCCAGAAATAGCTGTAAATCAGGAAATGGAAGGGAGGGAGGAACCAGTGTGTATCTGAGTCAATGGGAGTCTCTCTGACCTTTCTCCCCAGTCCATCTCCAGGACCAGTGTGTATCTGAGTCAATGGGACTCTCTCTGACCTTTCTCCCCCAGTCGATCTCTGGAAGCTCTTTGAATCGGAAGAGTTCTCTCCAGTTGGTGCTCTCACAATCCTGTGTTGGTTCACCTGCTGTCGTTCCTCAGTCTACAATCCCTGTTTACTCTCAGCTGTGGACCTTTCTCAATCACTCAGTCTTTCACCGGGAGATCTAATTATGGCAGGACTGAAAATAACAACATGAATAGTTTGAAGTAATGTAATGTAGACTTTCTTCAGCTTAATAAAAATAAGTTTGCGTCCGAGTGCTTTTGTCTGATGTTGTCCCTTTTCTCAGATCCACGCCATGCCTGCCTGGGCTTCCAGCAAATCACCAAAGTTCTGGATAGAAATGTACAATTTCCCTGTGCTCTAGGCAAACCGAAGCTGGGGCCATCTTTCCCAGGTAACATAGTCTGATCTCACTGGACCCATGCTCCCCGGGATACACACTGTCTGATCTCACTGGGCCCATCCTCCCCGGGTTACACACTGTCTGATCACACTGGGCCCATCCTCCCCGGGTTACGCAATCATAGAAATTTACTGCACAGAACGCCGCCATTCGGCCCATCTTGTCTGAGCCGGCTGACAAAGATCTATCCACTCTAATCCCACTTTCCAGCACTTGGTCCGTAGCCTGGTAACTTACGGCACTTCAAGTGCATATCCAAGCAGTTTTTAAATGTGATGAGGTTCTCTGCCTCCACCACCCTTTCAGGCAGTGAGTTCCAGACCTCCACCACCCTCTGGGTGTAAAAAACTCACCTCAAAACCCCTCTAATCCTTTGACCATCTGCTTTAAATCTATGCCCCCCTGATTATTGACCCTTCTGCTAAGGGAAATAGGTCTTTCCTATCCACTCTATCTAGGCCCCTAATAATTGGATACACCTCAATCGAGTCTCCCCTTGGCCTTCTCTGTTCCAAAGAAAACAACCCAGCCTATCCAATCTTTCCACATAGCAAAAATTCCCTAGCCCAGGCAAAATCCCCGTAAGTCTCCTCTGCACCCTCTGTAATGCAATCACAGCCTTCCTGTAATGTGTTGACCAGAACTGCACGCAGTATTCTAGCTGCGGCCTAGCTATACAGTTCACGCATTACCTCCCAGCTCTTATATTCTATGCCTCGGCTAGTAAAGACCTTTCTCCCCAGTCCATCCACTAGAGGGTGCAGAGCAGATGTAATTTTTTTCACCCAGAGGGTGGTGGGTGTCTGGAACTCACTGTCTGAAAGGACGGTAGAGGCAGAGACCCTCAGCACATTTAAAAAGTACTTGGGTGTACACTTGAAGAGCCGTAACCTACAGGGCTGTGGAGCAAGAGTCTGCAGGACGGGTTCATGGAATCCATTCGGGACAGTTTCCTGGAACAAAATGTCATGGAACCAACAATGTTAGAACTTGTATTGTGTAATAAGACAGGGTTAATTAGCAACCTCATAGTAAAGCATCCTCTGGGGCAGAGTGATCATAATATGTTAGAACTTCACATTAATTTTGAGGATGACTTGCCTAAGTCCGAAACTAGTGTCTTAAACTTAAATAAAGCCAATTACATTAGGTATGAGGGGAGAGTTGACGGAGGTAGATTGGAAAAATAGATTAAAAGGTATGGCGGTAGATAAGCAGTGGCTAGCATTTAAAGAAATATTTCATAATTCTCAACTAAAATACATTCCATTGAGAAACAAACTCCACGGGAAGTGATCCAACCATGGCTAACTAAAGAAGGTAAGGATAGCATTAGATTGACAGAAGCTTATAATGTTGCAAAGAATAGTAAGCCTGAGGATTGAGAGTTTCAGAAACCAGCAAAGATTGACCAAAAATTGCTAAAAGGGAAAAAATGCAATGACAGAAAACGAGCAAGAAATCTAAAAGCAGATTGTAAGATTTTCTACAAGTATGTTGGAAGGAAGAGAGTAGCAAAAGTAAACATTGGTCCCTTAGAGGCTGAGACAGGAGAAATTATTATGGGGAATAAGGAAATGGCAGAAACGTTAAACAAATATTTTGTATCTGTTCACAGTAGAAGACACAAAAAGCAGACCAAAAATGGTGGGGAACCAAGGGTCTAATGAGGGTGAAGAACTGAACGTAATTCATATACAGGAAACTTTGTGCTTTCCGGAGGTGAGCTACCCGGAGAGGGAAATCATGTTTGACAACTTTTAGTTTTTTGATGATGTTACTAACAGGGTGGATAACGTGGAATCACCACCACTACTACTACTACTACTACTTCCCAAAGATTGCCTAAGAGAAGCCGGCGCTGCTGTAAATGCCGGAGATTCTCTGATCCACTCACCGCACCATCCGCCGCTCCTCAGTCCCACCGCCATTTTATCTCCTTCCTCAAACCGGAGCCTCATCCGGGGACTGCGAGCAGCACCGAGCATGCGCACTGCGGCCACACAGCCCGCGCTTAAAGTCCCTCACTGAGTCCGTCTCTTCTATTGGCTGCGACTCGTAGATTGACAGCCGCGCTCACCAATCGCAGCCCGCAACGCCTCGGGGCCCCGCCCACTGTTAAAAGGCCGCCGCCACCTCCGCGCGCGGGTGACGTCATAGCCCCGCCCACCGGCGAGCCCTTGTTGCCCAAGGTGCCGGCCGACTGCTGTCCTTCTCCCCGGGCGGGCGGCGGCTGTCCTTCCCCCGGGCGGGCGGCGGCTGTCCTTCCCCCGGGGGGGAGGAGCGGACTCCTCTCTAACTCTGTTCTCCAACTGCTCCTCCCCGCTCCGGCTTTTATAGCAGCCGCAGGCCCCGCCCAGCCCAGCCCAACCGCGCCTTCTGATTGGCTGAAACCCGGCAAATCTCTGCCTCTGATTGGCGCGTTTTTCAATCCGCTCCAACCTCGGACACCAACGAAGAAGGCGGCTTATAGAATAAGAGCTCGTCTGTGAATCAGACTCGTTATTGTTAAAGTGATGGCCCTCTGTGGGACTGAATATTAACCAGTTATTAAAATCATTGCATCTGTGGAACTGAACAATAATCGTTAAAATTATGGTATCTAGGACTGAATAATAATTAAAACTATGGCATTTGTGAGACTAAATAATAATCATTACTGCTAAAGATTGTCGTCTGTGGGACTGAATAATCATTTTAATTAAAATTATAGCGTCTGTGGGACTGAATAATCATTAAAATGGCATCTGTGAGACTGAATAATTCATTATTAAATTGTGAATTATGGCAAATTGATCCTTTAAAATTACTGGTTCCTGAATTGACAGATTTAAGTTCATTTTAGCTTTTCAGCGACCCGCTTGTAAATGAGATGCCGGTGTCGGGTCGGGGTGGACCTGCTTCAGCACCTTGTACATGTAGATGCTGTCACTCTGCTTCCTGGTCTTCCTGCGCTTCTTCTCGCCTTTGGCCCGCTTCTTGGTGGCCGCTTTCTTCGGCCCCTTTTTCGGGACGATGCCCCTGGACGCCGCTTCAGGCCTGGTGAATGGACGTGAGGGTTTGTGATGGAGAAAGTCTCCCGGATGCGCTATTTAATAGCTAGCCGTATGCAAATGACGAATCAGAAAGTGAAGGATTCCTATTGGTGAACCAGCGCATAAGTATCTATTGTGAGTTAGGAACAAGGGGTGCCACCTGGCCAATCAGAAACGCTCATGGTGTTGCAGCTGGTTTCAGGCACGTGGGGGAGAGTCTCCACATGGCTGCAGCTTGAAAAATATATTACAATAGGAAAATACTGCGGAATCTGAAATAACAACAGAAAATCTTGGAAATACTTGATGAAGGGTCCCAGACCTGAAATGTTAACTCTGTTTCTCTCTCCACGGATCCTGCCTGGCCAGCTGAGTATTTCCAGCATTTTCTGTTGAAAAATGTATTTTTGGTACCATAAGTTGCCCTGTTAAATTGCAGACTGCTTGCCCGACATTGATCCTGCTGAATGTTGGGAAGACCGGTCCCCGCCACTAACTGCGTCCCCACGTCACCGACTCCCTCCCTCTCCCTGGGCAGCTGGCTGAGCCAGACTGTTCGCAACCGTGGTGTCATATTTGGACCCCCACCCCCCTCAGATGAGCTTCCGACCACATATCCACGCCAGCACTAAGACCGCCTATTTCCGCCGCCAGTACATCACCCAACCCCGCCTCTGCCTCAGCTCATCTGCTGCTGAAACCCTCATCCATGCCTTTGTTACCTCTAGACTTGACTATTCCAACGCACTCCTGGCCAGCCTCCCACATTCCACCCTACGTAAACTTGAGGTCATCCAAAACTCTGCTGCCCGTGTCCGCACGTGCACCAAGTCCCGTTCAAACATTACCCCTTGTGCTCGCTGACCTACAGAGGCTCCCGGTTAAGCAACGCCTCGATTTTAAAAATCTCATCCTTGTTTTCAAATTCCTCCATGGACTCGCACCCACCCCCCTCCTCCCCCACACACACACAAAGCTAGGTGGGCATGTGTGCTGTGAGGAGGATGCCGAGAAACTCCAGGATGATTTGGACAGGTTGGGCGATTGGGCAGATGCATGGCAGATACAGTATAATGTGGATAAATGCGAGGTTATCCACTTTGGTGGCAAAAACAGGAAGGCAGATTATTATCTGAATGGCAATAGATTGGGAAAAGGGGAAGTGCAACGAGACCTGGGTGTCCTTGTGCACCAGTCGTTGAAGGTAAGCATGCAGGTGCAGCAGACGGTTAAGAAAGCAAATGGTATGTTGGCCTTCATAGCGAGAGGATTCGAGTACAGGAGCAATGATGTCGTGCTGCAGTTGTACAGGGCCTTGGTGAAACCACACTTTGAGTATTGTGTGCAGTTTTGTTCGCCTTATCTGAGGAAGGATGTTCTTGCCATGGAGGGAGTGCAGTGAAGATTCACCAGACTGATACCTGGGATGGCAGGAATGACGTATGAAGAGAGATTGGGTCGATCAGGCTCATATTCACTAGAGTTTAGAAGAATGAGAGGGGATCTCATTGAAACTTATAAAATTCTAACAGGACTAGACAGACTAGATGCAGGAAGGATGTTCCCGATGGTCGGGGGAGTCCAGGACCAGGGGTCACAGTCTAAAGATAAGGGGTAAGCCATTTAGGACTGAGATGAGGAGGAATTTCTTCACCCAGAGAGTGGTGAACCTATGGAATTCTCTACCACAGAAGACAGTTGAGACCAATTCATTAAATATATTCAAGAAGGAGTTGGATATATTTCTTAAGGCTAAAGGGATCAAGGGATATGGGGAGAAAGCAGGGACCGGGTACTGAATTTGGATGATCAGCCATGATCGCATTGAATGGCAGAGCAGGCTCGAGGGGCCGAATGGCCTACTCCTGCTCCTATCTTCTATGTTTCTATGTTTCCAGATTTGTCGTGGTTTGCTGTGCACTTCACAACACGGCACAGCATCGTGGCTTTCAGATGCCTGAGGAACAAGTGGCTCATCACATAGCCTCCTCAGATGAGGAGGAGGTGGAGAGTGACAACGACCAGCTTGCAGAGGCGCATCAACCAGCGGCAGCAGCATGCGACCACATTGCTGGCCGGGATGCAAGGCACGCACTCATCTTGGCCAGATTTGCTTAACCTAGCCAATCAAGCACTTTTGCCTCGCAGCTTCTTACCAGAGCATCGACAATGGCCAAGAAACTGCAGTTCCTACCACTCTGACCACCATACTGACAAATGCAAGTCATCCTAAGCCCTCAATGTGGAAGTCCCATTAGCAATATTACACACGCCACAACTGCAACAGTTGACATCAGAAATTTTAATGACAATAACCAACTGATGGCTTTTTAACATTAAACATAACGGCCCAGAAATTCGGGTCGGGGGCTTCCCGCGGGTGCAAGCCCCCGACCTACACTTACCTAGCACGCCGGCAGTTGAGCTCTGGGCCTACGTGGATTTCCTCTCCGAATCCTGGCCCAGAGGCCGGCGCACTGTGCTTGCGTGTTCCAGGGGCGTAGTTAGTGCGATGCGTCCCCTGGGATCACGTGAGCCATGGGCAGCCAATCGGAGGAGGGAGAAGCCCATTCATAAGATTGACAGAAAGACCTGTCAAAACGCATGAATGCTGAGGGCCCAAAACAGTACTTAACCTTCAAATAATTTTTTTTTTAAATCACACTTTTTAAATAAACTACAAATTACATTAAATAACTATTTTAAACAATAATTAAAATTTTTGAAAATAATAATTTTATAAAAAAACATGGCTAAAAATAAACTTACCTTACTTTAAAGTATTTAAAAATAATAAACCTGTGGAAAAAATGTTTTAATTTTAATTAATTGACCACTTACCTTGTAAAAAGCAGGCCTTACGCCTGCTTTTTAAATGTGTAAATCCTACAGGCTTACCCTCGCATGAAAACCTGTAAAAAAAATCTAAGTTCAAAGCGCACGCGCAGCCTCCCCTGCGCGCGCGTTCCGCCTCTGAACCCCTTCGTTCAGAGGATCAGAAGTGCCGGTTTCCCGCGCATGCGCTGTGCATGCAAGAAACCGGCACTTCCATCGGGTCCACGTGTGAGTACTCCGTGCGTACTCACGCGCTGGGCCCCGAATTTCTGGGCCAATATTTCACCTAAGTGACTACCCTTGTGACTACTTGTGCATTATCTTCCTTTTACGCGTGCTCCTACGTGTTGCTTCCCCTGTGGCTTCAGCGGATGTGGAGGCCCCTTGCTCACTTTTTTGCTGCTCCTGTCTCGACACCTTTGATGGGCGTCCTCTGGGGTTGCGAACCTGTGAGGGCTCGGCAACAGTCTGCTGCTCCTGCGACTGTGCAGGTGTTGAGATGCCAATTTCAGTTGGGTGGGGACTCTGGTGGGGCTCTGACCGAGGTCTCTGCAGTGGCATGGTCGTGTGAGCCCTTGGAGTGGAGCCCCCACTTCCTTGTTGTATGCCACCAACATCCCTCTCATGGGTCAGCCCCACTTCAGAGCTAGCAAGTAGCTTGACAGCACCTTAGAGCTGACCATCGCTCCTCAAGAGATGTCAGTCTATTCTGAACAAATACCATGTTTTCCATACCCTGGCGACTAAGCTCCTCCATGGACGTAGCCATCCTCTCCTCTACCATTGCCATCCTCTCCTCTACCGTAGCCAGCCTTACCATGGAGGTAGCCATCCTTTCCACGGAGGTTGCCATCCTTTTTGTGGTGATGCATTCATGCGCCAACACCTCCACAAAGGCTCTGCTCATGTTAGCGAAGGACTCCTCCATTCACTCCACACTCGCAGCGATCCTGGAGACAAAACCTGCCAGGGACTCTGCACCTGTTCCTGGAGTTCCAGCACCGCTCTTCTTCTGGATGGACCCGGAGGCAGAGGGGCGAAATGCTGCTGAGCTGAGCTGGCAGAGTCCTGCGCCCTCCAACTAGGACTCTCCACAGCTGTCCCTGTCTCCACCATCTGCTGATGCTCACTTGTGCGTGGTGATACACCAGGTGATAACACTGCATTATCTCACGAAGGTACCACTGAAGTGTGAGTGTCTGCGCTGGTGCTGGGTGCACTGAATTCTGTTGATGCTGCGCCCTCAGAGGTTCCAGCTTCCTCTGAGGAGTTTGGAGGCTCAGGCTGTTCCTCCTGGATAGTGGGGACGGGGGCTTTCGATGGTCCTGTGGGGGAGTAAAGGAAAGAGTCAGAGATGTGAGGCCAAGGTTACATACACATTGAATATTGCAGATGATCAAAAGTCAATCTGTTAGAGCATCAGAATCATTATCAGTGACTCATGCAATGTCAATGAGAGAGATGATAAACTATTCTGTCACCAGCTTGCTCTGATGCACCCGTCTGTCCGTCCCCCACTTGCACATCCTCCTCCACTCCCACGATCTCCAGGGCCGGCTCCTCCGAGGGGGTGAGCTGGGCTACTGAGGGTGGCCTTCCTCCTGTCCTCACTCTTTCCCTCTTATTGTGAGTGCTCTTTTCCTGCAATGAGGGAGACAAGTGGAGTTTGAGTGAGAATGAAGGAGTGAGTGTAGAGAATCCATATCATTGGTGGTTAGAAGGAGACAAAGATGGAGTGAGATGGCAAGACCAAGGGCCCTCCCTGTGTGTTGTAAGTTGTTTTCATAGCATCACAGCGATAGGGAGTGTGAGGGCTGCATAGTCGAATAGTTAGGTGAATGTGACCATAGAGAGAGAGGGAATGGGTAAGGGTTCAGGGATGTCAGTGTCAAGTGGGATGTGGAGGAAGAGGTTGTCAAAGCTGAGTGCTGACAAGGAGAGGCAATGGGGATCAGATTGAGGGTGATGGCAAAGGCATACTCACTTTTCCAGTGCGCAGAAAGTCATGAAATCTCTTCCTGCACTGAAGCCAGGTTCTGCGGATGAGGGACAACGAGTTGACCTCCTGGGCCACCTGGATCTGCACAGCCTTCGTCTGCTGGGGAGGCTTCTTCCTCCCTGAAGAAGGGAAGAGCACCTCCTTACTAGCTCTTGCTCCCTCCACCAAAGCTTGCAGGGCGAAGTCATCAACCCTGGGAGCAGACTTGGGTCTCCCGCTGCTCATTCTGCCTCCAGGTCCGTCTCACTACAAAGGCCAAAAGGTTGGCAGTCTGCAGAAGAAGCAAGGCTTCTTGCAGACCTTAAATGCAGAAGCAATGATGACGTCATCGGAGGTGAGTTTCAGACTGAAAAAACTAATTGGGCCATGGGTTCCCACACGCTGGAACTCAATTGCCCAATTATGTGAAAATCGCATCAATCTCCCACATCGATTTGGAATGGGGTGGATAACACGAAAAGTGGATGACACGACCCCAGCCCGCCTCAAAGACAAAATCCAGCCTTTGGACTCCAGGGGAATCAAGGGATATGGGGATTGGGTGGGAAAGTGGAGTTGAGGTTGATGATCAGTCATGATCTTATTGAATGGCAGAGTAGGCTCGAGGGGCCGTGTGACCCACTCCTGCTCCTAATTCTTATGTTCTTATGTAAAACTTTAAAAGGAGTAGAGGAGCAGAGTGATTCAGGAATTCAGGTACAGAAATCTTTAACAGTGAGCGGACAAGTTGATGAAGCTGTTTTAGAAATTGTATAGTGGGCTTTAATAAATAGGGGTGTAGAGTACAAAAGGGCAGAGCTCATGTAAACCTGTACAAAATCATTGGTGAGGCTGCAGTTAGAATATTGTGTCAGGTTCTGGGGCATCTTCCTCAAAGAAGGATGTCAAGGCCGTGGAGAGGTTGCAGAGAGATTCATTGAGAGGATACCAGGGAAGAGAGCCTTCAGTTATCAGGAGAGATTAGAGAAACTGGGCTCTTTTCATTAGAACAAAGAAGGGTGAGAAGAAATCTGAGGGAGGTGTTTAAAATCTGTTCAGGAAGATCAGGAAAAAGTATTTCACTGGTCGGTGAGTCAGTAACTAGAGGGTCTTAATTTCAGATTATCACCGGAAGAATGAAGGGGGTTTGGAGGATTTGTTTCAGCAGAGGATTCGGACGCAGAAGGCCCAGGGTGGAAGACCCAGAGGAGAGAGTCCTAGGCGGGAGGCCCAGCATGGGGGACCCCAGGCGGGAGGCCCAGCATGGAGGACCCTAGGTGGGAGGCCCAGCACGGAGGACCCTAGGCAGGGGGCCCAGGGCGGAGGACACAGAGGAGAGTGTCCTAGGCGGGAGGCCCAGCATGGAGGACCCCAGGCGGGGGGCCCAGGGCGGAAGACCCAGAGGAGAGTGTCCCAGGTGGGAGGCCCAGCACGGAGGACCCCAGGCGGGGGGCCCAGGGCAGAAGACCCAGAGGAGAGTGTCCCAGGTGGGAGGCCCAGCACGGAAGACCCCAGGCGGGAGGCCCAGCACGGAGGACGCTAGGCGGGGGGCCCAGGGTGGAAGACCCAGAGGAGAGTGTCCCAGGCGGAAGGCCCAGCATGGAGGACACCAGGCGGGAGGCCCAGGGCGGAGGACCCAGAGGAGAGTGTCCCAGGCGGGAGGCCCAGCACGGAGGACCCCAGGCGGGGGGCCCAGCACGGAGGCCCAGGGTGGAAGGCCCAGAGGAGAGTGTCCTAGGCGGGAGGCCCAGCACGGAGGACACCAGGCAGGAGGCCCAGCACGGAGGACCCCAGGCGGGGGACACAGCACGGAGGACCCCAGGCAGGGGGCGCAGCACGGAGGACCCCAGGCGGGGGGCACAGCACGGAGGACTCCAGGCGGGGGGCCCAGCACGGAGGACCCACGGCGGGGGGCCCAGCACAGAGGACCCCAGGCGGGGGGCCCAGCACGGAAGACCCCAGGCGGGGGGCCCAGCACGGAGGACCCCAGGCGGGGGGCCCAGCATGGAGGACCCCAGGCGGGGGGCCCAGCACGGAGGACCCCAGGCGGGGGGCCCAGGGTGGAAGACCCAGAGGAGAGTGTCCTAGGCGGGAGGCCCAGCACGGAGGACCCCAGGTGGGGGGCCCAGCACGGAGGACCCCAGGCGGGGGGCCCAGCACGGAGGACCCCAGGCGGGGGGCCCAGGGTGGAAGACCCAGAGGAGAGTGTCCTAGGCGGGAGGCCCAGCACGGAGGACCCCAGGCGGGGGGCCCAGGGCGGAAGACCCAGAGGAGAGTGTCCCAGGTGGGAGGCCCAGCACGGAGGACCCCAGGCGGGGGGCCCAGGGCAGAAGACCCAGAGGAGAGTGTCCCAGGTGGGAGGCCCAGCACGGAAGACCCCAGGCGGGAGGCCCAGCACGGAGGACGCTAGGCGGGGGGCCCAGGGTGGAAGACCCAGAGGAGAGTGTCCTAGGCGGGAGGCCCAGCACGGAGGACCCCAGGTGGGGGGCCCAGGGCAGAAGACCCAGAGGAGAGAGTCCTAGGTGGGAGCCCCAGCACGGAGGACCCCAGGCGGGGGCCCAGGGCGGAGGACCCAGAGGAGAGTGTCCCAGGCGGGAGGCCCAGCATGGAGGACACCAGGCGGGAGGCCCAGGGCGGAGGACCCAGAGGAGAGTGTCCCAGGCGGGAGGCCCAGCACGGAGGACCCCAGGCGGGGGGCCCAGCACGGAGGCCCAGGGTGGAAGGCCCAGAGGAGAGTGTCCTAGGCGGGAGGCCCAGCACGGAGGACACCAGGCAGGAGGCCCAGCACGGAGGACCCCAGGCGGGGGACCCTGCACGGAGGACCCCAGGCAGGGGGCGCAGCACGGAGGACCCCAGGCGGGGGGCACAGCACGGAGGACTCCAGGCGGGGGGCCCAGCACGGAGGACCCACGGCGGGGGGCCCAGCACAGAGGACCCCAGGTGGGGGGCCCAGCACGGAGGACCCCAGGCGGGGGGCCCAGCACGGAGGACCCCAGGCGGGGGGCCCAGCATGGAGGACCCCAGGCGGGGGGCCCAGCACGGAGGACCCCAGGCGGGGGGCCCAGGGTGGAAGACCCAGAGGAGAGTGTCCTAGGCGGGAGGCCCAGCACGGAGGACCCCAGGTGGGGGGCCCAGCACAGAGGACCCCAGTCAAGAGGCCCAGCACGGAGGACCCCAGGCGGGGGGCCCAGGGCGGAGCGGCTGGTCGACAGAAGCGGAGTCGGGAGATGCTGTGGGTGAGCATGCTGCATGGTTTCTAAAGTTGAAGAACGGTCTCCGGCCCGAATGAGTTCCAGCGGCCCCGCCTGTGCTCCATTTGGTGGCAGCTGTGATGCTTTTTCTTGGTAACAGGTGCCGGTTTGTGTGCTGCCATTCTGGTGGAGGAAAGACAGACTGTTTCCATCTAGAGTATGGAGCTTGAGCGGCCATAAGATGGGAAAAGAGAACTCAATAAAAGTGAAAAAGGAAAATAAAAGGAAGATAAAAGGCAAAATAAAGTAATATCGGCAAGGAATAATGAATGTCTTGATGGCTGGGTCCTGTGAGTGATAACAGCAAGAAGAAGGAAATTTGAGTAGTCGTTTTCCTCTTTTACGTATTTGAGAAAGTGGTCGGCTTCTTTTCTGTGGGAAAGTTGAAGACTGTGGACAAGGATCATGACATTATATGGTTAGATAACATCAAGTGAAAACGAGGAGTTATTAGAGTGCCAATAGGACTGGCGTAGAACTGGTATTTACTTGTTTTGTTGAAGAAGTTTCGGGTTCTGGTTAAAAGTAGTTTACTTGAAGTTTTAATTGATTTCTGATATGGTTATGGGACTTTGTATATTGTGGTGTTATTTAGTGTTAAAGCCTTCCTTAATCGAACGAACGAAGGCTCAAGTGAACGCATGCATGCGGACACAAATAATACGCACGCATACACAATGGAACTTACATTCGACCAAATGAAGGGCCCTCGCTCCCCAGGATGAAGGCCCGCTTGGTGAGCGTGAGGCCTGCCGGACGGATGAACAAACGCACGCATGCACACAGGTAGACAAATGACACGTACGCACGCATACACAATGGAACTTACGTTCGACCGAAATGAGGGGTTCTCGCTCCCTAGGATGAAAGTTGGCATCCTATTGGGTGAGCGTGAGGCCTGTCTGGACGGATGAATGAACGCACGCATGCGCACATGTAGACAAATGAAATGCAGACCTGCACAATGGAAGTGACGCTTGAGCGAACGAATGAATGGAGGAATGAATGACCGAATGATTGAGCGATGCCAGTTGGACTTTCTTTTCTTGGTTTATTAAATAGTGGCAGTTTGTACTGTAAACATTATTGATTTACCTGTAAAAATGTATTATTGTATTTATATTGTTGACCATAAAGCTGTTTTTTGAGGCTTTATCCTTTTTATTGTGGTCAATGAATGTAACGGATTTACTATGTAATTGATGAGTTATATAAGTACTGTTGTACTTGAATGTTAAAAAAGGACAACAGGTAATACCAAGCAAAAACAAAGAGTTACTAGATTGCCAATGGGACTGGCATAAAATTGTTTTTCACTATGGGTACCTGTACTGTTAATATTATTGGTTTATCTGTAAAATTTACCACTGCATTTATACTGTTAACCCTAAAGCTGTTTTTAAGGCTTTGTTTTATTGCGGCTAATGAATGTAATGGATTTATTATGTCATTGATGAGTAGTAACAAGTACCACCATATTTAAATAAATATGTTTGATTTTTTTTTAAATGAACCCTGGGGGGGCACGGGCTGCTCACACCCCGAGTGCGGCCCCAGGCCCCATTATTAAAACACTCGACATTATCCGCTTCACACACACCCCGAGTGTGGCCCCAGGCCCCATTATTAAAACACTCAACATTATCCACTTCACACACACCCTGAGTGCGGCCCCAGGCCCCATTATTAAAACACTCAACATTGTCCGATTCACACACACCCGGGGTGGGCCTCAGGCCCCGAACAAGAGCCTCCGGGCCGGGCGTTTGCCCCGAGCGGGGCGGCAGCTGCGGGGCTTTCTCCCGGCGACAGGCCCGGGGTAATGGCCGCCATCTTGAGAGGCTCAGGGGGCAGCAGGGCGCATGCGCAGCCTCCTTGGCCAGGAACCAGGAGGAGAGAATCTTGTCAATTTCTATCCTGGACTCACAGTGATGGCTTTTGTAAACTCCTTTTACAGGCTGTGAGAAGGGCAGCATTTACACACCACAAACTCAGACCAACAACTACTTTCCTTTATATAGCACCTTTAGAAAGTCACAGTAACGCAGTCAGACAATAATCGATACACATACTTTGTTTGTGGTCCAGTGCACTAACACAAAGTTCCTTCACAACTGTAACAATTTTATTGCGGTTGCTGTGAAGGCTGCGCTAACTCTGCTTGTACACCTGGTCTCCAAAGGAGACAAAACCGGACTAATGCTGCCGAGCTCAGCTCTCTCCATGTTTTTCCAGTGGCTGAAGGGTCTGTAACCCTGTCAGGGGCGCCCCTGCCACAGGACTCAATATCCACCCCCTCCACAACTGGTGCACTGTGTCTGCAGTATGTACGGTCTACAAGATGACCATGGTCAGGCCGTGTGGAGTCAATGGCCAGGCAGGAGAATGGATGGAAAGATCGCAACAAACTTCCCTCAACTCTAACCCTCTGATTTCCATTTTGTAGCCATCTTTCCATCCATTCTGCTGCCGGGCCCTTCACTCCACACGGCCTGACCTGGGTCATCTTGTCGATCTTACAAACTGTTAATGGATCGCAAGCTGGTTACAAAACAGAAAACAGAGAGTAGGGGTTGGGAGTAGCTACTCAGACTGGCAAAAGGTGGGAAGTGGTGTTCCACAGGGATCGATGCTGGGATCACTGTTGTCCATAAACGATTTCGACTCGGGAATCAGAAGAACAATTTCAAAGTTTGTCGATAACACCGAAAAAGGTAGAGTTAATACTGAGGAAGACAAAATGCAAGAAGCTATTAATACATTTCAGCATGGGGGTGTAATTGGCAAATTAATTTCACTGTAGATCAGTGTGAGGTGGTGTGTTAATGAATTTCACTATAGATCAGTGTGAGGTGGTGTGTTTTGTGGGAAGAATAAGGAGGCCACACATTACTTGGAAAAGGGGGTGAAATTGGGTTGCTTTGTGACTCCTGTGATATTCAGCAGGAGGTTAGCGGCGGCGGTAGCCGGTAGCGCCCCGCGGCACTGCACGGCCGGCAATGACGTCCTCGCCGTGCGCAGCACCCCGGCTGCAACCTTGGGTTGCGCCCCCTGACCTATCGCCGGACGATATGTCCAACAGGGTCAGGGGTCGTTCTTGCAGCCGTGGCAGCGCCAGTTAAAGGGAAGCTGTCGGGCGGCAACATTTCATTTTGGCCGACTGCCAGCACCTGCATCCCTTCCCCTTCTTTGGGGTGTCAGCCGCGATCGCTCAGCCCGGCGTTCCTCTTGATCCGACACCCGCTCCCCTGTGGTCCAGCAGGGCCCCAGTGTGCGCAGTGCTAGGCCCCTCCCCTTTAGTCACGGAGGGAGGTCTGCTATGACACGGTGCTATGTGCCGACGGGCGTGGCGCTGTTACATGAAGCACCGCAAAATTCACTGGTAGTGCCTCAAGAGGGAGGGGAGCGCTTCCAGTGGCACCCCGCCTCCTGCTTGGGGCGCTAGCACTGAAATTAATGCGCAGGGGTGCATACTTTGTCAGGGGGCTAAAATTAGCCCCGGTGACGTTAGCAACCCAAAGGGGGTGCCACCGAATTTCCCCCTAAGAGTCTAAATGGGCTGGAGGAGCAGAGGGATCCAGGGATCCAGATACACAAATCACTAAAAGTAGCAACACAGGTTAATAAGGCCATTAAAAAACGCACTGGGGTACATTCCTAAAGGAGCCTTCTGTTCCGTGCCTAGGAGCTCTGAACCATGGCAGTGAGCGGCTGGGACATGTTTCTCACATGCCTCGAGATTAACCCTCATGGGGACTTTGCTGTCAGTGAAGAGAGAGAAGAAAGGCCAAAGTGCCGTTTGCCCCTCTCAGTGTGGCCCTGAAGGACTGTGTCCAGGCTGGAGTTCTGTTCCTGTCGTACGATCCTCCCCCAGATTGTCCTTTCTGAGCTCCAGCCAGGTGATGCTAAACACTCAGGTGGGAAAGACAAAAATCTACAACAATGTGTTTTTAAAAAAGTTGATTTATTTGACATATATCCAGAATATTAAACTCCAGCCAAGTTCCCGGAGTTATTAACATCAGCAGAAACAATCCCCACCTGTCAGAATGAACATGGTTCAGTCCTGGATGTGATTAACAGCAGCAACAACAGCAGCAGAATCCAACCCCTGCAGTCACTTGTGCACTCGCTGGTGTGTCAGGAGGTGGGATGACTGAGTGAATCCCTTCCCACACTCAGGGCAGGTGAACGGCCTCTCCCCAGTGTGAACTCGCTGGTGTGTCAGCAGGTGGGATGAGCAAGTGAATCCCTTCCCACACACGGAGCAGGTGAACGGCCTCTCCCCAGTGTGAACTCGCTGGTGATTCAGCAGGTTGGATGACTGAGTGAATCTCTTCCCACACTCAGAGCAGGTGAACGGCCTCTCCCCAGTGTGAACTCGCTGGTGATTCAGCAGGGTGGATGACTGAGTGAATCCCTTCCCACACACGGAGCAGGTGAACGGCCTCTCCCCAGTGTGAACTCGCTGGTGATTCAGCAGGTTGGATAACTCAGTGAATCCCTTCCCACACTCAGAGCAGGTGAACGGCCTCTCCCCAGTGTGAACTCGCTGGTGATTCATCAGGTTGGATGACTGAGTGAATCTCTTCCCACACTCAGGGCAGGTGAACGGCCTCTCCCCAGTGTGAGTGCGCTGGTGTACAGTGAGCCCAGATGATCGCCTGAACCCAGTCCCGCAGTGAGAGCACCTGAACGGTCTCTCGTCAGTGTGAACACGTTGATGGCACATCAGTTCCCCGGAACTTTTAAAGCACTTCCCACAGTCCGAGCAATTAAAAGGTCTCTCGTCAGTGTGAACTCGCCGGTGTGACAGCAGTTTGTATGAATTAGTGAATCCCTTCCCACAATCAGAGCAGGGGAATGGCCTCTCCCCGGTGTGAACGGTGCTTTTTGCTTCCATATTCAAAGGCCGATGATATTCAGTTCCTGATGAATCGAGTGACTGTCAGATCTTGACGTGATGTTTGGTTTGAGTTTCCCGTCTGCAAATCCTCCCCTTCCAATACCCTGTAAAATGAATTTAAAACAGGGAGCGTGAGAGAACCCACTAAAGAGGCAGGTTGTGAAATTGAGCTCAATGAATCTGGTCATTTGTGGGGCTGGCACTAGAAAAAAGTGACCATGAAAGCTGCTGGATTGTCATAAAATCCGACTGGTTCACTAATGTCCCTCAGCGAAGGGAATCTGTCACCTGGTCTGGGCCTCTGGCCTCTATGGGAGGAGAGAGAGAGAGAGAGAGAGGTGGGAGGGGGCAAAGGAGATGGACTTTATACATCTGCAACTCGACCAGAACTTTGACAGAACCTCCAAAACCCACAACCTCCAGCACCTAGAAGGACAAAGGCAGAAGGTGCATGGGAGCACCATCACCTCCAAGTTCTCCAAGTCACACACCATCCTGACTTGGACATATATCGCCGTTGCTACATCATCACTGGGTGAAAATCCTGGAACTCCTTACACAACAGCATTGTGGGAGTACCTTCACCACACGGACTGCAGCGGTTCAAGAAGGCGGCCCACCATCACCTTCTCAACGGGAAAATGGGGATTGGCAACATATTCTGGTCTTGCGAGCGACGCCCACATCCCAAGGATGAATTAAAACAAATCTGCAGATGTAAACTGGATTAAAAGCCTCTACAGAAATACTTATTCCTAAAACAATACTCTTTTACATTGTAGGGACAGTGTCTGTGTAACAACCTAATCTCCCCCAGAATCCACCTCCCTTGACAGTCTCACATTGGAAATTGTTGGGTCCTCCTGGGCTCAGAAGTACTGGGGGTTAAACCCAGCTGCTTCTGCTCCATCTCCACTCCAGCTCAAACAGAAGCAACAAAAAGACCTACACAGGCGGCCAGGTACCTACCTTCCGTCAGCCTGCAATAAAACTCTTCCCGACAGCTGCTGACTAATGGCGGCCGCAGCACCCACAATTCACCGCGCCCCAGAAACCACTCTATCCAACTCGCTGATTTACCCGCTGAGAGTGCGCATGCTCCCCGGGGCTGCGGGCCATTCTGGGAGCCTGGCTCCTGTCCTTTGGCCCGAGTCGGACTTGGTGGAACCGGCTGAAGAAACCGGAAAGCGGCGGCTCGGATGGGGTAGGCGCTGCACCCAGGGTTTCCTGGTGCCAGGGCCCTGGCTGCATGTCCGCCGGGCCCGGCCGCTCTGATTCTGATTGAGGTTCTTGATGAGGCAACAGAGAGGGTTAATGAGGGCAATGCGGTTAACATGTTGTACATGGATTTCCAAAAGGCGTTCGACAAGTGCCACATAATAGGCTTGCCAGCAAAGTTGAAGCCCATGGAATAAAAGCGACAGTGGCAACATGGATACGGAATTGGCAAAGTGACAGGAAATAGAGTAGTGGTGAACGGTTGTTTTTCAGACTGGAGGAAGGTATCCAGTGGTGTTCCCCAGGGGTCAGTACTAGGACCACTGCTTTTCTTGAGATATATATATATATATATATACATACATATATATATATATCTATATATATAAAGCGGCTCTTCTGTCTGTCCCGATGTCTGTCTGTCTGTCCGCCTGGTCTCTATACGTTTGGAAGTTACAGAGCGTACCGACGCGCGCGTCGCCTCAAAAGAAAGCTTGCGATTCCGGACCGGTCATAGGCGTATTTACGTTTCGGCCGGACAAAAATCCCGCCCGCGGTATCCCAAAAACGTTCAGCGTTCCGCTCATTAGCATCTCATTAGCGACCGTGTGACGTCGAGGTCTTCCTACAGTTGAGTGTCGAGTGACTCGACGATTGACCAATCCTACGCTTCGGTGACCTGACCGGTCGACCAATCGGTGCGTGTGTGGGCGGGCCTTATCCTTCTGAACCGAGGTGAGTGGCCGCCATCTTGATTTTCCACGATTTTTTCCCCCACACTTTCTGTGTGTTAGGGAACTAAGGTAAATATTTCAATTATGTGTTAGGCAATTAATTAACAATTTATTTGAGTTTTATATTGTGTTTAGCAACCCCCCCCCCCGCCTCCTCCTCACCCTCGCGCAGGGGGGACTCGGGGCCTGAAGCTGAAAAAATTTATCTCTCTCTCTCTCCCTCTCTGCCTTCTCTCCTTCTCCTCTTCCCTCTCTCTCCTTCTCCTCTTCCCTCTCTCCTCTTCCTGCTCTCTCCTTCTCCTCTTCCCTCTCTGTCTCTCTCTACTTCCCCCTCTCAGGTGTCGCGGACGGAGCGCGGGCGCGCCGCCCAAAGTTTCCCGCTCGCTAACGGCCTTGCCGGCTCCCGCGGGCCGCTCGCACTGACCGCTCATGCGCCGCCCGCACTCACCGCGCATGCGCCGCCCGCCTGCCCGCAGCGGCCGTCCATCAGCCGCGCGATACGCGGGGGACCTCAGCAACGGCACCGGACCTCAGGCGCTAGGCAGGGGGAGGGGCCGGAGAGAGGGACAGAGGGGAGTGGGGGAGCGGGGGAGTGAGAGGGAGACAGGGGAGGGGAGGGAGAGAGGGGAGAGGAGGGGAGGGAGAGAGGGGAGGGAGGGATAGGACAGGGAGAGGACATGACAGGGAGAGGGGGGACACACAGGGGCAGGGAGACCAAACGCCCCAAAATTGCCCTCGCGCCCCAAAATTGCCCTCGCAACGCAGGGCTCCCCAGCTAGTGCATGTATGTATGAGTCGATCTCTCTGTCTGTCCTTCTGTCCTCGGGTGTGCGTCTGTCCGGCTATGCGCTCGAAAGTTATAGAGCGTACCTACGCGCGCGTTACCTCCGAAGAAAGCTTACGCTTCCGGGACGGTCGTAAGCGTATTTACTTTTCGGTCGCACGAAAATTGTTCGCGCCTTATGCAAAAAACCTTCAAAATTAAACTCATTATCTGCTACTTAGCATTGATTGACTGACGTCAAGGTTCGACCAATCCTGTGCCGTCACGATTGACCAATCCGACAGTATGGTCCCCTGATGGTTGGCCAATCGGTGTGTGTGTGTGTGGGCGGGACTAATCGTTTTCATCTCAGGGATCTGGCAGCCATTGTTTCACTAACATTACTTCAGCTTCCAGCTCAAACTACTTTGATCATCCAGCTTTGAAAAAGTTAGTATCTCTTTTAAAAATAACATAAGATTTACCAAAAACGTTTTATAAGTACTTTCACTTTCATCTTTCAAGGTATTAAAAGGTAGAAATGTTGCCCGGCAGCAGATTCACAAAGGGACAGAGTCAGGGCCCAAAAGCCTGGGACTCGATTTAAAATGTTGCTCGGCAGCAGATTCACAGAGGGACAGACAGGCCCCAAAGCCTCGCACTCGATTTAAACCGCCCGGCCCAAAACAGCCCTGGCAAAGCCGGGCTCCCCCAGCTAGTATATAGTATATCTATCTATCTAGGATACATCTGTCTGTCTATCTGTCTGTCTGTCGAGCTATACACTCTAAAGTTATAGAGCGTACCTACACGTGCGTTACATCAAAAGAAAGCTTGCGATTCCGGAACGGTCGTAAGCATATTTACGTTTCGGCCGGACAAAAATTGCGCCCGCAGTATCCAAAAAACGTTCAAAATTCCGCTCATTATCTGCTCATTAGCATTGAGTTACATCGAGGTCGACCAATCGTATGGTCCAGCGACCCGACGGTCGACTAATCGTGGCGTGGCGGGGGCGGGTTCCTGGCGTGTGTGGGCGGGCCCCCCTAGAGTCGAGTGACAGGACGATTGACCAATCCTACGCTTCAGTGACCTAACGGTCGACCAATCGGTGCGTGTGTGGGCGGGCCTTATCGTTCTGAACCGAGCTGAGTCGACGCTATCGTGATTCCAAACTTTTCATTTCTTTTTCCCGCTTTCTGCGTGTTTCTTTTCAAATCTACATTTCCACCAAAAAAAGTCGCTTTTAAAACACAAAATGTTTAAAAAAGTTAATTCATTTGTAAATCTTTTTTCTAACCTCTATAATTTTCCTACCTTTCACCGTTTTTCCAGGCAGGCCTCGAAGCCTGGGCGTCTGTTGCCCAGCCACGCCCGAGCTACGCACCGGCCATCCCGCTGGGCCCGATTCCGAACCAGCGGCCAGCCATCTTGGTAAAGGCTGGCTGGGCTCACTGCAAGCTCCTCGCGCTGCACGGCGCACCTCCACACAGAGCGCGGCCAGAGGGAAGCGAGCAGGCTCGGGGGGGGGCGGGGCTCGGGAGGGGGAGCGGAGAGGGTTACTCCGGCAACCGGGCTCGCCAGCCGCAATCGGCCGTCTCAAGCCGCTCAGGCCCGGAGATCGGGAGGCGGAGAGTTACCAAGGCAACCAGGCCCGGCCAGCCGCAATCGGCCGTCTCAGGCCCGGCCTCAGAAGGGCGGGGCTCGGGCTCACCGGGGCGCTGCGCTCGGCATGTCAGTGCGTGGGGCGGCACGGAGCTCAGCGGAGCCATCGCCGGCAGAGGGGAGAGGGTCTGCTGGCTCCCCCCTCCCTTTCTCCCCCCCCTCCCTTCCTCCCCCCCTTGGTGACCGGGAGGGGTCGCTGTGCCGGACTCAGTCCAAACCGTCGCTCCCTGTGCGCATGCGCGGACTATCGTCTGTCAATCAACCATCAGCCAGAAGAGGTCGCTGGTGAGACCAGTGAAGAAAGAAACACTTGCATTTCTATAGCGCCTTTCACCATCACCGGATGCCCCAAAGTGCTTTACAGCCAATCAAGTACTTTTGAAGTGTAGTCACTGCTGTAATGTAGGAAATGCGGCAGTCAAATAGCGCACAGCAAGCTCCCACAAACAGCAATGTGATAATGACCAGATAATCTATCTTTTTGTTAAATCTGTTTCTCTCTCTACGGATGTTGCCTGGCCTGCTGAGTGTTTCCAGCATTTCCTGTTGTTATTTCAGATTTCCAGCATCCGCAGTATTTTGCTATTATCCTTTTGTTACATTGATTGAGGGATAAACATTGGCTCGGACACCGGGGATATTTCCCCTGCTCTTTCCCAACAAACCGTCTATATTCTCCTGTAGCCTGAGGCTTCCCTCCTCGCTATTTACCACTCCACCAATTTTCGTGTCATCTGCGAACTTACTGATCATACCTCCTACATTCATATCTAAATCATTAATGTACACTACAAACAACAAAGGACCCAGACCCTGTGGTACACCACTGGACACAGGCTTCCAGTCACAAAAACAACCTTCGACCATCACCCTCTGCCTCCTGCCACTAAGCCAATTTTGGATCCAATGTGCCAAATTGCCCTGGATCCCATGGGGTCTTACCTTCTTGACCAGTCTCCCATGTGGGACTTTGTCAAAAGCCTTACTGAAGTCCATGTAGACTACATCAACTGGACTGCCCTCATCCACACACCTAGTCACCCACATCAAAAAATTTAATCAAATTGGTTAGACATGATCTCCCCCTGACAAAGCTATGCTGACTATCCTTGGTTAATCCTTGCCTCTCCAAGTGGAGACTAATTCTGCCCCTCAGAATTTTATCCAATAATTTCCCTACCATTGATGTTCGGCTCACTGGCCTGTAATTCCCTGATATATCCCTACTACTACCCTTCTTGAATAATGGTACTACGTTAGCTGTTCTCCAGTCCTCTGGCACCTCCCCTGTGGCTAGAGAGGTTCTGAAAATTTGTGTCAGAGCCGCTGCAATCTCCTCCCTTGCCTCACACAGCAGGCTGGGATACATCTCGTCTGGGCCTGGGGGTTTATCCACTTTTAAGCCCGCTAAAACCACTAATACCTCCTCCCTCTCAATACTAATTTGTTCAAGTATATCACAATCCCCCTGCCTGATTTCTATGCCTGCATTGTCCTTATCCATAGTGAACACAGATGCAAAATATTTATTTAAAACCTCACCTACATCTTCTGGCTCTGCACACAGATTGCCACTTTGGTCCCAAATGGGCTCTACTCTTTCCCTGGTTATCCTCTTGCCCTTAATATACCAACAAAACACCTTGGGATTTTCCTTTATTTTGCCCGCCAGTGTTTTTTCATGACCCCTCTTCGCTCTCCTAATTTCTTTTTTTAAGTACCCCCCTGCACTATCTGTACTCCTCTCGGGCTTCCACTGCTTTTAGTCCTTTGTATCTGCCAAAAGCCACCCTTTTTTTCCTAATCCATTCTTGTATGTCCATCTCCAGCACCGGTGTGTATCTGAGTCAATGGGCCTCTCTCTGACCATTCTCCCCAGTCCATCTCCAGGACCAGTGTGTATCTGAGTCAATGGAACTTTCTCCCCAGTCCAACTCCAGGACCAGTGTGTATGAGTCACAGGGACGCTCTCTGACCTTTCTCCCCAGTCCATCTCAAGGACCAGTGTGTATCTGAGTCAATGGGACTCTCTCTGAACTTTCTCCCCAGTCCATCTCCAGGACCAGTGTGTATCTGAGTCAATGGGACTCTGACCTCTCTCCCCAGTCCATGTCCAGGACTAGTGTGTATCTAAGTCAATGGGACACTCTCTGACCTTTCTCCCCAGTCCATCTCCAGGACCAATGTGTACCTGAGTCAATGGGGCTCTCTCTGACCTTTCTCCCCAGTCTATCTCCAGGACCAGCGTGTATCTGAGTCAATGGGACTCTCTCTGACCTTTCTCCCCAGTCCATCTCCAGGACCAGTGTGTATCTGAGTCAATGGGACTCTCTCTGACCTTTCTCCCCAGTCCATCTCCAGGACCAGTGTGTATCTGAGTCAATGGGACTCCCTCTGACCTTTCTCCCCAGTCCATCTCCAGGACCAGTGTGTATCTGAGTCAATGGGACTCTCTCTGTCCTTTCTCCCCAGTCCATCTCCAGGACCAGTGTGTATCTGAGTCAATGGGACTCTCTCTGACCTTTCTCCCCAGTCCATATCAGTCTTTACAGTAGAAGACACTAAAAATATCCCAACACTGGACAAACAGGGGGCTAAAGGGGGGGAGGAGCTAAACATGATCAAAATCACTAAGGAAGTGGTACTCGGTAAAATAATGGGACTCAAGGCAGATAAATCACCTGGACCTGATGGCTTACATCCTAGGGTCTTGAGGGAAGTGGCGGTAGGGATTGTGGATGCATTGGTAATAATTTTCCAAAACTCCCTGGACTCGGCAAAGGTCCCGGCAGACTGGAAAACTGCTAATGTAACACCCTTATTTAAAAAGGGCAGTAGACAGAAGGCTGGAAACTATAGACCGGTTAGCCTAACATCTGTGGTAGGTAAAATTTTGGAGTCCATTATTAAGGAGACAGTAACAGGACATTTGGATAATCATAATTTAATAGGACAAAGTCAGCATGGTTTTATGAAGGGGAAGTCATGTTTGACAAATTTGCTGGAGTTCTTTGAGGAAGTAACATATAGGGTGGATAAAGGGGAACCAGTGGACGTAGTGTATTTAGACTTCCAAAAGGCATTTGACAAGGTGCCATGCAAAAGATTATTGCTTAAGATAAAAAACCACGGGATTGGGGTAATATTCTGGCATGGATAGACGATTGGCTATCTAACAGAAGGCAGAGAGTTGGGATAAATGGTTCATTCTCAGACTGGCAATCAGTAACTAGTGGTGTTCCGCAGGGGTCAGTGCTGGGTCCCCAACTCTTTACAATCTATATTAACGATTTGGAGGAGGGGACCGAGTGTAACATATCAAAGTTTGCAGATGATACTAAGATGGGAGGGAAAGTAGTGAGTGAGGAGGACATAAAAAACCTGCAAGGGGACATAGACAGGCTAAGTAAGTGGGCAGAGATTTGGCAGATGGAATACAATACTGGAAAGTGTGAGGTTATGCACTTTGGCAGGAAAAATCGTAGAGCAAGTTATTATCTTAATGGCAAGAAACTGGAAAGTACTGAAGTACAAAGGGATCTGGGGGTCCTGGTGCACGAAACTCAAAAGGTTAGTATGCAGGTGCAGCAAGTGACTAAGAAGGCCAATGGAATGTTGGCTTTCATTGCTAGGGGGATAGAATATAAAAATAGGGAGGTATTGCTTCAGTTGTACAATGTATTGGTGAGACCGCACCTGGAACACTGCATACAGTTTTGGTGTCCATACTTAAGAAAGGACATACTTGCTCTCGAGTCAGTACAAAGAAGGTTCATTCGGTTAATCCCGGGGATGAGGGGATGGACATATGAGGAGAGGTTGAGTAGATTGGGACTCTACTCATTGGAGTTCAGAAGAATGAGAGGCGATCTTATTGAAACATATAAGATTGTGAAGGGGTTGGATCGGGTGGATGCAGGGAAGATGTTCCCGATGATGGGTGAAACTAGAACTAGGGGGCATAGTCTTAGAATAAGGGGCTGCTCTTTCAAAACTGAGATGAGGAGGAACTACTTCACTCAGAGGGTGGTAGGTCCATGGAATATGCTGCCCCAAAAAGCTGTAGAAGCTACATCATTACATAAATTTAAAAGAGAAATAGACAGTTTCCTAGAAGTAAAGGGAATTAAGGGTTACGGGGAGCGGGCAGGAATTTGGACATGAGTCTAGGTTCGGATCGGTCATGGCCCTGAGGGTAGCGGAGCGGGCCCAGGGGCTGTGTAGCCTGATCCTGCTCCTATTTCGTGTGTCTAATTCTGTTAGATTCAGGAGATGGTTCTGTGATAGTGGATTGGCGTTTAGGACCAGATCAGCCATGATCTTATTGAATGGCGGAGCAGGCTCGAGGGGCCGATTGGCCTACTCCTGCTCCTATTTCTTATGTTCTTATGATATGTCAGACAGGGTCAGGGGTCGTTCCTGCAGCCGCGGCGACACCACTTAAAGGACAGGTGTCGGGCGGCAAATTTTTATTTTGGCCGACTGCAAGCACCTGCCCCCTTCTCCTTTGGGGTGTCAGCCGTGATCGCTCAGCCCGGCGCTCCTCTTGATCCGACACCGCACTCCCCGGTGGTCCAGCAGGGCCCCGGTGTGCGCAGTGCTAGGCTCCTCCCCTTTAATCAGGGAGGGAGGTCTGCTATGACGCGGTGCTATGTGCCGACGGGCGTGGCGCTGTTACACGAAGCACCATGAAATTCACTGGTAGCGCCTCAAGAGGGAGGGGAGCACTTCCAGTAGCACCCTGCCTCCTGCTTGGGGCGCTACCACTGAATTTAATGAGCAGGGGCGCTAACTTTTTTAGGGGGCTAAAATTAGCCCCGGAAACGTTAGCAACCCAAAGGGGACGCCACCGAATTTCCCCCTAAGAGTCTAAATGGGCTGGAGGAGCAGAGGGATCCAGGGACACAGATAAACAAATCACTAAAAGTAGCAACACAGGTTAATAAGGCCATAAAAATAAAGCACTGGGGTACATTCCTAAAGGAGCCTTCTGTTCCGTGCCTAGGAGCTCTGAACCATGGCAGAGTGTGGCTGGGATACGTTTCTCACACGTCTCGAGATTAACCCGCACGGCAACTTTGCTGTCAGTGAAGAGAGACAAGAAAGACCAAGTGCCGTTTGCCACTCTCAGTGTGGCCCTGAAGGACTGTGTCCAGGCTGGAGTTCTGCTCCCGCCGTACGATCCTCCCCCAGATTGTCCTTTCTGAGCTCCAGCCAGGTGATGCTAAACACTCAGGTGGGAAAGACAAAGATCTACAACAATGTGTTTAAAACAAAGTTGATTTATTTGACATCTATCCAGAATATTAAGAACTCCGGGAAATGGGCTGGAATTTAACATCAGCAGAAACAATCCCCAACTGTCAGAATGAACATGGTTCAGTCCTGGATGTGATTAACAGCAGCAACAACAGAATCCAACCCCTGCAGTCACTTGTGAACTCGCTGGTGTCTCAGCAGGTTGGGTGACTGAGTGAATCCCTTCCCACACTCAGAGCAGGTGAACGGCCTCTCCCAAGTGTGAACTCGCTGGTGTCTCAGCAGGTTGGATGACTGAGTGAATCCCTTCCCACACATGGAGCAGGTGAACGGCCTCTCCCCAGTGTGAGTGCGCTGGTGGACAGTGAGCGCAGATGACTGCCTGAACCGAGTCCCGCAGTGATGGCACCTGAACGGCATCTCCCCAGTGTGAGTGCGCTGGTGTACAATGAGCTCAGATGACCACCTGAACCCAGTCCCGCAGTGAGAGCAGGTGAACGGTCTCTCCCCAGTGTGAACACGTTGATGGTGTATCAGTTCCCCGGAACCTTTATAGCACTTCCCACAGTCCGAGCAGTTAAAAGGTCTCTCCTCAGTGTGAACTCGCTGGTGATTCAGCAGGGTGGATGAATCAGTGAATCCCTTCCCACACTCGGAGCAGGTGAACGGCCTCTCCCCGGTGTGAACACGCTGGTGTGTCAGCATGTTGGATGAATTAGTGAATCCCTTCCCACACTCGGAGCAGGTGAACGGCCTCTCCCCGGTGTGAACACGCTGGTGTGTCAGCAAGTTGGATAAATTAGTGAATCCCTTCCCACACTCGGAGCAGGTGAACGGCCTCTCCCCGGTGTGAACACGCTGGTGTGTCAGCAGGTTGGATGAATTAGTGAATCCCTTCCCACACTCGGAGCAGGTGAACGGCCTCTCCCCGGTGTGAACACGCTGGTGTGTCAGCAAGTTGGATGAATTAGTGAATCCCTTCCCACACTCGTAGCAGGTGAACGGCCTCTCCCCAGTGTGAACTCGCTGGTGTATCAGCAGGTTGGATGAATTAGTGAATCCCTTCCCACACTCAGAGCAGGTGAACGGCCTCTCCCCGGTGTGAATGCGCTTGTGTCTCGATAGGCCAGAGGGTTGGCTGAAGCTTCGTCCACACACAGAACACGTGTACGGTTTCTCCCCACTGTGAACGGTGCTTTTTGCTTCCATGTTCAGAGGCCGGTGATATTCAGATCCGATGTGTCGACTGACTCTGTCAGATCTTGAAGTGATGTTTGGTTTGAGCTTACCATCTGTAAGTCCTCCCCTGCCAGTGCCCTGTAAAATTAATTTAAAACAGGGAGCGTGAGAGACAACCCACAAAGGCAGGTTGTGAAATTGAGCTCAGTGAATCTGGTCATTTGGTGGGCCGGCACTAGAAAAAAGTGACCATGAAAGCTGCCGGATTGTCATAAAAACCCAACTGATTCACTAATGTCCTTCAGGGAAGGGAATCCACCACCTGGTCTGGGCCTACACAAGACTCTGGCCTCTATGGGAAGAGAGAGAGAGAGAGAGAGGAGGGAGTGGGAGGGGGGCGAAGGAAAGGAACTTTATACATCTGCAACTCGACCAGAACTTTGATAGAACCTCCAAAACCCGCAACCTCCACCGCCTAGAAGGACAAGGGCAGCTGTTGTATGGGAGAACCATCATATCCAAGTTCCCCTCCAAGTCACACATCATCCTGACTCCGATATATTCATCGTTACTGGGTCAAAATCCTGGAACTCCTTACCGAACAACATTGTGGGAATACCTTCACCACACGGACTGCAGTAGTTCAAGAAGGCGACTCACCACCCCCTTCTCAACGGGAAACTGGGGATTGGCAATATTTGGTGCACTTGCGAGCTACGCCCACATCCAAAGAATGAATTAAAACAAATCTGTAGATGTAAACTGGATTAAAAGCCTGTACAGAAATACTTGTTCCTAAAACAATACTCTTTTACATTGAACGGACAGTGTCTGTTTAACAACCTAATCTCCCCTAGAATCCACCTCCCTTGACAGTCTCACATTGGAAATTGTTGGGTCCTCCTGGGCTCAGAAGTACTGGGGGTTAAACCCAGCAGCTTCTCCGATATCTCCACTCCAGCTCAAACTGAAGCATACAAACATAGAAACATAGAAGATAGGAGCAGGAGTAGGCCATTCGGCCCCTCTAGCCTGCTCCGCCATTCAATGCGATCATGCTGATCATCAAAATTCAGAACCCGGTCCCTGTTTTCTCCCCATACCCCTTGATCTCTTTAGCCTTAAGAAATATATCCAACTCCTTCTTGAATATATTTAATGTATTGGCCTCTACTGCCTTCTGTGGTAGAGAATTCCACAGGTTCACCACTCTCTGGGTGAAGAAATTCCTCCTAATTTCTGTCCTAAATGGCTTACCCCGTATCCTTAGACTGTGACCCCTGGTTCTGGACTCCCCGACCATCGGGAACATCCTTCCTGCATCTAGTCTGTCCAGTCCTGTCAGAATTTTATAAGTTTCAATGAGATCCCCTCTCATTCTTCTGAACTCCAGTGAGTACAAGCCCAATCATCCCAATCTCTCCTCATACGTCATTCCTGCCATCCCAGGTATCAGTCTGGTGAATCTTCGTTGAACTCCTTCCATGGCAAGAACATCCTTCCTCAGATAAGGCGAACAAAACTGCACACAATACTCAAGATGTGGTCTCACCAAGGCTCTGTACAACTGCAGCAAGAAATCCTTGTTCCTGTACTCAAACCCTCTCGCTACGAAGGCCAACATACCATTTGCCTTCTTAACTGCCTGCTGCGCCTGCATGCTTACCTTCAGCGACTGGTGCAAAAGGACACCTAGGTCTCGTTGCACTTCCCCTTCTCACAATCTACTGCCATTCAGATAATAATCTGCCTTCCTGTTTTTGCCACCAAAGTGGATAACCTCGCATTTATCCACATTATACTGCATCTGCCATGCTTCTGCCTAATCACCCAACCTGTCCAAATCATACTGGAGTTTTTCGGCATCCTCCTCACACACGCCCACCCTGCTTTGTTGTCTGCAAACTTGGAGATGTTACATCTAGTTCCCTCGTCTAGATCATTTATCTATATTGTGAATAGCTGGGGTCCTAGGACCGATCCCTGCGGTACCCCACTAGTCACTGCCTGCCACTCAGAAAAAGACCCGTTTATTCCAACTCTTTGCTTCCTGTCTGCCAACCAGTTCTCTATCCAAGTCAGTACCTTGCCCCCAATCCCATGTGCCTTAACTTTACACGCTAATCTCTTCTACGGTACCTTATCGAAAGCCTTCTGAAAGTCCAAATACACCACATCCACTGGTTCTCCCTTATCTATTCTACCAGTTACAATCTCAAAAAATTGCAGTAGATTAGTCAAGCATGATTTACCTTTTGTAAATCCATGTTGACTTTGTCCGATCCTGTCACTGTTTTCCAAGTGCTCTGCTATTACATCTTTTATAATGGACTCTAGCATTTTCCCCACTACCGATATAATTCCCCGTTTTCTCTCTACCACCTTTTTTGAATAGTGGGGTAATATTAGCAACCCTCCAACCCATGGGAACTGTTCCAGAGTCTATTGAATTTTGGAAGATGACCAGCAATGCATCTACTATTTCTAGGGCCACTTCCTTAAGTACCCTAGGATGTCGATTATCAGGCCCTGGGGATTTATCGGCCTTCAATCCCATCAATTTCCCTAACACCATTTCCCTACAAATACTGATTTCTTTCAGTTCCTCCCTCTCATTAGACCCGATGTTCCCCGACATCTCTGGGAGGTTATTTGTGTCCTCCTTTGTGAAGACAGAACCAAAGAATGTATTTAATTGGCCTGCCATTTCTTTGTTCCCCATTCTAAATTCCCCTGATTCTGACTGCAAGGGACCTATGCTTGACTTCACCAATCTTTTTCTCTTCACATATCTACAGTTAGTTTTTATGTTCCCTGAAAGCTTACTCTCATACTCTATTTCCCCCCTCTTAATTAATCCTTTTGTCCACCTTTGCTGAATCCTAAACTGCTCCCAATCCTCAGGTTTACTACTTTTTCTGGCCAATTTATATGTCCTCTCCTTGGATCTTATGCTATCCCTAATTTCCCTTGTTAGCCACGGTTGAGTCACATTTTTTGTTTTATTTTTATGCCAAACAGGGATGAACAAATTCTGTAGTTCATCCATGCGATCTTTGAGTGTTTGCCATTGCCTATCCACCATCAAGCCTTTGAGTAACATTCCCCAATCAATCCAACCCAACTCACGCCTCATACCATCGTAGTTTCCTTTATTTAAATTCAGGACCCTAGTCTCTGAGTCAACTACTTCACTCTCCATCTTAATGAAAATTACTATCATATTATGATCGCTCTGACCGAAGGGGCCTCGCACAACAAGATTGCAAATTAATCCTTTCTCATTACATAATACCCAGTCTAAGATGGCCTGATCTCTAGTTGGTTTCTCGACATATTGGTCCAGGAAACCATCCCGTAAACACTCCAGGAATTCCTCCTCCACAGTATGGTTACTAATTTGGTTAGCCCAATCTATATGTAGATTAAAGTCACCCATGATAACTGCTGTGCCCTTATTGCACGCATCTCTAATTTCCCATTTAATGCCATCCCCAACCTCTGCATTACTGTTTGGAGGTCTGTATAACACTCCCACTAACGTTTTCTGCCCCTTGGTATTTCTCATCTCTACCCATACAGATTCCACATCATCAGAGCTAATATCCTTCCTTTCAATTGTGTTAATCTCCTCTTTAAAAAGCAATGCTACCCCACCTCCTTTTCCTTTTTGCCTATCTTTCCTGAATATTGAATACCCCTGGATGTTAAGTTCCCAGCCTTGGTCACCCTGGAGCCATGTTTCCGGAATCCCAATCATATCATATCTGTTTACCTCTATTTGCGCAACTAATTCATCCACCTTATTACGAATGCTCTTCGCATTAAGACACAAGGCCTTCAGGCTTGCTTTTTTAACACTCTTACACCTTTTAGAATTATTATTTACTGTGGCTATGTTTGATTTAAACCCATGATTTCTCTGACCGCCACCTTTGTTTTTCTCCTTCCTGTCTTTTGCTTCTTTCCTTGTTTCCCTTTCCTCTGTCTCCCTGCTCAGGTTCCCAACCCTCTGCCATTTTAGTTTAAACCCTCCCCCAGAGCACTAGCAAACACTTCCCCTAGGACATCGGTCCCGGTCCTGCCCAGGTGCAGACCGTCCGGTTTGTACTAGCCCCACCTCCCCCAGAACCGGTTCCAATGTCCCAGGAATTTGAATCCCTCCCCCTTGCACCATTCCTCTAGCCACGTAGTCATCTGAAATATCCTTCTATTTCTACTCTGACTAGCACGTGGCACTGGTAGCAATCCTGAGATTACTACCTTGGAGGTCCTATTTTTTAATTTACCTCCTCACCCCCTATATTCAGCTTTTAGGACATCATCCTGTTTTTTCACCTATATCATTGGTACCTATATACACCACGACAATTGGCTGTTCACCCTCCCCTTCCAAAATGTTCTGCAGCCGCTCTGAGACATCCTTGATCCTTGCACCAGGAAGGCAACATACCATCCTGGAGTCACGTTTGCGGCCGCAGAAACGCCTATCTATTCCCCTTACAATAGAATCCATTATTACTATAGCTCTCCCACTCTTTTTCCTCCCGTCCTGTGCAGCAGAACCACCCACGGTGCCAGGAAATTGGCTGCTGCTGCCTTCCCCTGATAAGCCATCCTCCGCAACAATATCCAAAGTGGTATATCTTTTTGAGAGGGGGATGCCCACAGGGGACCCCTGCACTACCTGCCTGCGCCTACTACTCTGCCTGGTGGTCACCCATTCTCTTCCTGCCTGTGCAGCCTTTACCTGCGGTGTGACCAACTCCCTAAACGTGCTATCCACGATGTCCTCAGCATCGCGAATGCTCCAGTATGTATCCACTCGCAGCTCCTGTGCCACAATGCGGTCTGTCAGTAGCTGCAGCTGGATACACTTCCCGCACACATGGTTATCAGGGACACAGGAAGTGTCAAAAGAACTACAGACACCCAATAAACTCTGCCACCTCGCTCTTTATATCACCGCCGCCGCTCCTCACAGGTCCGCTGCTGTGGGGCCTACCTGCTCCACCACCTCGCTTTATATCACCACCGCTGCTCCTCACAGGTCTGCCGCCGCTACCACTGTGGGGCCTACCTGTGCCTCGGATAAGATACATAGAAGATAGGAGCAGGAGTTGGCCATTCGGCCCCTCGAGTACTTGAAGGAAAGAAATTTGCAGGGTTACGGGGAAAGAGCGGGGAGTGGGACTCACTTAAGTGGTCTTGCAGAGAGCTGGCACGGGCTCGACTGGCCGAATGGACTCCTTCTGTGCTGTAACCATTCTATGATGTAGGTAAAAAGAGGGAGGAGGTCCTACAAGCTGAATTTAGGGAGTTAGGAGCTAAATTGAAAAGTAGGACCTCAAAGGTAGTAATCTCTGGATTGCTACCAGTGCCACGAGCTAATAAGTTTAGAGAGAGTAAGATAGATAAGCTAAATACGTGGCTTGAGCAGTGGTGCAAGGGAGAGGGATTTAAATTCTTGAGGCATTGGAACCAGTTCTTGGGGAGGAGTGACCTGTACCAAGGGGACGGTCTACACCTGAGCTGTGAGGGAGCCGATGTCCTCGGGGTAATATTTTCTAGGGCGGTTCGGGAGGATTTAAACTAATTTGGCAGGGGGATGGGAACCTAGATAGTGGAAAAGAGGGAAGTCATATGAAGTCAGAAATAGATGGTAGAAAGGTGAGAAGCAATAAGCAAAGGAGAGAAACACAAAGGGCCAAACTAATTCATAATGAGAGTGTGAAAAAAGCAAGCCTGAAGGCTTTGTATCTTAATGCTAGAAGCATTAGGAACAAGGTGGATGAATTAGTTGTGGAAATAGAGGTAAACAAGTATGATTTGATTGGGATTACAGAAACGTGGCTGCAGGGTGGGCAAGGCTGGGAACTTAACATCCAGGGATATACAATATTTAGGAAGGATCGGCAAAAAGGTAGGGGAGGTGGGGTAGCATTGCTGGTAAAGGAGGGGATTAATGCAATGGAAAGGAAGGATATTAACTCGGATGAAACGGAATCTGTATGGGTAGAAATGAGAAATAGCAAGGGGAGGAAAACGTTAGTGGGTGTGATATATAGGCCTCCAAATAGTAATATGGAGGTGAGGGAAGGCATAAAAAGGGAAATTAGAGAAGCGTGCGATAAGAGCACAGCTGTCATCGTGGGTGACTTTAATTTACATATTGATTGGACTACCCAAATTAGTAAAAATTCTGAGGAGGAGGAATTCCTGGAATGTTTTCGGGACGGTTATCTGGACCAATATGTCGAGGAGCCGACTCGAGATCAGGCCATTTTAGACTGGGTATTGTGCAATGAGAAGGGACTTATCAACAATCTTCTTGTACGAGGCCCCTTGGGTCAGAGCGATCATAATATGATCGAGCTCTCAGTCGAGATGGAGAGTGAGGAAATTGCATCAGAGACTAAGGTCCAGAACTTAAATAAAGGGAATTACGAGGGTATGAGACGGGAATTGGGTAAGATTGATTGGGTGGTGTTTCTGGGGGGATTGACAGTGGATAGACAATGGCAAGCATTCAAAGATAGAATGGAAGAATTCCAGAACATGTTTATACCGGTTTGGCATAAAAATAAACCTAAAAAGGTGGCTCAACCGTGGATAACGAGGGAAATTAGGGACAGCATAAAATCAAAAAAAAGGGCATATCAACTGGCAAAAAAAAGCACCAGACCGGAAGATTGGGGGCAGTACAGGATACAGCAAAAGAGGACAAAGGGATTAATCAGGAAGGGGAAAATAGAATACGAAAGTAAACTTGCAGCAAACATAAAGACAGACTGCAAAAGCTTTTATCGGTATATCAGGAGGAAAAGACTGGTAAAATCCCAAGTCAGTCCCTTGCAGTCCGATTCGGGAGAATATATAATGGAGAATAAGGAAATGGCAGACCAATTAAACTCATACTTTGGTTCTGTATTCACAAAGGAGGACACAAATAACCTCCCAGGAATATCGGCAAACATAGGGACTAATGAGAGGGAGGAGCTGACAGAAATTAGTATCTCTAGGGATATGGTGTTGGGTAAGTTGAGGGGACTGAAGGCCGACAAATCCCCAGGGCCTGATAAACTACATCCTAGGGTACTTAAGGAGGTGGCCCTGGAGATAGCAGATGCTCTAAGGATCATCTTCCGGAACTCCATTGACTCGGGAACAGTACCCGTGGATTGGAGGGTAGCTAATGTTACCCCAATATTTAAAAAGGGGGGTAGAGAGAAAGCAGGGAATTATAGACCAGTAAGCCTTACATCGGTTGTGGGCAAAATGCTAGAGTCCATTATTAAGGATAAAATAGCGGAGCACTTGACAAATGGGGAAAGGATCGGACAGAGTCAACATGGATTTACAAAGGGTAAATCGTGTTTGACTAATCTGCTGGAATTTTTTGAGGAAGTAACTGGTAAAATAGATGGGGGAGAGCCAGTGGATGTGGTGTACCTTGACTTCCAGAAAGCCTTCGATAAGGTTCCACACAAAAGATTATCATGCAAAATTAAGGCTCATGGGATTGGGGGCAAAGTATTAACGTGGATAGAGAACTGGCTGGCGGATAGAAAACAGAGAGTTGGAATAAACGGCTCGTTTTCGGAGTGGCAGGCAGTGACCAGCGGGGTGCCGCAAGGATCTGTCCTGGGACCCCAGCTGTTCACAATATATATAAATGATCTGGATCAGGGAATTGGATGCAATATTTCCAAATTCGCTGACGACACTAAACTAGGAGGAGGGGTGGGCTCTGATGAGGATGTCAGGAGGCTACAGTGCGATTTGGACAGGTTGGGGGAATGGGCGGATACGTGGCAGATGCACTATAATGTGGATAAATGCGAGGTTATCCACTTTGGGGGTAAAAACAGGAGGGTAGATTATTATCTAAATGGCAATAGATTGGGAGATGGGGAAGTGCAGAGGGACCTGGGTGTTCTTGTGCACCAGTCACTGAAGGAGAGCATGCAGGTGCAACAGGCGATTAAGAAGGCAAATGGTATGTTGGCCTTCATATCAAGGGGGTTCGAGTATAGGAATAGGGATACCTTACTACAGCTGTACAAGGTGCTGGTGAGACCGCATCTGGAGTATTGTGTACAGTTTTGGTCGCCCCATCTGCGGAAGGATGTTCTTGCCATGGAAAGAGTGCAGCGGCGATTCACCAGGCTGATACCTGGAATGGCGGGAATGACCTACGAGGAGAGATTGAATAGTTTGGGCTTGTACTCACTGGAGTTTAGAAGATTGAGAGGGGATCTCATCGAAACATATAAAATTATGGCAGGCCTGGACAGGCTGAATTCAGAGAGAATGTTTCCAATGGCAGGGGAGCACAGAACCAGGGGCCACAGTCTAAAAATAGCGGGCAAATCATTTAAAACAGAGATGAGGAAGAATTTCTTCACTCAAAGAGTGGTGAGCCTGTGGAATTCCCTGCCACAGAGGGCTGTGAAGGCTAATTCAATAAATATTTTCAAGAGAGAATTGGATATATTTCTGAAGGCTAAGGGGATTAAGGGTTACGGAGAAAAGGCGGGGACGGGGTACTGAACTGGTAAGATCAGCTAAGATCTCAGATGAAGATCAGCCATGATCTCATTGAATGGCGGAGCAGGCTCGAAGGGCCGAATGGCCTACTCCTGTTCCTATCTCTATGTTTCTATGTTTCTATGATTCTATAAAATATTAGAAAGTTTGTTCCACAGAAGCACGGGGTTTATCTGCTTTTATTGATGAACTTAAAAAGTCTCTATTAAAACCTGAGCCAGTGTGTTGTGAGCTAAAGAGCCTTGTGTCCAATGAGGGGCATAAAGGCCCACAGCCTCCCCTGGCCCCGGGCCCTGAACAAGGGACTGGAGAAACTCGCTGCCCTGCAGATCAGACAATCGGCCGGCGCTCGTCCCGCCCCTCAGGCTCCCCGATTGGTTGGAGGACCCGCCGCCGGCTCACTCCTCCAGCCTCGCCCCGCTCGCTCCCTATTGGTCGGAAGCTCCTGTCAATCAGGCCGCGGGCCCGGGTCACGTGTCCCTGAGGAGATCACGTGTACCGTCCAACTGACGCCGCTTGGTCCGGGGCCTCGTGGATTCTCAGGTTTTTCTATTTCTCTTTATTCTCTCCCGATCCACCCCTCCCCCCCATGCCGTGCGATTCTCCACCCAATCGGAGCGGAGAAAACTCACTTTGCGTGACCGATCGCGACTCTGGAACCGACACCAAGGCCTTTCCCCGGAATGGCCCGCGCCGAATCCATCTGGCAGGATCCGAATGCGCAGGCGCAGCTCTGAATCGGGGAGGGGGGTTGGTGTCCTCTGGGCATGCGCGGTTATTACCCTTGGTGACCGGGAAGGGTCGCTGTGCCGGACTCGGTCCAAACCGCCGCTCCTTGTACGCATGCGCGGACGCTCGGCTGTCAATCAACCATCAGCCAGAAGAGGTCGCTAGTGAGACCAGTGAAGGAAGAAAGACTTGCATTTCTATAGCGCCTTTCACCACCACCGGATGTCCCAAAGCGTTTTACAGCCAATGAAGTAGTCACTGTTGTAATGTAGGAAACGCAGCAGCCAATTAGCGCACAGCGCGCTCCCACAAACAATGTTGATTGAGGGATAAACACATTGGCTAGGACACCAGGGATAACTCCCCTGCTCTTATTCAAATAGTGCCATAGGATCGTTGACGTCCACCTGAGAGAGCAGACAGGGCCTCGGTTTAACGTCTCCTCCAAAAAACAGCACCTCCGACAATGCAGCACTCCCTCAGCACTGCACTGGAGTGTCAGTCTAGATTTTGTGTTCAATTCTCTGGAGTGAGACTTGAACCCACAACTTTCTGACTCAGAGGCGAGAGTGCTACCCACTGAGCCACTGGCTGACACTAAAGAACAAGCAGTTCTGACGAAAGGTCATCGACCTGAAACGTTAAATCTGTTTCTGTCTCCACAGATGTTGCCTGACCTGCTGAGTATTTCCAGCATTTTCTGTTTTTGTTAAAGAAACGAGGGAGTGATTGCTGACAGGAAGAATGTTGGGTCGACCTGCGCATGCGCACCGCCCTGGCGGCTGAGGCGAAACACCGACTCACCCCCACCTGAGCCGCGCACGTGTACCAGATGTTACGGCTCCGCATGCGCGCCCGATGTTCCAACCGCGGGGTTTTGTGCACTGAGCATGCGCATTGTGGACCGATCGGGACAGGCGATTGTAGAGCAGGACAGAGAGCGTGGGAGCCATGAGCACAGGTGCGGGACTCAGTCAACAGAGGGCTTTCTGCAGCGCCGGGGGCTTGTGGGTATTGCAGCCGCCATTACTGCTGATCCTTTCAACCAACCTGTGCAGCAGCTGGGGCCTGAAAATCAGCTTCACTGCCCCTAGGTTCGGAAAGGGGAAAATTAAACAACAGTTTGCCTCTGATCCTTTTCTGAACTCGATTTACAGGGTTATAGATGTGGAGCAGTTACAGGCGGAAAGCTCAGACCAAACATCACGTCAAAATCTGAGTCGCTCGATTCATCAGGACCTGAATATCATCGGCCTTTGCACATGGAAGGAGAAAGCAGCGATGACAAACCGCACGTGTTCAGTGTGTAGACACGGATTCAGCCAATCGCCTGACCTGGTGAGACACGTGCACCGTCACACCAGGGAGAAACCGGGTTTAGGTGGGGATGGTGGGAAGGGAGTCAGTTCCCCGTCTGCATTGGAAGTTCAACAGCGCAGTCACACCAGGGACAGTCCATTCACCTGCTCCGTGTGTGGAAAGGGATTTGTTTGTTCATCCCACCTGCAAACACACCAGCGAGTTCACACTGGGGAGAGACCATTTCAATGTCCTGACTGTGGGAAGAGCTTTAAAAGCCCATGGCATCTGAAGCGACACCAGCTTGTTCACACTGATGAGAGGCCGTTTACAGGTTCTGACTGTGGGAAGAGCTTTAAAAGCCCCGGGGATCTTAAGGGACACCAGTGCCTCCACACTGTGGAGAGGCCATTCACCTGCTCCTTGTGTGGGAAGGGATTCTTGCAGTCCTCCACCCTGCTGACACATCAGCTTGTTCACACTGATGAAAGGCCATTTAAACGTTCTCACTGTGGGAAGAGCTTTAAAATCCCCCAGGAGCTCAAGCAACACCAGTGAGTTCACACTGGGGAGAGGCCGTTCACCTGCTTCATGTGTGGGAAGGGATTCACTCAGTCATCCACCCTGCAGACACACCAGCGAGTTCACACTGACGAGAGACCCTTTAAATGTTCTGGCTGTGGGAAAAGCTTTAAAAGCTCCAGGGAGCTGAAGAGACACCGGCTCCTGTACACTGGTGAGAGGCCGTTCACCTGCTCCGTGTGTGGGAAGGGATTCACTGAATCCTCCAACCTGCTGTCACACCAGCTTGTTCACACTGACGAGAGACCCTTTAAATGTTCTAACTTGTGGGAAGACCTTTAAAATCTCAAAGAGCCTTAAGGGACACCAGTGTCTTCACACTGATCATCGAATCTAACAGCACAGGAGGTGGTGATTCGGCCCATCGTGTCTGTGCCGGCTCTTTGAAAGAGCTGTCCAATTTAGTCCCAAACCCCGGCTTTATCCCCAGAACTCTGCAAACTAGTCCTCTTCAAGGACCTATCCAATTACTGTTTGAAAGTTCCTGTGGAACCTGATTCCAGCATCCTTTCAGATGGTGCGTTCCAGATCTTAACAACCCTCTGTGTGAAAACAATTCTCCTCATTCCCCTCTAGTTCTTTGAGCAACTATTTTAAATCTGTGACCTTTGGTTACCGACCCACTTGCCAGAGTGAACAGTTTCTCCCTACGTGCTCGATCAAAACCCCTCATCATTTTGAACACCTCTATCAGGTCTCCTCTTAACCTTCTCTGCTCTAAGGGGAACAATCCCAGCTTCTCCAATCTCTCCACATAACTGAAGTCCCTCATCCCTGGTACCATCCTGGTCAACCTCCTCTGCACCCTCTCCAAGGCCTTGACATCCTTCCTAAAGTGTGGTGCCCAGAACTGTACACAATACTCCAGCTGAGGCCAAAACCCTGCAGCTGTACAACACCCTGGTTAGACCACACCTGGAGCACTGTGAGCAGTTCTGGGCACCACACCTTAGGAAGGATATATTGGCCTTGGAGGGAGTGCAGCGTAGGTTTACTAGAATGATACCTGGACTTCAAGGGTTAAGTTACGAGGAGAGATTATATAAATTAGGGGTGTATTCCCTGGAATTTAGAAGATTAAGGTGTGATCTGATCGAAGTTTTCAGGATATTAAGGGAAACAGAGGGTAGATAGAGAGAAACTATTTCTGCTGGTTGGGGATTCTTGGGCTGGGGGCAGAGTCTAAAAATTAGAGCCAGACCTTTCAGGAGTGAAATTAGGAAACACTTCTACACACAAAGGGTGGTAGAAGTTTGGAACTCTCTTCCGCAAACGGCAATTGATGCGAGATCAATTGTTAATTTTCAATCTGAGATTGATAGGTTTTTGTTACCCAAAGGTATTAAGGGATATGGGCCAAAGGCGGGTGTATGGAGTTAGGTCACAGATCAGCCATGATCTCATTGAAAGGCGGAACAGGCTCGAGGGGCTGAATGGCCTCCTCCTGTCCTGATACAAAGATGGGTGGGAAAGCAAGTTGTGCAGAGGACTCAAAGAACCTGCAAAGGGATATAGACAGGCTAAGTGAGTGGGCAAACATTTGGCAGATGGAGTATAATGTGGGAAAGTGCGAGGTTATACACTTTGGCAGGAAAAATAAAAAAACAAATTATTTAAATGGAGAGAGATTACAAAATGCTACAGTTCAGAGGGACCTGGGGGTCCTTGTGTATGAAACACAAAAAGTTACCATGCAGGTACAGCAAGTAATCAAAAAGGCAAATGGGATGTTGGCCTTTATTTCAAGGGGGTTGGAGTATAAAAGCAGGGAAGTCCTGCTACAACTGTACAGGGTATTGGTGAGACCACACCTGGAGTACTGCGTACAGTTTTGGTCTCCTTATTTAAGGAAGGATATACTTGCATTGGAGGCAGTTCAGAGACGATTCACGAGGTTGATTCCAGAGATGAAGGGGTTAACTTATGAAGGAAGGTTGAGCAGGCTGGACCTATACTCATTGGAATTTAGAAGAATGAGGGGTGATCTTATTGAAACATATAAGATACTGAGGGGGCTCGACAAGGTAGATGCAGAGAGGATGTTTCCCCTCGTGGGGGAATCTAGAACGCAGGGGCACAGATTTAGATGAAAGGGTCGCCCCTTTAGAACCGAGATGAGGAGGAATTTCTTCTCTCAGAGGGTCGTAAATCTGTGGAATTCTCTGCCGCAGAGAGCTGTGCAGGCTGGGTCATTAAATACATTTAAGGTGGAGATAGACACATTTTTGCAAGATAAGGGAGTGAAGGGTTATGGGGAGCGAGCAGGGAAATGGCTTTGAGCCCAAGATCAGCCATGATCTTACTGAATGGTGGAACAGGCTCGAGGGGCTGAATGGCCTCCTCCTGTCCTATGTTTCTCACTAGTGATTTGTAAAGGTTTAGTATAACTTCCTTGTTTTTGTATTCAATGGCCCTATTTACAAAGCCAAGTATCCCATACGTTTTCTGAAACCTCACCAACTTGCCGTGGCACTTTCAAAGATTTGTGAATATGGACCCCCTGGTCCCTCTGCTCTTGCACCCCCTCAAAATAGTCCCATTTAGATTATACGGCCTCTCCCTGTTGTTTCTCCCAAAGTGCATCACTTCACACTTATCCTCATTTAATTTCATCTGCCTTGTGTCTGCTCATTTCAGTCTGTCCTCCTGAAGTCTGCTACTACTATGCTCACTATTTACTACGTTGCCAAGTTTTGTATCATCTGCAAACTTTGAAATTGTACACCTATACCCAAGTTCAGGTCAGTTATATATAACAAGAAAAGCAATGGTCCTAATCCTGACCCCTGGGGGAACCCACTGCATACTTCCCTCCAGTCAGAAAAACATCCCTCAGCACTGCTCACTGTCTCCTATCCCTCAGCCAATTATATACACAAATTACCATCAGCCCTTTAATTCCCTGTGCTTCTATTTTCCGAGTACGTCTCTTGTGGTACTTTATCAAATGCCTTTTGAAAGTCCATAAGAAATAGGAGCAGAAGTAGGCCATATGGCCCCTCGAGCCTGCTCCGCCATTCAATAAGATCATGGCTGATCATCGATCTCCATATCCCTCGATTCCCCTAGAATCCACAATCTATCTGTCTCAGTCTTGAATATACTCAAAGACTCAGCATTCACAGCCCTCTGGGGCAGAGAATTACAAAGATTCACAACCCTCTGAGTGAAGAAATTCCTCCTCATCTCAGTCTTAAATGGCCGGCCCCTTATCCTGAGACTGTGCCCCCTAGTTCTAGACACTCCAGCCAGGGGAAACAACCTCTCAGCATCTACCCTGTCAGTCCCCTTCAGAATCTTGTATGTTTCAATGAGATCACCTCTCATTCTTCTAAACTCCAGAGAGTATCGGCCCATTCTACACAATCTCTCCTCATAGGACAGCCCTCTCATCCCAGGAATCAATCTAGTGAACCTTCGTTGCACCGCCTCCAAGGCAAGTATATCCTTCCTTAGATAAGGAGACCAAAACTGTGCCCAGTACTCCAGGTGTGGTCTCACCAAGGCCCTGTACAATTGGAGCAAGACTTCCTTACTCTTATACTCCAACCCCCTTGCAATAAAGGCCAACATGCCATTTGCCTTCCTTATTGCTTGCTGTACCTGCACGCTAGCTTTCTGTGTTTCTTGCACGAGGACACCCAAATCTCTCTGAACATCAACATTTGAAAGTTTCTCACCATTTAAAAAATATTCTGTTTTTCTATTCTTCCTACCAAAGTGAATAACCTCACATTTCCCCACATTACACTCCATCTGCCACCTTACTGCCCACTCACTCAGTCTATCTATATCCCTTTGCAATCTTTGTGTTCTCCTCACAGCTTACTGTCCCACCTAGCTTTGTATCATCAGCAAACTTGGATACATTACACTCGGTCCCTTCATCTAGGTCATTAATGTAGATTGTAAATAGCTGAGGCCCCAACACTGATCCTTGCGGCACCCCACTAGTTACAGCCTGCCAACCTGAAAAAGGTCCGTTTATCCCTACTCTGTTTTCTGCCTGTTAACCAATCCTCTATCCATGCTACTATATTACCCCAACCCCGTGAGCCCTAATCTTGTGTAATAATATTTTATGTGGCACCTTGTCGAATGCCTTTTGGAAATCCAAATATACTACATCCACTGGTTCCCCTTTATAAACCCTGCTAGTTGCATCCTCAAATAACTCTAATAAATTTGTCAAACACCATTTCCCTTTCATAAAACCATGTTCACTCAGCCTAACCATGTTATGATTTTCTAAGTGCCCTGATACAACTTCCGTAACAATGGATTCCAGCATTTTCCCAACGACTGATGTCAGGCTAACTGGCCTGTCGTTCCCTGTTTTTTCTCTCCCTCCTTTCTTGAATAGCGGTGTTACATTTGCGACCTTCCAATCCGCTGGGACCGTTCTAGAATCTCGGGAATTTTGGAAGATCAAAACCAATGCATCCACGATCTCTTCAGCCACCTCTTTTAGAACCCTAGGATGTAGGCCGTCGGGTCCAGGGGATTTGTCGGCTTTTAGTCCCATTAGTTTCTCTAGTACTTTACATTAAGTTCCTCACCCTCATTAAACCCTCGGTTCCCCACCATCTTTGGTATGCTTTTGTGTCTTCTACTGTGAAGACAGGTACAAAATATTTGTTTAACGTTTCTGCCATTTCCTTATTCCCCATAATAATTTCTCCTGTCTCAGCCTCTAAGGGACCAACGTTGTCAGCTATAGCTCAGCTGGCAGCTCATTATCAAGATGTTGTAAATGTTCTTAATGTTCAATAAAGTATATTTATAGAAAAAATAGTTGGTAGCTCACTCGCCTCTGAGTCAGAAGGTTGTGGGTTCAAGTCCCACTCCAGGGACTCGAGCACATAAAGCTAGGCAGACACTCCAGTGCAGTGCTGAGGGAGTGCTGCACTGTCGGAGGGGCCGTCTTTCTGATGAGACGTTAAACCGAGGCCCCGTCTGCTCTCTCAGGTGGATGTAAAAGATCCCATGGCACTATTTCGAAGAAGAGTCGGGAAGTTATCCCGGAGTCCTGGCCAATATTTATCCCACAACCAACATAACAAAAACAGATTATCTGGTCATTATCACATTGCTGTTTGTGGCAGCTTGCTGTGCGCTGCCACATTTCAACAGTGACTCCACTTCAAAAAGTACTTCATTGACTGTAAAGCGCTTTGAGACGTCCGCTGGTCGTGAATGGCGCTATATAAATGCAAGTCTTTCTTTACTTATGCTACTCTCTTCCTCTTTGATGCTTTTGATTTAATTTTTAAACATTTTAGAAATTATTGCAGTGACAAAGGCTGTCTCTGAAACTGCAGGAAATTTGTCTTCAAATAAGCTTTTTTAAAATTTATTTAAAAAATTTGCCAGGCCCGCAGTCTGCGGCCCCTCTCCCAGATTCCAGCCCCAGCTCTGTGCTGACTGCGGCCCCTCTCCCAGATTCCAGCCCCAGCTCTGTGCTGACTGCGGCCCCTCTCCCAGATTCCAGCCCCAGCTCTGTGCTGCCTGCGGCCCCTCTCCCAGATTCCAGCCTCAGCTCTGTGCTGACTGAGCTGCTCTCACCTGGGGACAGCGCGTCACAATCGGCCCCAGCGCACCTGAGCTGGAGAGGAGGCCCCGCCCCCTTGCCGCGCCACCATTGGTGGGCGGACCCGGGCCCGCCCTCTTCCTATTGGTCAGAGCTCCCGTCAGTCACAAGGTGGGCCGGCCTCCATCTTCCTCTGATGACGTTCAATCGGGCCCCAGCCTCAGCGCCGGGTAGAAAGGTCCCGCCCCCTAGCCGCGCCGCCATTGATTGGAGGACCAGGCCGCCCAGTTCAGTCCTCCCAGCTCAGCCCTCTTCCTATTGGTCAGCGCTCCCGTCAGTCACAATCACCTTACTCCGGCTCACTCCGCCACAGCGCGCGGTTCAATCCGCTCCGTCCGGTGTCCGCGGAGGCCCCGCCCGCCCCGACTCTCAGGTTTGGTTTTCTCGTATTTTACTTTATAACCTCAATCTCCGCTCCCCCCTCACCTCGATTTAAATCGATTCCCAAACACTTTACTTTATCCGGCCGCTGATTCCGCCTCTTCCCGGGCCCGGCCTTCCGGCTGCGCTCTGCAGGCCCCGCGCAGGCGCACTGGCAGTCTCGTTTTCTGGTGGGGCCGAATGAGCATGCGCGGCCCTGCCCCTCCACATTTAAAGACACACCCACCCCCTCCACATTTAAAGGGACACCCACCACCCCTCCACATTTAACGGGACACCCAACCCCTCCACATTTAAAAAGACACCCACCCCCTCCACATTTAAAAGGACACCCACCCCCTCCACATTTAAAGGGACACCCACCCCCTCCACATTTAAAGGGACACCCACCCCCTCCACATTTAAAAGGACACCCACCCCCCTCCACATTTAAAGGGAGAACCACTCCCTCCACATTTAAAGGGACTCCCTCCCCCCTCTCATGCGTTCTTCTGATTAAAGGGACAGCGACAATTCCCCCGGCCACCGCACCTTAGCAAGGATGTGAAAGACCTTGAGAGCGGGAAGAGGTTTACGCACTCATCCGATCATGGCTGATCATCCAAATTCAGTACCCGGTCCCTGCTTTCTCCCCATATCCCTTGATCCCTTTAGCCTTAAGAAATATATCCAACTCCTTCATGAATATATTTAATGAAGTGGCCTCCACTGCCTTCTGTGGTGGAGAATTCCACAGGTTCACCACTCTCTGGGTGAAGAAATTCCTCCTCATTTCTGTCCTAAATGGCCTACCCTTTATCCTTAGACTGTGTCCCCTGGTTCTGGACTCCCCGCCCATCGGGAACATCCTTCCTGCATCTAGTTTGTCCAGTCCTGTCAGAATTTTATAAGTTTCAATGAGATCACATCTCATTCTTCTAAACTCCAGTGAGTACAAGTCCAATCGACCCAATCTCTCCTCATACGTCATTCCTGCCATCCCAGGTATCAGCCTGGTTAATCTTCGCTGAACTCCTTCCATGGCAAGAACATCCTTCCTCAGATAAGGCGACCAAAACTGCACACAATACTCAAGATGTGGTCTCACCAAGGCCCTTTACAACTGCAGCAAGACATCCTATTTCCTGTACTCAAAACCTCTCGCTACGAAGGCCAACATACCATTTGCCTTCTTAACTGCCTGCTGCACCTGCATGTTTACCTTCAGCGACTGGTGCACAAGGACACCCAGGTCTCGTTGCACTTCCCCTTCTCCCAATCTATTGCCATTTAGATAATAATCTGCCTTCCTGTTTTTGACACCAAAGTGGATAACCTCACATTTATCCACATTATATTGCATCTGCCATGTTTCTGACCAATCACCCAACATGTCCAAATCATCCTGGAGTTTCTCGACATCCTCCTCACAGCACACATGCCCACCCAGCTTTGTGTCGTCTGCAAATTTGGAGATATTACATCTAGTTCCCTTGTCCAGATCATTTATATATATTGTGAATAGCTGGGGTCCAAGGACCGATCCCTGCGGTACCCCACTAGTCACTGCCTGCCATTCAGAAAAAGACCCGTTTATTCCAACTCTTTGCTTTCTGTCTGCCAACCAGTTCTCTATCCAAGTCAATACCTTGCCCCCAATCCCATGTGCCTTAACTTTACACGCTAATCTCTTATGCGGGACCTTATCGAAGGCCTTCTGAAAGTCCAGATACACCACATCCACTGGTTCTCCCTTATCTATTTTACCAGTTACATCCTCAAAAAATTCCAGTAGATTAGTCAAGCAGGATTTACCTTTTGTGAATCCATGTTGACTTTGTCCGATCCTGTCACTGTTTTCCAAGTGCTCTGCTATTACATTTTTATATCGGACTCCAGCATTTTCCCCACTACCGATGTCAGGCTTACCGGTCTGTAATTCCCCGTTTTCTCTCTACCACCTTTTTTGAATAGTGGGGTAACATTAGCTACCCTCCAATCCATGGGTACTGTTCCAGATTCCATCGAATGTTGGAAGATGATCAGCAATGCATCTACTATTTCTAGGGCCACTTCCTTAAGTACCCTAGGATGTAGATTATCAGGCCCTGGGGATTTATCGGCCTTCAGTCCCATCAGTTTCCTTAACACCATTTCCCTACAAATACCGATTTCTTTCAGTTCCACCCTTTCATTCGACCCTATGTTCCCCGGCATCTCTGGGAGGTTATTTGTGTCCTCCTTTGTGAAGACAGAACCAAAATATGTATTTAGTTGGTCTGCCGTTTCTTTGTTCCCCATTATAAATTCCCCTGATTCTGACTGCAAGGGACCTACGCTTGACTTCACCAATCTTTTTCTCTTCACATATCTATAAAAGCTTTTACAGTCAGTTTTTATGTTCCCTGAAAGCTTACTCTCATATTCTATTTTCCCCCTCTTAATTAATCCCTTTGTTCTCCTTTGTTGAATCCTAAACTGCTCCCAATCCTCAGGATTATTGCTTTTTCTGGCCAATTGATATGTCCTCTCCTTGGATCTTATGCTATCCTTAATTTCCCTTGTTAGCCACGGTTAAGTTGAGAATATAGAATGCAAAAATAAGGTAACAACTCGCTCCGCATGGCCAAGGACCCTGCCAATCTAAAATGGAGGACCCTGTTAGCCTAAAATGGTGGTGCAATGTCGACATCGCTGAGTCACTTGCATATTGTGAGAGATGATCATGTTAATTCAAGAAACTGAAGGCAGCAGGAAGTAAAATGCTAATATGGCTGGCACCCACGATGTCACACCTTGCTGGTGGAACAATGTAGGGTGGAGTGCAAAGGGTATACTGACAATAGGCGATCCGAAAACACATTACCATGCATTACCATAATGATTAGGTGATCGTGAAACCATTACCTGCATATTTTCTATATTATAAACCATTCAGTGAACTGTGACTTCTTTATTTCAAACTGCCAGGCCAGGAAATCACTTTAAAATGTGTACGTGCCCAGCTCAGGATTGGTGCAGACTGTAAGATGTGTTAATGTCTTCTCAAAAGCAAGTATAATAATGTGGTACTCTGTATGAAAGATTACTTGCTCTGGTGGAACCTGTCGAGACTCTGCTGGAGTCAGAACTGTGCTGTATCAGAGTAAGTCTCCCGGGACAACAGAATAAAACAACTGTTGAACTCAACCAGTATTCGACTCAGTGTTTGTACTGAACCAGATTGAGGGCAAAAGAATCCGTTTCAACAAAGTCACCTTTTTTGTTTTATTTTTATGCCAAACTGGGATGAACAACTTCTGTAGTTCATCCATTCGGTCTTTGAATGTTTGCCATTGCCTATCCACCGTCAACCCTTTGAGTGCCATTCCCCAATCAATCCTACCCAACTCGCGCCCCAGACCATCGTAGTTTCCTTTATTTAAATTGAGGACCCTAGTCTCTGAGTCAACTACTTCATTCTCCATCTTAATGAAGATTTCGATCATATTATGACCCAAGGGGCCTCGTACAACAAGATTGCTAATTAATCCTTTCTCGTCACATAATACCCAGTCTAAGAAGGCAGTTGAGGTCAATTCATTAAATATATTCAAGAGTTGGATATATTTCTTAAGGCTAAAGGGATCAAGGGGTATGGGGAGAAAGCAGGGACCGGGTACTGAGTTTGGATGATCAGCCATGATCGCATTGAATGGCGGAGCCGGCTCGAGGGGCCGAATGGCCTACTCCTGCTCCTATCTTCTATGTTTCTAAAATAGACTTTGCTTGCTTTGCTGACTCAGCAAACCTCATTTGCTTTGCTGTTTTTTGGCTGACTAAATAAAAGAGTTTTTTTTGGCTGCATGCAGGTATTTAATTGAATTAGTTGATGCTTGCTGTCAGTCCTGGCCCTGGTCCCGCCCCTTCCTGCACCTCATTGGCTGACACCGCTGTCAATCGACACCACGAGGGGAAGGGAGGGTGATTGACAGGTGACGATTGATAGAAGCGCCTGCCCGCGCTGTGATTGGTGCAGGGGAAGGCAAGTGGGCGTGTCCGGCCCCCGGCCCCACGTGGGGGAGTCAAAGGCTGGCTGGAGCTCATGCGCAGCCCGCCTCGCACCGTTGGGAAGCTTTTCAAAACAAAAATTTCCCGAAACAAACTGAAAACACTCATTAATTGCCCGAACTCTCCTCCCCTCTAAAGTGCGATTATTATTATTCTTGGTTTTCCTCATTTGTGCGGCGTGTCTTTTTTTTACCTTGCGGTGGCGTGCGCCGACCCAACCGACCCTTGGGCGTTGCGTGCTGGCGTCATCGCGTAAGCGGTGGGGGATTGATTGACGCGAGGCGCCCACCAATCAGGAGCGCGGAAAAGGCTGGGCGGACCGGGCGGGCTGACGGTCCTCCAAGCAATGGCGGCGTGGAAGGGGGGCGGGACCTTAGTGGGCTGCGTGCGCCGATCCAATCGACCCTTGGGCGTTGCGTGCATGCGTCAGCTCGTAAGCGGAAGGGGGGTTGATTGACGCGAGGCGCCCCCCAATCAGGAGCGCGGAAATCGCTGGGAGGACCGGACGGGCTGACAGTCCTCCAACCAATGGCGGCGCGGGAGGGGGGCGGTACTTCGGTGGGCTGCAGGCCGCTTTCCTGCTTTCATTTCCTATTATTTTATTTCCTTTCCAGTTTAAAAAAGGGTTCGACCCGAAACGTCACTCTAATTTCTCTCCCCGGATGTTGCCTGGCCTGCTGAGTTTTTCCAGCATTTTCTGTTGTTATTTCCTGCTTTCATTGTCTGCAGGAGCTGTTAAAGGGAAGGGGAGGAGGGTGGAAAAACCCCCAGCTTGTGAGTGTTTATTCCTTTGCATTACCTTTATTGCAAGGCTATTCATCAATTGCATTCATTTAAAAATAAGTGAACCTTTTCTCTTTTTGACTTTTATCCAAAAGAAAGAGCCCTGGTGCTGTGAACATTTTGGTAGGCAGCCACGTTTAAAGGGACAAAGACCAGCATTCTTCCTCCTCTCTTTCTCTCGTGAGTATTTGTGGTGGGTGAGAGGGTGGGGGGTGAGTCAAAGGGGACTGCGGCCCCTTTCAACAACAAAAAATTGCTTGGCCATTTAAAGGGGAATGGGTGTCCCCAGGTATTTAAAGGGGCAGTGTCTCTCTCTTTCTGTATCATGTAAGAGCAGGGAGGTTCTGCTTCAACTGTACAAAACACCAGTTAGGCCACCGGCTAGAGTACTGCGTGTAGTTCTGCTCGCCCCATTGCAGGAAAGATGTGACTGCTCAAGACAGCAGATTTACGAGGATGTTGCCAGGACTAGAGAATTTCAGCTACAAGGAAAGATTGAATACATAAAAACATAGAAGATAATCTACATCCTAGGGTACTTAAGGACGTGGCCCTAGAAATAGTAGATGCATTGCTGGTCATCTTCCAAAATTCGATAGACTCTGGAACGGTACCCATGGATTGGCGGGTAGCTAATGTTACCCCACTATTCAAAAAGGGTGGTAGAGAGAAAATGGGGAATTACAGACCGGTAAGCCTGACATCGGTAGTGGGGAAAATGCTAGAGTCCATTATAAAAAATGTAATATCAGAGCACTTGGAAAACAGTGACAGGATCGGACAAAGTCGACATAGATTTACAAAAGGTAAATCCTGCTTGACTAATCTACTGGAATTTTTTGAGGATGTAACTGGTAAAATGGATAAGGGAGAACCAGTGAATGTGGTGTATTTGGACTTTCAAAATGCTTTCGATAAGGTCCCGCATAAGAGATTAGCGTGTAAAGTTAAGGCACATGGGATTGGGGGAAAGGTATTGACTTGGATGGAGAACTGGTTGGCAGACAGAAAGCAAAGAGTTGGAATAAACGGGTCTTTTTCCGAGTGGCAGGCAGTGACTAGTGGGGTACCACAGGGATCGGTCCTTGGACCCCAGCTATTCACAATATATATTAATGATCTGGACGAGGGAACTAGAGGTAATATCTCCAAGTTTGCAGACGACACAAAGCTGGGTGGGCGTGTGTGCTGTGAGGAGGATGCCGAGAAACTCCAGTATGATTTGGACAGGTTGGGTGATTGGGCAGAAGCATGGCAGATGCAATATAACATGGATAAATGCGAGGTTATCCACTTTGGTGTCAAAAACAGGAAGGCAGATTATTATCTGAATGGCAATACATTGGGAGAAGGGGAAGTGCAACGAGACCTGGGTGTCCTTGTGCACCAGTCGCTGAAGGTAAGCATGCAGGTGCAGCAGGCGGTTAAGAAGGCAAATGGTATGTTGGCCTTCGTAGTGAGAGGGTTTGAGTACAGGAACAAGGATGTCTTGCTGCAGTTGTACAGGGCCTTGGTGAGACCACATCTTGAGTATTGTGTGCAGTTTTGGTCGCCTTATCTGAGGAAGGATGTTCTTGCCATGGAAGGAGTTCAACGAAGATTCACCAGGCTGATACCTGGGATGGCAGGAATGACGTATGAGGAGAGATTGGGACGATTGAGCTTGTACTTGCTGGAGTTTACAAGAATGAGAGGGGATCTCATTGAAACTTATAAAATTCTGACAGGACTGGACAGATTAGATGCAGGAAGGATGTTCCTGATGGTCGGGGAGTCCAGAACCAGGGGACACAGTCTAAGGATAAAGGGTAGGCCATTTAGGACAGAAATGAGGAGGAATTTCTTCACCCAGAGAGTGGTGAACCTGTGGAATTCTCTACCACAGAAGGCAGTGGAGGCCAGTTCATTAAATATATTCAAGAAGCAGTTGGATATATTTCTTAAGGCTAAAGGGATCAAGGGGTATGGGGGAGAAAGCAGGGACCGGATACTGAATTTGGATGATCAGCCATGATCGCAGTCTCGAGGGGCCGAATGGCCTACTCCTGCTCCTATCTTCTATGTTTCTATGTCCCTTTAAAATCAGTCATCCACGGGGACGCAGTCCCTTTAATGAAAATCACACAGAAAAAGAAAGTGTCTGTCCCTTTAAGAGAAACCCCCACCACTCCCATATTTCTCTTGAAGTACTTGAAATTAATAATTAAAAATGATGAAAATTAATATTAAGAAAATTAATTCAGGGAGAAGAAATATTTTTACTCACGAGTATTTGCTCCAGAGAGTTTTTTGTTTCTGCTTCATCAATTTAAAAATGAACTGCTTCTTTAAAAACTTACGCAAATCAAAATTAGTTTGAGCTGTAAAATGTGAAAGGAACATTAAAAATAAACTTTCCCAGGCTCTCAGATCCTGAGGAGGCCCCTTTACAAAATGGCGGCGGGCCGATCCGTCCAATGAGCCGGTTCCAGGTCCCGCCTCCTCCTTCGCCGCGATTGGTTGGAGGACCAAAGCCCCTCAGTTGGTCCTCCAGGCTCCGCCTCCCCTCGCTCATTGGTGGAGAGCTCAGTGTCAGTCGGTGCACGCCGGCGACGTCGTGACGTTGCAGGGTGGGCGGTAGGAGCAGGCGGGAAATTAAATTAATTTAAATTAAATCTCCCGTCAGCCTCCTCTGTCCCAATCAGGCGGCGCAAGTCCCGCCCCTCAGGCTCCCCGATTGGTTGGAGGACCCGCCGCCGGCTCGCTCCTCCAGCCCCGCCCCGCTCGCTCTCTATTGGTCGGAAGTTCCCATCAATCAGGCCCTGGGCCCGGGTCACGTGTCCCTGGAGCGCGCTCCGCCAAACTGAAGAATCTCCGCTCGGGGCCCGGATCCGCGGATTCTCTGGTTTGGAGTCCCCTTTATTCTCTCCCCTCCTCTGATCTCAATTGGATCTGGGGGAAAACTCACTTTCCCTCACTGATTGCGGCTCTTCACCAACACCGACTTTCCAAAGAAAGCCCCGTGCGGCAGCCTGGAGCTCAGGGGCCCAGCGCGCAGGAAGGATGATTGACAGGGGCCCACGGTGTGTGCTGAGCATGCGCGGTGCGGGCCGGGCGCCTGTGGAGCAGGAGAGGGCGGGGCTATGGGGCGCATGCGCGGGGTCAGCCACAACACAGCGCGACGGCCGGAGCACTTTCTGGAGCACGGGGTTTGTGGGGATTGCAGCCGCCATTACTGTTGATCCTTTCAACCAACCTGTGCAGCAACTGGGGCCTGAAAATCAGCTTCACTGCCCCTGGGCTGGGAAAGGGGGACATGAGACAACATTCTCCCTCTTACCCCTCTCTACACTCCTTTTACAGGGTTTTAGAAGTGGAGCATTTACAGACAGGAAGCTCAAACCAAACATCACGTCAGGGTCTGACAGTGTCGCTTGATTCATCAGGACCTGAATACCATCGGCCTTTGTAGATGGAAGGAGAGAGCAGAGATCGCAGCGCGGACAAACCGCACACGTGTTCCGTGTGCGGACTTGCCTTCAGCCGATCGCCTGACCTGTCGAGACACGTGCACCGTCACACCGGGGAGAAACCGGGTAAAGGTGGGGACGGCGGGAATGCATCCAGTTCCCCGTCTACGTCAGAAGTTATTCCGCACAGTCACCCTGGAGACAGTCCGTTCACCTGCTCTGTGTGTGGGAAGGGATTCACTCGCACATCCCACCTGCTGAGACACCAGCTTGCCCACACTGATGAGAGGCCATTTCAATGTTCTGACTGTGGGAAGTGCTTTAAAAGCTCCAGAGATCTGAAGGAACACCAGCTTGTTCACACCGATGAGAGACAGTTTACATGTTCCGACTGTGGGAAGAGGTTTAAAAGCTCCACGAATCTGACAAAACACCAGCGTTCTCACAATCAAGAGAGACCATTCACCTGCTCTGTGTGTGGGAAACGTTTCACTGAATCATCCAACCTGCTGACACACCACCAAGTTCACACTGATGAGAGACCCTTTAAATGTTCTGACTGTGGGAAGAGCTTTAAAAGCACCAGGGACCTGACCAGACACCAGCTTCGTCACACCGGGGAAAGGCCGTGCACCTGCTCCGTGTGTGGAAAGGGATTCACTGATTCATCTACCTTGCTGAGACACCAGATTGTTCATACTGATGAGAGAGCATTTAAATGTTCTGTCTGTCAGAAGAGCTTTAAAAGCACCAGGGACCTGAAGGAACACCAGCTTGTTCACACCGATGAGAGACCGTTTAGATGTTCTGACTGTGGGAAGAGCTTTAAAATCTCCGGGGCTCTGACCACACACCAGCTTATTCACAGTGGGGAGAGGCCGTTCACCTGCTCTGTGTGTGGAAAGGGATTCTTGCAGTCCAACAAACTGCTGGCACACCAGCTTGTTCACACTGATGAGAGACCGTTTACATGTTCTGACTGTGGGAAGAGCTTTAAAAGACCCGGGGAGCTGAAGCAACATCAGCTTGTTCACACTGATGAGAGGCCGTTTACATGTTCTGACTGTGGAAAGAGCTTTAAATGCACTGGGGACCTGAAGCAACATCAGCTTGTTCACACTGATGAGAGACCGTTTACATGTTCTGACTGTGGGAAGTGCTTTAAAAACTCCAATGACCTGCTGAGACACCAGCGAGTTCACACTGTTCTGTAGCGCAGGGCCCTGCAGACAGCTGGGGTGACATGAACATGGAATGGATGAATGTTTTATACATTTCTGTACTGTTGTTTAATCTTTCAAACTGTTGTGCTGATGATTCCCTTGATTTGACTGTTCACGTTATTCTTTTCCCTTATCACAGGCAATTGCCTATTAAAAGTCAACCATGTGCCCCCTTTTTAAAGGGGCACAACCAATAAAACCTGTAACATAACAAAAAAAAGTTTAAAGGGAACTTAACAAATGAAATTAAAGTTCTATTTTCGGTGGTGATGATGCACGCCAGTCCCTCCGGTACCCAGCCTGGAGATCAGGGGCGCAGCCTGGAGCTCAGGGGCCCAGCCTGGAGCTCAGGGGCCCAGCGCGCAGGCGCGGGGAGCATGATTGTCTCATGAGTATAAGCCCAATCGACCCAATCTCCTCATACCTCATTCCTGCCATCCCAGGTATCAGCCTGGTGAATCTTCGCTGCACTCCCTCCATGGCAAAAACATCCTTCCTCAGGTAAGGTGACCAAAACTGCACACAATACTCAAGGTGCGGTCTCACCAAGGCCCTGTACAACTGCAGCAAGACATCCTTGTTCCTGTACTCGAACCCTCTTGCTACGAAGGCCAACATACCATTTGCCTTCTTAACCGCCTGCTGCACCTGCATGCTTACCTTCAGCGACTGGTGCACAAGGACACCCAGGTCTCTTTGTACTTCCCCTTCTCCCAATCTATTGCCATTCAAATAATAGTCTGCCTTCCTGTTTTTGCCACCAAAGTGGATAACCTCATATTTATCCACATTATAGTGCATTTGCCATGTTTCTGCCCAATCACCCAATCTGTCCAAATCGTAATGCAGTTTCATGACATCCTCCTCACAGCATACCCTCCCACCCAGCTTTGTGTCGTCTGCAAATTTGGAGATATTACATCCAATTCCCTCGTCCAGATCATTAATATATATTGTGAACAGCTGGGGTCCTAGGACCGATCCTTGCAGTACCCCACTAGTCACTGCCTGCCACTCAGAAAAGGACCCGTTTATTCCAACTCTTTGCTTTCTATCCGCCAACCAGTTTTCTATCCAAGTCAATACCTTGCCCCCAATCCCATGTGCCTTAATTTTGTACGCCAATCTCTTATGCGGGACCGTACTGGAGTTTCTGGGCATCCTCCTCACAGCACACTCGCCTACCCAGCTTTGTGTCGTCTGCAAACTTGGAGATATTACATCTAGTTCCCAAGAATGTAGGTTGGAATAGACTGGACAAGGGGAGAAAAAATAGAGTTGAGATAGGAAGAGATTAGTTCCGTGGGGCAAAAACAGGCTGAATCGATGGGTCTACTAGGGCAGCCCTGTTTGTGCACCTTGGGAAGGAGGTAGAAGCGGGCTGTGCGGGGTTGGGGGTCTATGAGGTTGACAGCCATGGAGGGAAGATCTCCAGAGGAGACGAGGTCAGTGACAGTCCTGGAAACAATGGCTTGATGTGGTGGTGGGGTCATGGTCCAGGGGGAGCTGGAGGAGGTGTCAGAGAGTTGGTGTTCAGACTCCGCACAGTAGAGGTTGGTTCACCAAACAACAACAGCACCACCCTTGTCAGCACGTTTAATGATAATGTTAGGGTTGGATCAGAGCGAACGGGATACTGCAAGCTCAGAGGGAGGGAGGTTGGAGTGAGTGAGGGGACCAGAGAAATGGAGACACAATGTGGACACTCTGGTGTGTCAGCGGGTGTGATACACCAGGGAATCCCTTTCCACACACTGAGGTTGACTCTAATGATCGAGTCTGTTCCAACTGACAATGGCTTAAGTCTCCTGAATTCATTACTGGATTTATTAGTGACTATTATATTTATGGCCCCTTAAATATGATGAGACTCTGTTAAGCTGACCAGTATGTTGTTGTACTTTGTCTTTTTCTGATGAATGAAACATTACTGAGCCCCTGTACCCATGTTATGGGATGAAGTGCCAGACAAGTAGACACAATGTCTGGGTGTAAATCTAATAATAACCTCACGGACCGTATAGGTGTGATAACCAGATGGGCTTGTGGTTATAGTCTGGTCACAGATAGACTAAATTCCCTGAATTAGCAGGAGTTCAGGAGGCGGTCAACAGACGGGTCCAAACAATCCCATTTCCTGAGCAGTAACCAAGCTTGTGTATAAGAACAGGCCACTTAAGCCGTTGTCAGTTGGAACAGACTCGAGAAGATCGCGCGTGAATCCACTGCACTTCTATTCTCCAGATTGAGGGAATTATCACCCGATCTGTGTTATGCTGCGCTCTTAATAAAGCCTGGAGAGACAATTTGTGTTCCTGTGAGCTTGACTGGTATTTGAAACCCTGGGACTCCCGATCATTGGAGTCAACCTCAGTGTGTGGAAAGGGATTCCCTGGTGTATCCCACCCGCTGACACACCAGAGTGTCCACAGTGTGACTGCGGTGGGTCGATTACACTCATTTCCTGTAAACCTGTTTTTAAAAATCTGAGCCAGTGTGTTGTGAGCCAAAGAGCCTTGGCCTAGAAATTGGTTATAGCCCCGTTTGGGGCGCTAGACCTGGCGCTGCGCAAAGTTTAGCACCAGGCGCAATTTAGCACCACCTACCGCGATATTGGGTTTTAGCGCCCCTAAGGTGATTGCGGCGCTAAATCAGGCGTTACACAGGACTCTTAAGGCGCTAACCAAGCGGCGCAACCCAATTTTGTGGCGGCGGGGCACAGTGAAGGTGCTATCAATAATCACTTCCCCACAACACACACTGGCACGGCCAGCTCTTAAAGGGGCGGGTCATCAGCCACGGGCCATCAGCCCTTGTCCCCGAGAAGCCAGCCTCCTGGGTGAGTCGGGGCCTGGAAAAGGTCTGTTCCAGAAGTCCTGCGAAGGATGAAGGCGTCGTGGCTGCTGCCTGGGAACTGCGCATTCACTGCGAGGATCAGCTGTCGGTGGTCACAGACTAGCTGCACAATCAAGGAATGGAATACCTTGTGATTGCGGGCCTCTTCCGGATTGAATACAGGCGGCCGCAAAGCCACGTTCTTGCAGTCAATGGCACCCTCCACCATGGGGAAGTCCGCCATTGCAGCGATGCCCGCTGCGCGCTCCCGCTGCTTGTCCGGGGTCAATGTGAAGGAGATGTACTGCCCCCTCCTTTAAAACAGGGCATCAGTCAGTTGACGGCTGCAGCAATGCTCCGCAAACTGCGAGATTTTGGCTGTGTCCCCAGATGCAGCGTGAAAAGAGCCGCTCGTGTAGAAGTTCAGGGCAACAGTCATCCTCACAGCCACCGACAGAGATGTTCTGCACCTTATCTGAGGCTGCAGATCCTGCCAAAACAGGTGGCACAGCTCAGTCACCACCTCCTTTCTAAATCGCAGCCTTCTGACACACGGCTCCTCCGACATGTTCATGTAGGAAAACTGCTGTCGGAAAACCCTGCCAGTGTAAGGTCTGGTGTGGTGACGTCTGTTGCCCCTCCTCTGTCTGGCCATGCCTCCCCCCCTGTCCCTGCATCTCAGTGCCCTTTCAAATGATATAGCAGCAGGACGTTCCCCTCCAATGCAGCCCCCATAATAAGTGCGCTCAGGAAGTTTTCCCGTTGTAAAAGCTCACCAACAGCAAGGCGATGGTCAGAAGGCTGAAGTTCCTCTGCCTGCGTGGGCTCAGTGGTCAAAAGGCTTTCTGTGTGCTGATCAGCAACTCTTTGTAATTGTCGAAGAAGTTGTGCTCCAGAAATGGCTGCCGCTTTTAAACCACACCAGTCCCCTTTAAATAACGCCCCCCCAGGCCGAGAAGGACTTGGGAACGTTCCAGCAAGCTGTCACTATTAGTACCAGGTGCTACGGAGGCGGGCGCCACCCAATTTCTGCTCTGGGGCGCTAAAAAGGCGTTGCACACTGAAATGACGTCATAATCAGCCTGTGCCCATGAGCGGGCGCTACGATTTAGCGCCGGTGCTAAATGCATGCTCAATATGGGGCGAGGCGCGAATCTCCTTGCGCCCGGACGGAAATTGGCTAGCGCCCCAATTCGCGGCCTCTTTAGGCGCTAATCGGTGGCGCTAACAACTGAATTTCTCCCCCCTTGTGTCCAATGAGGGGAATAAAGGCCCACAGCCTCCCCTGGCCCTGGGCCCTGAATAAGAGACTGGAGAAACTCGCTGTCCTGCGGATCAGACAATCAGCCGGAGCTAGTCCCGCCCCTCGGGCTCCCCGATTGGTTGGCGGACCCGCCGCCGGCTCGCTCCCCCAGCCCCGCCCCACTTGCTCCCTATTGGTCGGAAGCTCCCGTCAATCAGGCCGCTGGCCCAGGTCATATGTCCCTCACCGACTTTACAGAGAAAGCCCTGCGCGGTCGCCGGACGGAGCTGCAGGTCGGCGGGAGCGGGGTTGGGAGATTAATAAACTGGGTAGGCTGCACCGCAGGGTTTATAAAGTTGGAAAATGGTCTCAGGCCTGAATGAGATCCAGCGGCCGAATGTGTTCCGCCGGACGGCAGCGGTGAGGCTTTTTCTTGGTGATAGGCCCGGGTTAGGCGCTGCCATCTTGGTGGAGGTAAGACAGACCAGTTCCTGCTGCAACAAGGTGCATGCGCAGCCATCTTTCTACAGGAACAAAGAGTGGGCGGGGCTTCAGGGTCCCAGTGACCAGGAGAGACAATCATTGACTCATTGATTTTAATCTCACTCTGCACACAACGGGTGGAGAACTGAAGGTTTCAGGGTCCCAGTGACCAGGAGAGACAATCATTGACTCATTGATTTTATTCTCACTCTGCACACAGCAGGTGGAGAACTGAAGGTTTCAGGGTCCCAGTGACCAGGAGAGACAATCATTGACTCATTGATTTTAATCTCACTCTGCACACAGCAGGTGGAGAACTGAAGGTTTCAGGGTCCCAGTGACCAGGAGAGACAATCATTGACTCATTGATTTTATTCTCACTCTGCACACAGCAGGTGGAGAACTGAAGGTTTCAGGGTCGCAGTGACCAGGAGAGACAATCATTGACTCATTGATTTTATTCTCACTCTGCACACAGCGGGTGGAGAACTGAACCCAACCAGAGTAAAGGGAGGGTGAAAACTGGGAGTGGAGGAAATAAATGTTGGAGATGGTGCGATGGGTTTGGATTTCAGCACAGGGAGGAGGGAGAGTGTGTGGGATGGGGATTTACAGCTTTGGGGTTAAAATGTGTTATTTTGGTCATATTTCTAGATTTGCCATTTTCTGCCCACAGGGCAAGCACAGTGCACTGACCAACACCTCAGCTTGTCAGAATAGGGCAGGTGGAACCGAGCCAGAGGCAGCTCTGGGACTTCATCTTCTGAGCATTGGGTTGGGAAAGAAGAATTCCATTGTTTATTGGGCCCTGGCGAGCACTGCCCTCCCTCCCAGAATTTTAATATTTTGATGCATCTGTCTATTTATATACTAGGAATGTTTTAATTGCTTTCATAGCAAAAATGCATTTATTATTAAACATTCACAGAAGGCAACTGTGGTAACAATTGAATAAAACTCAGAGTTGTCGGGAGCTGGAACGCTCAACCTGGAAAGGTCATGAGCTGATTCCATCAATGATTTTAAAAGGGAGTTGGGCGGGTACTTGAGGATAAGGATCTTACAGGGTTACGGACAACAAGCAGGGATGTGGGACTAAGCACGAGTGCTCTTTCTAAGAGCCAGCACAGGCACGATGGGCCGAATGGCCTCCTTCGTGCTGTACTTTTCAATGATTCTATGAAAGCTAACAGAACCTAACAAAATGATCTTGGTTGTTGATCATTTCACTAAATTTCAACAGAGTTCTCTATACACCAACAACAACTTTTTTTAAAATTCATTGATGGGATGTGGGCGTCGCTGGCTGGCAAGGCCTGCATTTAGTGCCCATCCCTAATTGCCCTTGAGAAGATGGTGGTGAGCCGCCTTCTTGAACCACTGCAGTCCATATGGTGTAGGTACACCCACAATGCTGTTAGGAAGGGAGTTCCAGGATTTTGGCCCAGCGACAGTGAAGGAACGGCGATACAGGTCCAAGTCAGGATGGTGTGTGGCTTGGAGGGGAACTTGTAGGTGGTGATGTTCCCATGCTTCTGCTGCCCTTTTCCTTCTAAGTGGTAGAGGTCGCGGGTTTGGAAGGTGCTGTGAAGAAGCTTTGGCGAGTTGCTGCAGTGCATCTTGTAGATGGTACACACTGCAGCCACAGTGCGCCGGTGGTGGAGGGAATGAATGTTGAAGGTGGATGGAGTGCCAATCAAGTGGGCTGCTTTATCCTGAATGGTGTCGAGCTTCTTGAGTGTTGTTGGAGCTGCACTCATCCAGGTAAGTGGAGAGTATTCCGTCACACTCCTGACTTGTGCCTTGTAGATGGTGGAAAGGCTTTGGGGAGTCAGGAGGTGAGACACTCGCTGCAGAATTCCCAGCCTCTGGCCTGCTCTTGTAGCCACAGTATTTATATGGCTGGTCCAGTTCAGTTTCTGATCAATGGTAACCCCCAGGATGTTGATAGTGGGGGATTCAGCGATGGTAATGCCATTGAATGTCATGGGGAGATGGTTAGAGTCTTGCTTGTTGGAGATGGTCATTGCCTGGCACTTGTGTGGTGCGAATGTTACTTGCCACTTGTCAGCCCAAGTCTGAATGTTTTCCAGGTCTTGCTGCATATGGACACGGACTGCGTCAGTATCTGACGAGTCTCGAATGGTGCTGAACAGTGTGCAATCATCAGTGAACATCCCCACGTCTGACCTTATGATGGAGGGAAGGTCATTGATGAAACAGCTGAAGATGGTTGGGCCGAGGACACTGCCCTGAGGAACTCCTGCAGTGATGTCATGTGATTGAGATGAATGACCTCCAACAACCACAGCCAACTTCCTTTGTGCTAGGTATGATTCCAACCAATGGAGAGTTTTCCCCTTGATTCCCATTGACTTCAGTTTTGCTAGGGCTCCTTGATGCCACACTCGATCAAATGCTGTCTTGATGTCAAAGGCAGTCACTCTCACCTCACCTCACCTCCTGAGTTCAGCTCTTTTGTCCATGTTTGGACCAAGGCTGTAATGTGGTCAGGAGCTGAGTGGCCCTGGCAGAACCCAAACTGGGCATCAGTTAGCAGGTTATTGCTGAGTAAGTGCCGCTTGATGGCACTGTCGACGACACCTTTATATAGAGCTTTTAAAACATCTCAAGGCACTTTACATTAGGGTAAATAGACAACAATCGACACACATATTTTGTTTGTGGTCCAGTGCACTGACACAAAGTTCCTTCACAACTGTAACAATTTTATTGCGGTTGCTGTGAAGGCTGTGCTCGCTCTGCTCGTACACCTGGTCTCCAAAGGAGGCAAAAACAGGACTAATGCTGCCGAGCTCAGCTCTTTTTGATCAGAAAATATCAACTGTTTCGCCTCGCCAGTAAATGCACAAAGGAGGCAGCAGTGCTGATTGGCTGCCCAGGAAAGTCCTATTTAGATTAAACTCCTTCACCCAGAGAGTGCTGAGAATGTGGAACTTGCTGCCACAGGGAGTAGGTGAGGCGAAGAGCATGGATGTATTTAAGGGGAAGCTGGATAAACACATGGGAGAAAGGAATAGAAGGAGATGCTGATAGGGTGAGATGAAGAGAGATGGGAGGAGGCTCGTGTGGAGCATAAACACCACATGCACCAGTTGGGCCGATTGGCCTGTTTCTGTGCTGTACAATCTGTGTAATTCTATGTAATAAGAGAGGAGAGAATGTTCCATAGAAACTAGAATTATCTGTTCCGAATTTTAATCCTGAACTTAGTGATGTCTTTTGTAAACTGCTTTTACAGGGAATATCATCGGCCTTTGAATGTGGAAGGAGAAATGTTTGCCTGTTCTGTCTGTGGGAAAAGATTTCAAAGATCGGTGTGACTGGAAAAGCACCGAGACACACACACCTGAGTGAGAGTGTTCCAGTGCACTGACTGTGGAAAGAGCTTTAACCAGTTACACAGTCTGAAAAAACATCGCACCGATTGTCCAACCTGGAGAGACACAAGGACACCCACACCACGGAGAAACTGTGGGAATGTGGGAATGGATTTAGCTCCCCGTCCCGGCTGGAAACTCATCGATGCAGTCATACCGGGGAGAGGCCGTTCAACTACTCCGAGTGTGGGAAGGGATTTAGTCAGTCATCCCACCTTCTGACACACCAGCGACTTCACACTGAGGAGAGACCATTCAGTTGCTCTCACTGTGGGAAGGGGTTCAGGCAGTCATCTCACCTCATTGAGCACCAGTGCATTCACACTGGGCAGAGACCGTTCACCTGCCCTGTGTGTGAGAAGGGATTCACTAATACATCCACCCTGCTGATACACCAGCACATTCACACTGCAGAGAGGCCATTCACCTGCCCTGTGTGTGAGAAGAGATTCAATCAGTCATCCAACCTGCTGACACACCAGCGAGTTCACACCGGGGAGAGGGCGTTCACCTGCTCCGTGTGTCGGAAGAGATTCACTCAGTCATCCAACCTGCTGACACACCAGCGAGTTCACACTGGGGAGAGACCGTTCACCTGCCCTGTGTGTGAGAAGGGATTCAATCAGTCATCCAACCTGCTGAGACACCAGCAAGTTCACAAGTGACTGCAGAGGTTCGATTCTGCTGTTATTGCTGCTGTTAATCACATCCAGGACTGAACCATGTTCATTCTGACAGTTGGGGTTTGTTTCTGCTGATGTTAATAACCCCTATAACTGGGCTGGGTTTTAATATTCTGGATATATAGGTGATTGAGTTGTCGGGGCTGCAGTGTCCCTTTAAGTACTGCTGTCTGATCTTTCCCCTTAATTTCTGATGAGCGTTCCTGAAATATTTTACAATAAAATTATGAACTTTTACTTCAATCGTATATTAATCTTTGCTATAAAATCTACAATTCATTGTCTGAAAGATTCCATTGATTATCATCTCCAATTAGAAAGTGCTGATTAATCCTCACTGACAATTCTTACTTACTTGCACATTACACAGTGGCACCTCCATTATACACCAGAAAGAAGGGGAATGGGAATTGGTGGAGAATCGAGAGTCCCCAAATGTTGCCCCTCCCGTCTGGTACAGCAATCCCCTCGGCACGGGAATGGAGACAAGTCCAGTTATAGTGACGGGATGAGTTAAAGGTATTTACTCAGACGGGCGGAAGGTGGGAAGTGGTGTTCCACGGGGATTGGTGCTGAGACCACTGTTGTTCACCATTTACATGAATGATTTGCACTTGGGAATCAGAAGTACAATTTCAAAATTTGCTGATGACACTAAATTGGGGGGTGTAGTTAATACTGAGGAATACTGCGATAGCATCCTTGTAGAATTATTCAGTTGTGTTCAGTAAATAGCACCATCTTTTAATTTGCTTTGACTGATCACATCACTATACAGTTATGTGAAAAACAGAAATCATTAACAGCTCCCAATTTCAGAATTGTTAGATTGAAACTCAACTTCTTCCAAGTACAATCTAACATTTCAAAAATTGTAATGGATGTAGGTGAGATATTAGGACTGTTGTCTAACACAATCCAAACACAGTGACACACAGACAGATGGGCAGGTGTAGCTTCACAGCGAATCCTTTCAAGCCTCACTAAAAAGTGGCAGACTGGCAATCCATTGTTCACTAATGGAGTTGTGATCTTTGTAAATTAAGAAATGGAAATGTGTCAAAGAGTTGATTAACAGAGTGAGGCATCATCTTCCTTTGATTTCTATTTCTGACACCAGGCAACAGAAAAAGGTCATTACAACACGACATAAACAGACTCTTCAGGTGTGAGACATCAGACTTCAGAACAACACGTCTGCCAGCTCTGGCCACAAACCCCAGTACAGTCAACCTTTCAGCAGCTGCAGCCCTGATTAAATAACTAGTAGTTTAACATGTCTAGTAGAGCTTTTGTATCAAAATAGAAGAAATGTATTTGTGACACACACACAATTAATAATTCAATCACAATGTGATTGTGAGGATCGATTATCGCCTCTTGATACCTTCCGTGTCCAGCGGTCGAGGAAGGTATCAAGTGAACCGGTGGACACCGCCTGCTCCCTCTCCAGGGCCACCCGGGCAGGGACAAGACCATGGGAGAGAGGCAGGCAGCCAGAGTGACCCCATCCTGGGCCTACAAATTGCTGTTTTCGCCAGGCCCAAGAGCAGGTCCAGGAGATTTTCCTCCCACTTACCCACCCCCCTCCGCACCATGCGGCCAAAGATTAGGAGCGTGGGGCTAAAGTGTAACCAAGAGTTGAGGAGCAGCCCCTTCAGGGAACTACACAGGGGCTGCAACCTCTCACACTGAATATATACACGGCCCGTGGACTCCTCTAGGCCGCAAAAAACACATCTGGCCTTGGAGTCTGGAAAGGAGCTTATAATCTGTTGCACACGACAGCTCCCTGCAACAGTCTCCACCCCAGATCCCCAATGGTGCTGGGAAGGACTCCCGCATAGAGAGCCCTCCATTGGGGACCCTCGCCTCCATCAGACAGCAAGATGACCCGCCAGTCTGATTGAGATTGGGCAATAAACTAAATTAATCAATAAATGACACAGAAACCCGAGTCCCCGGGTCCTCAGCCCTGGTGTGAAGTATGCTGGCCACCAATTTTCCGTTACTAGCTCGCACCTCAGGCTCCGCCCAGTCTGGTTTAATTACTAAATGTTTTCTAACTCGGGTTCAGGCCTGTCATTCTGAGGGAAACAAGGCCTCATTTATTGGTGTGTCCCACCCGAGCGGCTGTTAATGGCTTTAATAAACTGGCAGCAAGATTTTTTTTAAAGGTGGAAAGAGGTGAAAAACGCCACTAGCGATGCCTCAAAACTCATGGACAGAGAAATCCACTTCATCAGCGCCCCTGCCACAGGACTCAATATCCACCCCCTCCACCACTGGTGCACTGTGTCTGCAGTATGTACGGTCTACAAGAGGACCGCGGTCAGGCCGTGTGGAGTCAAGGGCCAGGCAGCAGAATGGATGGAAAGATCGCAACAAACTTCCCTTAACTCCAACCCTCTGATTTCTGTTTTGTAGCCATCTTTCCATCCATTCTGCTGCCGGGCCCTTCACTCCACACGGCCTGACCTGGGTCATCGTGTCGATCTTACATACAGTTTATGGATAGCAAGCTGGTCACAAATCAGAAAACAGAGAGTAGGGGTTGGGAGCAGCTACTCAGACTGGCAAAAGTTGGGAAGTGGTGTTCCACAGGGATCGGAGCTGGGATCACTGTTGTTCACCATTTACAGAAACGATTTGGACTCGGGAATCAGCACAATTTCAAAATTTGTCGATGACACCAAATTGGGAGGTAGAGTTAATCCTGAGGAAGACAAAATGCAAGAAGATATTAATAAATTTCAGAATGGACGTGTAATTGGCAAATGAATTTCACTGTAGCTCAGTGTGAGGTGGTGTGTTAATGAATTTCACTATAGATCAGTGTGAGGTGGTGTGTTAATGAATTTCACTGTAGATCAGTGTGAGGGGGTGTGTTTTGGTGGGAAGAATAAGGAGGCCACTCACTACTTGGACAAGGGGGTGAAATTGGGTTGCTTTGTGCCTCCCGCGAAATTCAGCGGGAGGTTAGCGGCGGAGCTAGTCAGTAGCTCCCCATGGCACTGCACCACCGGCAATGACGTCATTGCCACGCGCAGCACCCCAGCTGCAAACTTGGGTTGCGACCCCTGACCTATCGCCGGACGATATGACTTACAGAGTCAGGGGTCGTTCCTGCAGCCGCGGCGACGCCACTTAAAGGGCAGGTGTCGGGCGGCAACTTTTTATTTTGGCCGACTGCCAGCACCTGCCCCCTTCCCCCTTCTTCTTCGGGGTGTCGGCCGTAATCGCACAGCCCGGTGCTCCTCTTGATCCGACACCCAACTCCCCGATGGTCCAGCAGGGCCCCGGCGTGCGCAGTGCTAGGCCCCTCCCCTTTAATCAGGAAGGGAGGTCTGCTATGACACGGTGCTTTGTGCCGATGGGCATGGCACTTTTACACGAAGAGCCGTGAAATTCACTGGTAGCGCCTCAAGACGGAGGGGAGTGCTTCCAGTAGCACCCTGCCTCCTGCTTGGGGCGCTACCGCTGAATTTAATGCGCAGGGGCGCTAACTTTTTCAGGGTGCTAAAATTAGCCGTGGTGACGTTAGCGACCCAAAGGGGGCGCCAACGAATTTCCCCCTAAGAGTCTAAATGGGCTGGAGGAGCAGAGGGTTCCAGGGATACAGATACACAAATCACTAAAAGTAGCAACACAGGTTAATAAGGCCATTAAAAAAAAAGCACTGGGGTACATTTCTAAAGGAGCCTTCTGTTCCGTGCCTCGGAGCTCTGAACCATGGCAGAGAGCGGCTGGGACAAGTTTCTCACACGCCTCGAGATTAACCCGCACGGCAACTTTGCTGTCAGTGAAGAGAGACAAGAAAGACCAAAGTGCCGTTTGCCCCTCTCAGTGTGGCCTTGAAGGACTGTGTCCAGGCTGGAGTTCTGTTCCCACCGTACGATCCTCCCCCAGATTGTCCTTTCTGAGCTCCAGCCAGGTGATGCTAAACACTCAGGTGGGAAAGACAAAAATCTACAACAATGTGTTTAAAACAAAGTTGATTTATTTGACATCTATCCAGAATATTACACTCCAGCCCAGTTCCCGGAGTTAATAACATCAGCAGAAACAATCCCAAACTGTCAGAATTAACATGGTTCAGTCCTGGATGTGATTAACAGCAGCAACAACAACAGAATCCAACCCCTGCAGTCACTTGTGAACTTGCTGGTGTCTCAGCAGGTTGGATGAATTAGTGAATCCCTTCCCACACACGGAGCAGGTGAACGGCCTCTCCCCAGTGTGAACTCGCTGGTGTCTCAGCAGGTGGGATGACTGAGTGAATCCCTTCCCACACATGGAGCAGGTGAACGGCTTCTCCCCAGTGTGAGTGCGCTGGTGGACAGTCAGCGCAGATGACTGCCTGAACCCAGTCCCGCAGTGAGAGCACCTGAATGGCATCTCCCCAGTGTGAGTGCGCTGGTGTACAATGAGCTCAGATGATCGCCTGAACTCAGTCCCGCAGTGAGAGCAGGTGAATGGTCTCTCCCCAGTGTGAACACGTTGATGGCGTATCAGTTCCCCGGAACCTTTATAACACTTCCCACAGTCCGAACAGTTAAAAGGTCTCTCCTCAGTGTGAACTCGCTGGTGATTCAGCAGGGTGGCTGAATCAGTGAATCCCTTACCACACTCTGAGCAGGTGAACGGCCTCTCCCCGGTGTGAACACGCTGGTGTGTGAGCAGGTTGGATGAATTAGTGAATCCCTTCCCACACTCAGAGCAGGTGAACGGCCTCTCCCCGGTGTGAATGCGCTTGTGTCTCGATAGGCCAGAGGGTTGGCTGAAGCCTCGTCCACACACAGAACACGTGTACGGTTTCTCCCCGCTGTGAACGGTGCTCTTTGCTTCCATGTTCAGAGGCCGGTGATATTCAGATCCGATGAGTCAAGTGAATCTGTCAGATCTTGAAGTGAGGTTTGGTTTGAGCTTACCATCTGTAAATCCTCCCCGTCCAGTGTCCTGTAAAATTAATTTAAAACAGGGTGTGTGAGAGACAACCCACAAAGGTAGGTTGTGAAATTGAGCTCAGTGAATCTGGTCATTTGGTGGGCCGGCACTAGAAAAAAGTGACCATGAAAGCTGCCGGATTGTCATAAAAACCCAACTGGTTCACTAATGTCCTTCAGGGAAGGGAATCCACCACCTGGTCTGGGCCTACACAAGACTCTGGCCTTTATGGGAGGTGAGAGAGAGAGAGGTGGGAGTGGGAGGGGGGAGGGGGCGAAGGAAAGGAACTTTATACATCTGCAACTCGACCAGAACTTTGATAGAACCTCCAAAACCCGCAACCTCCACCACCTAGAAGGACAAGGGCAGCTGTTGTGTGGGAGCACCATCACATCCAAGTTCCCCTCCAAGTCACACATCATCCTGACTCAGATATATTCACCGTTGCTGGGTCAAAATCCTGGAACTCCTTACCGAACAACATTGTGGGAATACCTTCACCACACGGACTGCAGTAGTTCAAGAAGGCGACTCACCACCCCCTTCTCAACAGGAAACTGGGGATTGGCAATATTTGCTGCTCTGGCGAGCGACACCCACATCCCAAGAATGAATTAAAACAAATCTGCAGATGTAAACTGGATTAAAAGCCTGTACAGAAATACTTGTTCCTAAAACAATACTCTTTTACATTGTACGGACAGTGTCTGTTTAACAACCTAATCTCCACTAGAATCCACCTCCCTTGACAGTCTCACATTGGAAATTGTTGGGTCCTCCTGGGCTCAGACGTACTGGGGGTTAAACCCAACAGCTTCTCCTCCATCTCCACTCCAGCTCAAACTGTAACATAGAAACATACAAACATAGAAACATAGAAGATAGGAGCAGGAGTAGGCCATTTGGCCCCTCTAGCCTGCTCCGCCATTCAATGCGATCATGGCTGATCATCAAAATTCAGTAACCGGTCCCTACTTTCTCCCCACACCCCTTGATCCCTTTAGCCTTAAGAAATATATCCAACTCCTTCTTGAATATATTTAATGTATTGGCCTCTGCTGCCTTCTGTGGGAGAGAATTCCACAGGTTCACCACTCTCTGGGTGAAGAACTTCCTCCTAATTTCTGTCCTAAATGGCTTACCCCGTATCCTTAGACTGTGACCACTGATTCTGGACTCCCTGACCATCGGGAACATCCTTCCTGCATCTAGTCTGTCCAGTCCTGTCAGAATTTTATAAGTTACAATGAGATCCCCTCTCATTCTTCTAAACTCCAGTGAGTGCAAGCCCAATCGTCCCAATCTCTCCTCATACGTCATTCCTGCCATCCCAGGTATCAGCCTGGTGACTCTTCGTTGAACTACTTCCCCGGCAAGAACATCCTTCCTCAAATAAGGCGACCAAAACTGCGCACAATACTCACGATGTGGTCTCACCAAGGCCCTGTACAACTGCAGCAAGACATCCTTGTTCCTGTGCTCAAACCCTCTCGCTACGAAGGCCAACATACCATTTGCCTTCTTAACCGCCTGCTGCACCTGCATGCTTACCTTCAGCGATTGGTGCACAAGGACACCCAGGTCTCGTTGCACTTCCCCTTCTCCCAATCTATTGCCATTCAGATAATAATCTGCCTTCCCGTTTTTGCCATCAAAGTGGATAACCTCGCATTTATCCACATTATACTGCATCTGCCATGTTTCTGCCTAATCACCCAACCTGTCCAAATCATACTGGAGTTTTTCGGCATCCTCCTCACACACGCCCACCCTGCTTTGTGTCGTCTGCAAACTTGGAGATGTTACATCTAGTTCCCTCGTCTAGATCATTTATATATATTGTGAATAGCTGGGGTCCTAGGACCGATCCCTGCGGTACCCCACTAGTCACTGTCTGCCACTCGGAAAAAAACCCGTTTATTCCAACTCTTTGCTTCCTGTCTGCCAACCAGTTCTCTATCCAAGTCAGTACCTTGCCCCCAATCCCATGTGCCTTAACTTTACACGCTAATCTCTTATACGGTACCTTATCGAAAGCCTTCTGAAAGTCCAAATACACCACATCCACTGGTTCTCCCTTATCTATTCTACCAGTTACATCCTCAAAAAATTCCAGTAGATTAGTCAAGCATGATTTACCTTTTGTAAATCCATGTTGACTTTGTCCGATCCTGTCACTGTTTTCCAAGTGCTCTGCTATTACATCTTTTATAATGGACTCCAGCATTTTCCCCACTACCGATATAATTCCCCGTTTTCTCTCTACCACCTTTTTTGAATAGTGGGGTAATATTAGCAACCCTCCAACCCATGGGAACTGTTCCAGAGTCTATTGAATTTTGGAAGATGACCAGCAATGCATCTACTATTTCTAGGGCCACTTCCTTAAGTACCCTGGGGATTTATCGGCCTTCAATCCCATCAATTTCCCTAACACCATTTCCCTACAAATACTGATTTCTTTCAGTTCCTCCCTCTCATTAGACCCGATGTTCCCCGACATCTCTGGGAGGTTATTTGTGTCCTCCTTTGTGAAGACAGAACCAAAGAATGTATTTAATTGGCCTGCCATTTCTTTGTTCCCCATTCTAAATTCCCCTGATTCTGACTGCAAGGTACCTATGCTTGACTTCACCAATCTTTTTCTCTTCACATATCTACAGTTAGTTTTTATGTTCCCTGAAAGCTTACTCTCATACTCTATTTCCTCCCTCTTAATTAATCCCTTTGTCCACCTTTGCTGAATCCTAAACTGCTCCCAATCCTCAGGTTTACTACTTTTTCTGGCCAATTTATATGTCCTCTCCTTGGATCTTATGCTATCCCTAATTTCCCTTGTTAGCCACGGTTGAGTCACATTTTTTGTTTTATTTTTATGCCAAACAGGGATGAACAAATTCTGTAGTTCATCCATGCGATCTTTGAATGTTTGCCATTGCCTATCCACCATCAAGCCTTTGAGTAACATTCCCCAATCAATCCAACCCAACTCGCGCCTCATACCATCGTAGTTTCCTTTATTTAAATTCAGGACCCTAGTCTCTGAGTCAACTACTTCACTCTCCATCTTAATGAAAATTACTATCATATTATGATCGCTCTGACCGAAGGGGCCTCGCACAACAAGATTGCAAATTAATCCTTTCTCATTACATAATACCCAGTCTAAGATGGCCTGATCTCTAGTTGGTTTCTCAACATATTGGTCCAGGAAACCATCCCGTAAACACTCCAGGAATTCCTCCTCCACAGTATGGTTACTAATTTGGTTAGCCCAATCAATATGTAGATTAAAGTCACCCATGATAACTGCTGTGCCCTTATTGCACGCATCTCTAATTTCCCATTTAATGCCATCCCCAACTTCCGCATTACTGTTTGGAGGTCTGTATAACACTCCCACTAACGTTTTCTGCCCCTTGGTATTTCTCATCTCTACCCATACAGATTCCACATCATCAGAGCTAATATCCTTCCTTTCAATTGTGTTAATCTCCTCTTTAAAAAGCAATGCTACCCCACCTCCTTTTCCTTTTTGCCTATCTTTCCTGAATATTGAATACCCCTGGATGTTAAGTTCCCAGACTTGGTCACCCTGGAGCCATGTTTCCGGAATCCCAATCATATCATATCTGTTTACCTCTATTTGCGCAACTAATTCATCCACCTTATTACGAATGCTCTTCGCATTAAGACACAAGGCCTTCAGGCTTGTTTTTTTAACACTCTTACGCCTTTTAGAATTATTATTTACTGTGGCTATGTTTGATTTAAACCCATGATTTCTCTGACCGCCACCTTTGTTTTTCTCCTTCCTGTCTTTTGCTTCTTTCCTTGTTTCCCTTTCCTCTGTCTCCCTGCTCAGGTTCCCAACCCTCTGCCATTTTAGTTTAAACCCTCCCCCAGAGCACTAGCAAACACTTCCCCATGGACATCGGTCCCGGTCCTGCCCAGGTGCAGACCATCCGGTTTGTACTAGCCCCACCTCCCCCAGAACCGGTTCCAATGTCCCAGGAATTTGAATCCCTCCCCCTTGCACCATTACTCTAGCCACGTAGTCATCTGAAATATCCTTCTATTTCTACTCTGACTAGCACGTGGCACTGGTAGCAATCCTGAGATTACTACCTTGGAGGTCCTATTTTTTAATTTACCTCCTAACCCCCTATATTCAGCTTTTACGACATCATCCTGTTTTTTTACCTATATCATTGGTACCTATATACACCACGACAATTGGCTGTTCACCCTCCCCTTCCAAAATGTTCTGCAGCCGCTCTGAGACATCCTTGATCCTTGCACCAGGAAGGCAACATACCATCCTGGAGTCACGTTTGCGGCCGCAGAAACGCCTATCTATTCCCCTTACAATAGAATCCATTATTACTATAGCTCTCCCACTCTTTTTCCTCCCGTCCTGTGCAGCAGAACCACCCACGGTGCCAGGAAATTGCCTGCTGCTGCCTTCCCCTGATAAGCCATCCTCCGCAACAATATCCAAAGTGGTATATCTTTTTGAGAGGGGGATGCCCACAGGGGACCCCTGCACTACCTGCCTGCGCCTACTACTCTGCCTGGTGGTCACCCATTCTCTCCCTGCCTGCGCAGCCTTTACCTGTGGTGTGACCAACTCCCTAAACGTGCTATCCACGATGTCCTCAGCATCGCAAATGCTCCAGTATGTATCCACTCGCAGCTCCTGCGCCACAATGTGGTCTGTCAGTAGCTGCAGCTGGATACACTTCCCGCACACATGGTTATCAGGGACACAGGAAGTGTCAAAAGAACTACAGACACCCAATAAACTCTGCCACCTCGCTCTTTATATCACCGCCGCCGCTCCTCACAGGTCCGCTGCTGTGGGGCCTACCTGCTCCACCACCTCGCTTTATATCACCACCGCTGCTCCTCACAGGTCTGCCGCCGCTGCCACTGTGGGGCCTACCTGTGCCTCGGATAAGATACATAGAAGATAGGAGCAGGAGTTGGCCATTCGGCCCCTCGAGTACTTGAAGGAAAGAAATTTGCAGGGTTACGGGGAAAGAGCGGGGAGTGGGACTCACTTAAGTGGTCTTGCAGAGAGCTGGCACGGGCTCGACTGGCCGAATGGACTCCTTCTGTGCTGTAACCATTCTATGATTCTATAAAATATTAGAAAGTTTGTTCCACGGAAGCACGGGGTTTATCTGCTTTTATTGATGAACTTAAAAAGTCTCTATTAAAACCTGAGCCAGTGTGTTGTGAGCTAAAGAGCCTTGTGTCCAATGAGGGGAATAAAGGCCCACAGCCTCCCCTGGCCCCGGGCCCTGAACAAGGAACTGGAGAAACTCGCTGCCCTGCAGATCAGACAATCAGCCGGCGCTAGTCCCGCCCCTCGGGCTCCCCAATTGGTTGGAGGACCCGCCGCCGGCTCACTCCTCCAGCCCCGCCCCGCTCGCTCCCTATTGGTCAGAAGCTCCTGTCAATCAGGCCGCGAGCCCGGGTCACGTGTCCCTGAGGACATCACGTGCACCGTCCAACTGACGCCGCTCGGACCGGGGCCTCGCGGATTCTCAGGTTTTTCTATTTCTCTTTATTCTCTCCCGATCCACCCCTCCCCCCCACCCCGCGCGATTCTCCACCCAATCGGAGCGGAGAAAACTCACTTTGCGTGACCGATCGCGACTCTGGAACCGACACCAAGGCCTTTCCCCGGAATGGCCCGCGCCGACTCCGTCTGGCAGGATCCGAGTGCACAGGCGTAGCTCTGAATCGGGGAGGGGGGTTGGTGTCCTCTGGGCATGCGCGGTTATTACCCTTGGTGACCGGGAGGGGTCGCTGTGCCGGACTCGGTCCAAACCGTCGCTCCTTGTGCGCATGCGCGGACGCTCGGCTGTCAATCAACCATCAGCCAGAAGAGGTCACTAGTGAGACCAGTGAAGGAAGAAAGACTTGCATTTCTATAGCGCCTTTCACCACCACCGGATGTCCCAAAGCGTTTTACAGCCAATGAAGTAGTCACTGTTGTAATGTAGGAAACGCAGCAGCCAATTAGCGCACAGCGCGCTCCCACAAACAGCAATCTGATAATGACCAGACAATCTATGTTTTTTGTTATGTTGATTGAGCTAGGACACCAGGGATAACTCCCCTGCTCTTATTCAAATAGTGCCATAGGATCGTTGACGTCCACCTGAGAGAGCAGACAGGGCCTCGGTTTAACGTCTCCTCCAAAAAACAGCACCTCCAGCAGTGCCGCACTCCCTCAGTACTGTACTGCAGTGTCAGCCTAGATTTTTGTGCTCAGGTCTCTGGAGTGGGACTTGAACCCACAACTTTCTGACTCAGAGGCGAGAGTGCTACCCACTGAGCCACTGGCTGACACTAAAGAACAAGCAGTTCTGACGAAAGGTCATCGACCTGAAACGTTAACTCTGTTTCTGCCTCCACAGATGCTGCCTGACCTGCTGAGTATTTCCAGCATATTCTGTTTTTATTAAAGAAACAAGGGAGTGATTGCTGACAGGAAGAATGTTGGGTTGTCCTGCACATGCGTACCTCCCTGGCGGCTGAGGCAAAACACCGACTCGCCCCCACCTGAGCCGCGCACGCGTACCAGATGTTGCGGCTTCGCATGCGCGCCCGATGTTCCAACCGTGGGGTTTTGTGCGCTGAGCATGCGCGTCGTGGACCGATTGGGATGGGCGATTGTAGAGCAGGAGGGAGAGCGCGTGGGCCATGAGCACATGCGTGGGACTCAGAGTCAACAGAGCGCTTTCTGCAGCGCCGGGGGCTTGTGGGTATTACAGCCACCATTACTGCTGATCCTTTCAAGCAACCTGTACAGCAGCTGGGGCCTGAAAATCAGCTTCACTGTCCCTAGGTTCGGAAAGAGGAAAATTAAACAACAGTTTGCCTCTGATCCTTTTCTGAACTCGATTTACAGGGTTATAGAAGTGGAGCAGTTACAGGCAGGAAGCTCAGACCAAACATCACGTCAAAATCTGACAGAGTCGCTCGATTCATCAGGACCTGAATATCATCGGCCTTTGCATTTGGAAGGAGAAAGCAGCGATGACAAACCGCACACCTGTTCAGTGTGTAGACACGGATTCAGCCGATCGCCTGACCTGGTGAGACACGTGCACCGTCACGCCGGGGAGAAACCGGGTAAAGGTGGGGGACAGCGGGGAGTCAGTTCCCCGTCTGCATTGGAAGTTCAACGGCGCAGTCACACCAGGAACAGTCCATTCACCTGCTCCGTGTGTGGAAAGGGATTTGTTTGTTCATCCCACCTGCAAACACACCAGCGAGTTCACACTGGGGAGAGACCATTTCAATGTCCTGACTGTGGGAAGAGCTTTAAAAGCCCATGGCATCTGAAGTGACACCAACTTGTTCACACTGATGAGAGGCCATTTACAGGTTCTGACTGTGGGAAGAGCTTTAAAAGCCCTGGGATCTGAAGGGACACCAGTGCCTCCACACTGTGGAGTGGCCATTCACCTGCTCCGTGTGTGGGAAGGGATTCTTGCAGTCCTCCACCCTGCTGACACACCAGCTTGTTCACACTGATGAAAGGCCATTTAAATGTTCTCACTGTGGGAAGAGCTTTAAAATCCCCCGGGAGCTCAAGCAACATCAGCGAGTTCACACTGGGGAGATACTGTTCACCTGCTTCATGTGTGGGAAGGGATTCACTCAGTCATCCACCCTGCAGACACACCAGCTTGTTCACACTGACGCGAGACCCTTTAAATGTTTTGACTGTGGGAAGAGCTTTAAAAGCTCCTTGGAGCTGAAGAGACACCAACACCTACACACTAGGGAAAGGCCATTCACCTGCTCCGTGTGAGGGAAGGGATTCGCTCAGCCTTCCAACCTGCTGATACACCAGCGAGTTCACACTGACGAGAGACCCTTTAAATGTTCTGACTGTGGGAAAAGCTCTAAAAGCCCTGGGGAGCTGAAGAGACACCGGCTCCTACACGCTGGGGAGAGGCCGTTCACCTGATCCGTGTGTGGGAAGGGATTCGCTCGGTCCTCCAACCTGCTGGCCCATCAGCGAGTTCACACTGGAGAGAACCCCTTTAAATGTTCTGGCTGTGGGAAAAGCTTTAAAAGCTCCAGGGAGCTGAAGAGACACCGGCTCCTGTACACTGGTGAGAGGACTTTCACCTGCTCCGTGTGTGGGGGAAGGGATTCAGTCAGTCATCCCACCTGCTGATACACCAGCGAGTTCACACTGACGAGAGACCCTTTAAATGTTCTGACTGTGGGAAGAGCTTTAAAATCCCGAAATGCCTTACGGGACACCAGCGTGTTCACACTGATCATCGAATCTAACAGCACAGGAGGAGGTGATTCGGCCCATCGTGTCTGTGCCGGCTCTTTGAAAGAGCTGTCCAATTTAGTCCCACACCCCAGCTTTATCCCCAGAACTCTGCAAACTAGTCCTCTTCAAGGACATGTCCAATTACTGTTTGAAAGTTCCTGTGGAACCTGATTCCAGCATCCTTTCAGATGGTGCGTTCCAGACCTTAACAACCCTCTGTGTGAAAACAATTCTCCTCATTTCCCTCTAGTTCTTTTAGCAACTATTTTAAATCTGTGACCTTTGGTTACCAACCCACTTGCCAGAGTGAACAGTTTCTCCCTACTTGCTCGATCAAAATCCCTCATCATTTTGAACACCTCTATTAGGTCTCCTCTTAACCTTCTCTGCTCTAAGGGGAAGAATCCCAGCTTCTCCAATCTCTCCACATAACTGAAGTCCCTCATCCCTGGTACCATCCTGGTCAACCTCCTCTGTATCCTCTCCAAGGCCTTGACATCCTTCCTAAAGTGTGGTGCCCAGAACTGTACACAATACTCCAGCTGAGGCCAAAACCCTGCAGCTGTACAACACCCTGGTTAGACCACACCTGGAGCACTGTGAGCAGTTCTGGGCACCACACCTTAGGAAGGATATATTGGCCTTGGAGGGAGTGCAGCGTAGGTTTACCAGAATGATGCCCGGACTTCAAGGGTTAAGTTACGAGGAGGGATTACACAAATTAGGGTTGTATTCCCTGGAATTTAGAAGGTTAAGGTGTGATCTGATTGAAATTTTCAGGTTATTAAGGGGAAGAGAGGGTAGATAGAGAGAAACTATTTCCGCTGGTTGGGGATTCTCGGACTGGGGGCATCATCTAAAAATTAGAACCAGACCTTTCAGGAGTGAAATTAGGAAACACTTCTACACACAAAGGGTGGTAGAAGTTTGGAACTCTCTTCTGCAAACGGCAATTGATGCGAGATCAATTGTTAATTTTCAATCTGAGATTGATAGGTTTTTGTTACCCAAAGGCATTAAGAGATATGGGCCAAAGGCGGGTGTATGGAGTTAGATTGCAGATCAGCCATGATCACATTGAATGGCAGAACAGGCTCGAGGGACTGAATGGCCTCCTCCTGTCCTATGATTCCTAACTAGTGATTTGTAAAGGTTTAGTGTAACTTCCTTGTTTTTGTATTCAATGGCCCTATTTACAAAGCCAAGTACCCCATATGCTTTCTGAACCGCCTCACCAACTTGCCGTGGCACTTTCAAAGATTTGTGAATATGGACCCCCAGGTCCCTCTGCTCTTGCACCCCCTCAAAATAGTCCCATTTAGATTATACGGCCTCTCCCTGTTGTTTCTCCCAAAGTGCATCACTTCACACTTATCCTCATTTAATTTCATCTGCCTTGTGTCTGCTCATTTCACAGCCTGTCTCTGTCCTTCTGAAGTCTGCTACTACTGTGCTCACTATTTACTACGTTGCCGAGTTTTGTATCATCTGTAAACTTCAAAATTGTACACCTATACCCAATCCAGGTCATTTATATATAACAAGGAAAGCAATGGTCCTAATCCCGACCTCTGGGGGAACCCACTGCATATTTCCCTCCAGTCAGAAAAACATCCCTTAGCACTGCTCACTGTCTCCTATCCCTCAGCCAATTATATACCCAAATTACCATCATCCCTTTAATTTCCTGTGCTTCTATTTTCCGAATAAGTCTCTTATGTGGTACTTTGTCAAATGCCTTTAGAAAGTCCATGTATACAACATTTGCTGCACTACCTTCATCAACCCTCTGTTACTTCATCAAAGAACTCAATCAGGTTAGTCAGACACGATTTATCTTTAACAAATCCACACTGGCTGCCCCTTATTAACCCATGCTTCTCCAAGTGAGAATTAATTTTGACCTTGACAATGGTCTCTAGTCGTTCACCCACCACTGACATTAGACTGATTGGCCTGTAGTTAGCAGGTTTATCCCTCTCCCCTTTTTTAAACAGGGTGTAACATTTGCAATCCTCCAGTCCTCTGGCACCACTCCCATATATCTGAGAGAGATTGAAAGATTGTGGTCGGAGTTTCTGCTATCTCCACCCTAGCTTCCCTCAACAACCTAGGATGCATCCCATCCGGACCGGGTGACTTGTTAACTTTGAGTGATGACAACCTATTTAGCACCTGCTTTCTATCCATTTTTATCCAATTTCTCTACTCCCCCCTCCTCTACTGCGACATGAACTTCATCCTCTTCTTTTGTGGAGACAGATGCTAAGTGCTCATTCAGTACCTCAGCCATGCCCTCTGCTTCCGTATGATGTGCTCCTATTTGGTCCCTAATCGGCCCCACCATTCATTTAACTATCCTTTGACTTTGCATATGTTTATAGAAGATTTTTGGGTTCTCTTTTATGTTACCCGCTAATCTTTTCTCATATTCACTTTGCCCTTATATCCTGTTTCAATTTCCCCCGCACTCTCTGTATGCTCCCAGTTTTTGACTGTATTCTCTACCTGACATTTGTCATAAACCTCCTTTCTCTGTTTTATTCTAACCTCAATATCCTTTGTCATCGGGAGCTCTAGCTTTAGATGCCCATCTTTCCTCCTTATGGGAATATGGTTGGTTTGTACCCGAACTATCTCAGCCTTGAAGGCCTGCCATTGGTCATTCACTGTTTTCCTGGACAATCTTTGTTTCCAGTCCACCTGTGCTCGATCCCTTCTCAAATCACTGAAATTGGCTCTCTTCCAGCTGGGTATTTTCACCATTGATTCTTCTTTGTCCCTTTCCATAACTACTTTAAACCCAATGATATTGTGATCACTGTTAACCAGATCCCTCCTGTCCCAGAACCGATGAGAGACCCTTTAAATGTTCTGACTGTGCAAAGAGGTTTCAGAGTTCATCCAACCTGCTGAGTCACCAGCGAGTTCACACAGATCTTTAAAAAAAGGAAGATGTTTTAGAAAGGCTGGCGGCACTATAAGTTCACAGCCATCTCAGAGTAGTGTCCCTTTAATTACAATCTCGCGGAACAAGAAGAATCGCTGTCCCTTTAACTACCACAAATCCCTGTGTGGAGGAGAGGGGGAGATACAGTCTGTCCCAGTAACTCTCGCAGAACAGAATTAATGACCCTGTCCCATAAGGGCTTGACCCTCCCCCACTCCCTGCGTTTCCTCGAGTGTCTCATCCTTAAAATTCTCAGCCTTGTTTTCAATTCCCTCCGTGGCCTCGCCCCTCCTTATCTCTGTAATCTCTTCCAGCCTCTACAACCCGCCGCCCCCCCCGGCCGAGATATTTGCGCCCCTCTATTTCTGCCCTCTTGAGCATCCCCGATTTTAATCGCTGCACCATTGGTGGCCGTGCCTTCAGCTGCCTGGGCCCTAAGCTCTGGAATTCTTTCTCTAAACTTCTCCATCTCTCTGCCTCTCTCTCCTTCTTTAAGATGCTCCTTAAAACCTACTTCTTTGACCAAGCTTTTGGTCATCTGCCCGAATATCTCCTTATGTGGCTCGGTGTCAAATTTTGTTTTATAACGCTCCTGTGAAGAGCCTTGGGATGTTTTACTACATTAAAGGTGCTTTATAAATACAAGTGGTTGTTGTTGTTTCCTGAACCTAATAATAAATTCCCCAGAGGGGAAATAACTTGTACTTTTACTCCCAAATATTAAAAAGTTTGTTCTACAGAAGCACGGGGTTTATCTGCTTTTATTGATTAATTTTAAAAGTCTCTATTAAAACCTGAGCCAGTGTGTTGTGAGCCAAAGTGCCTTGTGTCCAATGAGGGGAATAAAGGCCCACAGCCTCCCCTGGCCCCGGGCCCTAAACAAGCGACTGGAGAAACTCGCTGCCCTGCGGATCAGCCGGCGCTAGTCCCGCCCCTCGGACTCCCCGATTGGTTGGAGGACACACTGCCGGCTCGCTCCTCCAGCCCCGCCCCACTCGTTCCCTATTGGTCGGAAGCTCCCGTCAATCAGGCCACGGGCCCGGGTCACGCGTCCCTCACAGACTTTACAAAGAAAGCCTCGCGCGGTCACCGGGCGGAGCCGCTGGTCGGTGGGAGCGGGGTCGGGAGATTAATAAACTGCGGGTAGGCCGCGCTGCAGGGTTTATAAAGTTGGAGAACGGCCTCAGGCCCGAATGAGATCCCGCGGCCCGGTCTGTGTTTTGCCGGACGGCAGCGGTGAGGCTTTTTCTTGGTGACAGGCCCGGGTTACGTGCCGCCATCTTGGTGGAGGAAAGACAGACCGGTTCCCCCTGCAGCACGGCGCATGCGCGGCCATCTTCTCTCCTCCTGAGGCGGTCCCTGGGCCCGAGGATGACACGCTTCCGCTAACAATGGGTTGTCAGGTGACTGATGAGTGCAGCACCAGGAGACCCGGACAGGAGAAACCACAACTGGATCGACACAGCAGAGCTGCCAATCCAGAGCCGGCTTGTTTCTGGGCGGGCGCTGGATTTGGAAGTCGGTCCCTGGCCGCCTGTGTAGGTCTTTTTGTTGCTTCAGTTTGAGCTGGAGTGGAGATGGAGGAGAAGCTGCTGGGTTTAACCCCCAGTACTTCTGAGCCCAGGAGGACCCAACAATTTCCAATGTGATGATAGCAAAATACTGCAGATGCTGGAAATCCGAAATAACAACAGAAAATGCTGGAAAAACTCAGCAGGCCAGGCAACATCCGTGGAGAGAAATTAAAAGTCGACGTTTCGGGTGAACCCTTTTTGAAAAAAAAATTCCAATGTGAGACTGTCAAGGGAGGTGGATTCTGGGGGAGATTAAGTTGTTACACAGACACTGTCCCTACAATGTAAAAGAGTATTGTTTTTAGGAACAGGTATTTCTGCAGAGGCTTTTAATCTATTTTACATATGCAGATTTTTAAATTCATTCTTGGGTTGTGGGCGTCGCTGTTAAGGCCAGCATTTATTGCCCATCCCTAGTTGCCCTTGAGAAGGTTGGGGTGAGCCACCTTCTTGAACCGCTGCAGTCCGTGTGGTGAAGGTGCTCCCACAGTGCTGTTCGGGAGGGAGTTCCAGGATTGTGACCCAGTGACAATGAAGGAATGACGATATATGTCTAAGTCAGGATGGTGTGTGACTTGCAGATGATGGTCTTCCCATGCACCTGCTGCTCTTTTCCTTCTAGGCAGTAGAAGTCGTGGGACAAGTAGGGCGGCAGGTTCCCTTCCATAAGAACACAAGAATTAGGAGCAGGAGTGGGCCATACGGCCCCTCGAGCCTGCTCCGCCATTCAATAAGATCATGGCTGATCTTCGACCTGAACTTGACTTTCCCGCCCGATCCCCATATCCCTGAGGGACATTAGTGAACCAGTTGGGATTTTACGACAATCCAGCAGCTTTTATCATTACTTGTTTTTCTAGTACCACCCCCACAAATTCCCAGATTCATTGAGCTCAATTTCACAACCTGTCTTTGTGTTTTTGTGGGTTCTCTCTCATCCTGTTTTATATTCATTTTACAGGGTATTCGAAGGGGAGGATTTGTAGACAGGAAATTTCCACCCTTCCCTCACCTTCTCCCCATATCCCTTGATCCCTTTAGCTTTAAGAAATATATCCAACTCCTTCTTGAATATATTTAATGAATTGGCCTCTACTGCCTTCTGTGGTAGAGAATTCCACAGGTTCACCACTCTCTGGGTGAAGAAATTCCTCATCTCTGTGCTAAATGGCTTACCCTTTATCCTTAGACTATGACCCCTGGTTCTGGACTCCCCGGCCTTCGGGAACATCCTTCCTGCATCTAGTCTATCTAGTCCTGTTAGAATTTTATAGGCTTCGATGAGATCCCCTCTCAATCTTCTAAACTCCAGTAAGTATAAGCCCAATCGACACAATCTCTCCTCATACGTCATTCCTGCCATCCCAGGTATCAGCCTAGTGAATCTTCGCTGCACTCCCTCCATGGCAAGAACATCCTTCCTCAGATAAGGTGACCAAAACTGCACACAATACTCAAGATGTGGTCTTACCAAGGCCCTGTACAACTGCAGCAAGACATCCTTGCTCCTGTACTCGAATCCTCTCGCTATGAAGGCCAACATACCATTTGCCTTCTTAACCGCCTACTGCACCTGCATGCTTACCTTCAGCGACTGGTGCACAAGGACACCCAGGTCTCGTTGCACTTCCCCTTCTCCCAATCTATTGCCATTCAGATAATAAGCTGCCTTCCTGTTTTTGCCACCAAAGTGAATAACCTTGCATTTATCCACATTATACTGCATCTGCCATGCGTCTGCCCAATCACCCAACCTGTCCAAATCATATTGGAGTTTCTGTGTGGATGAGGCTTCAACCGATCGTCCAACCTGGAGAGACACAAGGACACCTGCACCATGGAGAAACCGTGGAAATGTGGGGACTGTGGGAAGGGATTCAATTACCCTTCTGAGCTGGAAACTCATCGACACAGTCACACTGGGGAGAGACTGTACACCTGCTCCATGTGGGAAGGGATTCACTAATTCAGCCCACCTTCTGAGACACCAGCGAGTTCACACTGACGAGAGACCTTTTAAATGCTCCGACTTTGCGAACTGCTTTAAAAGCTCTGAGGAACTGATTCACCACCAGCGAGTTCACACTGATGAGAGACCATTCCATTGCTCTCATTGTGGGAAGAAGTTCAGGTGTTCATCCAATCTCATTGAACATCAGTGAGTTCACACTGGGGAGAGACCATTCACCTGCTCCGTGTGTGGGAAGGGATTCATTAATTCAGCCCACCTTCTGAGACACCAGCGAATTCACACTGACAAGAGACATTTTAAATGCTCCAACTGTGCGAACTCCTTTAAAAGCTCTGAGGAACTGATTCAACACCAGCGAGTTCACACTGATGATAGACCATTCAGTTGCTCTCACTGTGGGAAAAGGTTCAGGGAGTCATCCCATCTCATTGTACACCAGCGCACTCACACTAGGGAGAGACCGTTCACGTGCTCTGTGTGTGGGAAGGGATTCATTGATTCATCCACTCTGCTGAGACACCAGCGAGTTCACACTGGGGAGAGACCGTTCACCTGCTCCGTGTGTGGGAAGGGATTCGCTCAGTCATCCACCCTGCTGAGACACCAGCGAGTTCACACTGGGGAGAGGCCGTTCACCTGCTCCGTGTGTGGGAAGGGATTCTCTCAGTCATCCAACCTGCTGACACACCAGCGAGTTCACAAGTGACTGCAGGGGTTGGATTCTGCTGTTATTGCTGCTGTTAATCACATCCAGGACTGAACCATGTTCATTCTGACAGTTGAGGTTTATTTCTGCTAATGTTAATATCCACTATTACTAGGCTGGAGGTTAATATTCTCGATATATAGCTGATTGACTTGTTGGGGCTGCAGTGTCCCATTAAGAACCGTTGTCTGTGATCGTTCCCCTTAATTCAGGACTTTCATAAGAAATTATTTGACAATAAAATTATGAATTTTACTTTAACCCTAAATTGACCTTTGGTACAAAATCTACAATTCAGTATCTGAAAAGTTCCACTGATTAACATCTCCAATTAGAAAGTGCTGATTAATCCTCACTGACAATTCTTACTGACTTGCACATTACACACAGTGGCACCTCCATTATCCACCAGAAAGAAGGGGAATGGGAATTGGCAGAGAATTGAGAGTCCCCAAGTGTTGCCTCCACTGTCTGGTACAGCAATCCCCTCAGCACGGGAATGGAGACAAGTGCAATCCCAGTAACAGGCTGAGTTTAATCTTTCTGGGCCTGTGGGGTTGGTTTATATCAGACAGGAGGAGATTGGTGTCAGTGACTCTGGGGTTGGTTTATATCAGACAGGCGGAGATTCATGTCAGTGACTGGGGTTGGTTCATATCAGACAGGAGGAGGTTGGTGTCAGTGACTGTGGGGTTGGTTTTTATCAGACAGGAGGAGATTGGTGTCAGTGACTGTGGGGTTGGTATATATCAGACAGGAGGAGATTGGTGTCAGTGACTGTGGGGTTGGTTTATATCAGACAGGAGGAGATTAGTGTCAGTGACTATCTAACCCATTCTGTACCTGCCCTGGGAGTGTTTGATGGGACAGTGTAGAGGGAGCTTTACTCTGTATCTAACCCGTGCTGTATCTGCCCTGGGATTGTTTGAAGGGACAGTGTAGAGGGTGCTTTACACTGTATCTAACCCGTGCTGTACCTGCCCTAGGACTGTTTGATAGGACAGTGTAGAGGGAGCTTTACTCTGTAACTAACCCATGCTGTACCTGCCCTGGGAGTGTTTGATGGGACAGTGTAGAGGGAGCTTTACTCTGTACCTAACCCATGCTGTACCTGCCCTGGGACTGTTTGATAGGACAGTGTAGAGGGAGCTTTACTCTGTATCTAACCCGTGCTGCACCTGCCCTGGGAGTGTTCGATGGAACAGTGTAGAGGGATCTTTACTCTGTATCTAACCCGTGCTGTACCTGACTGGAGATAGTTTGATGGGATACGTGGTGTTTGTCTCGATGACCACAATATTTAACCCAAAGCCAATGTGATATAAACGCATCAGCTTCTTAATAGAGAATTAAAGTTGGTGACACTGGACACCTGAACCTGCTAATTAATAGGACAAGGGGTTCGCTAGAATCTTACACCCCAAGACTCTTCTCTACTCCTTTCTAAGTTTTACCATTTGATGCATATTTTTTAGATTTTAGGAGGAAGAAAAATGTATCAGCTCCCATTTCTCTGCGTTAATCTGCATCTGCCATCTCCCTGCCCCATTTCTAACCTGTGTATGCACTGAAGTCACTGACAGGCCTTTCACAGTTGGCCAAGGTCCCTTTTTTGGCATCATCTAGAGATTTTGATCTTGCCCCATAAACTCAGGCCCAGAACATTTCCCTATATTAAGAGCCATGGTGCCAACACTGACCCTGGGGCACACCACTGTTTACATCCCTCCAGTCTGAAGAACATCCATTAACCACTACTCTCTGTTTTCTGCCCTTTACCCAACTTCCTATCCATGCTGCTCCACTCCCTTTAATACCATGAGCCTTAATTTGATCAACAAGCCTCCGGCCCTCACCCATGTTGTTGATGAGGAGTAGCCGCTCCAGAGGCCCGTCCTGGTCCTGGCCACCTGATCGAGCTCTGCACCCACCGCACCGGCTCTGCCTTGCTGAGCTTGGCTTCCACACGACTCGCCCTCAACCCGCTGCCCAGCAGAGCCGCTGCTTCCAGCACCTGGTGCTCCTCCTCCTGCAGGTCGTCCTCGGACCTGGCCATCAGCACCAGGTGGGAGCCAGCCCGCAGCCTGGGAGCCAGCATCAGGGACAGCCTCTTCCCCAGACCCCTGGAGGCGGCCATGATGATGCACAGGCTCTTGCCGAGGTCCCTCAGTCCTCCATCCATCCTCGCCACTTCCTCTTGCATCAGATCCGACTCCTGCTGATCTGTATCTTGTCAGCACCAGCCATCCGCACTTTGATCAAACTGGGCAACTGGTCTGCATTGTTGCAGTCTAGAATTTTTTTTTCATTAATTCTCAGGAGTGGGCGTCACGGGAAAAGCCAGTATTTATTGCCCATCCCTGGAGGTTGAAGGCTCTGTAACCCTGTCAGGAGCGCTCCTGCCACAGGACTCAATATCCACCCCCTCCACCACTGGTGCACTGTGTCTGCAGTATGTACGGTCTACAAGATGACCACGGTCAGGCCGCGTGGAGTCAAGGGCCAGGTAACAGAATGGATGGAAAGATCGCAACAAACTTCCCTTAACTCCAATCCTCTGATTTCTGTTTTGTAGCCATCTTTCCATCCATTCTGCTGCCTGGCTCTTCACTCCACACGGCCTGACCTTGGTCATCTTGTCGATCTTACAGACTGTTTATGGATCGCAAGTTGGTTACAAAACAGAAAACAGAGAGTTGGGGTTGGGAGTAGCTACTCAGACTGGGAAAAGTTGGGAAGTGGTGTTCCACAGGGATCGGTGCTGGGATCATTGTTGTTCATAAACGATTTGGACTCGGGAATCAGAAGAACAATTTCAAAATTTGTCAAGGACACCAAATTGGGAGGTAGAGTTAATACTGAGGAAGACAAAATGCAAGAAGATATTAATAAATTTCAGAATGGGCGTGAAATTGGCAAATTAATTTCACTGTAGATCAGTGTGAGGTGGTGTGTTAATGAATTTCACTGCAGATCAGTGTGAGGTGGTGTATTTTGGTGGGAAGAATAATGAGGCCACACACTACTTGGACAAGGGGGTGAAATTGGGTTACTTTGTGCCTCCTGTGATATTCAGCAGGAGGTTAGCGGTGGCGGTAGATGGTAGCGCCCCGCGGCACTGCACCGCCGGCAATGACGTCATCACCATGCGCAGCACCCCGGCTGCAACCTTGTGTTGCGCCCCCTGACCTATCACCGGACGATATGTCCGACAGGGTCAGGGGTCGTTCCTGCAGCCGCAGCAGTGCCACTTAAAGGGCAGGTGTCTGGCGGCAACTTTTTATTTTGGCTGACTGCCAGCACCTGCCCCCTTCCTCTTTCTTCTTCGGGGTGTCGGCTGCGATCGCTCAGCCCGGCATTCCTCTTGATCCAACACCCCACTCCCCAGTGGTCCAGCAGGGCCCCGGTGTGCGCGGTGCTAGGCTCCTCCTCGTTAATCAGGGAGGGAGGTCTGCTATGACGCGGTGCTATGTGCTGATGGGCATGGCGCTGTTACACAAAGCACCGTGAACTTCACTGGTAGCGCCCCAAGAGGGAGGGGAGCACTCCAGTAGCACCCCACCTCCTACTTGCGGCGCTACCACTGAATTTAATGTGCGGGGCGCTAACTTTTTCACGGGGCTAAAATTAGCCCCGGTGACGTTAGCGACCCAAAGGGGGCGCCACCGAATTTCCCCCTAAGAGTCTAAATGGGCTGGAGGAGCAGAGGGATCCAGGGATACAGATACACAAATCACTAAAAGTAACAACACAGGTTAATGAGGCCATTAAAAAAAAAGCACTGGGGTACATTCCTAAAGGCGCCTTCTGTTCTGTGCCTAGGAGCTCTGAACCATGGCAGAGAGCGGCTGGGACACGTTTCTCACACGCCTTGAGCTTAACCCGCACGGCAACTTTGCTGTCAGTGAAGAGACAAGAAAGACCAAAGTGCCGTTTGCCCCTCTCAGTGTAGCCCTGAAGGACTGTGTCCAGGCTGGAGTTCTGTTCCTGCCATACGATCCTCCCCCAGATTGTCCTTTCTGAGCTCCAGCCAGGTGATGCTAAACACTCAGGTGGGAAAGAAAAAAATCTACAACAATGTGTTTAAAACAAAGTTGATTTATTTGACATCTATCCAGAATATTAAACTCCAGCCCAGTTCCCGGAGTTATTAACATCAGCTGAAACAATCCCCACCTGTCAGGGTGAACATGGTTCAGTCCTGGATGTGATTAACAGCAGGAACAACCAGAATCCAACCCCTGCAGTCACTTGTGAACTCGCTGGTGTGTCAGCAGGTTGGATGAACGAGTGAATCCCTTCCCACACACGGAGCAGGTGAACGGCCTCTCCCCAGTGTGAGTGCGCAGGTGTGCCTGAAGGTCAGATGACTGAGTGAATCCCTTCCCACATTCAGAGCAGGTGAACGGTCTCTCCCCAGTGTGAACTCGCTGGTGTCTTAGCAGGTCAGATGACTGAGTGAATCCCTTCCCACACATGGAGCACCTGAGCGGTCTCTCGTCAGTGTGAACACGTTGATGGCGTATCAGTTCCCCGGAACCTTTATAGCACATTCCACAGTCCGAGCATTTAAAAGGTCTCTCCCCAGTGTGAACTCGCTGGTGATTCAGCAGGTGGGATGAGCGAGTGAATCCCTTCCCACACACAGAGCAGGTGAACGGCCTCTCCCCAGTGTGAACTCGCTGGTGATTCAGCAGGTTGGATGAATTAGTGAATCCCTTCCCACACTCAGAGCAGGTGAATGGCCTCTCCCCAGTGTGAACTCGCTGATGATTCAGCAGGTTGGATGAATGAGTGAATCCCTTCCCACACTCAGAGCAGGTGAACGGCCTCTCCCCAGTGTGAACTCGCTGGTGATTCACCAGGTGGGATGAATTAGTGAATCCCTTCCCACACTCAGAGCAGGTGAATGGTCTCTCCCCGGTGTGAACTCGCTGGTGTGTCAGCAGGGTGGATGACTGAGTGAATCCCTTCCCACACTCAGAGCAGGTGAACGGCCTCTCCCCAGTGTGAACTCGCTGGTGTGTCTGAAGGTCAGATGACTGAGTGAATCCCTTCCCACACTCAGAGCAGGTGAACGGCCTCTCCCCGGTGTGAACTCGCTGGTGTGTCTGAAGGTCAGATGACTGAGTGAATCCCTTCCCACACTCAGAGCAAGTGAACGGTCTCTCCCCGGTGTGAACTCGCTGGTGTCTCAGCAGGTTGGATGACTGAGTGAATCCCATCCCACACTCAGAGCAGGTGAATGGCCTCTCCCCAGTGTGAACTTGCTGGTGTCTCGATAGGTCAGATGACTGAGTGAATCCCTTCCCACACTCAGAGCAGGTGAACGGCCTCTCCCCGGTGTGAACGGTGCTTTTTGCTTCCATATTCAAAGGCCGATGATATTCAGTTCCTGATGAATCGAGTGACTCAGATCTTGACGTGATGTGTGGTTTAAGTTTCCCATCTGCAAATCTTCCCCTTCTAATACCCTGTAAAATGAATTTAAAACAGGGAGCATGAGAGAGAACCCACTAAAGAGGCAGGTTGTGAAATTGAGCTCAATGAATCTGGTTATTTGTGGGGCCAGCACTAGATAAAAGTGACCATGAAAGCTGCTGGATTGTCATAAAATCCCACTGGTTCACTAATGTCCCTCAGTGAAGGGAATCTACCACCTGGTCTGGGCCTCTGGCCTCTATGGGAGGGGGGAGAGAGAGAGAGAGAGAGAGGTGGGAGGGGTATGTGTGCACTAATCATTGAAGGTGGCAGGGCAGGTTGAGAAAGCAGTTAAAAAAGCATACGGTGCTTTTTGCTTCCACATTCAAAGGCCGATGATATTCAGTTCCTGATGAATTGAGTGACTGTCAGATCTTGACGTGATGTGTGGTTTGAGTTTCCCGTCTGCAAATCCTCCCCTTCTAATACCCTGTAAAATGAATTTAAAACAGGGATCGTGAGAGAGAACCCACTAAAGAGGCAGGTTGTGAAATTGAGCTCAATGAATCTGGTTATTTAATAAATAGAGGCATACAGTCCAAAAGAAAGGAGGTTATGATGAACCTTTATAAAACACTGGTTCAGCCTCAACTGGAGTATTGTGTCCAATTCTGGGCACCGCACTTTATGAAGGATGTGAAGGCCTCAGAGAGGGTGCAGAAAAGATTTACAAGAATGGTTCCAGGGATGAGGGACTTCAGTTACGTGGATAGACTCGAGAAGCTGAGGTTATTCTCCTTAGAGCAGAGAAGGTTGAGATGAGATTTGATAGAAGTATTCAAAATGATGAGGGTTCTGGACAGAGTAGATAGAGAGAAACTGTTCCCATTGGCGGAAGGATCGAGAACCAGAGGACACAGATTTAAGGTGATTGGCAGAAGAACCAAAGGTGACATGAGGAAAAACGTTTTTATGCAGCGAGTGGTTAGGATCTGGGATGCACTGCCTGAAAGGGTGGTGGAGGCAGATTCAATCACGGCTTTCAAAAGGGAATTGGATAAGTGCCTGAAGTAAAGAAATTTGCAGGGTTACGGAGAAAGGGCGGGGAGTGGGACTAGCTGAAGTGGTCTTGCAGAGAGCTGGCACGGGCTCAACGGGCTGAATGGCCTCCTTCTGTGCTGTAACCATTCCATGATTCTATAAAATATTAGAAAGTTTGTTCCACAGAAGCACGAGGTTTATCTGCTTTTATTGATGAATTTAAAAAGTCTCTATTAAAACCTGAGCCAGTGTGTTGTGAGCCAAAGAGCCTTGTGTCCAATGAGGGGAATAAAGGCCCACAGCCTCCCCTGGCCCCGGGCCCTGAACAAGGGACTGGAGAAACTCGCTGTCCTGCAGATCAATCAGCTGGCGCTAGTCCTGCCCCGCGGGCTCCCCGATTGGTTGGAGGACCCGCCGCCGGCTCGCTCCTCCAGCCCCGCCCATCCCCTATTGGTCGGAAGCTCCCGTCAATCAGGCCGGGGGCCCGGGTCCCCGAGGAGATCACGTGCTCCGTCCAACTGATGCCGCTCGGTCAGGGACCTCGCGCACTCTCAGGTTTTTCTATTTCTCTTTATTCTCTCCCGCTCCACCCCACCCCGAGTGGAGAAAACTCATTTTGCGTCACCGATCGCGACTCTGGAACCGACACCAAGGCCTTTCCCAGGAATGGCCCGCGCCGACTCCGTCCGGCAGGATCCCCGTGCGCAGCTCCGAGTGGGGGAGGGGGCTGTTCTCCTCTGGGCATGCGCGGTTGTTGCCCCTGGTGACCGGGCGGGGTCGCTGTGCCGGACTCGGTCCAAACCACCGCTCCCTGTGCGCATGCGCGGACTATCGTTTGTCAATCAACCATCAGCCAGAAGAGGTCGCTGGTGAGACCAGTGAAGAAAGAAACACTTGCATTTCTATAGCGCCTTTCACCACCACCGGACACCCCAAAGTGCTTTACAGCCAATGAAGTACTTTTGAAGTGTAGTCACTGTTGTAATTTAGGAAATGCAGCAGTCAAATAGCGCACAGCAAGCTCCCACAAACAGCAATGTGATAATGACCAGATAATCTATCTTTTTGTTAACTCTGTTTCTCTCTCTACGGATGTTGCCTGGCCTGCTGAGTGTTTCCAGCATTTCCTGTTGTTATTTCAGATTTCCAGCATCCACAGTATTGTGCTATTATCCTTTTGTTACATTGATTGAGGGATAAACATTGGCTAGGTCACCGGGGATATTTCCCCTGCTCTTTCCACATTGCAACAGTGACTACACCTCAAAAGTACTTCATTGGCTGTAAAGCACTTCAAGACGTCTGCTGGTAATGAAAGCACAATATAAATGCAAGTCTTTCTTTCTCAAAATAGTGTCATGGGATCTTTTACATCCACCTGAGCGTGCAGACAGGGCCTCAGTTTAATGTCTCATCCAAAAGACGCCACCTCTGACAGTGCCTCAGTACTGCACTGGAGTGTCAGCCTGAATTTTTGTGCTCAAGTCTCTGGAGTGGGACTTGAACCCACAACCTTATGCCTCAGAGGCAAGAGTGCTACCATAGAGTCATAGATTTATACAGCACAGAAAGTGGCCCTTCGGCCCATCGTGTCCACGCCGGCCATCAAGCCCTGTCTATTCTAATCCCATTTTCCAGCACTTGGTCCGTAGCCTTGTATGCTATGGCGCTTCAAGTGCTCATCTAAATGCTTCTTGAATGTTGTGAGGATTTAATGCCTCTACCACCCTTTCAGGCAGTGAGTTCCAGATTCCAACCACCCTCTGGGTGAAAAAGCTTTTCCTCAAATCCCCTCTAAACCTCCTGCCCCTTACCTTGAACCTATGCCCCCTGGTTATTGACCCCTCTACTAAAGGGGAAAAGTTCCTTTCTATCTACCCTATCTATGCCCCTCATAATTTTGTACACCTCAATCAGGTCCCCCCTCAGCCTTCTCTGCTCTAAGGAAAACAACCCCAGCCTGTCCAGTCTCTCTTCATAGCTGAAGCACTCCAGCCCAGGTAACACCCTGGTGAATCTCCTCTGCACCCTCTCCAATGCAATCACATCCTTCCTATCGTGTGGCAACCAGAACTGCACACAGTATTCCAGCTGTGGCCTAACTAGCGTTTTGTACAGCTCCATCATAACCTCCCTGCTCTTCTATTCTATGCCTCGGCTAATGAAGGCAAGTATCCCATATGCCTTCTTAACCACCCTATCTAGCTGTCCTGCTGCCCTCAGGGATCTATGTACATGCACACCAAGGTCCCTCTGATCCTCTGTCCTTCCTAGGGTTCTACCATTCATTGTGTATTCCCTTGTTAGTCCTCACAAAATGCATCACCTCACACTTTTCAGGGTTAAATTCCATTTGCCACTGTGCTGCCCATCTAACCAACCCGTCTATATTCTCCTGTAGCCTGAGGCTTCCCTCCTTGCTATTTACCACGCCACCAATTTTCGTGTCATCTGCGAACTTACTGATCATACCTCCGACATTCATATCTAAATCATTAATGTACACTACAAACAGCAAAGGACCCAGACCCTGTGGTACACCACTGGACACAGGCTTCCAGTCACAAAAACAACCTTCGACAATCACCCTCTGCCTCCTGCCACTAAGCCAATTTTGGATCCAATGTGCCAAATTGCCCTGGATCCCATGGGCTCTTACCTTCTTGACCAGTTTCCCCATGTGGGACTTTGTCAAAAGCCTTACTGAAGTCCATGTAGACTACATCAACTGCACTACCCCCATCGAAAAATTCAATCAAATTGGTTAGACATGATCTCCCCCTGACAAAGCCATGCTGACTATCCTTGATTAATCCTTGCCTCTCCAAGTGGAGACTAATTCTGTCCCTCAGAATTTTTTCCAATAATTTCCCTACCACTGATGTTCGGCTCACTGGCCTGTAATTCCCTGGTTTATGCCTACTACTACCCTTCTTGAATAATGGTACTACGTTAGCTGTTCTCCAGTCCTCTGGCACCTCCCCTGTGGCCAGTGAGGTTCTGAAAATTTGTGTCAGAGCCCCTGCAATCTCCTCCCTTGCCTCACACAGCAGGCTTGGATACATCTCGTCTGGGCCTGGGGGTTTCTCCACTTTTAAGCCTGCTAAAACCACTAGTACCTCCTCCCTCTCAATACTAATTTGTTCAAGTATATCACAATCCCCCTGCCTGATTTCTATGCCTGCATCATCCTTCTCCATAGTGAACACAGGTGCAAAATATTAATTTAAAAACTCACCTACATCTTCTGGCACTACACACAAGATGGCCACTTTGGTCCCTAATGGGCTCTACTCTTCCCCTGGTTATCCTCTTGCCCTTAATAGACTAATAAAACACCTTGGGATTTTCCTTTATTTTGCCTGCCAGTATTTTTTCATGACCCCTCTTTGTTCTCCTAATTTCTTTTTAAAGTACCCCCCTGCACTTTCTATACTCCTCTCGGGCTTCTAATGTTTTTAGTCCTTTGTATCTGCCAAAAGCCTCCCTTTTTTCCCCTAAACCATTCTTCTATGTCCCTTGACATCCAGGGTTCCCTGGTCGTGTTGGTCCCACCCTTGACCTTTACGGGAACATGTTGGCGTTGTACTCTATTTCCTTTCTGAAAGACTCCCACTGCTCTGATGTGGATTTTCCTACAAGTAGCTGATCCCAGTCCACTTTGGCCAGATCCTGCCTTATCATATTAAAATCGGCCTTCCCCCAATTTAGAACCTTTATTTCTGTTCCATCTTTGTCCTTTTCCATAACTACTTTAAATCTCACCAAATTATGGTCACTGTCACCAAAATGCTCTCCTACTAACCCTTCTACCACTTGCCCTGCTACATTCCCTCGAATTAGGTCCAGTACCACCCCCTCTCTTGTAGGACTTTCTACATGTTGGCTGAAAAAGCTCTCCTGGATGCACTTTAAGAATTCCACACCCTCTAAGCCTTTCACACTCTGACTATCCCAGTTAATATTGGGGAAGTTAAAATCCCCAACAATTACTACCCTATTATTTCTACACTTGAGAGATTTGGCTACATATCTGTTCCCACTCCCAAAGTGCTTGCCCCCTTTTTGTTTTTAAGTTCTACCCATATGGCCTCATTAGAGGAACCTGCTAAGGTATCATCCCTCCTTACAGCAGAAATTGATTCCTTGATTAATATTACTAACCTGATTTTTGGTCAACTCTTGGAGTATTCACATTTAATAAATCTCCGGGAGGAGTCACTTCACTTGTACTGGTTCCTGATCACCTTCCCCAGGAGCAGGGCCTTGATTCTGGGGGTGTTTTATTGCACCGCTTGGTTTACTTGAGGGGGCGAGTGCGGGAGGGTGAGGGGGCGAGTGCGGGAGGGTGAGGGGGAGAGTGCGGGAGGGTCCATCTCCAGGACCAGTGTGTATCTTTTTTTTATTCATTGATGGGATGTGGGCGTCACAGGCTGGCTAGGCCTGCATTTACTGCCCATCCCTAATTGCCCTTGAGAAGATGGTGGTGAGCTGCCTTCTTGAACCACTGCAGTCCATATGGTGTAGGTACACCCACAATGCTGTTAGGAAGGGAATTCCAGGATTTTGGCCCAGCAACAGTGAAGGAACGGCGATACTGGTCCAAGTCAGGATGGTGTGTGGCTTGGAGGGGGAACTTGTAGGTGGTGATGTTCCCATGCGTCTGCTGCCCTTGTCCTTCTAAGTGGTAGAGGTCGTGGGTTTGAAAGGTGCTGTTGAAGGAGCTTTGGCGAGTTGCTGCAGTGCATTTTGTAGATGGTACAAACTGCAGCCATAGTGCGCCGGTGGTGGAGGGAGTGAATGTTGAAGGTGGTGGATGGAGTGCCAATCAAGTGGGCTGCTTTATCCTGAATGGTGTCGAGCTTCTTGAGTGTTGTTGGAGCTGCACTCATCCAGGCAAGTGGAGAGTATTCCATCACACTCCTGACTTGTGCCTTGTAGATGGTGGAAAGGCTTTGGGGAGTCAGAAGGTGAGACACTCGCCGCTGAATTCCCAGCCTCTGGCCTGCTCTTGTAGCCACAGTATTTATATGGCTGGTCCAGTTCAGTTTCTGATCAATGGTAACCCCCAGGATGTTGATAGTGGGGGATTCAGCGATGGTAATGCCATTGAATGTCATGGGGAGATGGTTAGAGTCTCGCTTGTTGGAGATGGTCATTGCCTGGCACTTGTGTGGTGCGAATGTTACTTGCCACTTGTCAGCCCAAGTCTGAATGTTGTCCAGGTCTTGCTGCATATGGACACGGACTGCGTCAGTATCTGACGAGTCTCGAATGGTGCTGAACAGTGTGCAATCATCAGCGAACATCCCCACTTCTGACCTTATGATGGAGGGAAGGTCATTGATGAAACAGCTGAAGATGGGTGGGCCTAGGACACTGCCCTGAGGAACTCCTGCAGTGATGTCATGTGATTGAGATGAATGACCTCCAACAACCAGTGTGTATCTGACTCAATGGGACACTCCCTCACCATTCTCCCCAGTCCATCTCCAGGACCAGTGTGTATCTGAGTCAATGGGGCGCTCTCTGACCTTTCTCCCCAGTCCATCTCCAGGACCAGTGTCTATCTGAGTCAATGGGAGTCAGTGGGAGTTTAGTGAAGAACATTAACCCTGAACATTCAGCCAGTGTTTCTAACCATGAAGCTGCGATTCCAGGAACGGATTTTACACCACTAGACCAGACACTGCGGGTTCACTGAATCCACCGTCAGTTCAATGTGCACAGAACATTAAGCAGTGCCACATCTACAGAAATACATCAATAAAATAGTCGCATTGTTGGAGATACACCCTGTGACCGCTGAAAATCAGATTGTCTTAAACCATCTAAATCTGTTACTGTTATCGAATTGTATGTATCCATACACCTGGATCATGGGACCAACAAGAAACTTTTTTCTGACAACACAAAATAAGTTTACTAATAATCATTAAAATATAAGATTTACGTATCATTTTATCAGTTTATACTTAAATAAACGCTAATCATTTAATTCAGCTACAATCGTGAAATTCAGAAATAGATTTACTGATAGAAAATAACTCAGTAAATCCAGCGTCCAGTTCAGAATTGTAATTCACAACTGAGTGCCGTTTGTCACGGAGTGCAGCTTGGAACAGAAACATAGAAGATAGGAGTAGGCCATTCGGCCCCTCGAGCCTGCTCCGCCATTCAATGAGATCATGGCTGATCATCCAAACTCAGTACCCGGTCCCTGCCTTCTCCATATCCCTTGATCCCTTTAGCCTTAAGAAATATATCCAACTCCTTCTTGAATATATTTAATGAATTGGCCTCTACTGCCTTCTGTGGTAGAGAATTCCACAGGTTCACCACTCTCTGGGTGAAGAAATTCCTCATCTCTGTGCTAAATGGCTTACCCTTTATCCTTAGACTATGACCCCAGGTTCTGGACTCCCCCGCAATCGGGAACATCCTTCCTGCATCTAGTCTGTCTAGTCCTGTTAGAATTTTATAAGTTTCAATGAGATCCCCTCTCATTCTTCTGAACTCCAGCGAGTACAAGCCCAATCGACCCAATCTCTCCTCATACGTCATTCCTGCCATCCCAGGTATCAGTCTGGTGAATCTTCGCTGCACTCCCTCCATGGCAAGAACATCCTTCCTCAGATAAGGCGACCAAAACTGCGCACAATACTCAAGGTGTGGTCTCACCAAGGCCCTGTACAACTGCAGCAAACATCCTTGCTCCTGTACTCGAACCCTCTTGCTACGAAGGCCAACATACCATTTGCCTTCTTAACCGTCTGCTGCACCTGCATGCTTACCTTCAGCGACTGGTGCACAAGGACACCCAGGTCTCGTTGCACTTCCCCTTCTCCCAATCTATTGCCATTTAGATAATAATCTGCCTTCCTGTTTTTGCCACCAAAGTGGACAACCTCACATTTATCCACGTTATATTGCATCTGCCATGTTTCTGCCCAATCACCCAACATGTCCAAATCATCCTGGAGTTTCTCGACATCCTCCTCACAGCACACACACCCACCCAGCTTTGTGTCGTCTACAAACTTGGAGATATTACATCTAGTCCCCTCGTCTTGATCATTTATATATATTGCGAATAGCTGGGGTCCGAGGACTGATCCTTGGGGTACCCCACTAGTCACTGCCTGCCACTCGGAAAAAGACCCATTTATTCCAACTCTTTGCTTCCTGTCTGCCAACCAGTTCTCTATCCAAGTCAGTACCTTGCCCCCAATCCCATGTGCCTTAACTTTACATGCTAATCTCTTAGGCGGGGCCTTATCAAAAGCCTTCTGAAAGTCCAAATACACCACATCCACTGGTTCTCCCTTATCTATTTTACCAGTTACATCCTCAAAAAATTCCAGTAGATTAGTCAAGCACAATTTACCTTTTGTAAATCCATGTTGACTTTGTCCGATCCTATCACTGTTTTCCAAGTGCTATTACATCTTATATAAAATGGGCTCTTGCATTTTCCCCACTACCGATGTCAGGCTTACCGGTGTATAATTCCCCGTTTTCTCTCTACCACCTTTTTTGAATAGTGGGGTAACATTAGCTACCCTCCAATCCATGGGAACTGTTCCAGAGTCTACCGAATTTTGGAAGATAGACTATTTCTAGGGCCACTTCCTTAAGTACCCTAGGATGTAGATTATCAGGCCCTGGGGATTTATTGGACTTCAATCCCGTCAATTTCCCTAACACCATTTCCCTACAAATACTGATTTCTTTCAGTTCCTCCTTCTCATTAGACCCGATGTTCCCCGACATCTCCGGGAGGTTATTTATGTCCTCCTTTCTGAAGACACAACCAAAGTACAGGAAACTTCGCGATATCCGGCACCGACGGGACCGAGCTGCTGCCGATCTATCCAAACTTCCAGATAGACCAGCGCTAATGTTGTAGGATACGGAGGTTTTCATCTCCGTATCTGACAACAAACACTGTTGCTTAGCAACAGCTTGTAAACACTCGGCCCATACCTTGGAAGCATCTCTGAAGCTGTTGCTAAGCTACAGAGATGCTTTCCAGAGCCTGCCTGGTAAAAGAATGCTAGAAGAAAAAAAACCTCACCAAAACGGCTGCTGATTTCTGCTGTTAGATCGAGGTTTACGGACATACAACCTCCGGATAAGCCAAAGTTTCCTGCATGTATTTAATTGGTCTGCCATTTCTTTGTTCCCCATTATAAATTCCCCTGATTCTGACTGCAAGGGACCTACGCTCGACTTCACCAAACTTTTTCTCTTCACATATCTATAGAAGCTTTTGCAGTCAGTTGTTATGTTACCTGGAAGCTTACTCTCATACTCTATTTTCCACCTCTTAATTAATCTCTTTTCTGAATCCTAAACTGCTCCCAATCCTCAGGTTTACTGCTTTTTCTGGCCAATTTATATGTCCGCTCCATGAATCTTACGCTATCCCTAATTTCCCTGGTTAGCCACGGTTGAGTCAACTTTTGTGTTTAATTTTTATGCCAAACAGGGATGAACAAATTCTGTCGTTCATCCATGCGGTCTTTGAATGTTTGCAATTGCCTATCCACCGTCAACCCTTTGAGTGACATTCCCCAATCAATCCTACCCAACTCGCGCCTCATACCATCGTAGTTTCCTTTATTTAAATTCAGGACCCTAGTCTCTGAGTCAACTACTTCACTCTCCATGTTAAATGAAGAATTCTATATTATGATCGCTCCGACCCAAGGGGCCTCGCACAAGATTGCTAATTAATCCTCTCATTACATAATACCCAGTCTAAGATGGCCTAATCTCTAGTTGGTTCCTCAACATATTGGTCCAGGAAACCATCCCGTATGTACTCCAGGAATTCCTCCTCTGCAGTATTGTTACTAATTTGGTTAGCCCAATCTATATGTAGATTAAAGTCACCCATGATAACTGCTGTGCCCTTATTGCACGCATCTCCAATTTACCGTTTAATGCCATCTCCAACCTCCGTATTACTGTTTGGTGTTCTGTATACCACTCCCACTAACGTTTTCTGCCCCTTGGTATTTCTCAATTCTACCCATACAGATTCCACATCATCAGAGCCAATATCCTTCCTTACAATTGTGTTAATCCCTCTTTAACCAACAATGCTACCCCACCTCCTTTTTGCCTTTTTTCCTGAATATTGCATACCCCTGGATGTTGAGTTCCCAGCCTTGGTCACCCTGGAGCCATGTTCTGTAATCGCAATCATATCATATATATCTGTTTACCTCTATTTGCGCAGCTAATTCATCCACTTTATTACGAATGCTCCTTGCATTAAGACACAAAGCCTTCAGGCTTGTTTTTTTAATGCTCTTAGACCTTTTAGAATTATTATTTACTGTGGCCATATTTGATTTAAACCCTTGATTTCTCTGACTGCCACCTTTGTTTTTCTCCTTCCTGTCTTTTGCTTCTATCCTTGTTTCCCTTTCCTCTGTCTCCCTGCTCAGGTTCCCAACCCCCTGCCATTTTAGTTTAAACCATCCCCCAGAGCACTAGCAAACACTCCCCCTAGGACATCGGTCCCAGTCCTGCCCAGGTGCAAACTGTCAGTTTTGTACTGGTCCCACCTCTCCCAGAACCAGTTCCAATGTCCCAGGAATTTGAATCCCTCCCCCTTGCACCATTCCTCTAGCCACGTATTCACCTGAAATATCCTTCTATTGCTACTATGACTAGCACGTGGCTCTGGTAGCAATCCTGAGATTACTACCTTGGAGGTCCTATTTTTAAATTTACCTCCTAACTCCCTATATTCATCTTTTAGAACCTCATCCCGTTTTTTACCAATATCATTGGTACTTATATGCACCACAACTGGCTGTTCACCCTCCCCTTCCAATATGTTCTGCAGCCGCTCTGGAGACATCCTTGACCCTTGCACCAGGGGGCAACATACCATCCTGGAGTCACGTTTATGGCCGCAGAAACGCCTATCTGTTCCCCTTACAATAGAATCCCCTATTACTACAGCTCTCCCACTCTTTCCTCCCGTCCTGTGCAGCAGAACCACCCATGGTGCCAGGAAGTTGGCTGCATCTGCCTTCCCCTGATAAGCCATCCTCCCCAACAATAACCAAAGCGGTATATCTGTTTGATAGGGGAATGGTCACAGGGGACCCCTGCACTACCTGCCTGCGCCTACTACTCTGCCTGGTGGTCAGCCATTCCCTTCTTGCCTGTGCAGCCTTTACCTGCGATGTGACCAACTCCCTAAACGTGCTATCCACGACGTCCTCAGCATCGCGAATGCTCCAGTATGTATCCACTCGCAGCTCCAGCGCCACAATGCGGTCTGTCAGTAGCTGCAGCTGGATACACTTCCCGCACACATGGTCGTCAGGGACACAGGAAGTGTCCCCGATTTCCCACATAGTGCAGGAGGAGCATATCACGGCACAGAGCTCTCCTGCCATGCCTTACCCTTTAATTCATTCAAATTAAATTAAATAAAAAAGTGAGGCAGGTATGGTGACCCAGGTGGTGGGGGGAGCCTCAGCCTTTGCAATTGTCCAACAGGTTTGAGGTTCTTGCGGCCTGTATGGATGAAAGCAGTGGCTGCAAGGTGGATGAGCAAACTGACCGTGGCACCGAGGTACAGGAAGCGATTCAAGCGGGGGGAGTTAATAGGAATATATAGTGGTGATAAGGGATAGCATAGTAAGGGCGATACAGTTCTCTGCGGCCAAGAGCGAGAGTCCAGATGGCTGTGTTGCCTGCCCGGTGCCAGGGTTCAGGATATCTGCTCTGGGCTAGAGAGGAACTTGCAGTGGGAGGGGGAGGAGCCAATGGTCATGGTCCATGTGGGTACCAACGACACAGTTAGAACTAGGAAAGCGGTTCTGCTGAGAGACTGTGAGCAGCTAGGGGCTAAATTAAAAAGCAGAACCTGAAGGGTAATAATGTCTGCATTATTACCTGAGCCACGAGCAAATTGGCATAGGGCAAATCAAATTAGAGAGATGAATGCGTGGCTCAAAGGCTGGTGTGGGAGAAATGGGTTTCGATTCCTGGGGCACTGGCACCACACTGGGGAAAGTGGGATCTGTATCGTTGGGACGGTCTTCACTTGAACCGTGCTGGGACCAGTGTTCTGGCGAGTCATATAACTAGGGTGGTAGAGAGGGTTTTAAACTAAATAGTGGGGGCAAGGGATCAAGTTTGGGAAGATGTGGTAAATCAAAGAGTAGAGACATGGCAATAGAGAAAGGTATTAATATGGGAAATGATAAACAGACCGCCGACGCTGTGAGACCAGGTAAGGCCTCACAGCATCGGCGGGAATTCTGAGCGGCAGAGTGGGGTATAAAAGTCCCCAGAGACCAGGTAAGGCCTCACAGCGTCGGCGGGAATCCTGAGCGGCAGAGCGGGGTATAAAAGTCCCCAGAGACCAGGTAAGGCGTACCAGTCTCTGAACTCGGAGGGAAGGAGAGAGGTAAAAAGTAATCCAAGTGTGACGTCACCAGAAAGCGGGTAAGTGATTGGTTGGTGAGTATTTCTCATTTTTAAGCTTAAATCTCTTTGGTTTATAGTTTCTAAGGTGCGATATTCACCATCTAGAATCGGGACAGAGGATATTTAAGAATAATATTAATAAATTTAATTAATTACATAGAATGGGAGATCAGGCGATGTGTTGCTACTGCAATATGTGGGAGCTGGTGAACACCATTGATGCTCACGGTGATCACATTTGCAGTAAGTGTTGGCTGCTCAAGGAACTCCGGCTCCGTGTTGAAGAGCTGGAGACCGAGCTTCAAACACTGAGACACATCAGGGAGGGGGAGAGTTACCTGGACTCTATCACGAGGTAGTCACACCAATTAGATTAATTAATTCAGATGTAGTCCGTGGCCAGGGTCAGGATGGTGTGACTAGAAGTGAGGCAGGTACGGGGATCCAGGAGGTAGTGTTGGAGGAGCCGCAGCCCTTGCACTTGTCCAACAGGTTCGAGGCTCTTACTCCCTGTGGGGACAGGAGCAGGGACTGCAGGGAGGATGAGCAACCTGGCCACAGCACCATGGAGCAGGAGGCCATTCAAGTGGGGGGGAGTTAAAAGAAATGTTGTAGTGGTAGGGGATAGTATCGTTAGGGGGATAGATAGAGTTCTTTACAGCCGAGAGCGAGAGTCCCGAAGGCTGTGTTGCCTGCCCGGTGCCAGGGTTAAGGACATCTCCTCTGGACTGGAGAGAAACTTGGAGTGGGAGGGGGAGGATCCAGTTGTCGTGGTCCATGTTGGTACCAATGACAGATAGGACAAGGAAGGAGGTTCTGCTGAGGGTGTTTGAGCAGCTAGGGGCCAAATTAAAAAGCAGAACCACAAGGGTAATAATCTCTGGATTATTACCTGAGCCACGAGCGAATTTGGCTAGGACAAATAAAACTAGAGAGTTAAATGCGTGGCTCAAAGACTGGTGTGGGAGAAATGGGTTTTGCTTCCTGGGACACTGGCACCAGTACTGGGGCAGGAGGGAGCTGTTCCGTTGGGACGGGCTTCACTTGGCCAGTGCTGGGACTAGAGTCCTGGCGGATCATATAACTAGGGCTGGAGAGAGGGCTTTAAACTAACTAGTGGGGTGGGGGAGGTTCCTGGAGAGCAAATAATAAAAATGACAACAGAGAAGGTAATAGACTTAGGTAGCAGTGGGGAAATTAAAAACCAGAGCGTGTCAGGAAGGGGCAGAAGGTATGGAGTAAAAGGTAAAGTAATAAAAAGGGCAAAAGCAGGAACTAAGTGTCACAAAACATCTTTGAAAGTTCTCTATCTGAATGCACGTAGCATTCGAAACAAAATAGATGAGTTAATGGCACAAATAACTACATATGGGTATGATCTTGTGGCCATTACAGAAACATGGCTGCAGGGTGACAATGCCTGGGAATTAAACATACCAGGTTATTTAACGATCAGGAAGGACAGGCAGGAAGGAAGGGGAGGTGGGGTGGCTATGTTAATAAAGGAAGGAATCACTGTAATACAGAGAAATGATATTGGGTCAAAAGATCAGGATAATGAAACAGTTTGGGTGGAGGTAAGGAATAATAAGGGGAAAAAAACACTAGTGGGCGTAGTCTATAGGCCTCCGAACAGTGGCAATTCTGTTGGACGGAGTATCAATCAGGAAATAGTTGAGGCTTGTAATAAGGGAACATCTATAATTATGGGGGATTTCAACTATCATATTAATTGGACAAATCAAATTGGGCAGAGCAGCCTTGAGGATGAGTTCATTGAGTGTATTAGGGATAGGTTTCTTGAGCAGTATGTAACTGAACCGACCAGGGGGCAAGTAACCTTAGATCTGGTCCTGTGTAACGAGACGGGATTAATTAAAAATGTCCTAGTAAAGGATCCCCTTGGAATGAGTGACCATAACATGGTTGAATTCCATATTCAATTAGAGGGTGAGATGGTTGGATCTCAAACAAGCGTGCTAAGCTTGAATAAAGGAGACTATGAAGGTATGAGAGCGGAATTGAGTAGAGTGGATTGGGAAAATAGATTAAAGGAAGACGATACATGATCAGTGGTGTACATTCAAGGAGTTATTTTACAACTTCCAAAAAAAATATATTCCACTGAGAAGAAAAGGGTGTAAAAGAAAAGACAGCCATCCGTGGCTAAGTAAAGAAATTAAGGATAGTATTCGACTAAAAACAAGGGCATATAAGGTAGCCAAATCTAGTGGGAGGATAGAAGATTGGGAAAACTTTAAAAGACAGCAAAAAATAACAAAAAGATTGATTAAGAAAGGGAAGATAGATTATGAAAGTAAATTAGCAAAAAATATAAAAACAGATAGTAAGAGTTTTTATAGTTATATAAAAAGAAAAAGGGTGGCTAAAGTAAATGTTGGTCCCTTAGAGGATGAGACTGGGAAATTAATGGTGGGAAATATGGAGATGGCAAAAACACAATGAATATTTTACATCAGTCTTTACAGTAGAAGACACTAAGAATATCCCAACACTGGACAAACAGGGGGCTAAAGGGGGGGGGGGGGGGGGGGAGGAGCTAAACACGATCAAAATCACTAAGGAAGTGGTACTCGGTAAAATAATGGGACTCAAGGCGGATAAATCACCTGGACCTGATGGCTTACATCCTAGGGTCTTGAGGGAAGTGGCGGTAGGGATTGTGGATGCATTGGTAATAATTTTCCAAAACTCCCTGGACTCGGCAAAGGTCCCGGCAGACTGGAAAACTGCTAATGTAACACCCTTATTTAAAAAGGGCAGTAGACAGAAGGCTGGAAACTATAGACCGGTTAGCCTAACATCTGTGGTAGGTAAAATTTTGGAGCCCATTATTAAGGAGACAGTAACAGGACATTTGGATAATCATAATTTAATAGGACAAAGTCAGCATGGTTTTATGAAGGGGAAGTCATGTTTGACAAATTTGCTGGAGTTCTTTGAGGAAGTAACGTATAGGGTGGATAAAGGGGAACCAGTGGACGTAGTGTATTTAGACTTCCAAAAGGCATTTGACAAGGTGCCACACAAAAGATTATTGCTTAAGATAAAAAATCACAGGATTGGGGGTAATATTCTGGCATGGATAGAGGATTGGCTATCTAACAGAAGGCAGAGAGTTGGGATAAATGGTTCATTGTCAGACTGGCAATCAGTAACTAGTGGTGTTCTGCAGGGGTCAGTGCTGGCTCCCCAACCCTTTACAATCTATATTAACGATTTGGAGGAGGGGACCGAGTGCAACAAATCAAAGTTTGCAGATGATACTAAGATGGGAGGGTAAGTAGTGAGTGAGGAGGACATAAAAAACCTGCAAGGGGACATCGACAGGCTAAGTAAGTGGGCAGAGATTTGGCAGATGAAATACAATACTGGAAAGTGTGAGGTTATGCACTTTGGCAGGAAAAATCGTAGAGCAAGTTATTATCTTAATGGCAAGAAACTGGAAAGTACCGAAGTACAAAGGGATCTGGGGGTCCTGGTGCACGAAACTCAAAAGGTTAGTATGCAGGTGCAGCAAGTGATTAAGAAGGCCAATGGAATGTTGGCTTTCATTGCTAGGGGGATAGAATATAAAAATAGGGAGGTATTGCTTCAGTTGTACAAGGTATTGGTGAGGCCGCACCTGGAATACTGCGTACAGTTTTGGTGTCCATACTTAAGAAAGGACATACTTGCTCTCGAGTCAGTACAAAGAAGGTTCACTCGGTTAATCCCGGGGATGAACATATGAGGAGAGGTTGAGTATATTGGGACTCTACTCATTGGAGTTCAGAAGAATGAGAGGCGATCTTATTGAAACATATAAGATTGTGAAGGGGTTGGATCGGGTGGATGCGGGGAAGACGCTCCCGATGATGGGGGAAACTAGAACTAGGGGGCATCGTCTTAGAATAAGGGGCTGCTCTTTCAAAACTGAGATGAGGAGGAACTACTTCACTCAGAGGGTGGTAGGTCCATGGAATATGCTGCCCCAAAAAGCTGTAGAAGCTACATCATTACAGAAATTTAAAACAGAAATAGACAGTTTCCTAGAAGTAAAGGGAATTAAGGGTTACGGGGAGCGGTGTACAGGCCCCCTAACAGTAACCACATGGTAGGATGGAGTATGAAGGAAGAAATAATGGGAGCTTGTCAGAAAGGTATGGCAATAATCATGGGGGATTTAATCTACATAGAGACCGGAAAAATCAGATTGGCAAAGGTAGCCTAAATGAAGAGTTCATAGAATGTTTTCAGGATAGTTTCTTACAACAGCACGTTCTGGAGCCAACCAGAGAGCAGGCTATACTAGACCTGGTATTGTGCAACGAGATAGGATTAATTGAAGGCCTCAGTGAAGGAGCCCCGAGGTAGCAGCGATCATAATATGATTGAATTTTACCTTCAGTTTGAGGGAGAGAAGAGTGGGTCAAAGACGAGTATTTTAAAATTAAATAAGGGCAATTACGAGGGTATGAAAGCAGAGCTAGTTAAAGTGAACTGGCAAATTAGGTTAAGGGACAGGTCAATTGAGATGCAGTGGCAGACATTTAAGAGGATATTTCAGAATACACAGAATATATACATTCCAACGAGAAAGAAAAATTCCAAGGGGAGGACCCACCATCCATGGTTAACTAAACAAATTAACGATAGTATCCAACTTAAAGAAAAAGCATATAATTGCGCAAAGATGGCTGGCAGGTCAGAAGATAGGGCAGAATATAAAAAACAGCAAAGAGTGACTAAAAGATTAATAAGGAGAAAAATTAGAGTACGAGAGAAAGCTAGCTAGAAATATAAAAACAGAAAGTAAGAGCTTCTATAGATATTTAATAAAGAAAAGATTTAACAAAGTGAGTGTTGGTCCGATAAAAAAAGTCAGGGAATTAATAATGGAAAATAAGGAGATTGCAGTTGAATTGTACAGGTATTTTGTATCGGTCTTCACCATAGAGGATACAAGTAACATCCCAGAAATAGCTGTAAATCAGGAAATGGAAGGGAGGGAGGAACCAGTGTGTATCTGAGTCAATGGGACTCTCTGACCTTTCTCCCCAGTCCATCTCCAGGACCAGTGTGTATCTGAGTCAATGGGACTCTCTCTGACCTTTCTCCCCAGTCCATCTCCAGGACCAGTGTGTATCGGAGTCAATGGGAGTCTCTGACCTTTCTCCCCCAGTTGATCTCTGGAAGCTCTTTGAATCGGAAGAGTTCTCTCCGGTTGGTTCTCTCACAATCCTGTGTTGGTTCACCTGCTGTCGTTCCTCAGTCTACCATCCCTGTTTACTCTCAGCTGTGGACCTTTGTCAATCACTCAGTCTTTCACCGGGAAATCTAATTATGGCAGGACTGAAATTAACAACATGAATAGTGTGAAGTAATGTAATGTAGACTTTTCTTCAGCTTAATAAAAATAAAAGTTTGGATCCGAGTGCTTCTGTCTGATGTTGACCCTTTTCTCAGATCCCCGCCACACCTTCCTGGGCTTCCAGCAAATCACCAAAGTTCTGGATAGAAATGCACAATTTCCCTGTGCGTTAGGAAACCGAAGCTGGGGCCATCTTTCCCAGGTAACACACTGTCTGATCTCACTGGGCCCATCCTCCCCGGGTTACACACTGTCTGATCTCCCTGGGCCCATCCTCCCCGGGTTACACACTGTCTGATCTCACTGGGCCCATCCTCCCCGGGTTACACACTGTCTGATCTCACTGGGCCCATCCTCCCCGGGTTACACACTGTCTGATCTCCCTGGGCCCATCCTCCCCGGGTTACACACTGTCTGATCTCACTGGGCCCATCCTCTCCGGGTTACACTGTCTGATCTCACTGGGCCCAGCCTCCCCGGGTTACACAATCTTAGAAATTTACTGCACAGAAGGCCGCCATTCGGCCCATCTTGTCCGAGCCGGCTGACAAAGATCTATCCACTCTAAGCCCACTTTCCAGCACTTGGTCCGTAGCCTGGTAGCTTACGGCACTTCAAGTGCATATCCAAGCAGTTTTTAAACGTGATGAAGTTCTCTGCCTCTACCACCCTTTCAGGCAGTGAGTTCCAGACCTCCACCACCCTCTGGGTGTAAAAAACTCACCTCAAAACCCCTCTAATCCTTTGACCATCTGCTTTAAATCTATGCCCCCCTGATTATTGACCCTTCTGCTAAGGGAAATAGGTCTTTCCTATCCACTCTATCTAGGCCCCTAATAATTTGATACACCTCAATCGAGTCGCCCCTTGGCCTTCTCTGTTCCAAAGAAAACAACCCCAGCCTATCCAATCTTTCCACATAGCAAAAATTCCCCAGCCCAGGCAAAATCCCCGTAAATCTCCTCTGCACCCTCTGTAATGCAATCACATCCTTCCTGTAATGTGTTGACCAGAAGTGCATGCAGTATTCTAGCTGCGGCCTAGCTATACAGTTCACGCATTACCTCCCAGCTCTTATATTCTATGCCTCAGCTAGTAAAGACCTTTCTCCCCAGTCCATCCACTAGAGGGTGCAGAGCAGATGTAATTTTTTTCACCCAGAGGGTGGTGGGGGTCTGGAACTCACTGTCTGAAAGGATGGTCGAGGCAGAGACCCTCAGCACATTTAAAAAGTACTTGGGTGTACACTTGAAGAGCCGTAACCTGCAGGGCTGTGGAGCAAGAGTCTGCAGGACGGGTTCATGGAATCCATTCGGGACAGTTTCCTGGAACAAAATGTAATGGAACCAACAATGTTAGAACTTGTATTGTGTAATAAGACAGGGTTAATTAGCAACCTCATAGTAAATGATCCACTGGGGCAGAGTGATCATAATATGTTAGAACTTCACATTAATTTTGAGAGTGACTTGCCTAAGTCCAAAACTAGTGTCTTAAACTTAAATAAAGCCAATTACATTAGGTATGAGGGGCGAGTTGGCTGAGGTAGATTGGAAAAATAGATTAAAAGGTATGGCGGTAGATAAGCAGTGGCTAGCATTTAAAGAAATATTTCATAATTCTCAACTAAAATACATTCCATTGAGAAACAAAAACTCCACGGGAAGTGATCCAACCATGGCTAACTAAAGAAGGTAAGGATAGCATTAGATTGAAAGAAGCTTATAATGTTGCAAAGAATAATAGTAAGCCTGAGGATTGAGAGAGTTTCAGAAACCAGCAAAGATTGACCAAAAATTGATAAAAAAGGGAAAAAATGCAATGACAGAAAACGAGCAAGAAATCTAAAAGCAGATTGCTACATTATTTACAAGTATGTAGCAAGGGAGAGAGTAGCAAAAGTAAACATTGGTCCCTTAGAGGCTGAGACAGGAGAAATTATTATGGGGAAGGAGGAAATGGCAGAAACGTTAAACAAATATTTTGTATCTGTCTTCACAGTAGAAGACACAAAAAGCACACCAAAAATGGTCTAATGAGGGTGAGGAACTGAACATAATTCATATAAGTAAAGAAAAAGTACTAGAGAATCTAATAGGACTGAAAACCGACAAATCCCCTGGACCAGACGGCCTACATCCTAGGGTTGTAAAAGAGGTGGCTGAAGAGATAGTGGATACATTGGTTTTGATCTTCCAAAATTCCCTAGATTCTGGAATGGTCCCAGCGGATTGGAAGGCCACAATTCAAGAAAGGAGGGGAGAGAGAAAACAGGGCACTACAGGCCAGTTAGCCCGACATCAGTCATTCGGAAAACACTGGAATCCAGTGTTAAGGAAGTGGTATCAGGGCACTTAGAAAAATCATAACATGATTAGGCAGAGTCAACATTGTTTTATGAAAGGAAAATCATGCTTGACAAATTTATTAGAGTTTTTGATGATGTTACTAGCAGGGTAGATAAAGGGGAACCAGTGGATGCAGTATATTTAGATTTCCAAAAGGCAGTCGATAAGGTGTCACATAAAAGGTTATTGCACAAGATTCGGGCTCATGGGGTTGGGGTAATATAGTAGCATGGATCAAGGATTGGTTAACAGACAGAAAACAGAGAGTAGGGATAAACGGATCTTTTTCAGGTTAGCAGGCTGTAACTAGTGGGGTGTCGCAAGGATCAGTGTTGGGGCCTCAGCTATTTACAATCTACATTAATGACCTAGATGAAGGGACAATGTGTAATGTATCCAAGTTTGCTGAAGATACAAATGTAGGTGGGACGGTAAGCTGTGAGAACACAGAGTCTGCAAAGGGGTACAGATAGACTAAGTGAGTGGGCAGTAAGGTGGCAGATGGAGTGTAATGTAGGGGAATGAGAGGTAGTCTCATTGAAATATACAAGATTCTGAAGGGGATTGACAGGGTAGATGCTGCGAGGTTGTTTCCCCTGGCTGGAATGGCTAGAACTAGGGGGCAGAGTCTCAGGGCATAGTCTCACAACGTGGACCACTTTCCATACCTCGGGAGCCTACTGTCAACAAGGACAGACGTCGATGATGAAGTCCAACACTGTGTCAGTGCAGCCTTCGGTCGCCTGAGGAAGAGTGTGTTTGAAGACCAGGACCTCAAACCCCGCACTAAGCTCATGGTCTACAGAGCAGCAGTGATACCCGCCCTGCTGTATGCCTCAGACACATAGACCATGTACAGCAGGCACCTCAAAGCACTGGAGAGGTACCACCAACGCTGCCTCTGCAAGATCCTGCAAATCCATTGGCAGGATAGGCGCACCAACGTCGGTGTTCTCGCTCAGACCAACATCCCCAGCATCGAAGCTTTGACCACGCTCGATCAGCTCCGATGGACGGGTCACATTGTCCGCATGCCCGATACGAGACTCCCAAAACAAGAGCTCGACTCGGAGCACTGGCACGGCAAGAGAGCCCCAGGTGGGCAGAGGAAACGCTTCAAGGACACCCTCAAAGCCACCTTGAAAAAGTGTAACATCCCCACCAACACCTGGGAATCCCTGGCCCAACACCGCACAAAGTGGAGGAGAAGAATCCGGGAAGGTGCCGAACACCGAGTCTCTTCGCCGGGAGCAATCGGAAGACAAACAGGCAGCGCAAGGAACACGTCAACCCAAGCGCCCCCCACCCATGTCGCCCACTTCAACCCAAGCACCCGCCGCCACTTCGACCCAAGGTTCCCAGAGATTGCCTGAGATAAGCCGGCGCTGCTGTAAATGTCGGAGATTCCCTGATCCACACTCACCGCACCATCCGCCGCTCCTCAGTCCCGCAGCCATTTTATCTCCTTCCTCAAACCGGAGCCTCATCCGGGGACTGCGAGCAACACCGAGCATGCGCACTGCGGGCACACAGCCCGCGCTTAAAGTCCCTCACTGAGTCCGTCTCTTCTATTGGCTGCGGCTCGTAGATTGACAGCTGCGCTCACCAATCGCATCCCGCAACGCCTCGGGGCCCCGCCCACTGTGTTGAAAGGCCGCCGCCAGCTCCGGGGTCACGTGGCTCCTGATCGGCCGTTCAACCGCCTCAGCGCGCGGGTGAGGTCATAGCCCCGCCCACCCGCGAGCCCTTGTTGCCCAAGGTGCCGGCCGACTGCTGTCCCTTCTCCCCGGGCGGGCGGCGGCTGTCCTTCCCCCGGGAGTCGGACTCCTCTCTAACTCTGTTCTCCAACTGCTCCTCCCCGCTCCGGCTTTTGTAGCAGCCGCCAGCCCAGCCCAGCCGCGCCTTGTGATTGGCTGAAAACCCGGCAAATCTCCGCCTCTGATTGGCGCGTTTTTCAATCCGCTCCAACATCGGACACCAACGAAAAAGGCGGCTTATAGAATAAGAGCTCGTCTGTGAATCAGACTCGTTATTGTTAAAGTGATGGCCCTCTGTGGGACTGAATATTAACCAGTTATTAAAATCATTGCATGTGGGACTGAATAATAATCATTATTGTTAAAATTATTGCATCTGTGGGATTTGAATAATAATCATTATTGTTTAAATTATTGCATCTGTAGAATTGAATAATAATCGTTAAAATTATGGTATCTGGGACTGAATAATAATTAAAACTATGGCATTTGTGAGACTAAATAATTCATTATTAAATTGTGAATTATGGCAAATTGATCCTTTAAAATTACTGGTTCCTGAATTGACAGATTTAATTTCATTTTAGCTTTTCAGCGACCCGCTTGTAAACGAGATGCCGGTGTCGGGTCGGGGTGGACCTGCTTCAGCACCTTGCAGATGTAGATGCTGTAACTCTGCTTCCTGGTCTTCCTGCGCTTCTTGTCGCCTTTGGCCCGCTTCTTGGTGGCCGCTTTCTTCGGCCCCTTTTTCGGGGCGATGCTCCTGGACGCCGCTTCAGGCCTGGTGAATGGACGCGAGGGTTTGTGATGGAGAAAGTCTCCCGGACGTGCTATTTAATAGCTAGCCGTATGCAAATGAGGAATCAGAAAGTGAAGGATTCCTATTGGTGAACCAGCGCATAAGTATCTATTGTGAGTTAGGAACAAGGGGTGCCACCTGGCCAATCAGAAACGCTCATGGTGTTGCAGCTGGTTTCAGGCACGTGGGGGAGAGTCTCCACATGGCAGCAGCTTGAAAAATATATTACAATAGGAAAATACTGCGGAATCTGAAATAACAACAGAAAATGCTGGAAATACTTGATGAAGGGTCCCAGACCTGAAACGTTAACTCTGTTTCTCTCTCCACGGATGCTGCCTGGCCAGCTGAGTATTTCCAGCATTTTCTGTTGAAAAATGTATTTTTGGTCCCATAAGTTGCCCTGTTAAATTGCAGACTGCTTGCCCGACATTGATCCAGCTGAATGTTGGGAAGACCGGTCCCCGCCACTAACTGTGTCCCCACGTCACCGACTCCCTCCCTCTTCCTGGGCAGCTGGCTGAGCCAGACTGTTCGCAACCGTGGTGTCATATTTGAATCCCCACCCCCCCTCATATGAGCTTCCGACCACATATCCACGCCAGCACTAAGACCGCCTATTTCCGCCGCCGGTACATTACCCGACCCCGCCTCTGCCTCAGCTCATCTGCTGCTGAAACCCTCATCCATGCCTTTGTTACCTCTAGACTTGACTATTCCAACGCACTCCTGGCCGGCCTCCTACATTCCACCCTACATAAACTTGAGGTCATCCAAAACTCTGCTGCCCGTGTCCGCACGTGCACCAAGTCCCGTTCAACCATTACCCCTTGTGCTCGCTGACCTACAGAGGCTCCCGGTTAAGCAATGCCTCAATTAAAAAAATCTCATCCTTTTTTTCAAATTCCTCCATGGACTCGCACCCCCTCATCCCCCACACACACACAAAGCTAGGTGGGCATGTGTGCTGTGAGGAGGATGCCGAGAAACTCCAGTATGATTTGGACAGATTGGGCGATTGGGCAGATGCATGGCAGATGCAGTATAATGTGGATAAATGCGAGGTTATCCACTTTGGTGGCAAAAACAGGAAGGCAGATTATTATCTGAATGGCAATAGATTGGGAAAAGGGGAAGTGCAACGACACCTGGGTGTCCTTGTGCACCAGTCGTTGAAGGTAAGCATGCAGGTGCAGCAGAGGGTTAAGAATGCAAATGGTATGTTGGCCTTCATAGCGAGAGGATTCGAATACAGGAGCAACAATGTCATGCTGCAGTTGTAAGGGCCTTGGTGAAACCGCACCTTGAGTATTGTGTGCAGTTTTGGTCACCTTATCTGAGGAAGGATGTTCTTGCCATGGAGGGAGTGCAGCGAAGATTCACCAGACTGATACCTGGGATGGCAGGAATGACGTATGAGGAGAGATTGGGTCGATTGGGCTTATCCTCGCTGGAGTTTAGAAGAATGAGAGGGGATCTCATTGAAACTTATAAAATTCTAAGAGGACTAGACAGACTAGATGCAGGAAGGCTGTTCCCGATGGCGGGGAGTCCAGAACCAGGGGTCACCATCTACGGATAAGGGGTAAGCCATTTAGGACTGAGATGAGGAGGAATTTCTTCACCCAGAGAGTGGTGAACCTGTGGAATTCTCTACCACAGAAGGCAGTAGAGGCCAATTCATTAAGTATATTCCAGAGAGAGTTAGATATATTTCTTAAGGCTAAAGGGATCAAGGGGTACGGGGAGAAGGCAGGGACCGGGTACTGAGCTTGGATGATCAGCCACGATCTCATTGAATGGCGGAGCAGGCTCGAGGGGCCGAATGGCCTACTCCTGCTCCTATCTTCTATTTTTCTATGTTTTTTCTATGTTTCTACCGTTATTTAATGAAATTAAATCCTCTCTACCTCTCTCTCTCCACCTTTAAAACGCTCCTTAAAACCTACGTCTTTCTGTCCTAATATCTCCCGATGTGGCTCGGTGTCAATGTTTGTCTGATTACTCTCCTGTGAAACATCTTAGGACGTTTTACTACATTAAAGGCACGATATGAATGCAAGTTGTTGTTGGAATACCTAGACCAGGCAGATGGATCATGGAGACCTGGGATTATCGTTAGCAGCATGACTCGATATTTCATCCATAAACCACGCCTGAAATCAAATATAAAGAGGCACATTCCTTGACAAAGATACACATAAAACATACCATAGTCGCGCTGAAGCAAAGATTCTGCTGCTTGAACAGGTCTGGGAGGGTGGAGGGTGGGGGCTGTCCTATTGCACAGCGCTAGAAAGCTATCCATTATAGTGGTATGCTGCACAGTGCATAATTATGCTCTCAGAAGACACGTCACCATGCAGTAGTTGGGACAGGAAGGACAGTCAGGATCGACAGAGGCTGAGCTCATAGCTGGCTGCTCCACCAGACTGGCGGCAAGGAAGACAAGCCCAGCAACTTCTAATGGACAACCATTTCAATTAGACATTCAAAGGTCACTTCAGCACAAGTATTGCTGAACTCATGTTCCCAACGAAACTGATGCACCAAACCCATCCACACCATTATGCTCTACCCAACCTTGGCCATCAAACATATCAATCCCATTCATTTCCTGCTACAGAAATGTGCCCCAGTAAGAGTGAAAACGTGATTCCAATAAACAGTGCAGGATTCATTATGAATTAATGCCTCTTTATCCCACTGCTTCTCTGTGTCCAGCGTGTCTCCAACTACCTAATGTAAGCGACCTGATGGACGTGACTGAATGTTTACTTGGATACAGATGACTCTTTACCTCCTTCTGCTGGGCCATAAGATTGCCCTGTTAATGCCACATCTAACACTGCAGCGGCTGCCTGAGATTGCACTCTCTGGCTCAGCAGGATGGCAAGGATACAGCAGGACCCCGAGCAACAACTCCCTTCTCCAATATATCCAAGTTTGCTGATGATACAAAGCTGGGTGGGAATGTAAGTTGTGAGGAGGATGCAAAGAGATATAGACAGGCTAAGTGAGTGGGCAAGAACATGGCAACTGGAATATAATGCAGAGAAATGTGAAGTTATCCACTTTGATAGGAAAAATAAAAAAGCAGAGTATTTTTTAATTGGTGAGAGATTGGGAAATGTTGGTGTTCAGAGGGACCTGGGTGTCCTTGTACACGAATCACTCCAAGTTAACATGCAGGTACAATTAGAAAAGCAAATGGTATGTTGGCCTTTATTACAAGAGGATTTGAGTATAAGAGTAAAGACATCTTACTGCAATTATATAGGGCCCTGGTGAGACACACCTGGAGTATTGTGTACAGTTTTGGTCTCCTTACCTAAGGAAGGATATACTCGCCATAAAGGGAGTGCAACAAAGGTTCTCCAGACTGGTTCCTGGGATATGGAGATTGTCCTTTGACGAGAGATTGTGTAGACTAGGCCTATATTCTCGAGCATTTATTAGATTGAGAGGTGATCTCATTGAAACATACACAAGTCTGACAGGGCTTGACAGGGTAGATGCAGGGAGGATGTTTCCCCTGGCTGGGGAGTCTAGAACCAGAGGTTAGTCTCAAAATAAGGGGTCGGCCATTTAGGATGGAGGTGAGAAATGTCTTCACTAGAGGGTTGTGAAACTTTGGAATTCTGTACCCCAGAGGGCTAAGGAGGCTCAGTCATTGAGTATATTCAAGACAGAGAAATAGATGTTTTAATATTAAGGGCATCAGGGGATAGTACAGGAAAGTGGAGATGAGGTGGCGGAGCAGGCTCGAAGGGCCAAATGGCCGACTCCTGTTCCTGTTTCTTATGTTCTTATCTGTGCCTACTCCTGCCACGCCCCTCATTGTCAAATCTCGCAGTGAGGTTTACCAGAATTTTTACATTTCACAGACCTCTTGTCGATTGAATGGGTGGCTATTAAAAGAGCCTTTTTTCTTTGGTTCAGATCCATAATTTTATTTTAATCTTTTCAACCACCGATCCATAGAGTGTCCGCCCCTGGTGTTTCAGCGCGTACACCACGTCCAGGGCAGTGACCGTCCTGCGCTTCACGTGTTCCGTGTAGGTGACCGAGTCTCTGATGATGTTCTCCAGGAAGACCTTCAGCACACCCCGGGTCTCTTCGTAGATGAGACCGGAGATGCGCTTGACGCCGCCTCGCCGAGCCAGGCGGTGGATGGCGGGCTTGGTGATGCCCTGGATGCTGTCACGATGGACTTTGCTGTGCTGCTTGACTCCGCCTTTCCCCAGCCCCTTACCCCCTTTCCCTCTGCCGGTCATAACTGAAACTTAAGCTATTGCAAAACAAACAACCCCAGTAATTGACTTGGGAAGAAGAGTTTACGGCGCCGCACACTCCTTTTATACAATGCTGGCGGACCTGGTTGGAAACCCATAAATGGGCGGAGTCAGGATGAAAATGAGGACTCCCGGTTCCTTCTCAAGTAGCCGATATTGAACTGCACCCGTGGGGGAGATAAGCAAAATACTGCGAATGCTGTCAAACCTGAAATAAAAACAGAAACTGCACGGAATATACGCAGCAGGTTGGGCAGCGCCTGTGGAGAGAGAGAGAGGGAAATAGAATCGATCTTCCTTGTGCCAGACCTTGTTTTGGACACAGTTTTGTCTCCTTCAGCTGTGCTTTATTAAAGTCCTTCCCAGTTTTTATCTCCCATTACATGTTTCGGTCCTTCCAGCAGACGACTTTTCCATTGTACCACTGTTCCCTCCACCCCCGCCCTCCGCCTTTGTGGGGTGTTTCCAGTTCACCCGGGTTTTCACAAGTTAACAGGGGTGGAGGGTGGGGGTGGGGAGATGCCTTCAGTTAGATGCAACCTGGATGAAGGCAGCCTAGACACCTCTTTCACAGAGTGTTGTAATCGCTGATAAGCACAAAGGTTTAATATAATAATGACTGGGAGATGGCTACTCTCTGAGTCCTCCTGACCCTCAGACTTGAGCACCTACCAGCAATCAGTGAAATCCCAATTGTGATCTGAGGTGAAACCTTTGCTTTAGAAAGTAGCTCCAGGGGTTTCAGAATGCAAGGGCCACTGTATGTGCGTTGTCCATCAGCAGCTTTACCAGCACAAAAATTAATCAGAAGAGCAAATGACAGAATAAACAGCCACTTGCCAATATACAGACAAGACTACTAGGAATCATTCCTAATAGAAATGTTACTCCATCTCCCCATATTTCCAATTGCATGTGATTACTATGGTTTACAATACTAATCAATCTTTGCTAGATAGGAAGGTCTATGGATGCAACATTAATATTTTCTGGTCTATTTCTCAGTAATTGTTTTCCATTGTTTCCCTAAACCTCTCTGCCTCTCGACCTCTCTTTCCTCCTTTAAGACACTCCTAAAACCTCCCTCTTTGACCAAGCTTTTGGTCATCCACCCTAATCTCTCCTTATGTGGCTCGCTGTCAAATTCTGCTCGATAATCGCTCCTGTGAAGCGCCTTGGGACGTTTTTCTACATTGTTGTTGTTTTGTGCACCTCTTAAGTTAATATGCAGCATATTCCTTTCTTTCCTGTGAAATTGGAAGCGGTAGGGAACCAGGAGCCAAAGTAGGCCGACAAGAGCAGGGGTGATTTGTGAGCGGGACCTGGTGTGGGATAGGATACAGGCAGCAGAGTCTTGGATAAGCTGAAGTTTGCCGAGGATGAAGGAAGGGAGGCTGCCCAGGAGAGCCTTGGAATAGCCGTGCCTGGGGGGCGACAAAGGCATGGATGCGACTTTCAGCAGCAAATGGTCTGAGGCAGGGGCGGAGGCAGGTGATGCCACAGGGGTGGAAGTAGGCGATATTCGTGATGGAGAGTAAGGGGAGAAACCCAGGGGGTGTATTGATTTCTTTGTTAGTTCAATGACAAGACATTTCACAGAATCACAGAATCACAGAAACCCCACAGTGCAGATAGAGGCCATTTCGGCCCATCGAGCCTGCACTGACACATATCCCACCCGATCCCCGTAACCCCTACACCAACACATATCTCACCCTATCCCCGTAACCCCACATATTTAATCCCCCTACCACTAAGGGTTAATTTATCATAGCCAATCAACCTAACCGGCACATCTTTGGACTGTGGGAGGAAACCGGAGCACCCGGAGGAAACCCACGCAAACACGGGGAGAATGTGCAAACTCCACACAGACAGTCACCCGAGGCCGGATTCGATCCCGGGTCCCTGGCGCTGCGAGGCAACAGTGCTAACCACTATGCATTTATGAAAGAGAGTGTCTTTTAATCTAAAGCTTGTTCAACTCTTTTAACAGCATTTACAGGAGACATCATGTTGAGATCCCTCTAGAACGAAACCAAAACTAAACTGCTTGTCTCTGTCACATGCCCTCTGCTGGTCAGGCATAAGTAATCAATACATGCAAACATGCTGGTAAGGCATCATAATCAAACAGGCAAACACCATCACTATTTGCCGATATCATTACATCTCCTTTTCTTAAAACAAAAGTATTTTACTTTTAACTAACAACATGTTTTCTTTGTATTAATCTGCATTTTAACTGTAACACTTAATGAACTTACATTATCATTATCATGATCAAGGTTTTTTAACCTTGCTTTGTGTGTTCACCTGAAATATGTAAATACACTAGAACTTGAAGAAAGAATAAGATAACATTACTTCCTTCTATAACAAGAGTCCTTAAATTTGCTCAATGAGTCTCTCAGGAGGCTTCGCGTGTCTTGAGGATTTTCTGATTGATTGTCCTTGAATCTGAGTTGTTGCCTCAGATGATTGGTTCTCAGCTGTGTGATCAGGTTGTTCAACAGTATCAGTCTTTCGACCTGCTGTGTGATCAGGTTGTTCAACAGTATCAGTCTTTTGACCTGCTGTGGCTGGTCCCATGAGAAGATCTCGACGATTTCTTCTCAGAACAGCACCCTCATCTGTCTGAATGGTGTATGATCTTGGTTGAACTTCACTCAGGACAGTTCCCTTCTGAGTCCATGTGTTTGTTTTGTCTTTGAACCTTACTTGGTCACCAGTGTGGAGTTCAGGTAGGTTTTGTGTTCCTCTGTCATAGTAGTACTTTTGCTTTTCTTTCTGTTGCTCTTTGAACTTCCTCACTTTCTCCCCCTCTTCCGTTTTCAGGAGGTTCTCCGGGATGGGTAGGTTTGACCTTAGCCAACATCCCATAAGGAGTTGGGCTGGTGACATACCACACTCGAGCGGCGTTGTGCGGTATACAAGCATGCTCTGGTAGAAGTCAGTTCCACTGTCTTTTGCCTTGTACATCAGTCTTTTCACTGTGTTTGCGGGCTCTCCTGGGTCAACAGCTCTGGACAACGTGTCTGCTGTATACATCAGCTTACCCGGTGTGTACGCAACATTCAGTTCATCATAGACTGTCTCTCCTTCGCTTTCCACAACGAGGACTCTCTTTACCAGGTTCAGTCTCTCACAGGCTTTTAAACCTATTATAGCTTGCACATCCTTTGGCACCACGATTAATGCTAGCGTGTGCTCTCTGTCCTTGTGTGTTACTTTGACAATGCATCTTCCTTTCACCTGAGTATCCTGTCACTTTCACTTTTATTCCATGCATCTTTGGTCTGGGTCTAATTTTCTTAAAATCAGTCTCTGATATCACATTAACTTGTGCTCCAGTATCCAATTTAAATGGAATGTGTATGTCATTCACTTTTAGTGTCAACATCCAGTCTCTTTCTTCTTTTTTGTTTTCAGACACAACATCTACATAGAACTCCTCTATCTCGCTTTCATCTACTGTATGGACCTTGCTTTGTTGCACTTGGTTCTTACAGCAACGGGCATAATGGTTGTTTTTGTTGCAATTATTGCATGTTTTCCCATATGCTGGACACTTTCTTGGTGTATGCTGTGTATCGCATCGACTACATGACTTTCGATTGTCCCTTTCATTTTCGTTCGCTGGCCACGCCTCTTTTTTCACATTGGCGCTCTTTTTGTTAAACGCTTTGTATCCGTTCTTTCTCACTGCATCCACGTTGCAGCTACTGTCACTGAACAGCTCCTTTGCCTGCAACTTCACAGTCTCTGTAGCCCTACACAGTGCTATGGCTTTTCCCAGGTCTAGATCTTGCTCTCTTAGCAGTCTTTCCCTTAGACCATTATTCGGAATACCACACACCAGTCTGTCATTTATCAGCGAGTCTGTCAGTCACCCAAATTCACACGATTTGCTTCTGTTTCTCAGTTCAGTCACATACTGATCAATAGTCTCACCCGTTTTCTGTACACATGTGAAAAATCTGTGCCTCTCAAACGTCACATTACATTTAGGTATGCAGTAGGCCTCAAACTGTTCCATTATTTTATCTAGCTTCATTTTGTCTCCATCAGCAGCGAATGTGAAGTTATTATACACCTCCAGCGCTTCATCACCCACGACATGTAAGAACAGTGACGCTTTCATTTTATCACTTTTCTCGTCAGCTCTGATTGCTGATAAATACAACTCCAAACGTTGTTTGAATGTCCTCCAATTTTCAGCCAGATTGCCTGTCAACTGAAGAATCGCCGGTGGGAGTAAACCTTCCATTTTTCACTTCGTTAGCTATTCTCTAATGGTAAGTAACGATGTTCTCTTTTGGCTTGCTAATCTGTGGAGAGCTGATTTAACTTCAGATTTTTCCTCTTCATCTCTTTCAATCACTTCTGACACCATGTATTGATTTCTTTGTGGGTTCAATGACAAGACATTTATGAAAGAGAATGTCTTTTAATCTAAAGCTTGTTCAACTCTTTTAACAGCATTTACAGGAGACATCATGTTGAGATCCCTCTAGAACGAAACCAAAACTAAACTGCTTGTCTCTGTCACATGCCCTCTGCTGGTCAGGCATAAGTAATCAATACATGCAAACATGCTGGTAAGGCATCATAATCAAACAGGCAAACACCATCACTATTTGCCGATATCATTACAGGGGGTAGATTTTCACCTTAGCACTCAGGCGTAAAACGGGTGTTGCGGATCGGCTGCCTGTTAAATAAACCGCCCGATTTTCATTCCGTTGAATTTAATGTAGTGAAAATTGGATGACTTCTATAACAGGAAGCCTCGCCAGATTCAACCCCCAGACTGAGCCTTATGACATTTATGAACTAACAAAGCAGGTTCACTCCTAAGTTAGAAATTTCTTCCAAATCCATGGGAATCTTGAATTGTTTTTTTTATTGTTTTGAAAGCCTCTTGCATTAATATACATTTCTTTTCTTTTAAATTGGAGGTGTTAGGGAGCCAGGAGCCAAAGTAGGTCTGCAAGGGCAGGGGTGATTTGTGAGAGGGACCTGCTTTCAGCTGTGGCTCAGTGGGTAGCCCCCTTGCCTCTTGAATCAGAAGGTTGTGGGGTTCAGAGTCCCCACTCCAGAAACATCAGCACAAAATCTAGGCTGACACTCCAGTGCAGTGCTGAGGGAGCGCTGCACTGTCGGAGGTGCAGTCTTTCAGATGAGACGTTAAACCGAGGCCCCGTCTGCTCTCTCAGGTGGATGTAAATAGATCCCAAGGGCCACGATTTCGAACAAGAGCAGGAGAGTTATCCCCGGTGTCCTGGCCAATATTTATCCCTCAATCAACATAACAAAAACAGATTACTTGGTCTTTATCACATTGCCCATTTGTGGGAGCTTGCTGTGCGCAAATTGGCTGCTGCATTTCCTACACTGCAACAGTAACTACACTTCAAAAGTATTTCATTGGCTGCAAAGAGCTTTGGGACATCCTGAGGTCATGAAAGGCGCTATACAAATGCAAGTCTTTCTTTACTTAATCACATGTTTTTTTTAACTTGTCACAAACAAGGCTTTTCGTTCGGCCTGTTATACTGAACGCTCAACCATTCCGTCCAGGGCGATCAAGACTGCCATGCATCTTCAGCCTGGGGAGAACTGGACAAACAGGCCAGGTTGCTTTCTTCAGTGCCTAGGTGTAGTGCTTGGCAGGGCAAAAGCTCCAATGGCAGAAATTGGAACAAAAAGCATATCCTTCCATTGTACTGGTTTGTGACCAAATTTTAACCTGGTCTTATGTAGTCATGAAAATCTATAATGAATCTAAAAATGCAAAATTGGAGAATTTCCCCAGTCTCCTTTGCGTTCTAAACTTTGGTGATTTTAGCAAAGATGGCTATAAAACGGAGGATAGGAGTTAATGGACGTTTCATGGACTGACAGAAAATGGGAAGTGGTGTCCTACAGGGACCACCGTTGTTCACCTTATAGATATATATATATAAATGATTTAGACTCAGAAATCGGAGATCTAGAGTCGAAATTTGCTGATTGGCATATAGGAACAGGAGGAGGCCATTCAGCCCCTCGAGCCTGTTCCGCCATTCAATGAGATCATGGCTGATCTGTATCTCAACCCCCTCTACCAACCTTGTTCCCGTGACCCTTAATAACTTTGCCTAACAAAAATCGATCAATTTGATACCAAATTGGGGTGAGGTGGGGGGGGGGGTAGAACTAATAATGTGGGGAGCTACACCAAAACACAGGAAGATATAAACAGGCTTGCAGAATGGGCAGATAAATGGCAAATGAAATTCACTATAGCTAAGTGTGAGGTGGTTCATTTTGGTAAGTGGAATAAGGAGGCCACTTATTCCTGGGAATACAGATACAGTACGTAAATTGCTAACTGAAGCAACACACCTTGATAAGGTCATAAAGAGTACAAATAAATTACTGAGGTTCATTGCTGGAGAAATTGAATAAAAAAGCAGAGATGCCAATTTATATAGAACCTTGGTTAGACCACCACTGGAGTAATGTGTACTGTTCTTGTATCCATATTACAAAAAGGATACTGAAGCATTGGGAAAACTGCAGGAAAGACTTACAAGAATGTTTCCAGAATCGAGAGCATGGGAACTATCAGCAGGCTGGGGTTCTTTTCTCCGGAGAAGTGATGACTACGAAGAGACCCGATCAAGGTCTTTCAAATTAGGAAGGGGTTCTATGGGGTGGATGTGGAGAAATTGTTTCCACTTGTGGGTCCAGAACAAGTGGGCTTAAACATAAGAGATCCACTAACAGATCAAATAAGGAATTCAGGAGGATTGTTTTGACACAGAGAGTGGTGAGAATGTGGAACTGGCTGCCACATGGAACGGTTGAAGCAGAGAGCACCAGTGCATTTAAGGTGAGGCTTGATGCATACATGAGGGAGAAGGGACTTAAGAAGGAAAGACTTGCATTTATATAGCACATTTCATGACCATCAGACATCTCAAAGCGCTTTACAGCCAATGAAGTACTTTTGGAGTGTCGTCACTGTTGTAATGTGGCAGCCAATTTGCCTACAGCAAGCTCCCACAAACAGCAACGTGATAATGACCAGATAATCTGTTTTTGTTATGATGGCTGAGGGATAAGTATTGGCCAGGACACCAGAGAGAACTTTCCCTGCTCTGTTCGAAATAGTGCCATGGGATCTTTTACATCGACCTAAGAGGGCAGACGGGACCTTGGTTTTAACATCTCATCAGAAAGACGGCACCTCCGACAGTGCCGCACTCCCTCAGCACTGCACTGCAGTGTCAGCCTAGTTTTATGTGCTCAAGTCTCTGGAGTGGGACTTGAACCCACAACCTTCTGACTCAGAGGCGAGTGTGCTGCCCACTGAGCCACAGCTGACACTGTAGTACAGTGCAGAATAGAGAGCTAGGGTGGGAAGGGGCAATTCGAGTGGTAGGAGGTTTGTGTGCAGTATAAACATCGGCATCAAGCAGTTGGGCCAAATGGTCTGTTTCTGTGCTGTAGATTCTATATTGACCATTGAACCAGATCTCGGTCTCCGCCTCTGGTCTTAGTATGGCCTCAGTTGTCCACCGATATAAAAGTCCTTTTGTATTAATAACAAAACAATTTGTTGCTGGAAAAAGAAACAAAGAAAGACTTGCATTACTACTGCTTTGGTCTGATGGGTAAAGCTTATGATGGGATGTCTAGTTTGGCCGTCCATCCGATGGCCTCCTGAGATGCCGAGCGGAGAAATGAGGGGCCTCCCACAACAGATCTTTAGTGGGCATGTGTGATGTGTTCAATGGTCTGGGACTCATGGCCACAGTCGCACATCGGGTCGTCCCTCATCTTCCACTTGTGGAGCGGCTGGCCGCAGCGTCCATGTCCTGTGCGGATTGGGTTGAGCGCTGTCCGCTGTCTTTGAGCGAGGTCAAAGCCAGGGGCCTCTGCTGTTGAGTCAGCGATGAGGTGTCGGTTCTTTATGTTGCATGCATCCCACGAATCTGTCCATCTGGATAGTGGGTCGATACCAGCTGCATCAAAAGTGGCTGCTGTTTCCCAGAATGGCCGGTGCAACTTTCAGCGCTTTCGTGGTGGGTTTATCCAGTCTTTGTGAATGGGAAGGTCAACGTTGCTCATGATTTCTTCCACCTCATGGAGCACGGTGGCATCATGGTGAATGGCAGGCGGGGCAATGTGGGACTGCACCGGGAGCAAGTTCAGCTGGAGTGGACTTAAGCATCCCTGACACCGCCCTCAGCGCCTTTCACCACCTCAGGATGTCTCAAAGCGCTGTACAGCCAATGAAGTATTTTGAAGTGCAGTCGCTGTTGTAATGTAGGAAACACGATTTTCACATGACTGCATATAATGATATTTCAAGCACCAGGCAGAATGGAGATGATTTGGAAATACCTGCATCAATCATGCCTGGAGAGCACACAGCTGTAAATGACTGGGATTAATTTTAAGCATATCATTTCTATTTTGGAACTATCCTCCACTCACGGCATTTCATTGGAGAAATAAACTCTCTATTATCAGGAGACTTTGCTGTAGTTTCGGTCATGAGTTATGTTTTCTGTAGTTTGTTAAATAGACTTTGTTTGCTGTATGCTGAGTAATATTGTGATGTGTTTTAAAATATGGTTCAATCTTTATTTATTATTCATTCATGGGATGTGGGCGTCACTGATAAGGCCGGCATTTATTGCCCATCCCTAATTGCCCTTGAGCTGCCTTCTTGAACTGTGACATGATGATAATCCCGTTGAATGTCAAGGGGAGGTGGCTGGACTCTCTCTTGTTGGAAATGGTCATTGCCTGAAACTTGTGAGTTGCGAATGTTACTAGCCACTTATCAGCCGAAGCCTGAATGCTGTCCAGGTCTTGCTGCATGCGGGCAAGGACTGCTTCATTGCCTGAGGAGTAATTGGTGTAAGACAAGCCCAAATTCAAAGTTTGAAGAGCGCAACCAGATCGGATGCACCTGCCCAGGGAGGGGGAGGGGGGTATTGAAAGTTTGAAGAATGCAGCCAAATTTGATGCACCTGCCCATTGAGGGGAGGTGGGTGTTGGGTTGTAGGTTTGAAGAATGCTGTCCCATTGCATGTCAAGGGGAGGTGGCTAGGCTCTCTCTCTTGTTGGAGCTGGTCATTGTCTGGCACTTGTCAATTATCAGCCCAATCCTGAATGTTGTCCGGGTCTTGCTGCAGGCGGGCAGGGACTGCTTCGTTATCTGAGGAGTAATCGGTGTACTCTTTTGATTGGGTACTTAAACAAAATGTCTGTAAATTAATAAAACTTTAAATAAAACTTAACAAATTAAATTAAAATTTGATTGTCCGGGTTGATAATGCACTCCAGTCCCCGCGGCGCCCACCGGTCGCGGAATGGAGTAATCGGTGTGAGGCAAACCCGAATTCAAAGTTTAGTTCGCATGGTTAATGTAATGGATGCACCGCCTCGGGTGAAAGAGGGGTTGTAGGTTTGAAGAATGCAACCAAAAGGGATGCACCCGCCTCGGGAGAGAGAGGGGTTGAAGGTTTGAAGAATGCAACCAAAAGGGATGCACCCGCCTTGGGAGAGGGAGGGGTTGAAGGTTTGAACAATGCAACCAAAAGGAATGCACCCGCCTAGGGAGAGGGAGGGGTTGAAGGTTTGAAGAATGCAACAAAATGGGATGCAGCCGCCTAGGGAGAGGGAGGGGTTGAAGGTTTGAAGAATGCAACCAAATCTTTTCACGCTCACACTCACACAGAAAGAGTCGCAGGCGGCGCTCGGCCACGCGCCGGGTCCCGGTGGAGGAGTTGCCTCTGGACCGTCCGCCTTGAGCTTACAAAAGGCGCGGCCGCCGCTGCCGCTCGGCAGCTGGACTCGGCGCGGTGAGGAGCGCGGAGCAGCCGGAGGAGGGGGGTAGGCGCTGACCGAGCGACAAAATAAAATGGCTTCGGGCGACCAGACCAAAGGCCCGGCCCGAGGCTGCAACGCCAGGAAGAGGAGGAGCTCAGCCCAAGGCGCGGCCGGCGGGCGGGCCCACGGTGTCGGGCCACATCCTGCAGGCGGTGGCGGCTTCCAGGGAGCGGCGCGGCCTGTCGCTGGCCGCCGTCAAGCAGGCGCTGTCGGCCGCCGGCTACGACCTGCCGCGCATCAACTGGCGGGTGAAGCAGGCGGTGCGGAGCCTGGTGACCGAGGCCTCACTGGTGCGGCCGGCCGGCCAAGAACAAGCCCAGGGGGCGGAGGAGGAAGGAGGCCGGGGCCGGTGATCCTGCTGCTGCCGCCCGCCGGAGAAAGGCCGAGAAGAGGGCGGGCGGGGTCCGCAAGGGGGCGAGGCCCGCCGGGCGACCCGGGAGCCGTCGGGGGCCCCAGGTCCCCTCCAGGGGCAGGAAGCCCGGGAGCTGCCGAGACCAGAAGGCGGCAGCAGCCCCACGGGCGGCGGCCAAGACTGAAAACCCCAAACAGAAATACCACCCGTGTGAACCAAAACAACAGGCTCTTTTCAGAGACACCACACCCTTCAGATGAAAGAGGTTGTTCCAGAATTATACAATAAATATCTTTATTTTTAAATCATTGCTGCGGCCGATAAACCCGAGAATCTTCGAATGATCCTGGCGGTTGTCCTCCAGCTCTCGGGAGCCTTTGCAACCAGCTGCAGCCGTCGTGAAGCATCTTGCAGACTAGAGTGAGTTGGAGAAAAAATAGTCACAGAAATGATTGGTATTCATTGGATTAAGAGTTGGAATTGTGTTGGTGTTTCTGCTCCATACGATCATCCATGTCGCCCTACTTTTCCTCATGTTTCCAGCGTATTCTGCAGTGAGTGTCTCACTTCCTGACTCCAAGCCTTTCCACCATCTACAAGGCACAAGTCAGGAGTGTGATGGAATACTCTCCAGTGTGGACCATCGACAAGATGCACTGCAGCAACTCGCCAAGGCTTCTTCGGCAGCACCTCCCAGACCCGCGACCTCTTCCACCTAGAAGGACAAGGGCGGCAGGCGCATGGGAACACCACCACCTCCAAGTTCCCCTCCAAGTCACACACCATCCTGACTTAGAAACATATCGCCGATCCTTCATCGTCGCTGGGTCAAAATCCTGGAACGCCCTCCCTAACAGCACTGTGGGAGTACCTTCACCACACGGACTGCAGCGGTTCAAGGAGCCGGCTCACCACCCCCTCCTCAAGGGCGATTAGGGATGGGCAATAAAAGCTGGCCTTGCCAGCGATGCCTACATCCCGAGAATCTTTTTAAATAACAAATAAATTGCCTCAGGTTCAGCATTTGTGTACTATGCCATAAGGGTTTTAGTAAATAGCTAATATTGCAGTGGCCTTTCTTAAACAGAAGCGATTAAGTGCATATATTTTTTTCTTAGACAATCTCTTTTGTAGTTTCTGGGACCCGTCTAACTTGTATATTATGGGGAGTTCCAGAATTGTTGTGGCTCGAATGAATGTATTTCGCATAAGACATTTAATGTGGACGTGTCACATGAGAGTATGAGATTTTATATATATATATATATAGCTTTGGGATTTTGCTCCAGCAAATTAAGGTTTCCCCATTCCTTGCGTGGCAGCGGCTTCCGGCAAAAAAAACTTGATAGGTGACTGTGATTTGTGCAGCCTGAACATGTGATGTGTCAAGGATCAGCCAATTGGAATAGACAATTGGGCATCCTTCATTAGGATAAAGCTGTGTATATAAAGGAGGGGTTGCGGGCTCCATTTCGATGTTGCTTTGTGTTTTTATTAACCAGTCGCCGTGGAGAAGGAATTGAAGGGCTTGCCATGCCGACTGCTGCTGCTGCTGTTTCCACCAGTTCCACCACAGCCGCTGCCAAGGGCTTCATCTCCAAGAAGGGCTCGAACAAAACCGCCATGAAAATGACCAGGAGAGGGGACAGGAAGCACAGGAGGAGCAGGAAGCAGAGTTCCAGCATCTACATCTACAAGGTGCTGAAGAAGGTCCACCCCGACCCGACACCGGCATCTCCTCCAAGGTCATGAGTGTCATCAACTCGTTCGTCACCGACATCTTCGAGCGCATTGCCTGCGAGGCCTCCCGCCTGATCCATTACACCAAACACCAGACCATCTCCTCCCGGGAGATCCAGACCGCCGTCCGCCTCCTGCTGCCCGGGGAACTGGCCAAGCACGCCTTCTCGGAGGGGACCAAGGCGGTCACCAAATACACCAGCTCCAAGTAGAGTCCCCCTCCCAAAATAAAACCTGCAATTAAATCACCAAACGGCTCTTTTAAGAGCCACTTCACAAAGCCTTAAAACGGAACTGTAAAACAAAACCGAGACCCCTGAACAAATACTTCTGTTAGGCTATATGTTAATGCAATGAATTGCTAAATTAATCGTCCGGTTCATCCATCTACATGTGGTGCATTCTATTTATGAAAGCTGTTTTAATTCGCATTTCTTACTTTTGAGTATAAGTCCCTGAAGGGATTGGGGAATTCACGGGGAAGGGGGCAATCGGCGCTCAATAACTCCGAGAACAAGGATTTCGGTTGAAACCAAGGCTCTTCCCTGCCAGTTGAAGAATTTACTCTTGATATTGAAACCCAGGAGTACAGCGAAGATCAATGTTGCCGGACCGCCAATATTGTGGAAAAAAGCGGGTAAAATAGGAGGTCGCTCAAGCATTAATGTTCAGTGACGCCACATTTCGGTTCAGGAAGACCTTTGTTTTGTACAGGGAAGGGGAGAACTTGGAGACAAGAAATCATTGAGACCGCGACTTGGAGTAGGAGATAAGACGGACACATTTCCCCAGATCAAGAAATCTGCACAACTCGCATTTACAAATGACATTTAAGGTCGAAACACGTCCCAAGACGTTTCACGGGGGAAAGAGATGAAGAGACGCTCAAGTCTTTACAGAGAGTTGAGCTAAAGATACATGAAAAAACATAAGATTCAGAAGAACTTAATAATAATAATAATCAACTTTATTGTCATTGTTAGGGCACAAGTGCAGTATAACGAAATGTAGGCTTGCGGCTCCCGAGAGTGTACATTTAGATTAAGACATTTAACATTCAACATTCATTTGGCTTGTAATACATAAACATAAACATAATAAAGTGCATTGGCAGATGTGCAGGCTTTAGAGTTTATTTGTGGAGTTCAGTAGGACGACAGCCCTGGGCAAGAAGCTGTTCCTAAATCTGGTCGTTCGGGTGCGAATGCATCTGTAGCGTCTCCCAGATGGCAGGGGGGCAAACAGACTGTGGCTGGGGTGGGTAGGGTCTTTGATGATGGTCAGTGACCTCCGTAAAGAGCGAGAGAGAATGTCTCTGGGGATATATCATCGCTCTGAGGTGATACACGCTTTGGAAAGAAGGCGACTTTGTTTTATGTTTTGTTGGAGGGCATTTTTCAGGAGATGAGACCTTTGGCTCTGCAGCGTCTGGTTCGCCTGGTTAAATAGCGCCGGCTGCTGGAAACTCTTCATCCCCCAGCACACACTCGGATAGAGAGAGAGAGAGAGAGAGAGAGAGAGAGAACAGGTCCCAGCCCAAGCCATGGCCGACACTCTCCCTGCCAGGAACACCAGGAGGAAGACCAGGACTGCACCCCCGGCCAGGAGACCTGGCGCCACCGTGTCCCAGCAGTTCCTGGAGGCGGTGGTGGACACCAAGGAGTGCCGGGGGCTGTCGGCTCTCAAGAAGATCCTCTCGGGCCGCGGCTCTGACGTGGCCAGAAACAACTGGTGGGTCCACCAGGCGGCCCGGAACCTGGTGACCAAAGGTTCACTGCTGCAGCCCACCGGCACCGGTGCCTCGGGCTCCTTCAGGCTCAGCAAGAGGTGGGGCGACCGGGAGGAGGAGGAGAAACCCAAGAGGGAGCCCGCCGCTGCCGCCAGGGAAAGGAGGAGGAGGAGTTGGACATGAGTCTAGGTTCGGCTCGGTCATCGCCCTGTGGTTAGTGGAGCGGGCTCAAGGGCCGTGTAGCCTGATCCTGCTCCTATTTCATGTGTCTAATTCTGTTAGATGCAGGAGATGGTTCTGTGATAGTGGATTGGCAGTTAGGATCAGATCAGCCATGATCTTACTGAATGGCGGAGCAGGCTCGAGGGGCCGATTGGCCTACTCCTGCTCCTATTTCTTATGTTCTTATGAAGCAAGGTGTGGTCAGGAAAGCGGTGCCCAGGAGCAGAGGCTCGCCCAGGAAGACCCAGAAACAGGGCGCCACCAGGAAGGGGGCGAGGAGGGCCACCGCCCGCAACCCCAAGGGCAGGAAGGCGGCCAGGGCCGAAGGGAAAGGCAAACGCCAGCGTGCCAAGCCGAGAAAGCTGACCAAACAACCGAAGCAGGAAGCGGACCAAACCCCCGCTCAGGAGGAGACCTCCCTGTCGGAGAAAGAAAGCCAAGTTTGCTCAGAGCAAGAGGACAGCTCCTAAACGGGAGACCAATCAGAGGATGAATACCTTCAATATCAAACGGCTCTTTTCAGAGCCACAGAAAACATTCACAAAGAGGCGGACCGGAGGGTTGGGTGTGTGAAAAAAAGGAACATTGCAATTGGCCCGATGGTATAAGACCAAAATCATCCTTATTGAAAAATAGAAAACCAATTATTTCCGCATTACAATACTGGAAATTATTAAAAATTCGATTGAGTTTTAATTCCTGAAGTATACCTTCCAGGAATAATATAATAAATGAACCAATATTGGTTTTTAACTCCTATTTTAAAGGTGGTTAAATTGACAGCAGCAGAGCTGTGATAGATTGTAGGGCGGGAGAATCGGAAGACCAGGAGTCCTCAGCCTGGGCACCACTTTCAACAGTCCTCAGCCAGCTCCGCAACCGCAGCTTTTGCCTCAAATTGTTCATTTTGTTATATTTCTCGCTTCAGCAATAAGACTATCTGAAAATTATAAATGGTTGAAATCCAATCCTGCCGTGCAGCTGACGATTGTTGCTGCAAGTATTTATTGCAATGTGCATATCGTGAAACTACAAAGGTCTTTATGAACTCCTGCGGTTGCGGCGATGCCTCGTAGATAGCATTTAAATTCTGTTAGTTATTGACACGATTTCAGTAGGTCAGTCGTCTTCGCCACTTGAATGTGTAAGAATCAACGTTGAAACAACAATAATGAGCTATTTTCGCTTCCATTGTGTGCTTCCGATACACTTTTAATAGCCTAGCTGAGATTGTCTTTGTCAAGACCACCAATTTACATCTTTTAACGTAAAGAAATGGATGGTATCGCAGAATACAACCTCCAAAACGCTGGGGAAATTCCTACAAAACGTGGTACTAAAATTCAGGCACCATAAACCAGGTGGCCCCACTTATAAACACATGGAATTTTAGAATGTGGTCTCCAGCGTACTGGTGAAATGTTTGGGACTTCCCAACATCCCAGGTAATAGGATTTGGTCACCAAGAACCAGTGTGTGATTGTGCGGACCCAGATCGATGAGTAGCCCCACAACCTATCAGCAACATTCAACACAACGCTTGAGAATGGAAGTTGCAGGTGATCCTTTCAAATGTTTATTTTCAAAAGTACAGCTCTGCGACCATGGCCGAAATTAATAGAACCTATGGGGTACAGGCCACAAAATAGCATCGACATCTAAATGACATGACCTGCTGCCTCAACGCATTGAAATGAAAATGCTGCTTATTGCCTGTTGGATCTTCTTGGGCACGGCGGCCGCAGATCTAATGTGCATGATCTCTGGCCAAACTTGCGGTAGGCAGCCCTCTGATTATCGCTATTTATAGGACGTGGCCTTCTCAAACATCCGCTCTCCTGTGAATTCAAAAACGCTCAGGGGTTTACAAGTTCTCCCTTGCCACTCCTTGAATTTATATAGTGCCTTTCAAATCCTCTGGACATCTCAAAACACCTGACAACCTAAGATTACTCTTCAATGAAGGAACAGCCAGACAATCTGTTTTAGGTGGTGTTGGCTGAGTTGTGAAATGTTGGTGACATAGGAACAGGAGTTGGCCATTCAGCCCTTCCAGTCTGCTCTGCCATTCAATTAGATCATGGCTGATCTGTACCTCAACTCCATGTACCCACCTTAGCTCCGTATCCCTTGATATCCTTACAAAGGTGGTTGGGACACGGAGACACCTTTTTCTTCTTCAATTACTGCTACGGGACTTATATCCACCCGAACTGAAGATTTCACCTGAAAGACTGTGTAAGGGTAAACCGGGAGAGCTTCTTCTCCCCTCTGGTATAAAGGGTTGACGTCCGCCTTATTCCCTATCAATCACTGAGTCCTGCGAGGCCTCCCGCCTGATCCATTACACCAAACGCCATGCCTGGAGGAGTCCGTGTTCCACGTATATATGGAGTGTGAGAGGTTGCAGCCCCTCTTTCATTACCTGAAGGGGCTGCTCCTCGATTTTTGGTTGCACTTCAGTCCCACGCTCTTGATCTACGGTCACCCGGTGCGGAGGGGAGCGGGCAGGTTGGAGGACCTCCTTGTAGGCCTGCTCCTGGGCCTGGCTAAAAAAGCCATCAATTGGTCCAGGCAGCGGCGGTCGAGGGGGTCGTCCAGCCAGATTGCCTGCCTCTCTTCCGCGGCCATGTTCGCGCCCGGGTGGCCCTGGAGATGGAGCACGCGGTGTCCGCCGGCACGCTTGAGTAGTTCCACGACTGGTGGGCGCCGTGGGGACTGGAGTGCATCATCAACCCAGACCACCAAATTTTAATTTGATTTGTTTAAGTTTTATTTGAACTTTTGTTAATTTACAGTCAATTTGTTTAAGCACCAACCAAAAGAGTCCCCCAAACGCCAGACCATCTCCTCCCGGCCGGGAGATCCAGACCGCCGTCCGCCTCCTGCTGCCCGGGGAACTGGCCAAGCACGCCGGACCATCTCCTCCCGGCCGGGAGATCCAGACCGCCGTCCGCCTCCTGCTGCCCGGGGAACTGGCCAAGCACGCCGTCTCAGAGGGGACGAAAGCTGTCACCAAATACACCAGCTGCAAATAAAGCCTCTCGTTCCTCCCACCTTAAAAACTCAACCCAAAGGCTCTTTTCAGAGCCACTCACCAGATCCAGAAGGGACTATTTATTTTCATTTGACTAATGACATTTGAAATATGGACAGCATAAAGAACGAAACTCTGTAAAAAATGTTTTATCATCCTTTCTTTATTTAACCCTCTTTCATTTTTTGTCGTATGTTCAGATTTTGCTGGTGTGTTTTTGTAATACAGTATATCGTTAATTTAATATAGATTGAAATTTAACAAACATATAACAAAATGATGCATTGTCACTGCCCTGTTTTGTACAAAGCACTCATTTATAAGCGGGTCGCTGAAAAGCTAAAATGAAATTAAATCTGTCAATTCAGGAACCAGTAATTTTAAAGGATCAATTTGCCATAATTTACAATTTAATAATGAATTATTCAGTCTCACAGATGCCATTTTAATGATTATCCAGTCAAACAGACGCTATAATTTTAATTAAAATGATTATTCAGTCCCACAGATGACAATCTTTAGCAGTAATTATTATTATTTAGTCTCACAAATGCCATAGTTTTAATTATTATTCAGTCTCAGATACCATAATTTTAACGATCATTATTCAATCCCACAGATGCAATGATTTTAACAATAATGATTATTATTCAATCCCACAGATGCAATAATTTAAACAATAATGATTTTTTTCAATCTTACAGATGCAATAATTTAAACAATAATGATTATTATTCAATCCCACAGATGCAATAATTTAAACAATAATGATTATTATTCAATCCCACAGATGCAATGATTTAAACAATAATGATTATTATTCAGTCTCACAGATGCAATGATTTTAATAACTGGTTAATATTCAGTCCCACAGAGGGCCATCACTTTAACAATAACGAGTCTGAATCACAGACGAGCTCTTATTCTATAAGCCGCCTTTTTCGTTGGTGTCCGAGGTTGGAGCGGATTGAAAAGCGCGCCAATCAGAGGTTGAGATTTGCCGGGTTTTCAGCCAATCAGAAGGCGCGGCTGGGCTGGGCTGGGCGGGGCCGGCGGCTGCTATAAAAGCCGCAGCCCGGAGCGGGGAGGAGCAGTTGGAGAACAGAGTTAGAGAGGAGTCCAACCCACGGGGGAAGGACAGCCGCCGCCCGCCCGGGGAGAAGGGACAGCAGTCGGCCGGCACCTTGGGCAACAAGGGCTCGCAGTGGGCGGGGCTATGACGTCACCCGCGCGCTGAGGCGGTTGAACGGCCGATCAGGAGCCACGTGACCCCGGAGCTGGCGGCGGCCTTTTAACACAGTGGGCGGGGGCCCCAGGCGTTGCGGGCTGCGATTGGTGAGCGCAGCTGTCAATCTACGAGTCGCAGCCAATAGCAAAGACGGACTCCGTGAGGGACTTTAAGCGCGGGCTGCGTGGCCGCAGTGCGCATGCTCGGTGCTGCTCGAAGTCCCCGGATGAGGCTCCGGTTTGAGGAAGGAGATAAAATGGCGGCGGGACTGAGGAACGGCGGATGGTGCGGTGAGTGTGGATCAGAGAATCTCCGGCATTTACAGCAGCGCCGGCCTCTCAGGCAATCTCTGGGAACCTTGGGTCGAAGGGGCGGGCGAGAGAGAAAGATCAGAGAGAGTCCCACTGACTCAGATACACACTGGTCCTGGAGATAGACTGGGGAGAAAGGTCAGAGAGAGTCCCATTGACTCAGATACACACTGGTGCTGGAGATGGACTGGGGAGAAAGGTCAGAGAGAGTCCCATTGACTCAGATACACACTGGTCCTGGAGATAGACTGGGGAGAAAGGTCAGCGAGAGGCCCATTGACTCAGATACACACTGCTCCTGGAGATGGACTGGGGAGAAAGGTCAGAGTCCCATTGACACAGATACACACTGGTCCTGGAGATGGACTGGGGAGAAAGGTCAGCGAGAGGCCCATTGACTCGGATACACACTGGTTCCTCCCTCCCTTCCATTTCCTGATTTACAGCTATATCTGGGATGTTACTTGTATCCTCTATGGTGAAGACCGATACAAAATACCTGTACAATTCAACTGCCATCTCCTTATTTTCCATTATTAATTCCCTGACTATCGGACCAACACTCACTTTGTTAAATCTTTTCTTCAATAAATATCGATAGAAACTCTTACTATCTGTTTTTATATTTCTAGCTAGCTTTCTCTCGTACTCTAATTTTTCTCATTAATCTTTTAGTCACTCTTTGCTGTTTTTTATATTCTGTCCTATCTTCTGACCTGCCAGCCATCTTTGCGCAATTATATGCTTTTTCTTTAAGTTTGATACTATCATTAATTTTTTAGTTAACCATGGATTGTGGGTCCTCCCCTTGGAATTTCTCTTTGTTGTTGGAATGTATATATTCTGAAATATCCCCTTAAATGTCTGCCACTGCATCTCTATTGACTGATCCCTTAACCTAATTTGCCAGTTCACTTTAACTAGCTCTGCTTTCATGCCCTCGTAATTGCCCTTATTTAATTTTAAAATACTAGTCTTGGACCCACTCTTCTTTCCCTCAAACTGAAGGTAAAGTTCAATCATATTATGATCGCTGCTACCTAGGGGCTCCTTCACTATGAGGTCTTTAATCCTATCTCATTGCACAATACCAGGTCTAGTATAGCCTGCTCTCTGGTTGGCTCCAGAACGTGCTGTTGTAAGAAACTATCCTGAAAACATTCTATGAACTCCTCATTTAGGCTACCTTTGCCCATCTGATTTTTCTGGTCTCTATGTAGATTAAATCCCCCATGATTATTGCCATACCTTTCTGACAAGCTCCCATTATTTCTTCCTTTATACTCCATCCTGTGTGGTTACTGTTCGGGGGCCTGTACACCACTCCCACAAGTGACTTCTTGCCTTTATCATTTCTCATCTCTACCCAAACCGCTTCTACATCCTGGTTTCCTGAACTTGGGTCATCCCTCTCTATTGTGCTAATACCATCATTAATTAACAGAGCCACCCCTCCACCTTTTCCTAGCTTTCTGTCCTTCCTAGATGTCACGTACTCTTCAATATTCAGGTCCCAATCTATGTCATCCTGCAGCCATGTTTCTGTAATGGCTATCAGATCATACTTATTTATTCCTATTTGCGCCATCAGTTCACCTGTTTTGTTTTGAATGCTACGTGCATTCAGATGCAGAGCCTTTAGTTTTGTCCTTTTATTTTTGTAACCTCTAGCCTTAACTGTTGATTTACTCTTAGATTTGTCCTCTCTACCCCTTCCTGTCACGGTCTGTTTATCATTTCCCATATTAATACCTTTCTCTATTGCCTTGTCTCTACTCTTTGATTTACCACATCTTCCCAAATTTGATCCCTTGCCCCCACTATTTAGTTTAAAACCCTCTCTACCGCCCTAGTTATATGACTCGCCAGAACACTGGTCCCAGCACGGTTCAAGTGAAGACCGTCCCAATGACACAGATCTCACTTTCCCCAGTGTGGTGCCAGTGCCCCAGGAATCGAAACCCATTTCTCCCACACCAGTCTTTGAGCCACACATTCATCTGTCTAATTTGATTTACCCTATGCCAATTTGCTCGTGGCTCAGGTAATAATGCAGACATTATTACCCTTGAGGTTCTGCTTTTTAATTTAGCCCCTAGCTGCTCATAGTCTCTCAGCAGAACCGCTTTCCTAGTTCTAACTGTGTTGGTACCTACATGGACCATGGCCATTGGCTCCTCCCCCTCCCACTGCAAGTTCCTCTAGCCCAGAGCAGATATCCTGAACCCTGGCACCGGGCAGGCAACACCGCCATCTGGACTCTCGCTCTTGGCCGCAGAGAACTGTATCTATCGCCCTGACTATGCTATCCTTTATTACCACTATATTCCTATTAACTCCCCCCGCTTGAATCGCTTCCTGTACCTCGGTGCCACGGTCAGTTTCCTCATCCACCCTGCAGCCACCGCTTTCATGCATACAGGCCGCAAGAACCTCAAACCTGTTGGACAATTGCAAAGGCTGAGGCTCCCCCACCTCCTGGGTCCCCATAGCTGCCTCACTTTTAATTTAATTTGAATGAATTAAAGGGTAAGGCATGGCAGGAGAGCTCTGTGCCGTCGTATGGTCTTCCTGCACTATGTGGGAAATCAGGGACACTTCCTGTGTCCCTGACGACCATGTGTGCGGGAAGTGTATCCAGCTGCAGCTACTGACAGACCGCATTGTGGTGCTGGAGCTGCGAGTGGATACATACTGGAGCATTCGCGATGCTGAGGATGTCGTGAATAGCACATTTAGGGAGTTGGTCACACCGCAGGTAAAGGCTGTACGGGCAGGAAGAGAATGGTTGACCACCAGGCAGAGTAGTAGGCGCAGGCAGGTAGTGCAGGGGTCCCCTGTGACTATCCCCCTCTCAAACAGATATACCGCTTTGGATATTGTTGGGGAGGATGGCTTATCGGGAAGGCAGCAGCAGCCAACTTCCTGGCACCGTGGGTGGTTCTGCTGCACAGGACGGGAGGAAAAAGAGTGGGAGAGCTATAGTAATAGGGGATTCTATTGTAAGGGGAACAGATAGGCGTTTCTGCGGCCACAAACGTGACTCCAGGATGGTATGTTGCCTCCTGGTGCAAGGGTCAAGGATGTCCCCAGAGTGGCTGCAGAACATTTTGGAAGGGGAGGGTGAACAGCCAGTTGTCGTGGTGCATATAGGTACCAACGATATAGGTACAAAACGGGATGAGGTCCTAAAAGATGAATATAGGGAGTTAGGAGGTAAATTTAAAAATAGGACCTCAAAGGTAGTAATCTCAGGATTGCTACCAGTGCCACGTGCTAATCAGAGTAGAAATAGAAGGATATTTCAGATGAATACGTGGCTAGAGGAATGGTGCAAGGGGGAGGGATTCAAATTCCTGGGACATTGGAACCGGTTCTGGGGGAGGTGGGACCAGTACAAAACTGACAGTTTGCACCTGGGCAGGACCGGGACCGATGTCCTTGGGGGAGTGTTTGCTAGTGCTGTGGGGGAGGGTTTAAACTAAAATGGCAGGGGGTTGGGAACCTGAGCAGGAGACAGAGGAAAGGGAAACCAGGATAGAAGCAAAAGACAGGAAGGAGAAAAACAAAGGTGGCAGTCAGAGAAATCAAGGGTTTAAATCAAATATGGCCACAGTAAATAATAATTCTAAAAGGTCTAAGAGCGTTAAAAAAACAAGCCTGACGGCTTTGTGTCTTAATGCAAGGAGCATTCGTAATAAAGTGGATGAATTAGCTGCGCAAATAGAGGTAAACAGAATGATATGATTGGGATTATGGAAACATGGCTCCAGGGTGACCAAGGCTGGGAACTCAACATCCAGGGGTATTCAATATTTGGGAAAGAAAGGCAAAAAGGAAAAGGAGGTGGGGTAGCATTGCTGGTTAAAGAGCAGATTAACACAATTGTAAGGAAGGATATTAGCTCTGATGATGTGGAATCCTTATGGGTAGAATTGAGAAATACCAAGTGGCAGAAAACGTTAGTGGGAGTGGTATACAGAACCCCAAACAGTAATGCGGAGGTTGGAGATGGCATTAAACGGTAAATTAGAGATGCGTGGAATAAGGGCACAGCAGTTATCATGGGTGACTTTAATCTACATATAGATTGGGCTAACCAAATTAGTAACAATACTGTGGAGGAGGAATTCCTGGAGTGTATACGGGATGGTTTCCTGGACCAGTATGTCGAGGAACCAAGTTGAGATCAGGCCATCTTAGACTGGGTATTATGTAATAAGAAAGGATTAATTAGCAATTTTGTTGTGCGAGGCCCCTTGGGTCGGAGCGATCATCATAATATGATAGAATTCTTCATTAAGATGGAGAGTGAAGTAGTTGACTGAGACTAGGGTCCTGAATTTAAATAAAGGAAACTACGATGGTATGAGGCGTGAGTTGGGTAGGATTGATTGGGGAATGTCACTCAAAGGGTTGATGGTGAATAGGCAATTGCAAACATTCAAAGATGAACCGCATGGATGAACTACAGAATTTGTTCATCCCTGTTTGGCATAAAAATAAAACAAAAAAGTTGACTCAACCGTGGCTAATAAGGGAAATTAGGGATAGCGTAAGATCCAAGGAGAGGACATATAAATTGGCCAGAAAAAGCAGTAAACGTGAGGATTGGGAGCAGTTTCAGATTCAGCAAAGGAGGACAAAGGGATTAATTAAGAGGTGGAAAATGGAGTATGAGAGTAAGCTTTCAGGGAACATAAAAACTGACTTCACATATCTATAGAAGCTTTTGCAGAGAAAAAGTTTGGTGAAGTCGAGCGTAGGTCCCTTGCAGTCAGAATCAGGGGAATTTATAATGGGGAACAAAGAAATGGCAGACCAATTAAATACATACAGGAAACTTTGGTTTATCCGGCGGTTGTATGTCCGTAAACCTCAATCTAACTGCAGAAATCAGCAGCCGTTTTGGTGAGGTTTTTTTTCTTCTAGCATTCTTTTAACAGGCAGGCTCTGGAAAGCATCTCTAGCTTAGCAACAGCTTCAGAGACGCTTCCAAGATACGGGCCGAGTGTTTACAAGCTGTTGCTCAGCAACAGTGTTTGTTGTCAGATACGGAGATGAAAACCTCCGTATCCTACAACATTAGCGCTGGTCTATCCGGAAGTTTGGATAGATCGGCAGCAGCTCGGTCCCGTCGGTGCCGGATATCGCGAAGTTTCCTGTACTTTGGTTCTGTCTTCACAAAGGAGGACACAAATAACCTCCCAGAGATGTCGGGGAACATAGGGTCTAATGAGAGGGAGGAACTGAAAGAAATCAGTATTTGTAGGGAAATTGTGTGAGGGAAATTGATGGGATTGAAGTCCAATAAATCCCCAGGGCCTGATAATCTACATCCTAGGGTACTTAAGGAAGTGGCCATAGAAATAGTCTATCTTCCAAAATTCAATAGACTTGAACAGTTCCCATGGATTGGAGGATAGCTAATATTACCCCACTATTCAAAAATGGTGGTAGAGAGAAAATGGGGAATTACAGACCGGTAAGCCTGACATCGGTAGTGGGGAAAATGCTAGAGTCCATTATAAAAGATGTAATGGCAGTTGGAAAACAGTGATAGGATCGGACAAAGTCAACATGGATTTACAAAAGGTAAATCGTGCTTGACTAATCTACTGGAATTTTTTGAGGATGTAACTGGTAAAATAGATGAGGGAGAACCAGTGGATGTGGTGTATTTGGACTTTCAGAAGGCTTTCGATAAGGTCTCGCATAAGAGATTAGCGTGTAAAGTTAAGGCACATGGGATTGGGGGCAAGGTACTGACTTGGATAGAGAACTGGTTGGCAGACAGGAAGCAAAGAGTTGGAATAAACGGGTCTTTTTCCGAGTGGCAGGCAGTGACTCGTGGGGTACCCCAGGGATCGGTCCTCGGACCCCAGCTATTCACAATATATATAAATGATCTAGACGAGGGGACGAGATGTAATATCTCCAAGTTTGCAGACGACACAAAGCTGGGTGGGCGTGTGTGCTGTGCGGAGGATGCCGAGAAAGCCCAGTATGATTTGGACAGGTTGGGTGATTAGGCAGAAGCATGGCAGATGCAGTATAATGTGGATAAATGCGAGGTTATCCACTTTGGTGGCAAAAACAGGAAGGCAGATTATTATCGGAACAGCAATAGATTGGGAGAAGGCGAAGTGCAACGAGACCTGGGTGTCCTTGTGCACCAGTCACTGAAGGTAAGCATGCAGGTGCAGCAGGCGGTTAAGAAGGCAAATGGTATGTTGGCCTTCGTAGCGAGAGGTTTCGAGTACAGGAACAAGGATGTTTGCTGCAGTTGTACAGGGCCTTGGTGAGACGTCACCTTGAGTATTGTGTGCAGTTTTGGTCACCTTATTTGAGGAAGGATGTTCTTGCCATGGAGGGAGTGCAGCGAAGATTCACCAGACTGATACCTGGGTTGCCAGGAATGACGTATGAGGAGAGATTGTGTCGATTGGGCTTATACTCACTGGAGTTTAGAAGAATGAGAGGGGATCTCATTGAAACTTATAAAATTCTAACAGGACTGGACAGACTGGATGCAGGAAGGATGTTCCCGATGGTCGGGGAGTCCAGAACCAGGGGTCACAGTCTAAGGATAAGGGGTAAGCCATTTAGGACAGAAATGAGGAGGAATTTCTTCACCAGAGTGGTGAACCTGTGGAATTCTCTACCACAGAAGACAGTGGAGGCCAATTCATTAAATATATTCAAGAAGGAGTTAGCTATATTTCTTAAGGCTAAAGGGATCAAGGGATATGGGGAGAAGGCAGGGACAGGGTACTGAATTTGGATGATCAGCCTTGATCTCAATAAATGGTGGAACAGGCTCGAGGGGCCGAATGGCCTACTCCTGCTCCTATCTTCTATGTTTCACTCGCAGTCACATCCTCCTGTCCCTGACCACTGACCAAATCCAAAGACCCTATCCTAAGGGGTGTGACTGCCTCCTGGAATAATGTGTCCAGGTAACTTTCCCCCTCCCTGATGTATCGCAGTGTCCACAACTCGGCCTCCAGCTCCTCAACTCTGAGCCGAAGCTCCTCGAGCCGCAGACACTTATCACAGACGTGTTCGTCCTGGATCAGACTGGCGTCCAGGAGCTCCCACATACTGCAGTCGCAACACATCACCTGCCCTGCTATCTTTATTGAGTCTTAATTAATTTATTTTATAACCCTACTACACCCAATAAGATTTATTACTGCTAGTAATCTTTACTAATACTAATGAAACCGTACAGTTACTAAAACTTCCTGGGCTTTAAAAGATAAGTGTAAGAAGTCACACAACACCAGGTTATAGTCCAGTGAAGTCACCTGACGAAGGAGCAGCGCTCCGAAAGCTTGTGATTTCAAATAAAACTGTTGGAGTATAACCTGGTGTGTGACTTCGTACATTTGTCCACCCCAGTCCAACACCTGCATCTCCACACCATGGCTACTATTAAAAGATAAGAGAAGTGAGCAAAATACTCACCGACCAATCACTTACCCGTTTCCCTGTGATGTCACCTTTTATTTTTCTCCGAATGCGGTTGGGGGGTTTCACAGAGCTGAACTCCCACTGGTTCTCTGTCCCCTCGTGCAGCTTTTTAACTTCTGCTGTCCTGGAGGCTGAGAAAGATAGATAAAGGAGCACTTCCCTCCACTCCTCGCCTAACTCCCTTTCTCATCAAATGCACAGGTTTACAGTCGGTGTAAAGTTAAGGCACATGGGATTGGGGGCAAGGTACTGACTTGGACAGAGAACTGGTTGGCAGACAGAAAGCAAAGAGTTGGAATAAACAGGACTTTTTCTGAATCGCAGACAGTGACTAGTGGGGTACCGCAGGGATCGGTCCTAGGACCCCAGCTATTCACAATATATATTAATGATCTAGACGCGGGAACTAGATGTAATATCTCCAAATTTGCAAATGACACAAAGCTGGGTGGGCGTGTGTGCTGTGAGGAGGATGTCGAGAAACTCCAGGATGATTTGGACATGTTGGGTGATTGGACAGAAAATGGCAGATGCAATATAACGTGGATAAATGTGAGGTTGTCCACTTTGGTGGCAGAAACAGGAACGCAGATTATTATCTAAATGGCAATAGATTGGGAGAAGGGGAAGTGCAATGAGACCTGGGTGTCCTTGTGCACCAGTCGCTGAAGGTAAGCATGCAGGTGCAGCAGTCAGTTAAGAAGGCAAATGGTATGTTGGCCTTCGTAGCGAGAAGGTTTGAGTACAGGAACAAGGATGTCTTGCTGCAGTTGTACAGGGCCTTGGTGAGACCACATCTTGAGTATTGTGTGCAGTTTTGGTCGCCTTATCTGAGGAAGGATGTTCTTGCCGTGGAGGGAGTGCAGCGAAGATTCACCAGGCTGATACCTGGGATGGCAGGAATGACGTATGAGGAGAGATTGGGTCGATTGGGCTTGTACTTGCTGGAGTTTAGAAGAATGAGAGGGGATCTCATTGAAACTTATAAAATTCTAACAGGACTGGACAGACTAGATGCAGGAAGGATGTTCCCGATGGTCGGGGAGTCCAGAACCAGGGGTCACAGTCTAAGGATAAGGGGTAAGCCATTTAGGACAGAAATTAGGAGGAATTTCTTCACCCAGAGAGTGGTGAACCTGTGGAATTCTCTGCCACAGAGGGCGGTGGAGGCCAATTCATTAAATATATTCAAGAAGGAGTTGGATATATTTCTTAAGGCTAAAGGGATCAAGAGATATGGAGAGAAGGCAGGGACAGGGTACTGAATTTGGATGATCAGCCATGATTTCATTGAATGGCGGAGCAGGCTCGAGGGGCCGAATGGCCTACTCCTGCTCCTATCTTCTATGTTTCTGTTCCAAGCTGCACTCCGTGACAAACGGCACTCAGTTGTGAATTACAATTCTGAACTGGACGCTGGATTTACTGAGTTATTTTCTATCAGTAAATCTATTTCTGAATTTTGCGATGGCAGTTGAATTAAATGATTAGCGTTTAAGTATAAACTGATAAAATGATACGTAAATCTTATATTTTAATGATTATTAGTAAAATTATTTTGTGTTGTCAGAGAAAAGATTCTTGTTGGTCCCATGATCCAGGTGTCTGGAGACATACAATTCGAGAACTAACAGATTTAGCTGGTTTAAGACAATCTGATTTTCAGCGGTCACAGGGTGAATCTCCAACAATGTGACTATTGTGTTGATTTATTTCTGCAGAGGTGGCACTGCTTAATGTTCTGTACAGATTGAACTGACGGTGGATTCAGTGAACCCGCACTGTCAGGTCTGGTGGTGTAAAAATCCGTTATTGGAATTGCAGCTTCATGGTTAGAAACACTGGCTGAATGTTCAGGGTTAATGTTCTTCACTAAACTCCGAACATGTGATGTTGGTTTTGTTATTTCTGTTTTCAGTTATTGTCGGTGAGTGATTTCCTCTGTTGTCAGGGTAACAATCTGTCAGATCTCAGTGCCAGAGGCCTTGGCTCCAATTTATATCTGAAAGTCTGTGAAACATTCAGTGTAAACTCCTGTCTATGCACTCGGCAGTCCAGGAGTAGGAACCTGTTGGTTCTCAGCAGTAGGGTATGTGGATACATATAATTGGTAAGACTTCCTCTTGCTATGGTTTAGTAACTTTCTTTTTTAAATTTGATAAACTCTGTCTCATTATATTTTTGAGTAGTGAATATTGTTCCACATGTTCAGTTCTGGGCACCACCCCTCAGGAGAGAGATGTTGGCCTTGGAGGGGATGCAGAGGGGATTCATCACCTGAGCTAAAATGGTTCAAGTCTTTGCAATAATTGAACCATTTTAGCTCAGGTGATGAATCCCCTCTGATCCCTACAAGAGACAAGCATCTTCTCTCCTGCTGTGTTGCCGTCCCGTGCAGGCGCAGTGCCGCGGCCTTGCCGTGCCGCGGCCTTGCCGTCCCGCGCAGGCGCAGTGCCGCGGCCTTGCCGTCCCGCGCAGGCGCAGTGCCGGGCGGCGCGGGTTGATCGGTGAGTGTGGGTCAGACACAGGCTGGTTGCCCGGGTTACAGGGCCTGCTCTGTGACTGAGGGAACTCTGCTCCATTCAACACCCGGCCCAACAGCGGCTGCTCAGCCCCGAGTTTAGATCACAGCGAGTGAGGGAGGGTTACAGGGTCACCGCTCTAGTTAGTAACTCCACACAGAAAATGGCGCGTTTCAGTCTACAGGAGTGAGAATGCAGAAGTCTCAGTTCTAATGTTTTACATCACAAGGAGGGAGGGTAAAGTGCAACAGAACCGGTTTGTAATGGAGGGGAGATTCCTGTCCGCATCAGGTCCCGGGAATGAGCTGACCTGACTCTCAATACAGGGGCTGGTCCGGGGGTGGAGGCTGCGGTGGGTTCATCAGGTCCCGGGGAATGAGCTGAACCAGCTGACAATACAGGGCCTGGTCCGGGGGTGGAGGGCACGGGGGGTTCATCAGCAGTTTGGACACACAATGGCGGATTTCTGCCCAGAGCAGTGAAAATGGGGGAGTCTCAGGAGGCTGGAATTTTACTGTGAGGAACATCTCCAAACTAAATACTCTGCCTTGAAACTGGGTTTGGCGAGAGGACGGAGTTATAGAATAGAAATACCAGTGAGATCAGACAGTGTGTAACCCAGGGAGAATGGGCCCAGTGAGATCAAACAGTGTGTTACCTGGGAAAGATGGCCCAGCTTCGTTTGCCTAAAGCACAGGGAAATTGTACATTTCCATCCAGAACTTTGGTGATATGCTGGAACCCAGGCGGGCGTGGCGGGGATCTGAGAAAAGGACAACATCAGACAGAAGCACTCGGACCCAAACTTTTATTTTTATTAAGCTGCAGAAAAGTCTACATTACATTACTTCACACTATTCATGTTGTTATTTTCAGTCCTGCCATAATTAGATCTCCCGGTGAAAGACTGAGTGATTGAGAAAGGTCCACAGCTGAGAGTAAACAGGGATTGTAGACTGAGGAACGACAGCAGGTGAACCAGCACAGGATTGTGAGAGCACCAACTGGAGAGAACTCTTCCGATTCAAAGAGCTTCCAGAGATCGACTGGGGGAAAAAGGTAAGAGAGTCCATTGACTCAGATACACACTGGTCCTGGAGGTGGACCCTCCCGCACTCACCCCCCTCCCGCGCTGGCCACCCCCCCTCCCGCGCTGGCCACCCCCCTCCCGCGCTGGCCACCCCCCCTCCCGCGCTGGCCACCCCCCCTCCCGCGCTGGCCACCCCCCCTCCCGCGCTGGCCACCCCCCCTCCCGCGCTGGCCACCCCCCCTCCCGCGCTGGCCACCCCCCCCTCCCGCGCTGGCCACCCCCCCTCCCGCGCTGGCCCCCCCCCCTCCGCGCTGGCCCCCCTCCCTCCCGCGCTGGCCCCCCCCTCCCTCCCGCGCTGGCCCCCCCCCCCCTCCCGCGCTGGCCCCCCCCCCCACGCGCTGGCCCCCCCCCCCCCCCCCCCCCCGCGCTGGCCCCCCCCCCCCCTCCCCGCGCTGGCCCCCCCCCCCTCCCCGCGCTGGCCCCCCCCTCCCCGCGCTGGCCCCCCCTCCCCGCGCTGGCCCCCCCCCTCCCGCGCTGGCCCCCCCCCTCCCGCGCTGGCCCCCCCCCCTCCCGCGCTGGCCCCCCCCCTCCCGCGCTGGCCCCCCCCCTCCCGCGCTGGCCCCCTCCGCTGCCCCCCCCTCCCGCGCTGGCCCCCCCCCTCCCGCGCTGGCCCCCCCCCCTCCCGCGCTGGCCCCCCCCCTCCCGCGCTGGCCCCCCCCCTCCCGCGCTGGCCCCCCCCTCCCGCGCTGGCCCCCCCCCTCCCGCGCTGGCCCCCCCCCTCCCGCGCTGGCCCCCCCCCTCCCCGCGCTGGCCCCCCCCCTCCCCGCGCAGCGCCCCCCCCCCTCCCCGCGCTGGCCCCCCCCCCGCGCTGGCCCCCCCCTCCCCGCGCTTGGCCCCCCCCTCCCCGCGCTTGCCCCCCCTCCCGCGCTGGCCCCCCCTCCCCGCGCTGGCCCCCCCCCCCGCTGGCCCCCCCCTCCCGCGCTGGCCCCCCCCCCTCCGCGCTGCCCCCCCCCCCTCCTCGCTGCCCCCCCCCTCCCGCTCTGCCCCCCCCCCTCCGCGCTGGCCCCCCCACCCCTCGCTGCCCCCCCCACCCCTCCCGCGCTGGCCCCCCCCCCTCCCGCGCTGGCCCCCCCCCCCCCCCCTCCCCCCCATCCGCGCTGGCCCCCCCCCCTCCCGCGCTGGCCCCCCCCCCCTCCCGCGCTGGCCCCCCACCCCTCCCGCGCTGGCCCCCCACCCCTCCCGCGCTGGCCCCCCCACCCCCTCCCCGCGCTGGCCCCCCACCCCTCCCCGCTGGCCCCCCACCCCTCCCGCGCCTGGCCCCCACCCCTCCCGCGCTGGCCCCCCACCCCTCCCGCGCTGGCCCCCCACCCCTCCCGCGCTGGCCCCCCACCCCTCCCGCGCTGGCCGCCCCCCCCCCCCCCCCGCGCTGGCGCCCCCGCGCGCGCTGGCGCCCCCGCGCGCGCTGGCCCCCCCCCCGCGCTGGCCCCCCCCCCTCCCGCGCTGGCCCCCCCCCTCCAGCGCTGGCCCCCCCCCCCCTCACCGGCTGGCCCCCCCCTCACCGGCTGGCCCCCCCCCCTCCCGCGCTGGCCCCCCCTCCCGCGCTGGCCCCCCCCCCCCCGCGCTGGCCCCCCCCCCCCCCCGCGCTGGCCCCCCCCCCCCCCCCGCGCTGGCCCCCCCCCCCCCCGCGCTGCCCCCCCCCCCCCCCCGCGCTGGCCGCCCCCCCCTCCCGCGCTGGCCGCCCCCCCCTCCCGCGCTGGCCCCCCTCCCGCGCGCGCTGGCCCCCCTCCCGCCCGCGCTGGCGCCCCCCCCCCTCCCGCGCTGGCGCCCCCCCCCCCTCCCGCGCTGCCCCCCCCCTCCCGCGCTGGCGCCCCCCCCCCTCCCGCGCTGGCCCCCCCCTCCCGCGCTGGCCCCCCCCTCCCGCGCTGGCCCCCCCCTCCGCGCCTGGCCCCCCCCTCCCGCGCTGGCCCCCCCCCTCCCGCGCTGGCGCCCCCCCCCCCCGCTGTGGCCCCGCTCCTCGGCCTTCTTTACAGAGGCTGTGTCGGGAGCAGTGAGACAGGGTTAAATTCTGGCGGTTTATATTTTCTTGGGTCTCTGTGGTGGAGTGGGGACAGTTGGTAAATAAGTGCCCTAGAGTATATCTTTAACTGGTGGTATTGAATTAATTTAAATTAATTAAAGGAGTAAGTCATGCCAGGAGAGCCCAGCCCTGTGTTATGCTCCTCTTGCTCTATGTGTGAAATCAGGGACACTGCCAGTGTCCCTGATGACCACGTGTGCCAGAAATGCATCCAGCTGCAGCTACTAACGGGCCGTATTGAGGCACTGGAGCTGCGGATGGATGGGTTGTGGAGCATTCACGATGCTGAGAGGGTCGTGGATTACACGTTTGATGAGTTGGCCACGCCGCAGGGTAGGGCTGCACAGGCAGAAGGGAAATGGGTGACCACCAGGCGGAGCAATAGAAGCAGGCAGGTAGTGCAGGGGACCCCTGTGGCCATCCCCCTTTCAAACAGCTATACCAATTTGGATACTGTTGAGGGGGATGACTCACCAGGGGAAGGCAGCAGCAGCCAACTTCCTGGCACCAGGGGTGCTTCTGCTCAGGAAGGGAGGAAAAAGAGTGGGAGAGCAATAGTGGTAGGGGATTCTATCGTAAGGGGAACAGATAGGCGTTTCTGTGGCCATAGACGTGACTCCAGGATGGTTTGTTGCCTCCCTGGTGCCAGGGTCAAGGATGTCACTGAACGGCTGCAGGGCATTCTGAAGGGGGAGGGTGAACAGGCAGAGGCCGTGGTTCACATTGGGACCAACGACATAGGTAGGAAGAGGGATGATCCTGCAGCAAGAATTTAGGGAGCTAGGTAGCAGATTAAAGAGTAGGACCTCAAAGGTTGTAATCTCTGGATTACTCCTGGTGCCACGTGCTCGTGATTATAGGAATAGGAGGAGATGAATGCGTGGCTAAAGAGTTGGTGCAGGAGGGAGGGCTTTAGTTTCCTGGATCACTGGGTGTTAGATCGGGTAATTAATTTCAGTGGACCACACTGATCTGAGGTCAACACACTAAAATAAAAGTTTGCGAGCCCGGTGGTAAGTTTTAAATAGTCGATTTATTGCATCACTTGATTTACACTGTTTGACTTCCTTCATCCGACTAACATCATATTCAAAATGGCTGGTTTTTATACAGCAGCAGATGTACCCACCCCTTCATTACCATTGGCTCAGCAGCATGCATGCAGAGCTATTGTTGGTTCAACTACATCACACTGATTGGATCTCTGATACATCAATCATTCCTTTGTTCTCTAGTTAAGCAGAATCATCACTTTCAGTTTTAAGCTAAGATCAGCACTTTCACAGTTTAAGCTAAATCAGCATTTTCATTGTTCTGTTTTTAAGTCAGCCGATGTGACGTTACCAGCTGTGATTGGATCTGATACATCACACCATCCTTTGGCATGTGGTCAGCTTAAGCATAATCTGATTTCTTTAAATCATTAGATTTTAATCATATTCAAATCTGTTATTTTAAAATATACCTAACACACTTTCCCCCCCCCCCCCCTTTGATTCTTTCAAACATTGAATCATAAAAATAAAGTCAGATTACAAATATAATCAATCATTGCTGTGTTTTGCCACTGTCCGGATCAGTGGCTTTTGCACAAATTTACATCAACCAGGATTTTACGTGGCCACAGTAAAAGCCTGGCTTTAATAAGTTAATTGATTTCATGATCTTAAATTAATTAGTGCATCTTAAAAAGTGGGAGGAACTCCCCTCAGCTTATGGCTTTGAAAAATACATTCAGGTAAAAAGGTACAAAACAATCTAGCAACTAAATATAACATGCCTCTTTAAGATGTAAAAACGGTCTGCGGCGACCTGCAAGGCGTCTTGGCCGCGGGGCAGCAGCCGCCTGGTGGCAAGCACATTTAATCAACAGAAACACACAATTTGATCCCCATCCTATTGTACAAGGCCTCCCTCTTATCTTTCTGAGGAGTGTTTTGTCAAGATTCTTCAACGGCATTTTATGGCTTCGTGGCTCCTTGTTATCTAGCAGGTGCTATCCTCCCTGTTTCCTTGCATTTTACCATTCCCTTATCATTTCTATGTTTGTCTTTTGATGCTTGATATTCGACCTTGCTGGCATATATGCTATCTTTTTCCGCTTGCCTGTTGTCAGTCCCTGGTCTAAGAATTAAAACCCATCTTTGAATCTAACAGCTATTTCTTGCAATTCCCTTCTTTGAGAAGGAAATATCCTTATTGATTTCTCACAATCGGCTCTTGACTAATCTAGCTAGCTCTTATTGCACTCTCAACTTGGGCGTTAGTTAGTAGGGAGTCTTAAAGATTTCTCCCTTCCTTACAGTCCATTCCTTTGAGGGGGAGGAGCAACCTCTGACCCCTTACTCAAATTCAATTCACTGTTCCGGTGTTCCAATTCTGCCCCGCCTGGGGAATGCTCTGTTTCTTCTGTCTTTCCTGATGTTACCCCGCCTGGGGTCTCCTCTACATTACTTCGGATCTTCTCTTTCGGTGTGCTCAATTAATTTGTTAGTGCTTGTCAGTCATGGGCATGAGTACCCAATTGGCTTATGTATCCAAGTCTTACTACACACGTTACATATATCAAATACACTATCATTACAAGTTGGATAGCTACCAGAGCATGTGAAATAATATGAACCTAAGGGTGTGCTGATGTATTAAGCCCAATATCCCACCAGTGTGAGTTGTCCCCTATGCTGTCAATTTCAATATCTATTCTCGAGTTGTCTTGCTCCAAAACATAAAAATGCTTTAGGGAGGAGTTCAGTCGCATCATGAGCTCACTGAAACCCACAAACAACAGGGGAATGTCGTATCCGAGTATCCGAATTGTGCCACATAATTGTGTAGCTCATACTTAAAAACATGTTGGTTGATGGGACAGGTCCTGTTAGACCCGTAAAGCATGGTAATTGCAGTAGTAGTGACACAGGAGGCACCACCAAAACCACCTCATACTGGGTTCGTACTGGTTTTTCCCACGCTCTGTTACCTACAAAACACAATTATTACAGTCACAGTTAAATTCAGTATTACAATCATTTCAAGCGACATTACAGTTTAACATCTAATCAACATATCATGGATTTAAAAGATTCTCCAGATCTCTTTTACTCGTATCCATCTTGTGGATAATTCTTATTAAACATGATTTCTCCTTAGCCCTCAATTGTCCCAATCCAGATTCCATGTAACTCTCCACTTCAACTTCAATTTCAATCCCTCTAACAGGTACCAGTGTGTTTAAATCTATCCTGATTGTTTCATCAATTAGATAGTTTCTCGATGGAGTATGTGTCAATGCTTTAAAAGTTGTCTCGCTCTCCTGAGCCACATTAACCATTTCATGTTTTGCTGTTGTCAAGTAACTGAGCATGTCTGAGACCCATTCTTCAGTGCAAATTCACCATACATTCCTGGATGGTAATTACTTCATACGTAACAAATCACATTTGCACACTCATACCGGTATCTCAATATCATGCCACCCATACCGTCCGATACAAGCCTTTCTCGGGCTTTCAGGTATCTTATCGAAAGATTGTAGTCGTCTAATGGCTGAATACTTCTTCAAGGTCTTACTTGCTGCTATTTAAGCTTTGACCTGAGCTCTTGGCCCTCTGCCTGTAATCTGGCCACTTCAGCCTGCTTGATTTCAAGCTGATTTTTAGCAGTATCTAGCCCTACATCAATCTCTTCCATTTCTTTCTCCTGAAGTGCTCTTTCCTGTCGTTGTGCTTTCACTAATGCGGTTTTCTCAGCTATTAGGCTCTCTAAAAGCATAATCTGTTGCTTAAAGTTATTCTCAAGATTCAACTTTTCTTTTTCCACGGTCTCTATTGTTGCCTGACTTTTCTCAATGTTTTCTGAAAACTGCTTTAACCTGTCAACTTTTTCAAGTAAAGCATCTTCCTTCTCAGCTAGAAGGGAGGCAAGAGAATTTTCATTCTGCTTTGACTTCATTAATTTATTCTCCAAGTCTGAAACCAGTTCTTCCTTGGTCTGGCAATCTACCTGGAGATTTAGTAAGCAGTCGTTCAAATTATTTTCTTCTTGTTTCAGATCATCGAGTTCAGACTGATTTTTTTTTTTTCTTCAATTTTGTTTCTGCTCTTTTAAACTGCCTGAGAGCATTTTGCAAGTTCTCATTCAGTAGTGTAATTCTCCTGTTTCAATCTTACACTCTCAATCACTTTCCTTTAATTACATGTGGGATATGTGCATTCCGTCCTTCACTACCCCAATATTCTGTGTTCGGTACACCTCTCGTCCTTGGGCTTAGGGTGCCATTACCGGTATTACCAATACCAACCCTAGGAGCCCATTCAGTAGTGTAATTACACCTCTCGTCCTTGGGCTTGGGGTGCCATTACCGGTATTACCAATACCAACCCTAGGAGCCCATCCAGTAGTGTAATTCTCCTGTTTCAATCTTACACTCTCAATCACTTTCCTTTAATTACATGTGGGATATGTGCATTCCGTCCTTCACTACCCTAATATTCTGTATTCGGTACACCTCTCGTCCTTGGGCTTGGGGTGCCATTACCGGTATTGCCAATACCAACCCTAGGAGCCCATTAACACCACGTAGGTAAAGCCGTTTCGGTTAAATCTAGCGCCAGCAGTACAAGTTCATGTTGCACATTATCATGCAATTAGTTTACAAGATAACTTCCATTTATCAAATCATGATTTTCTTTCTATCACTGTGGGGAAATATTAACTTAAAATTAAGAAACTTAAATTTAATAATGTCCCATATCTTTAAATTTCATACTAAAATTGTTGCTTGGTGAACTTAAACAGCTGTCAGTGGAAAGGGTTAACTCCTTTGCAGGTTTTTAAGAAGGTGGAGCAAAACATTATCAGGCGCAATTGCGTCACTTCACGTAAATTAAAAAAAAAAACTTTTCTGATCGAAAAAGACAGTTGTGTTTTCACACTTTAACTAAACACGAACAGAACAGATAAAACAGAACAAAATGGCACATTCTTGCAGAAAACAGTAAATTACATCATATTTCTTATTTTCCTTTCTTCAGATGTCTTTCCAAAATACTGTAAAAACATTGAATATAACTGGAGAAAAATTAGTTTTTCACATTTAAACAAATCAAATCAAACTGCTTTAGAAGATTTCACCATAGCAACCGCGACTCCAAGGTTAAATCTTAGACTGAAACTTAATGTAACCTTGTACAGTTTGCACTGCAAGTACAAAAATCTATCGCAATCTTTTGTTAAACAAACTTTTTGTTGCACTTCTCAGTTTTTACACACCAGCTTAACTTAAATTAGTTCAAAGGTTTTTTTTCGATTCTTGGGGCACAATCTTATTCGCACATTCTTAAAACTTCCAAAATCCAAGACAAGACAAAAGATTTAAACGCTTTTAACACAGAGAAGTGGGTGGAGCTAAAACACACATAACAGAATCTTTCTTTTAAAGAACATCTAATCAGACAAAAGAAATACTGTAACTTCTTAAACATTCATAGTCATTTTTTAAGGTTCCTTTCACTCAGCAAATCTTGTGTTTTATTTGTCTCAGCACAGATGTTAATAACTTCCATGTCAGTAAAACTTTAAGTTTCTCTTTTTTTTTTCCTTTTTCCATCGGCGTCTCAGCATTTCCTGGCTTTCCAAATCCCTGTTTTTTTTTTCCCTTTGCTGAGTTCTCAGATTGGTTAGCCTGCAAATGAGATCTTTTTCCTTCTTTATCTCTCCTGTGTTCAGCCCCGAGTGTTCCAACCAGTTAGTTTTAAATCGCCCGTCGTACTCTAACACTTCCTCCGTCCCTTTCTGTCGACAGGCTATGATCTTTCCCCAATCCGTTTTTGCAGGGCTAATCACTTGTAACCACTGTTGGATCGCATCCCATCCGGCATCTAATTCTTGCTCATCATTTCCCAGGCCAGTCTTTACTTTGCTGTGTAACATATTTCCCTCTCTCCTGGGTATCATTACAATCAGAATTTGGACTCCATCCCACGGGTGGAGTTGGTACTTCGCCCTTTCTTCCCCATCTTCTTTCTTCTCATACTCCTTTTCTACTCTTTTCCTTTTCTGTCTCAATGGGGCCAAATGGGGTCGTTTTCTCTTCTTCACTTTCACTGACATTACTAGAGGATCCCGAGTCGGTCTCTTGACCTCCTTCTTGTCTTTGTCTCCCACGACCTTCCTCCTTTATTTCATTTAGATCTGGGTATCCCTTCCAGGTCCCGACACATTTTCCCTTTACTTGGACTACCGGTACTATCGGTTGTTTATCCAATTGTTTTTTACAGCCCTGAACTTCACCTTTTTAAGTTTTTTTTAACTTCCACTTCTGACTTTTCAAGCTCATTTGTTTTCTTCTTCAATTGTTCATAAATCGCATCTTTTTGCTGTTTTGCATTGGTCAAATCGTGATTATGTTGGGATTGTGTCTTAATCTCATTTCACCGTCGGATCTGGCCCATAACTGCCAAGGACCATCTGATCCGTCTTTTATCTTTCATACGGGTTGTTTTTCCCCAGACCCTCTGTCATCCAAAGACCACTGTTCAGAGGAGGTACCGTACTTTTGTTCGATTTCGAACCAGGTTTTAGGTAAGTCAAACTGTAATTCTATATAGTCTTTCAACTCCCACAGAATTTCGTCTTCTGAAATCTCAGGTGGGGCACGCCCCCCTTTAATAGTTGTAGGTTTATCGAGTGGTGCCGTAATATCGATTTCTTTACTTGGGGGTCTCAAGTCGTCGGCTTTTTAGCCGAGTCAGTAAATTAGAGCTCTATAGGGGAGCTCGAGCCATCTTACCACCCAGAGGGTTCGCTACCCAGGAGGTTTGCAGAGTCACGTGGAGGGGAGATGACTAGACAACCAACCGAGGACTTTTATAACGAGGAGTCCTTACCTCCGATATAGGTCTGGTGTCTCAGATTCTGTCTCTTCCTTCAGCGACCCTGCTCGCAGCGCCAAATTGTTAGATCAAGGTAATTTCAGTGGACCACACTGATCTGAGGTCAACACACTAAAATAAAAGTTTGCGAGTCCGGTGGTAAGTTTTAAATAGTCGATTTATTGCATCACTTGATTTACACTGTTTGACTTCCTTCAGCAACTAACAAGCATGTTCAAAATGGCTGGCTTTATACAGCAGTAGATGTACCCGCCCCCTTTATTACCATTGGCTCAGCAGCATGCATACAGAGCTATGGTTGGTTCAGCTACATCGCACTGATTGGATCTCTGATACATCACTCATTCCTTTGTTCTCCAGTTAGGCTAAATCGGCACTTTCAGTATTAAGCTTAGATCAGCACTTTCAGTATTAAGCTTAAATCAGCACTTTCAGTATTAAGCTTAATCAGCACTTTCATTGTTCATAGTTTAATCATATTAAAATCTATGTTATTAAAATGAATATAATATATATATATATATATATATATATATATATATATATTCCCTAACACCGATCCTGTCACTGTTTTCCAAGTGCTCTGCTATTACATCTTTTCTAATGGACTCTAGCATTTTTCCCAGTACTGATGTCAGGCTTACCGGGCTATAATTCCCCGTTTTCTCTCTACCGCCTTTTTTGAAAAGTGGGGTAACATTAGCTACCCTTCAATCCATGGGAACTGTTCCAGAGTCTATAGAATTTTGGAAGATGACCAGCAATGCATCTACTATTTCTTTGTTCCCCGTTATAAATTCCCCTGATTCTGACTGCAAGGGACCTATGCTTGACTTCACCAATCTTTTTCTTTTCACAATATATATAGAAGCTTTTAAAGTCAGTTTTTATGTTCCCTGCAAGCTTCCTCTCATAATCTATTTCCCCCCTCTTAATTAATCCCTTTGTCCTCCTTTGCTGAATCCTAAACTGCTCCCAATCCGCAGGTTTGCTGCTTTTTCTGGCCAATTTATGTCCTCTCCTTGGATCGTATGCTATTCCTAATTTCCCTTGTTAGCCACAGTTGATTCACCTTTTTTGTTTTATTTTTATGCCAAACACAGATGAACAAATTCTGTAGTTCATCCATGCGATCTTTGAATGTTTGCCATTGCCTATCCACCGTCAACCCTTTGAGTAACATTCCCCAATTAATCCTACCCAACTCGCGCCTCATACTATCGTAGTTTCCTTTATTTAAATTCTGAACCCTAGTCTCTGAGTCAAATACTTCACTCTCCATCTTAATGAAGAATTCGATCATCATATGATCGCTACGCCCCAAGGGGCCTCGCACAACAAGATTGTTAATTATTCCTTTCTCATTACATAATACCCAGTCTAAGATGGCCTGATCTCTAGTTGGCTCCTTGACATATTGGTCCAGGAAACCATCCTGTATACACTCCAGGAATTCCTCCTCCATAGTATTGTTACTAATTTGGTTAGCCCAATCTATATGTAGATTAAAGTCACCCATGATAACTGCTGTGCCCTTATTGCACGTGTCTCTAATTTCCCGTTTAATGCCATCCCCAACCTTAACATTACTGTTTGGGGGTCTGTATACAACTCCCACTAACGTTTTCTGTCCCTTGGTATTTCTCAGCTCTACCCATACAGATTCCACATCATCAGCGCTAATATCCTTCCTTACTATTGTGTTAATCTCTTTAACCAGCAATGCTACCCCACCTCCTTTTCCTTTTTGCCTGTCTTTCCTGAATATTGAATACCCCTGGATGTTGAGTTCCCAGCCCTGGTCACCCTGGAGCCATGTTTCCCTAATCCCTATCATATCATACCTCAATGGCTTTGGTCTTCTCGATATTTAACTGGAGAACATTTCTGCTAATCCAGAACTGGATGTCGGACAAGCAGTCTGACCATTTAGAGACAGTGGAGGGGTTGAGAGAAGTGGTAGTGATGTAGAGCTGGGTGTCGTCGGCGTACATGTGGAAACTGTGGGGGGGGGGAAATGGAATTAAACTTAATCTTCAGAAAACAGAGAGACTGTTCAAGAAAGCCTGAAGTCTCTCAAAATGGACAGGTTCACAGTACAGAAGTCTACACCAACAACAAGAAGTATTTATATTGCGCCTTTAAAATAGTAAAACGTCACAAGGTGCTTAACAGGAGTTTTAGAAGACAAAAAATTTGACACCGAGCCACATAAGGAGATATTAGGGGAGATGGCCAAAAGCTTGGTCACAGAGGTGGGTTTTAAGGAGCATCTTAAAGGAGGAAAGAGAGGCGGAGAGGTTTAGGGAGGGAATTCTAGAGCTTAGGGCCCAGGCAGCTAAAGGCACGGCCGCCAATGGTGGAGCGATTAAAAATCAGGGATGCTCAAGAGGCCAGAATTGGAGGAGTGCAGAGATCTTTTTTGGGGGGTGGTGGCTGGAGGAGATTGCAGAGATGGGGAGGTGGGTGAGGCCATGGAGGGATTTGCGCCAGGATGAGAATTTTGAAATCGATTGTACGAACAGTTCTCCACCCATTGTTAACCAATTTTCAATCCATGCCAGTATATTACCCCCAATCCCATTGCCTTAATTTTGCACACTAACCTCTTTTTATGTGGGACTTTATCAAAGGCCTTCTGAAAATCCAAATACACCACATCCACCGGTTCTCCATTATCTATTCTACCAGTTACATCCTCAAAAGGCTCCAGTAGGTTTGTCAAACACGATTTCCCTTTCATAAATCCGTGCTGACTTTGATCCCGTTATTTTCTAAGTGTCCTGTTATCACATCCTTTATAATAGACTCTTTAGCATTTTCCCTACTACTGATGGCAGGCTAACCAACTTGTGCAGCAGCTGGGGCCTGAAAATCAGCTTCACTGCCCCTGGGCTGGGAAAGGGGGACATGAGGCAACATTCTCCCTCTTACCCCTTTCTACACTCCTTTTACAGGGTTTTAGAAGTGGAGCATTTACAGACGGGAAGCCCAGACCAAACATCACGTCAGGGTCTGACAGAGTCGCTCGATTCATCAGGACCTGTATATCATCAGCCTTTGCACATGGAAGGAGAAAGCAGCGATCACAGTGCGGACAAACCACACACGTGTTCCGTGCGTGGACTGTGATTCAGCCGATCACCTGACCTGTCGAGACACGTGCACCGTCATACCAGGGAGAAACCGGGTAAAGGTGGGGACGGCGGGAATGGATTCAGTTCCCCGTCTACATCAGAAGTTCATCCGCACAGTCACCCTGGGGACGGTCTGTTCACCTGCTCCGTGTTTGGGAAGGAATACACTCGCACATCCCACCTGCTGAGACACCAGCTTGTCCACACTGATGAGAGACCGTTTCAATGTTCTGACTGTGGGAAGAGGTTTAAAAGCTCCACGAATCTGATGACACACCAGCGGTCTCACACTGGAGAGAGACTGTTCATCTGCTCTGTGTGTGGGAAGGGTTTCACTGTGTCATCCAACCTGCTGCAATGTGAGCAAGTTCACACTGGAGAGAGGCCTTTCTCCTGCTGTGAGTGTGGGAAACATTTCACTCAGTCATCCACCCTGCAGATACAGCAGCGAGTTCACACTGGGGCGAGGCCGTTTAAATGTTCCGACTGTGGGAAGAGCTTTAAATACCCCGGGGACCTGAAGCAACACCAGCTTGCTCACACTGATGAGAGGCCGTTTAAATGTTCCGATTGTGGGAAGAGCTTTAAAAACTCAGGGAATCTGACCAGACACCAACGAGCTCACACTGATGAGAGAGCATTTAAATGTTCCGACTGTGGGAAGAGCTTTAAAAGCTCCGGGGAGCTGACCAGCCACCAGCTTGCTCACACTGATGAGCGAGCGTTTCAATGTTCTGACTGTGGGAAGAGCTTTAAAAGACCTGGGGTTCTGACCAGACACCAGCGAGTTCACACTGGGGAGGGTCTGTTTACCTGCTCCATGTGTGGAAAGGGATTCACTGAGTCAACTACCTTGCTGAGACACCAGCTTGTTCACACTGATGAGAGACCCTTTAAATGTTCTGACTGTGGGAAGAACTTTAAATGCTCCGGGCATCTGAAGCAACACCAGCAAGTTCACACTGTTCTGTAGTGCAGGGCCCTGCAGACAGCTGGGTGACATGAACATGGAATGGATGAATGTTTTATAAATTCCTGTACTATTGTTTAATCTTTCAAACTGTTGTGCTGATGATTCCCTTGATTTGACTGTTCATGTAATTTTTTTCCCTTATCACAGGCAATTGCCTATTAAAAGTCAACCATGTGCCCGCACAACCAATAAAACGTGTAACATAACAAAAAAAAGTTTAAAGGGAACTTAACAAATGAAATTAAAATTCTATTTTCGGTGGTGATGATGCACGCCAGTCCCTCCGGTACCCACCGGTTGTGGAAGGCCTCGAGTGCGCCGGTGGACTGTTCATGTTATCACATAGAATAGGTCGACAAGTAAAGGCACAACGTCTGGGTGTGAATCTAATAATAACCTCACGGACCGTATAGGTGTGATACCCAGACGGGCTTGTGGTTATGGTCTGGTCACAGATGGACTAAATCCCCTTTACTCACCTCTACAACAGGAGATGGAGATTCACAATCTGCACAGGGTGGGGAAGGAACCTCGGAACAGGACGAGGCCATTCAGCCCCTCGAGCCTATTCCGCCATTCAATCAGATCACGGCTAATCCGTATCTCACTCCATCTACCCGCCTTGGTTCTGTAATCCTCACCACCCATACCCAACAAATTCTATCATTCTCCATTTGATATTTTCAGTTGACCCCCAGTCTCAACAGCTTTTTGTGGGAGTGTGATTGAGATTTCCACTACCCTGTGTGTGAAGAAGTGCTTCTTGACATCACCCCTGAAGGGCTTAGCTCTAATTTTAAGGTTGTGCCCCCTTGTTCTGGACTCCCCACAGCTCCACCAGAGGAAATAGTTTCTCTCTCGACCCTATCAACTCCTTTAGTCATCTTAAACACCTCATTAGATCACCCCTGAATCTCCTATACTCGAGGGAATACCGGCCCAGTCTGTGCAACCTGGCCTCATAACTTAACCCTTTCAGCTCCGGTATCATTCTGGTAAATCTGTGCTGCGTCCCTCCACGGCCAGTATATCCTTCCTGAGGGGCGGGGCCCAGAACGGAACAGGAGGGCAACAGAAAATGCTGGAAGTACTCAGCAGGCCAGGCAGCATCCGTGGAGAGAGAAACAGAGTTAACGTTTCAGGTCTGGGACCCTTCATCAGAACTGGAAAAAGCTGGAGATGTAACAGATATTAAGCAGGTGCAGAGACGGCAGAGGGGGGGGAGTTAGGAGGGGAGGAAGGAATTGAAAGAACATCCTGTACTTTTGTAAGAGGCAGGAAAGATTAAAAGTTGCAAATGGGAGTGGCAAAAATCATACGAGACCTGGGTGTCCTTGTGCACCAGTCGCTGAAGGTAAGCATGCAGGTGCAGCAGGCAGTTAAGAAGGCAAATGGTATGTTGGCCTTCATAGTGAGAGGGTTTGAGTACAGGAGCAAGGATGTCTTGCTGCAGTTGTACAGGGCCTTGGTGAGACCACATCTTTTGAGTATTGTGTGCAGTTTTGGTCCCCTTATCTGAGGAAGGATTTTCTTGCCATGGAAGGAGTTCAGCGAAGATTCACCAGGCTGATACCTGGGATGGCAGGAATGACGCATGAGGAGAGACTGGGTCGATTGGGCTTGTACTCGCTGGAGTTTAGAGGAATGAGAGGGGATCTCATTGAAACTTATAAAATTCTGACAGGACTGGACAGACTAGATGCAGGAAGGATGTTCCCGATGGTCGGGGAGTCCAGAACCAGGGGTCACTGTCTAAGGATAAGGGGTATGCCATTTAGGACTGAGATGAGGAGGAATTTCTTCACCCAGAGAGTGGTGAACCTGTGGAATTCTCTACCACAGAAGGCAGTAGAGGCCAATTCATTAAATATATTCAAGAAGGAATTGGATATATTTCTTAAGGCTAAAAGGATCAAGGGGTATGGGGAGAAAGCAGGGACCGGGTACTGAATTTGGATGATCAGCCATGATCACATTGAATGGCGGAGCAGGCTCGAAGGGCCGAATGGCCTACTCCTGCTCCTATCTTCTATGTCTATACTGCATGAAAAATGGGGGCAGGGATAATTATCTGAAATTGTTGAACTCGATGTTGAGTCCGGCAGACTGTAAAGTGCCTAATCGAAAGACGAGGTGCTGTTCCTCGAGCTTACGTTGAGCTTCATTGGAACAATGTAAGAGGCTGAGGACCGAGAGATCAGAGTGAGAGAGAAGCGGTGAATTACAGTGACAGGCGACCGGAAGCTCAGGGTCACGCTTACGGACTGAATGGAGGTGTTCCGTAAAGCGGTTGCCCAATCTGCGTTTGGTCTCCCCAATGTAGAGGAGACCGCATCGTGAGGTGCAGGTGCAGCAGGCGGTTAAGAAGGCAAATGGTATGTTGGCCCTCATAGCGAGAGGGTTTGAGGACAGGAACAAGGATGTCTTGCTGCAGTTGTACAGGGCCTTGGTGAGACCGCATCTTGAGTATTGTGTGCAGTTTTGGTCGCCTTATCTGAGGAAGGACGTTCTTGCCATGGAAGGAGTGCAGCGAAGATTCACCAGGCTGATACCTGGGATGGCAGGAATGACGTATGAGGAGAGATTGTGTCAATTGGGCTTATACTCACTGGAGTTTAGAAGATTGACAGGGAATCTCATCAAAACCTATTAAATTCTGTCAGGCCTGAACAGACTAGATGCAGGAAGGATGTTCCTGATGGTCGGGGAGTCCAGAACCAGGGGTCATAGTCTAAGGATACGGGGTAAGCCATTTAGGACAGAAATGAGGAATTTCTTCACCCAGAGAGTGGTGAACCTGTGGAATTCTCTGCCACAGAGGGCGGTGGAGGTCAGTTCAGTAAATATATTCAAGAAGGAGTTGGATATATTTCTTAAGGCTAAAGGGATCAAGGGATATGGGGAGAAGGCAGGGACAGGGTACTGAATTTGGATGATCAGCCATGGTCTCATTGAATGGCGGAGCAGGCTCGAAGGGCCGAATGGCCTACTCCTGCTCCTATCTTCTATGTTTCTATGTGAGCAGCGAATACAGTATATTAAATTGCAAGAAGTACAAGTAAATCGCTGTTTCAGCTGGAAGGGGTGTTTGGGGCCCTGGACAGTGGGAAGGGAGGAGGTAAAAGGGCATGTGTTGCATCTCCTGCGATTGTACGGGAAGGTGCCGGGTGAAGGAGAAGGGCTGTTGGGGGTGATTGAGGAGTGGACCAGGGTGTCGCGGAGGGAGCGGTCCCTTCAGAATGCTGAAAGGGGAGGTGAGGGGAAGATGTGTTTTGGTGGTGGGATCACATTGGAGATGGCGGAGGATGATCCGTTGACTGAGGAGGCTGGTGGGGTGTAAGGTGAGGACAAGGGGAACCCTAACGTGGTTCTGGGAGGGAGGGGAAGGGGCGAGAGCAGAAGTGCGGGAAATAGAACGGACACAGTCAAGGACCGTGTCAACCACAGTAGAGGGGAATCCTCGGTTGAGGAAAAAGGAACACATGTCGGAAGCACTGGTATGGAAGGTCGCATCGTCAGAACAGACGCGGCGAAGACGGAGAAGCTAATTTTCAGGTCTCAGTTGCTGCACAGGTTGGTTGAAATGATCCACAGTAATGGCGTCTGCAATGCCCACAAGCCCCGCGCTCCAGAAAGCGCTCCGGCCGCCGCGCTGAGTTGTGGCTGACATCGCGCATACGCCCCATGGCCCTGCCGTCTCCTGCTCCACAGGCGCCCGGCCCGCACCTCCCCTGGGCCCCTGAGCTCCAGGCTGCCGCGCGGGGCTTTCTTTGTAAAGTCGGTGTTGGTTAAGAGCCGCAATCAGTGAGGGAAAGTGAGTTTTCCCCCAGATCCGATTGAGATCAGAGGAGGGGAGAGACTAAAGGGGAATCCAAACCTGAGAGCCCGCCGATGCAGGCCCCGAGCGGAGCTTCTTCGGTTTGGCAGAGCTCGCTCCAGGGCACGTGACCCGGGCCCAGGGCCTGATTGATGGTAACTTCCGACCAATAGGGAGCGAGCAGGGCGGGGCTGGAGGAGCGAGCTGGCGGCGGGTCCTCCAACCAATCGGGGAGCCTGAGGGGCGGGACTTGCGCTGGCTGATTGGGACAGAGGAGGCTGACGGGAGATTTAATTTAAATTTAATTTCCCGCCTGCTCCAACCGCCCACCCTGCAACGTCACGACGTTGCCAGCATGCACTGACTGACACTGAGCTCTCCACCAATGAGCGAGGGGAGGCTGAGGCTGGAGGACCGACTGAGGGGCTTTGGTCCTCCAACCAATCGCGGCGAAGGAGGAGGCGGGACCTGGAACCGGCTCATTGGACGGATCGGCCCGCCGCCATTTTGTAAAGGGGCCTGGTCAGGATCTGTGAGCCTGGGAACGTTTATTTTTAATGTTCCTTTCACATTTTACAGCTCAAACTAATTTTGTTTTGCATAAGCTTTTAAAAAAGCAGTTTGTTTTTAAATTGATGAAGCAGAAGCATAAACCCTCTGGAGCAAATACTTGTGAGTAAAAATACTTTTCTCCCTGAATTAATTTTTAAAATATTAATTTCCAGCGTTTGTAATTATTAATTTCAAGCACTTTAAGAGAAATATGGGGTGGGGGGTTCTCTTAAAGGGACAGGCACTCTTTTTCTATGTGATTTTCATTAAAGGGACCGTGTCCCTGTGGATGACTGATTTTAAAGGGACAGCGTCTCCTTTTCTATATAATGTATATATAAGAGACTGACATTTAAAGTAGGGCAAATCCCCTGCTCCCGTGAGTGCTTGGCGAGAAATCAGGTGCTGTTCGCTCTCGCCCCCTCCCAATTTTCTGCCAAGGGACAGAAAGCAGAGAGTAGTGGTGAACGGTTTCTTTTCAGACTGGAGGGAGGTAAACAGTGATGTTCCCCAGGGGTCGGTATTAGGACCAATGTTCCCTTTATTTTTTTTGAGGTGCGTGGCCCCTTTAACAGGCTGTGCAGCCCATTCAAATTTCCGCGCATGCTCGTTTTTTCCATTTATAGGGCGGTGAGCCAGCTGCGCGGGACCTCCATACCGCTGCGTGGCCGTGCAACTTAACGTGAACATTGATTCGGACCACTGCTTTTTCTGATATATATTAATGACCTGGACTTGGAGATACAGGGCATAATTTCAAAGTTTGCAGAGGACATGAAACTCTTAAATGTAGCAAGCAATGAGGATAGTAACAGACTTCAGGAGAATGTAGCCAGACTGGTGAAATGGGCAGAAACGTGGCAGATTAAATTTAATGTAGAGAAGTGTGAAGTGATACATTTTGGTAGGAAGAATGAGGAGAGGCAATATAAACTAAATGGTCCAGTTTTAAAGAGGGTGCAGGAACAGAGAGGCCTCGGGGGGTATGTACACAAATCTTAGAAGGTGGCAGGACAAGTTGAGAAGGCTGTTAAAAAGCAAACAGGATCCTTGACTTTATTAATAGAGGAATAGAGTACAAAAGCAAGCAAGTTATGCTAAGCCTTTATAAAACACTGGCTCGGCTTCCGCTGGGCACCGCACTTTAGGAAGGATGTCAAAGCCTTAGAGAGGGTGCAAAAGAAATTTACGAGAATTTGATCAAGGATGAGGGACTTCAGTTACGTGGAGAGGCGGGAGAAGCTGGGGTTGTTCTTCTTGGAGCAGAGAAGATTAAGAGGAGATACCATACTGTATCATTCTATGATGCTATTCTACACAGACACACACACACATACAGTCAGACAGACACACAGACACAGATACTCACTAAAATACAGACAACACACACATTTTTTCTGCATGAACTTTTATTATTAATTTCAAAGACTTTAAGAAAAAGGTGGGAGTGGTGGGCAGAGGGCTCTTAAAGGGACAGGGACTCTCCTTTTCAATGTGATTTTCATTAAAGGGACCGGGACCCTCCTTGCCTGTGGAGGACCAATTTTAAAAGGACAGCGTCTCGAAATCGGGTGCTGTCTGCGTGTGCACCACCTCCTCCCAATTTCTTGCCAAGCGCTCCCTGCGGGCACCACTCCACTCCAGGAGTGGCTCCTAGAATCATACAGCACAGAAGGAGGCCATTCAGCCCATTGTGCCTGTGTCAGCTCTTTGAAAGAGCTATAAATATAAAAGTCACTGATAAATCCAGGAGGGAATTCAGGAGAAACTGTTTTACCCAGAGAATGGTGAGAATGTGGGACTTGCTACCACAGGGAGTAGTTGAGGTGAACAGCACAGATGGATTTATGGGGAAGCCACATGAGGGAGAAAGGAGTGGGAGGAGATGTTGATCGGGTTAATTGAAGTAGAGTGGGTGTGGAGCATAAACACTGGCATGGACCAGTTGGGCCGAATGGCCTGTTTCTGTGCTGTACATTCTATGTAACACCATGAACAGTCAATCGAAGGGAATCATCAGCACAACAGTCTTAAAGATTAAACAGCAGTACAAGAATTTATAAAACATTCATCCATTCCACATTCATATCACCCCAGCTGTCTACAGGGCCCTGCGCAACAGAACAATGTGAACTCGCTGGTGTCTCTTCAGGTCCTTCGGCCATTTAAAGCTCTTACCACAGTCAGAACATTTACATGGTCTCTCATCAGTGTGAGCTCACTGGTGTGTCAGCAGGTGGGATGACCGAGTGAATCCCTTCCCACACATGGAGCAGATGAACGTCCTCTCCCCGGTGTGAACTCGCTGGTGTCCGTTCAGATTCCTGGAGCTTTTAAAGCTCTTCCCACAGACAGAACATGTAAACGGTCTCTCATCAGTGTGAACTCGCTGGTGTCCCTTCAGATCCCAGAGCTTTTAAAGCTCTTCCCACAATCAGAACATTTAAATGGTCTCTCCCCAGTGTGATATCGCTGGTGTCTCACCAGGCTTGATGACTGAGTGAATCGCTTCCCACACAGTGCAGGTGAATGGTCTCTCCCCAGTGTGAACTCGCTGGTGTGTCAGTAGGTGGGATGACTGAGTGAATCCCTTCCCATGCACAGAGCAGGTGAATGGCCTCTTTTCTGCTCTCTCCAGCTGGTGCCCCTTCAGCTCCTGGGACCTTTTAAAGCTTTCCCCACAGTCGGAATGTTTCACCGGCCTCTCCCCAGTGTGAACTCGCTGGTGTGCCAGCAGATTCGAGGGCCGAGTGAATCCCGTCCCACACACTGAGCAGGTGAACAGAATCTCTCCTGCTCTCTCCAGCTGGTGTCTCTTCAGATCCTGGGACCTATTAAAGCTCTTCCCACAGTCAGAAGATTTAATGTGAACAAGCTGGTGTCTCAGGAGGGTGGCAGAATGAGAAAATCGCTTCAAAAACACGGAGCAGGTCAATGGTCTCTCATTGGTGTGGATAAGCTGGTGTCTCAGCAGCACGGAGGGTGCAATTAATCCCTGCCCACACACGGAGCGGTTTAAAGGTCTCTCTCTAGTGTGATCTTGCTGGTATGCCATCTGTAGTATATGTACTTTGCAGAATGAACTATATTCTGCAGCCCCTGTATACTGCAGTACCAGTAGTGACCACCCTTGTATATAAGCCTGTGTAGTAACTTTGCATAGTAGTTCCAGTTTTGTCTCCACTCAGTAAACACCTGTTGTAACCAGCTCCTGCAGTCCGTGTCTCAATTACACACGGACATAATACTGGTGACGAGCAGATCCGAACTTACCTACAGTCTGCACCACCTCATGGGGATCCATCCCTGAAGCGAAGTTGTCAGAGGTCGAGGCCAGAAGGAAGAAGGAACGAAAGAAAAAAAACAAACAAACAGAAGAAACGAGCATCGACCGTGGGCAACCGCCTCTGATTCATTGGATTTGAAGATTGCAGGAGAGGCTGTCGAGAGCGGGGCTTGGTTATCCTGTCTATGGTGTTCCAGCTAATCGGGCTGGTGGCAGGTAGTACAGTGATCCTTCCTGGGCTGTGGCAGGCTAGAGCTCGATCGGCTGGCTTTTCAACGGGGCCGAGCAGCGTTGTTGGGAAGAGGAAAGAGAGAGAGAGGGTGGAGCACTCAGGGCGCGGCCGGTGCTATGAAGCCGGGCAGCGTACAGACCCGAGAAGAGGGAGGAAAGTGTCCCGTAGGGTTTGCTATGACGATGGGAAAATAAAAGAAATTAGAAGCGCAGAAAGCCGCGAGGAGCTGCAGTTTGCCACGGGGACCGCGGAGAGCGGTGTTAGCAGCAGCGCAGGGGGAAGTGCGCGAAGACCATAGGGTGTCGCCATCAAGGCATAAAAATGCCAGCAACAGCGTTAGCAGCAGCGGAGAAGACAGAAAGCGCGGGAGGTGCCATCTTAATCCAGCGGGGAAGAAGGCAAAGCGCGGGAGGCGCCATTTTGTTAAATCGGGGAAGAAGGCAAAGTGTGGGAGGCGCCATCTTAGATTTCCAAGATGCCGAAGACTGGCAATATCACCGCCTTCGATAATGCAATAGAAGACTGGACCACGTATGTGGAAAGAGTCGAAGTATATTGCAAGGCAAACAAAGTAGTCGATGAGAAAAAGGCATCGGTACTCCTAAACTTAATGGGTGCAAGAACGTATGGCCTATTGCGGAACCTGATCACTCTAGCCAAACCGATGGCGAAGAGTTTTAACGAAATTGTTGATATCCTACAGGAACACCTAAATCCTACACTGCTGCTGATAGCAGAAAGAATTAAATTCCACAGGCGAAATCAGCATAAAGATGAGAGCAATGCTGATGACCTTACGGAACTACGCAAGCTATCAAAGCACTGCCAGTTCAGAGCAGGACTGACAGACACTCTACGGGACAAATTTGTCTGTGGACTCCTGAGTGAAGGAACCCAGAAGAGGTTACTCTCAGAGAAAGAGCTGACGCTGGATAAGGCTTTCAGCTTGGCAGTATCGTACGAAGCAGCAGCAAGGGGAGCTGCGGAAATACAGCAAAAGCCACAGGAATACGGCACCCATGAAATGACATGGGGATTTGAAAAATGTTATCGCTGCGGCAGAACAACCCATGACCAGAAGGACTGCTGGTCCAAGGACAAAATATGCAGGCAATGTGGGAAGATGGGACACATTGCATGAGTTTGCAGCTCTGGAAAGAAGACTAACGACAACAAAAAGGCTACTAAGGAACAGTACAGGAAAGTATAAAAGATGACGGACAGTAGTTCCGAAGACCAGAAGAGCGATAGTGAATCCGGGAACAAGAGACTAAGCTGTCTCAAACTTCACAACGTAATCGCGAAAGAGGATCACCGAACCATTTGGGTCACCCTCATGATAGCAGGGTCCCAAGTCAAAATGGAATTGGATACAGGATCAGCCCTGACCGCCATGAATCGACGAGACTACGAGCGGCTATTCTCACACATACCCTTGAAAGAGACATCCATTGTCTTGAAGACATATACGGGGCAGAAAGTATACCCCAGAGGGAAAATAAGGGTGCCTGTCGAATACAACAGCAAAGAAATACAGAAATTGTATCTGTACATACTGCAAGATGGTGGACCACTGTTATTGGGACGTGAATGGATCAGAAAGATAAGTTTAGACTGGCACTCCATTCAGGCACTGACTGTGGCTGGTAAAAAGGATCAAGAACTGGGAACTCTTAAAGGTGTAACCGCCTCGATAAAAATAGAAGAGAATGCAATCCCCAAGTTTTTCAAAGCAAGACCGGTACCATATGCAATTCGCCCAGCTGTCGAGGCAGAGCTGGAGAATGCAGGCGTGTTATCTAAGGTAGACTGGAGCGAGTGGGCGACACCCATCGTTCCTGTCATGAAAAAAACGTTAAACAATAAGTCTGAGGAGCCAAGGAAGGTTCGCATCTGTGGGGACTTTAAGGTGATGGTGAACCCAGTGCTTCACACAGTACAGTATCCTCTTCCAAGGATAGAAGATATTTTCACCTCACTATCTGGAGGGAAGCATTTTACAAAAATTGACCTAGCACAAACATATTTGCAGATGGAGGTTGAAGAATCCTCTAGGAAGTATCTCACGATAAACACTCACAAAGGTCTTTACCAGTATAATCGACTGGTATTCGGAGTAGCATCAGCTCCGGCGATATGGCAAAGAGCGATGGAACAAGTCCTGCAAGGGAGTCCGGGGACCCAGTGTTACTTGGACGACATCCTAGTGACAGGTGAAAATGACAGTGAACACCTTGCCAACCTAGAGCAGGTGCTCACTAGACTAAGAGAACACGGGCTATGAGCCAATCGCCCTAAGTGCGAGTTTTTTAAGAAACAGATATCGTATTGTGGCCACGTGATTGACGAAGAGGGGTTACATAAGTCCCCATACAAAATTGAAGCGGTAGTTAAGGCTCCAGCGCCTGAAAATGTGTCGCAACTGAGGTCATTCCTAGGATTGGTGAATTACTACCATAAGTTTTTGCCGAATTTGTCCACAATTCTGCACCCACTGACTGCCCTACTACAAACTGGAGTAGCTTGGAAATGGAGCAATGAATGAAAGCGGGCCTTTCAGAAGAGTAAAGACCTAATCACTTCAAGAGAAGTATTGGCTCACTACAACCCATCACTACCGATAAGACTGGCGTGTGATGCGTCTCCCTACGGCATTGGAGCGGTACTGTCACATAAACTCCTTGATGGTTCAGAGAGGCCGATAGCTTTTGCGTCACGCTCGTTAACTTCAGCTGAGCGTAACTACGCCCAGATTGACCGAGAGCCTGGAGTGGGGGGTGAAGAAGTTCAATCACTACCTGCACGGTCAGAAATTTACTCTACTAACTGATCATCAACCTCTTGTCTCCATTTTCAACCCTCAGAAGGGCGTCCCAATAATGACAGCACAACAGCTACAGAGGTGGTCCCTTTTCCTAGGGGCACACCAATATGACATTGAGTACAAAGGAACTAAACAGCATGGGAATGCTGATGGATTGTCGCGCCTACCATTGCCGATGGTGGAAGAAGCACCTGCAGTGGATCCTGTGGAGATATTCCACTCGACCATAGTCGAATGTCTACCTGTGACGAATGCAAACATAGAAAAGGAAACACGAAATGACCCGACACTCTCCAGGGTCTATGATTTAACGGTGAAGGGATGGCCAGCACATGGCGAACCACTGTTGCCAGCATTCTCGCCGAGAAGAGAACAGCTGTCAGTGTGCAGAGGAACCTTGATGTATGGATCCAGAGTAGTAATTCCAACCAAATTGAAGGATAGAGTGCTCAATGAGCTTCATGAGGGTCATCTGGGAGGGGTGAAAATGAAGAACTTAGCCAGAGCATTTGTGTGGTGGCCGGGAATCGATAGAGAAATCGAAGAGATGACCAAGAGCTGTACAGGATGCCAGAAGGTCCAAAACGCCCCACCACAAGCCCCTCTACATCCATGGGAGTGGCCCTCATCTCCATGGCAAAGGGTGCACGTTGATTTTGCTGGTCCATTTATGGACTCGATGTTTTTAATTGCGGTGGATGCACATTCAAAGTGGCCAGAGGTAATAAAAATGTCCTCAACCGCCACAGAAAAAACTATCACAATCTTACGAACCATATTCGCCAGAAATGAGCTGCCTGAACAGATTTGCTCCGACAATGGACCACAGTTTGTGTCTGAAGAGTTCCGGAGGTTCTTATAGAACAATGGTGTTAAGCATTACACATCCGCCCCATATCATCCAGCCACCAATGGATTGGCTGAGAGGTTCGTTTAAACATTCAAGAAGGCTATCAAGGCAATGTGTAATGAAGACATACCCCTACAACACAAGGTGGATAACTTCTTGTTTGCCTACCGGAATGCGACACATGCGGTTACCAACCAAACTCCAGCCATGATGTTCTTCAATCGAAGACTAAGATGCCGCTTGGATTTGGTTAAGCCAAACATCAGAAGAGATGTGGAGAACAGGCAGTTTCAGAATATGAATGAAAGGCCGACCAGGAGTTTTAAGATAGGTCAACCAGTTTTGGCCCGGGACTACCGCACAGAGAAATGGCAGCCAGGAACGATCTGCATACGGCAAGGACCTCTAATGTATACCGTGGACGTTGGAGAGAGCATTGTAAGACGCCATGCTGACCAGATTCTAGAGTTACTGGAAAACATCAAATCCACACCATGATCTGATACACCTGGTGATGAAACCGAAATACCAATTGCAACTACCTCAGAATCGGTTATATTGGAAGCAGACGAACCAAACAATGACGTTGATCCCGAATCAACTTTGCCAGAAGAACCTGATACCCCAAAAAGGCGTTATCCGGACAGAATCAGGAAGCCTCCTCAAAGACTGAACTTATAATTGCTTAACTTCAGCTAATATATCTAACAACTGTAATTGTAAATATGTTGTTTAATTATTAATCAAATGTTATGTACTGTTTAGCTAAAAGGGGAGGAATTGTAGTGTATGTACTTTGCAGAAGGAACTATATTCTGCAGCCCCTGTATACTGCAGTACCAGTAGTGACCATCCCTGTATATAAGCCTGTGAAGTAACTTTGCATAGTAGTTCCAGTTTTGTCTCCACTCAGTAAACACCTGTTGTAACCAGCTCCTGCAGTCCGTGTCTCAATTACACACGGACATAATACCATCGGAGCGGATGACTGAGTAAATCCCTTCCCACACATGGGGCCGGTGAATGTTCTCTCCCCAGTGTGTAGACACTGGTGTCACTTCAGGTACTTGTAGATTTTGAAGCTCTTCCCACACCCAGAACATTTAAAAGGTCTCTCATCAGTGTGAACTCTCTGGTGTATCAGCAGATTGGAGGAGCAATTGAATCAGATCCTGATAAATCGAGCAACTCTGTTTGATCTTGACGTGATGTTTGGTCTGAGCTTCCTGTCTGTAAATGCTCCACTTCTAAAACCCTGTAAAAGGGGTAAGAAGGAGAATGTTGTCTCATGTCCCCCTTTCCCAGCCCAGGGGCAGTGAAGCTGATTTTCAGGCCCCAGCTGCTGCACAGGTTACATACGAATTAGAAGCAGGAGTCGGCCTCTTGACTCCTCGAGCCTGCTCCACCATTCAATAAGATCATGGCTGATCTGATTACTCCACTTTCCCGGCCTATCCCCGATAACCTTTCACCTACTATTCAAAAAAGGTGTTAGAGAGAAAACAGGGAATTATAGCCTGACATCAGTAGTGGGGAAAATGCTAGAGTCCATTATAAAAGATGTAATAGTAGAGCACTTGGAAAACAGTGACAGGATCAGACAAAGTCAACATGGATTTACAAAAGGAAAATCGTGCTTGACTAATCAACTGGAATTTTTTGAGGATGTAACTGGTAGAATAGATAAGGGAGAACCAGTGGATGTGGTGTATTTGGACTTTCAGAAGGCTTTCGATAAGGTTCCGCATAAGAGATTAGCGTGTAAAGTTAAAACACATGGGATTGGGGGCAAGGTACTGACTTGGATAGAGAACTGGTTGGCAGACAGGAAGCAAAGAGTTGGAATAAATGGGTCTTTTTCCGAGTGGCAGGCAGTGACTCATGGGGTACCGCAGGAATCGAGCTATTCACAATATATATTAATGATCTAGACAAGGGGACTAGATGTAATATCTCCAAGTTTGCAGATGACACAAAGCTGGGTGGGCGTGTGTGCTATGAGGAGGATGCTGATAAATTCCAGTATGATGTGGACAGGTTGGGTGATTGGGCAGATGCATGGCAAATGCAGTATAATGTGGATAAATGTGAGGTTATCCACTTTGGTGGCAAAAACAGGAAGGCAGATTATTATCTGAATGGCAATACATTGGGAGATGGGGAAGTGCAACGAGACCTGGGTGCCCTTGTGCACCAGTTGCTGAAGGTAAGCATGCAGGTGCAGCAGACAGTTAAGAAGGCAAATGGTACATTGGCCTTCGTAGCAAGAGATTTCGAGAACAAGGATGTCTTGCTGCAGTTGTACGTGGCCTTGGTGAGACCACACCTTGAGTATTGTGTGCAGTTTTGGTCACCTTATCTGAGGAAGGATGTTCTTGCCATGGAGGGAGTGCAGCGAAGATTCACCAGACTGATACCTGGGATGGCAGAAATGACGTAGGAGGACAGATTGGGTCGACTGGGCTTATACTCGCTGGAGTTTAGAAGAATGACAGGGGATCTCATTGAAACTTATAAAATTCTAACAGGACTAGACAGACTAGATGCAGGGAGGATGTTCCCGATGTCGGGGGAGTCCAGAACCAGGGATCACAGTCTAAGGATAAGTGGTAAGCTATTTAGGACAGAGATGAGGAGGAATTTCTTCACCCAGAGCGTGGTGAACCTGTGGAATTCTCTACCACAGAAGGCAGTGGAGACCAATTCATTAAATATATTCAAGAAGGAGTTAGATATATTTCTTAAGGCTAAAGGGATCAACGGATATGGGGAGAAGGCAGGGACAGGATACTGAATTTGGATTGTTGCACTTCCCCTTCTCCCAATCTATTGCCGTTCAGATAATAATCTGCCTTCCTGTTTTTGCCACCTAAGTGGATAACCTCGCATTTATCCACATTATACTGCATCTGCCATGCTTCTGCCCAATCACCCAACCTGTCCAACTCATAGAAACATAGAAAAATAGAAGATAGGAGCAGGAGTAGGCCATTCGGCCCTTCGAGCCTGCTCCACCATTCAGTGAGATCATGACTGATCAAACAAATTCAGTACCCTGTCCCTGCCTTCTCCCCATATCCCTTGATCACTTTAGCCTTAAGAAATATATCCAACTCCTTCTTGAATATATTTAACGAACTGTCCTCCACCACCCTCTGTGGCAGAGAATTCCACAGGTTCACCACTCTCTGGGTGAAGAAATTCCTCCTCATTTCAGTCCTAAATGGCTTACCCCTTATCCTTAGGCTGTGACCCCTGGTTCTGGACTCCCCGACCATCGGGAACATCCTTCCTGCATCTAGTCTGTCCAGGCCTGACAGAATTTTATAGCTTTCGATGAGATCCCCTCTCAATCTTCTAAACTCCAGTGTGTATAAGCCCAATCGACCCAATCTCTCTTCATACGTCATTCCTGCCATCCCAGGTATCAGCCTGGTGAATCTTCGCTGCACTCCCTGCATGGCAAGAACGTCCTTCCTCAGATAAGGTGACCAAAACTGCACACAATACTCAAGGTGCGGTCTCACCAAGGCCCTGTACAACTGCAGCAAACCATCCTTGTTCCTGTACTCAAACCCTCTCACTACGAAGGCCAACATACCATTTGCCTTGTTAACTGCCTGCTGCACCTGGATGCTTACCTTCAGCGACTGGTGCACAAGAACACCCAGGTCTCTTTGCACTTCCCCTTCTCCCAATCTATTGCCTTTGAAATAATAGTCTCCCTTCCTGTTTTTTCCACCAAAGTGGATGACCTCACATTTATCCACATTATAGTGCAATTGCCATGTTTCTGCCCAATCACCCAACCTGTCCAAATCATACTGGAGTTTCACGACATCCTCCTCACAGCTTACCCTCCCACCCAGCTTTGTGTCCTCTGCAAATTTAAGATATTACATCCAATTCCCTCGTCCAGATCATTAATATATATTGTGAACAGCTGGGGTCCTTCGACCGATCCTTGCGGTACCCCACTAGTCACTGCCTGCCACTCAGAAAACGACCCGTTTATTCCAACTCTTTGCTTCCTGTCTGCCAACCAGTTCTCTATCCAAGTCAATACCCTGCCCCAATCCCATGTGCCTTAATTTTGCACGCTAATCTCTTATGCGGGACCTTACTGGAGTTTCTCAGCATCCTCCTCACAGCACACTTGCCCACCCAGCTTTGTGTCGTCTGCAAACTTGGAGATATTACATCTAGTTCCCATGAATGTAGTTAGGAAGAGACTGGACAAGGGGAGAAAAAATAGAGTTGAGATAGGAAGAGATAAGTTCCGTGGGGCAAAAACAGGCTGAATCGCTGGGCCTACTAGGGCAGCCCTGTTTGTGGATCTTGGGAAGGAGGTAGAAGCGGGCTGTGCGGGGTTGGGGGTCTATGAGGTTGACAGCCATGGAGCGAGGATCTCCAGAGGAGACGAGGTCAGTGACAGTCCTGGAAACAATGGCTTGATGTGGTAGTGGGGTCATGGTCCAGGGGGAGCTGGAGGAGGTGTCAGAGAGTTGGTGATCAGCCTCTGCACAGTAGAGGTTGGTTCGCCAAACAACAACAGCACCACCCTTGTCAGCAGGTTTAATGACAATGTTAGGGTTGGATCAGAGCGAACGGGATCCTGCAAGCTCAGAGGGAGGTAGTTTGGAGTGAGTGAGGGGACCAGAGAAATTGAGACACAATGTGGACACTCTGGTGTGTCAGCGGGTGGGATACACCATGGAATCCCTTTCCACACACTTAGGTTGACTCTAATGATCGAGTCTGTTCCAACTGACAACAGCTTAAGTCTCCTGAATTGATTACTGAATTTATTAGTGACTATTATATTTATGGCCACTTAAATATGATGAGATTCTGTTAAGCTGACCAGTATGTTGTTGTACTTTGTCTTTTTCTGATGAATGAAACATTACTGAGCCCCTGTACCCATGTTATGGGATGTAGTGCCAGACAAGTAAAGACACAATGTCTGGGTGTGAATCTAATAATAACCTCACGGACCGTATAGGTGTGATAACCAGACGGGCTTGTGGTTATAGTCTGGTCACAGATGGACAAAATTCCCTGAATTAGCAGGAGTTCAGGAGGCGGTCAACAGACGGGTCCAAACAATCCCATTTCCTGAGCGGTAACCAAGCTTGTGTATAAGAACAGGCCAGTTAAGCCGTTGTCAGTTGGAACAGACTCGAGAAGATCGTGCGTGAATCCACTGTACTTCTATTCTCCAGATTGAGGGAATTACCACCCGATCTGTGTTATGCAGCGCTCTTAATAAAGCCTGGAGAGACAATTTGTGTTCTTCTGAGCTTGACTGTCTGGTATCTGAAACCCTGGGACTCCCGATCATTAGAGTCAACCTCAGTGTGTGGAAAGGGATTCCCTGGTGTATCCCACCCGCTGACACACCAGAGTGTCCACATTGTGACTGTGGTGGGTCGATTCCACTCATTTCCTGTAAACCTGTTTTTTTAAATCTGAGCCAGTGTGTTGTGAGCCAAAGAGCCTTGTGTCCAATGAGGGAAATAAAGGCCCACAGCCTCCCCTGGCCCTGAACAAGGGACTGGAGAAACTCGCTGTCCTGTGGATCAGACAAACAGCCGGCACTAGTCCTGCCCCTCGGGCTCCCTGATAGGTTGGCGGACCTGCCGCCAGCTCGCTCCCCCAGCCCCACCCCACTCGCTCCCTATTGGTCGGAAGCTCCCGTCAGTCAGGCCGCTGGCCCGGGTCACGTGTCCCTCACCGACTTTACAGAGAAAGCTCTGCACGGTCGCTGGGCGGAGTTGCAGGTCGGTGGGAGTGGGGTCGGGAGATTAATAATCTGCGGGTAGGCCGCACTGCAGGGTTTATAAAGTTGGAAAATGGTCTCAGGCCCGAATGAGATCCAGCGGCTGAATGTGTTCCACCGGATGGCAGCGGTGAGGCTTTTTCTCAGTGATAGGCCTGGCTTAGGCGCTGCCATCTTGGTGGAGGTAAGACAGACCGGTTCCTGCTGCAACAAGGTGCATGCGCAGCCATCTTTCTACAGGTACAAAGAGTGGGCGGGGCTTCAGGGTCCCAGTGACCAGGAGAGACAATCATTGACTCATTGATTTTATTCTCACTCTGCACACAGCAGGTGGAGAACTGAAGGTTTCAGGGTCCCAGTGACCAGGAGAGACAATCATTGACTCATTGATTTTATTCTCACTCCGCACACAGCAGGTGGAGAACTGAAGGTTTCAGGGTCCCAGTGACCAGGAGAGACAATCCTTGACTCATTGATTTTATTCTCACTCCGCACACAGCAGGTGGAGAACTGAAGGTTTCAGGGTCCCAGTGACCAAGAGAGGCAATCATTGACTCATTGATTTTATTCTCACTCTGCACACAGCGGGTGGAGAACTGAACCCAACCAGAGTAGAGAGAGGGGGAAAACTGGGAGTGGAGATAATAAATGTTGGAGATGGTGCGATGGGTTTGGATTTCAGCACAGGGAGGAGGGAGAGTGTGTGGGACGGGGATTTACAGCTTTGGGGTTAAAATGTGTTATTTTGGTCATATTTCTAGATTTGCCATTTTCTGCCCACAGGGCAATCACAGTGCACTGACCAACACCTCAGCTTGTCAGAATAGGGCAGGTGGAACCGAGCCAGAGGCAGCTCTGGGACTTCATCTTCTGAGCATTGGGTTGGGAAAGAAGAATTCCATTGTTTATTGGGCCCTGGCGAGCACTGACCCCCCTCCCACAATTTTAATATTTTGATGCATCTGTCTATTTATATACTAGGAATGTTTTAATTACTTTCACAGCAAAATGCATTTATTATTAAACATTCACAGAAGGCAACTATGGTAACAATTGAATAAAACTCAGAGTTGTCGGGATCTGGAACGCTCGACCTGAAAAGGTCATGAGCTGATTCCATCAATGATTTTAAAAGGGAGTTGGGCGGGTACTTGAGGATGAGGATCTTACAGGGTTACGGACAACAAGCAGGGATGTGGGACTAAGCACGAGTGCTCTTTCTAAGAGCCAGCACAGGCACGATGGGCCGAATGGCCTCCTTCGTGCTGTACTTTTCAATGATTCTATGAAAGCTAACAGAACGAAACAAAGAAATGATCTTCCTTGGTTATTGATCATTTCACTAAATTTCAACAGAGTTCTCTATAAACCAACCACAACTTTTTTAAAAATTCATTGATGGGATGTGGGCGTCGCTGGCTGGCTAGGCCTGCCTTTAGTGCCCATCCCTAATTGCCCTTGAGAAGATGGTGGTGAGCCGCCTTCTTGAACCACTGCAGTCCATATGGTGTAGGTACACCCACAATGCTGTTAGGAAGGGAGTTCCAGGATATTGGCCCAGCGACAGTGAAGGAACGGCGATACTGGTCCAAGTCAGGATGGTGTGTGGCTTGGAGGGGCACTTGTAGGTGGTGATGTTCCCATGCGTCTGCTGCCCTTGTCCTTCTAAGTGGTCGAGGTTGCGGGTTTGGAAGGTGCTGTTGAAGGAGCTTTGGCGAGTTGCCGCAGTGCATCTTGTAGATGGTACACACTGCAGCCACGGTGCGCCAGTGGTGGAGGGAGTGAATGTTTAAGGTGGTGGATGGAGTGCCAATCAAGCGGGCTGCTTTATCCTGAACAGTGTCGAGCTTCTTGAGTGTTGTTGGAGCTGCACTCATCCAGGCAAGTGGAGAGTATTCCATCACACTCCTGACTTGTGCCTTGTAGATGGTGGAAAGGCTTTGGGGAGTCAGGAGGTGAGACACTCGCCGCAGAATTCCCAGCCTCTGGCCTGCTCTTGTAGCCACAGTATTTATATGGCTGGTCCAGTTCAGTTTCTGATCAATGGTAACCCCCAGGATGTAGATAGTGGGGGATTCAGTGATGGTAATGCCATTGAATGTCAACGGGAGATGGTTAGAGTCTCGCTTGTTGGAGATGGTCATTGCCTGGTACTTGTGTGGTGCGAATGTTACTTGCCACTTGTCAGCCCAAGTCTGAATGTTGTCCAGGTCTTGCTGCATATGGACACGGACTGCGTCAGTATCTGATGAATCTCGAATGGTGCTGAACAGTGTGCAATCATCAGCGAACATCCCCACTTCTGACCTTATGATGGAGGGAAGGTCATTTATGAAACAGCTGAAGATGGTTGGGCCTAGGACACTGCCCTGAGGAACTCCTGCAATGATGTCATGTGATTGAGATGAATGACCTCCAACAACCACAGCCAACTTCCTTTGTGCTAGGTATGATTCCAACCAATGGAGAGTTTTCCCCTTGATTCCCATTGACTTCAGTTTTGCTAGGGCTACTTGATGCCACACTCGATCAAATGCTGCCTTGATGTCAAGGGCAGTCACTCTCACCTCACCTCTTGAGTTCAGCTCTTTTCTCCATGTTTGGACCAAGGCTGTAATGAGGTCAGGAGCTGAGTGGCCCTGGCGGAACCCAAACTGGGCGTCAGTTAGCAGGTTATTGCTGAGTAAGTGCCGCTTGATGGCACTGTCGACGACACCTTTATATAGAGCTTTTAAAACATCTCAAGGCACTTTACAGTAGGGTAATAAGACAACAATCGACACACATATTTTGTTTGTGGTCCAGTGCACTGACACAAAGTTCCTTCACAACTGTAACAATTTTATTGCTGTTGCTGTGAAGGCTGTGCTCGCTCTGCTCGTACACCTGGTCTCCAAAGGAGGCAAAACAGGACTAATGCTGCCGAGCTCAGCTCTTTTTGATCAGAAAAAATCAACTGTTTCGCCTTGCCAGGAAATGCACAACAGAGGCAGCAGTGCTCATTGGCTGCCCAGGAAAGTCCTATTTAGATTAAACTCCTTCACCCAGAGGATGCTGAGAATGAGGAACTTGCTGCCACAGGGAGTAGTTGAGGCGAAGAGCATGGATGTATTTAAGGGGAAGCTGGATAAACACATGGGAGAAAGGAATAGGAGGAGATGCTGATAGGGTGAGATGAAGAGAGATGGGAGGAGGCTCGTGTGGAGCATAAACACCACATGGACCAGTTGGGCCGATTGGCCTGTTTCTGTGCTGTACAATCTGTGTAATTCTATGTAATAAGAGAGGAGAGAATGTTCCATAGAAACTAGAATTATCTGTTCTGCACTTTAATCCTGAACTTACAGTGATGTCTTTTGTAAACAACTTTTACAGGGAATATCATCGCCTTTGAATGTGGAAGGAGAAATGTTTGCCTGTTCTGTCTGTGGGAAAAGATTTCAAAGATCGATGTGACTGGAAAAGCACCAAGACACACACACCCGAGTGAGAGTGTTCCTGTGCACTGACTGTGGAAAGAGCTTTAACCAGTTATACAGTCTGAAAAAACATCGCACCGTTCACAGCGGGGAGGAACCGTGCACGTGTTGTGTGTGTGGATGAGGCTTCAACCGATTGTCCAACCTTGAGAGACACAAGGACGCCCACACCACGGAGAAACTGTGGGAAGGGATTTAGCTCCCCGTCCCGGCTGGAAACTCATCGATGCAGTCACACCGGGGAGAGGCCATTCACCTACTCCAAGTGTGGGAAGGGATTTAGTCAGTCATCCCACCTTCTGACACACCAGAGACTTCACACTGAGGAGAGACCATTCAGTTTCTCTCACTGTGGGAAGAGGTTCAGGCAGTCATCTCACCTCATTGAGCACCAGTGCATTCACACTGGGGAGAGACCGTTCACCTGCCCTGTGTGTGAGAAGGGATTCACTAATTCATCCACCCTGCTGATACACCAGCACATTCACACTGCAGAGAGGCCATTCACATGCCCCGTGTGTGAGAAGGGATTCACTAATTCGTCTGACCTTCTGAGACACCAGCGCATTCACACTGGGGAGAGGCCATTCACCTGCTCCGTGTGTGGGAAGGGATTCACTAATCATCCAACCTGCTGACACACCAGCGAGTTCACACCGGGGAGAGACCGTTCACCTGCTCAGTGTGTGAGAAGGGATTCAATCAGTCATCCAACCTGCTGAGACACCAGCAAGTTCACAAGTGACTGCAGAGGTTCGATTCTGCTGTTATTGCTGCTGTTAATCACATCCAGGATGGAACCATGTTCATTCTGACAGTTGGGGTTTGTTTCTGCTGATGTTAATAACCCCTATAACTGGGCTGGATTTTAATATTCTGGATATGTAGCTGATTGAGTTGTCGGGGCTGCAGTGTTGCTTTAAGTACTGCTGTCTGATCTTTCCCCTTAATTTCTGATGAGTGTTCCTGAAATATTTTACAATAAAATTATGAACTTTTATTCAATCGTATATTAATCTTTGCTATAAAATCGACAATTCATTGTCTGAAAGATTCCATTATCATCTCCAATTAGGAAGTGCTGATTAATCCTCGCTGACAACTCTTACTCACTTGCACATTACACAAAGTGGCACCTCCAATATCCACCAGAAAGAAGGGGAATGGGAATTGGTGGAGAATCGAGAGTCCCCAAATGTTGCCCCTCCCATCTGGTACAGCAATCCCCTCGGCACGGGAATGGAGGCAAGTCCAGTTATTGTGTGTGGTAAACCACTGTTATTGTTGTTCACCATTGTTGTTGTTGTTGCACACTGTTGTATCTATGCATGCCTCAGCTGGCTCTGCCCCTGGCTCCACCCACATGCCCAGGTATAAAGGTGACTGCTCTGCAGCCCCCTGCCTTCTTGGAAACCAGTCAACCACGAGAGGCATGCTCTGTTCTTTGTTAATACATGCTCTGTTCTTTGTTAATAAAAGCCTTTTAGTTACTCTCCTAACTCTCCGTCTTTTATCAGTAATTGACAGCGCATCAATTTTATTAACAAAGACAAAATGTCGGCACCAAACGCTGAGCAGCAGGCGCTGCTGCATGCCCTCAGACCAACATGCCTGGACCTAGACCCTCAAGAGGCGGGTTCGTCTACCAAGTTCGCACAATGGCTGCGTTGCTTCAAAGCTTACCTGGAAGCCTCAGCCGTGACACTAGATGGAAACAAACTAAAAATCCGGGCCACCAAGTCTACACGCTCATCCAGGACGCGACTACCTACGCAGCGGCTATCGATCTGCTAAAAGGACAATACACACGCCCGGTAAATACGGTTTATGCCAGACACCTCCTGAGATCCCGCAAACAGCAGTCCGGGGAATTGGTGGAGGCATTCCTACGGGCACTACAGATACTCGGCCGAGCCTGCGATTGTAAAGAGGTATCGGCCGCGACACACATGGAGGGACTTATCCGAGATGCTTTAGTTGCGGGCCTCAAGTCCGACTACTCCCGGCAGAGACTGTTGGAGAAGGGCGAAATCGACCTGAAGAAGGCAGTGTCCCTCGCGCTCTCGCTAGACGCGGCCCACCGGAATATGGACGCATTCTCCCCTAACCGCTCCACACCGTGGACGCCGCAGCCTTGGGTCATGGGACCGCCACCCCCGGCACCAACTGCTGCAGCGATGTCCAAGGGCCCAAAATGTTACTTTAGTGGCCAGGCAAAACACCCCAGAGCACGCTGCCCGGCGAAAAACGCTACCTGCTCTGGCTGCGAGAAGAAAGGACACTACGTCAGCGCCTGCAAAGGTAAAACCGCTAACGCCAGCAGCGCCGCGTGTGAACCGTGGGGGCAGCCATCTTGTCCGCCATCTTGGACGCCTCCAACTCCAATCACGGATGACCCGGACTCAACCACCGCCTTGCCTGACAACCACAGTGACTCGCTTGACCATACGCTGGCCTCCGTGACGCTGGACCAATCTCTCCCTCACCAACTGTCCAGGTCCATGATGGACATTACGGTAAACGGCCACGCCACTACCTGCCTTTTCGACAGCGGGAGCACGGAGAGCTTTATCCACCCCAACACGGTGCACAGTTACTCTCTCCCGGTCCTGCCAACATGCCATCAGATCTCCATGGCTTCCAAATCCCATTCAGCAGACGTCGGTGGCTACTGTGTAGTGACCCTTTCAGTAAGGGGCACAGAATACAAAAATTTTAAACTGCTTGTCCTGCCCCATCTCTGCGCTGCCGTTCTACTGGGGTTGGATTTTCAGTGCCACCTTAAAAGTGTCACATTAGCGTACGGCGGACCCCTCCCCCCACTCACAGTCTGCAGCCAGCAGCTTTTAAATCGCCCGCCGCGCACCATTTGCAGCCTCTCCATGCTTAAAGTCTCCCCCCCACCTTGTTCGCTAACCTCACCCGCGACTGTAAGCCCATCGCTACCAAAAGCAGGCGGTACAGTGCCAGGGATAGGAGCTTCATTAAATCCAAAGTAGCAAGACTCCTGAAGGAAGGGATTATTGAGGGTAGCACTAGCCCATGGCGAGCACAAGTGGTGGTAGTAAAGACTGGCGAAAAACCGCCTAGTTATTGACTACAGCCAGACGATCAATCACTACACCCAGTTAGATGCATACCCACTCCCCCGCATATCTGACATGGTCAATCAGATAGCACAATACCGGGTGTTCTCGACGATTGATCTGAAGTCGGCATACCACCAGCTCCCCATCAGGGCTGAGGACCGCCAGTACACAGCTTTTGAAGCTGACGGTCATCTCTACCACTTCCTCCGAGTCCCCTTCGGTGTCACCAACGGGGTTTCGGTCTTCCAAAGGGAGATGGAACGAATGGTTGACCAGAACGCGCTGCAGGCCACCTTCCCCTATCTAGACAACGTCACCATCTGTGGCCATGACCAGCAGGACCATGACGTTAACCTAGAGAAATTCCTCCGTACGGCCCAGCGGCTGAATCTAACATACAACAAGGACAAATGTATGTTTCGCACCACGCGCCTCGCCATTCTTGGCTGCGTAGTGGAGAACGGAGTCATCGGCCCCGACAGAATGCACCACCTTATGGAGCTCCCCCTCCCCCACTGCCAAAAAGCACTGAAGAGATGCCTAGGGTTTTTCTCTTACTATGCTCAGTGGGTGCCCAACTATGCGGACAAAGCCAGACCCCTCATCAAGTCCACCTCCTTCCCCCTGACAGCAGAGGCATGTGCAGCCTTCACTCTCATAAAAAGAGATATTGCGAAGGCCACAATGCACGCAGTGGATGAGTCCATCCCTTTCCAAGTGGAGAGCGACGCATCCGACTTCGCCCTAGCTGCAACTCTTAACCAGGCGGGGAGACCCGTGGCCTTTTTCTCAAGGACCCTCCAGGGCCCCGAGATTCAACACTCCTCTGTCGAAAAGGAGGCCCAGGCCATTGTGGAAGCGGTGCGACATTGGAGGCATTACCTGGCCGGAAAACGATTTACCCTGCTAACTGACCAGCGTTCAGTAGCTTTTATGTTTAATAATAAGCAGAGGGGCAAAATCAAGAACGACAAGATCTTGAGGTGGAGAATTGAACTCTCCACCTACAATTACGATATCTTGTACCGGCCCGGGAAACTCAATGAGCCCCCAGATGCCCTATCACGTGGTATATGCGCCAACGCGCAGGTTGATAGACTGCAGACCCTCCACAATGACCTCTGCCACCCGGGGGTCACCAGCTTCTTCCATTTCATCAAATCCCGTAACCTGCCCTACTCCATCGAGGAGGTCAGGACCATGACCAGGAACTGCCAAATCTGTGCCGAGTGCAAACCGCATTTTTAAAGGCCAGACAGAGCAAGCCTGATCAAGGCCACTCGCCCCTTAGCGTCGATTTTAAAGGGCCCCTCCCCTCCTCTGACCGAAACGTGTACTTCCTCAACATAATTGATGAGTACTCCCGTTTCCCATCCCTTGCCCAGACATGACCGGTACCACGGTCATTAAATGTCTGAATGACCTTTTCGCCTTGTTCGGCTTCCCTAGCTATATCCATAGCGACCGGGGCTCATCCTTTATGAGCGACGAACTCCGTCAGTACCTGCTCACGAGAGGTATTGCTACAAGCAGAACCACCAGCTACAACCCCCGGGGGAACGGCCAGGTGGAAAGAGAGAACGCGACGGTTTGGAAGGCCATCCTCTTAAACTTAAAATCTAAGGGCCTTCCGACCTCTCGCTGGCAGGAGGTCCTCCCTGCAGTGCTCCACTCCATTCGGTCACTGCTTTGTACGGCCACCAATGCCACCCCCCATGAAAAAATGTTCACTTTCCCCAGGAAATCCACATCGGGGACCTCGCTACCGACATGGCTGACGTCTCCAGGACCCGTCCTACTGCGGAAGCACGTGAGGTCCCATAAAATGGACCCCCTGGTCGAGAGGGTGAGCCTCCTCCACGCCAACCCCCAGTATGCTTACGTGGCGTACCCGGACGGGCGGGAGGACACAGTCTCCATACGAGACCTCGCACCTTCGGGTGCCCCTGAAACACTACCATTGCCATCCACCACCACCCACAACCCAACCCCTGTAGACAGCATGCCGCAGCCCCAGGACCCATCCTTGACCACCCAACCACTCAATGAGACGCCAGATTCAACGTTGGATGCTGCACCATCACCGCCGCCACCACGATGATCAGGACGGCATACAAGGCCACCTGATAGACTTACTTACACGAACCTTTAGTACACTTCACCCCGCCGGACTCAATTTTAAACAAGGGGTGAATGTGGTAAACCACTGTTATTGTTGTTCACCGTTGTTGTTGTTGTTGCACACTGTAGTGTCTATGCATGCCTCAGCTGGCTCCGCCCCTGGCTCCACCCACACGCCCAGGTATAAAGGTGACTGCTCTGCAGCCCCCTGCCTTCTTGGAAACCAGTCAACCACGAGAGGCATGCTCTGTTCTTTGTTAATAAAAGCCTTAGTTACTCTCCTAACTCTCCGTCTTTTATGAGTAATTGATAGCGCATCATAGTGATGGGATGAGTTAAAGGTATTTACTCAGATGGGCGGAAGGTGGGAAGTGGTGTTCCACGGGGATTGGTACTGGGACCACTGTTGTTCACCATTTACATGAATGATTTGGACTTGGTAATCAGAAGTACAATTTCAAAATTTGCTGATGACCCTAAATTGGGGATGTGGTTAATACTGAGGAAGACTGCGATAGCATCCTTGTAGAATTATTCAGTTGTGTTCAGTAAATAGCAGCATCTTTTAAATTGCTTTTACTGATCACATCACTATATAGTTATGTGAAAAACAGAAATCATTAAAAGCTCCTAATTTCAGAATTGTTAGATTCAAACTCAACTTCTTCCAAGTACAATCTAACATTTCAAACATTGTAATGGATGTAGGCGAGATATTAGGACTGTTGTCTAGCACAATCCAAACACAGTGACACACAGACAGATGGGCAGGTGTAGCTTCACAGCAAATCCTTTCAAGCCTCACTAAAAAGTGGCAGACTGGCAATCCATTGTTCACGAATGGAGTTGTGATCTTTGTAAATTAAGAAATGGAAATGTGTCAAAGAGTTGATTAACAGAGTGGGGCATCATCTTCCTTTGATTTCTATTTCTGACACCAGGCAACAGAAAAAGGTAATTACAACACGACATAAACAGACTCTTCAGGTGTGAGACATCAGACTTCAGAACAACACGTCTGCCAGCTCGGCCACAAACCCCAGTACAGTCAACCTTTCAGCAGCTGCAGCCCTGATTAAATAACTAGTAGTTTAACATGTCTAGTAGAACTTTTGTATCAAAATAGAAGAAATGTATTTGACACACACACAATTAATAATTAAATCACAATGTGATTGTGAGGATCGATTATCGACTCTTGATGCCTTCCGTGTCCACCGGTCGAGGAAGGTATCAAGTGAACCAGTGGACACCGCCTGCTCCCTCTCCAGGGCCACCCGGGCAGGGACAAGACCATGGGAGAGAGGCAGGCAGCCAGAGTGACCCCGCCCCCCATGGGCCCCGCCCATCCTGGGCCTACAAATTGCTGTTTTCGCCAGGCCCAAGAGCAGGTCAGGAGAAGATCCTCCCACTTACCCACCCCACTCCGCACCGGGTGAGGAAATCTACATGATATAAGGGGTTAATTTCAAGTGCTTGCTGGGTAAAAGTTTTCAGACTTGACACTGGGCAAGTGTCGATGTGTAACTAGAGCTATTGTAAGTACTCGGACTGCAGCCAGGAACAGATGTCTACCCACCTAATGAGAATGTAGAAGTGGAATAATGAGTTTCTTTGATGTACCAATGACCTGATAACTTGTGACCGAAAGCAAAGCTTGCCTCCCTTATATATGATTAAAGAGGACCTCCGGTTACACGATTCATGCCCTGTTATAGATTAACGGTTGACTTATGTGTCCAGGATCCTTCTGTCAATATGTTATTTCTACCTGATGATTAATCTAAAATGTATCCTGATAGAGGAACAAAGGGATTTCAATCAAACTTGTTTGTTACACTGTATAAATATAGAACGTTTACACTGTATCATTGGAATAGTAGCCTCACCCCTTGAGTGGAGGTACTGATTCCCCTTGCAAGAGAAGTTAAATAAAAGGCCTGTCCGTCTGACGAATCCAAGTGTGTATTGAGTCATTACCCAGAGCTAAGAAGTAAGGCACTTCTACAATTTGGAGGTTCCACCGAGATGGCTTGCTGTACCAATTGGTGAGTTAACAGACGCCGAGTACGTTGCTCGGTTGGGAAAATCCCATCGGCCGAAGGTGGTGTTTTGCCACATTTTTGGGACTTTCCCTGCCATAAGCATAGCTGCGCACAGTCTGTTTATTCCATTGGACAGCACTGCCATCGGGTAATTGACTCACAAGGTTCGGGGGTTAAACTGCCGTTGTGACTGCTTCCCTTTCAGAAACGGAACAGAGGACCAGCCATGAGGCGCTGACGCCCCGCGAACAGGATCGTGCAGAAAAGGACTGTAGGAAGCGCTGAAATAAAGGTACCAGAGAGAGAAGGTTAAGTCAGGAATTTGATTAACTAAGGAGCTAGCGATTTACTGGAAATTGAACTAGCAAGGTTCCAGCTTGCTGAGAGAGAAGGTTAAGTCAGGAATTTGATTAACTAAGGAGCTAGCGATTTACTGGAAATTGAACTAGCAAGGTTCCAGCTTGAAGTTAGCTGGGACAAATTGAAGGCCCTTTTTGCTAAAGATTTGGCTAAAGGGAGTAGGGTAGAAGGAGAGAAGAGCTTGAAGTTAGCTGGGACAAATTGAAGGCCCTTTTTGCTAAAGATTTGGCTAAAGGGAATATGGTAAAAGGAGAGAAGAGTGGGCGATTGTCTGAAACACAGTGTCAATGTTTAATGTTTATGAGAGTGAGTATTTAACTACTTGTTATTATCAATCAACTTTGCAGCTTTGTCCAGTAAGGCTGCATAGGTTGGGGATTTAGTAACACTTTGGTTGTTGTTTAACAAGTGTATTGTTTATTGTTTATTGTTATATGTATTAATGTTTAGTCATGTCTGATCTGTAGAGGCGTCCCACGCAGATCATAGAGTGTTACGGAATTGTTGTATGTTTTAACTAAAATATTTAAGCTGAAAAAAAACTGCAGAAGGGGTTGGAAAAGACCCAAGCCGGGGAAGTGAGTCCCGCGGCGGAATGTATGGTTGAGAAAATAGTGATGTCTTTTACATGATCCACTAAGCTATTGTGGATTCAGTATTTTCCCCAGTTAGAAATACCTTCCACGAGGGTTGAGAACCCTCGAGTTTTATACGTATGTATAGTTTATTAATCTGATCTGTAGGGGCGTACAACGCAGATCATGGATTGTCACGGGAGTTTAGATTGTTTTAAGTGAACCATTTAAGCTGCTAAAATGAGTGCTAGCGCCAGTAAGCCACCCGAGAAAGGCACGCCAGCAGCCTTTATGTTAAAGAACTGGTCAATCATCCATTGATCACCTACCAAATTGGTCCAAATGGACTGTAAATAAGACTAGACCCTTTCCCTCAGATAGTCATTTAACATAGAAAGAATTACTTGCCTCGAGAAATGTTTAACGGACGAGAGAGAAATAGAGAACAGCCAGATAAAAAGACTGCCTCTATGTTTGTTGAGTCAGAAAAAAAAAATTACCCCGAAGAAACACCTTTCTCCTCTATTATGGTAGGATAACAAGGTAACTATAGAAGGATGAATAGAGGGGAATATAGAGGAAGACGTGGTAGAGTAAGAGGGTATGGACGATCTGGTAATTGTTACAATTGCGGACAACCCGGACATTGGGCAAACCAATGCCCTGTGAAAAATCGTCAGAACAAAACCTCCAATAATGGACCTCCGTTAGAGAATAAAGGTCCTAATTTCACTGTCCATAACCCTTTTTCGGACCAGTCAGGAGGTTACCCTACAAACGGACAGGGATTTAGGAGAAATAGAGATCAGAATTACTGACTGACACCAGCAGCCCCAGGCGCCACAGACCACCAAATGCCCGTTGTTTCTTTAAATTCACGCAGCGAACCTGAAATTAAAATGCAAATAGCTGGGAGACCTATGTCATTTTAGTAGATACAGGAGCAACCTTTTCGGTGTTAGGGAAAGGATATTCTGAAGGAATGCCTATTAATGGGAAAAAGACCCCGATAGCTGGATTGGCTGGAATACTACAATGCTTGAATCAATTGACTCCCCTCACAGTAAAAGTAGAAGAATTTGAGGAAGAACACTCCTTTCTGTTATCAGGAGATGTCTCTATGAATTTATGTGGAAGAGACTTGCTGTGCAAAATGAATGCTACAATCATTTGCTCCGCATCAGGAGTAACAGTAGAAATCCAAGTAGATAAGGCATATGCGTACCCAGTAACAGAAATAAAACACCCTGTTCTTTACGCATGGGAAATTGCCGACCCAAGTTTGAGTCCCAAACTTGTCAGTCTGTTAGGAGCGTGGGGATTCATTACAAGCTCCATAAAACAATACCAGGAATCCCTGAAACTAGGGAAATGGCATTCAAAATTGCACTGCACGGCCTGCTATGACAAAACAGGACAAGATTATCAGCCGTTTTTAAATTTAAAATACCTCCTAACTATTAGACTGCACAGCCCTATAAAGTTACAATTAATCCAGCTGCACCATTACCCAAAAGGTCACAGTATCCATTGTCAGAGAAAGCAGAAAAAGGAATTGAGCCAGTGATGGAATCATTGTTAAAACAGGGAGTTAACGCCGGATAGAATAAAGGTCGTTTGCAACACATCGTTGCCAAAAACTAAAAGAGAAATGAAGCATTTTCTAGGAATGACTGGCTATTGTAGACAATGGATATTGAACTATTTAGAAATAACCAGACCACTATTGGACATGAGCATGACAAATTTGGAAAATTCGCGGTTACCTGACTTCCTCGGGAACCCAGATTAAAAATGCACAAGAAGTGAAAAATCTTTTACTAGCTATTCAGAGACGTAAACAGATTGCAATTATTAAGTGCCAAGCGCACACGGGGCATTTGGACAAGGTTGCGCTTGGAAACGCTGCTGCAGATAGCGCTGCTAAGTCAGTAGCTATATCAAGTACTGAACGACAAGTTTCAGCCTTCCCTGTTAGGGAAAAGCCAGAGATACCGCAGCCCCCGTCCTTAGATGATGTGCTGACCCATCAAGATAGGGCCAGTTCTGATGAAGTAAAGGAATGGGTTGTTAATCATTGTTTTAAAAAACACTGACGGCTTATGGGTTCATCATGACGGCCGCATGGTGGCACCCAAATCATTACTATCACCAATTGCCCGATGTGTTCATAAATTCACCCATGCGGGCAAAAGGGGGATGGCGGACTATATCCTCAAGACCTGGTATGCACCAGGAATCTCAAAGTTGGCAAAACAAATATGTGAAAATTGTACTATCTGCCAGACCATAAATGCAGGGAAAATAAAGAAGGTACAGCCCGCATCCCACCCAAACCCCATGGGCCCTTTTGTACACTTACAAATGGATTTTATTGAATTACCTGTATGTATGAGCTTTAAATATATATTAGTTATTATTGATATGTTTTCAAGATGGATTGAAGCGTTTCCTTGTAGAAAGAATGACGCTACTACTGTTGCTAAATGTTTATTGAAGGACATTGTACCTCGCTTTGGGATACCAGCAAAACTGTCAAGTGACAATGGGTCCCATTTTACGGGAACAGTGATTAAGGAACTATGCAAAGCTTTACAGATTAACCAGCACCTTCATTGTAGTTATCATCCACAGTCGGCTGGACTAGTGGAAAGATATAACGGGATGCTGAAAAACAAGCTTGCAAAACTGTGTAAAGAAACTGGACTTAAATGGGTTGATTTGTTACCCATAGCTTTAATGACAATGCGGTCTGCTACCAACAGAATTACAGGATTGTCGCCTCACGAGATCGTCATGGGAAGACCACAAAGATTGCCTTTTTCGGCACCTTTAACAGCTAAACAAATGGACATTCATAAAATGGAGGAAGATATGTTGAGTTATTGCATTGCACTAACCAAATGCATTTCTAGTTTCCATCAACAGGTGAAGGAAGCCCAGGTCGATCCCGCTGAAGGAAAGTGCCATACTTTCGAGCCAGGAGATAACGTTTACATAAAAATCTTCAAACGAAAGAATGGCCTTCAACCCAGATTTGAGGGACCCTTCCAAGTACTCCTGACCACAAACACCGCTGTAAAAGTAAAGGAGCGACCAACATGGATACACGCGTCCCATTGTAAGAAGGCATCAGTTGAAGACAATACACTGCCAAGATGAACTGGATTTGGACTCTGATGAGATTGTTCCTTTTGTTAACGATAATTGAAACTGCCATATGGATTTACCCAGATCCTCTGAAAGGCAAACCATGTATAGAAGAATGTGTACTTTTAACCAAAAATCTCTTTTATGTTATATGCTATAATGAGACCATGAAAGTTCAGCTTCAGGACCATACTATGCAGGTACCCCCATATCAACCCCTAAATCTTAGGATAAGACAGGGTAAGTGTGGTAAACCACTGTCATACCTGTCTGTGTCTGTATGTGTATTCCACTAGGTACAGGTCTGGACATGCCTCGGCTGACTCCTCCCACTATTCCAGGTATATAAGTGACTACCTCCCAGTCCCTTAGTATTCTGGACGGGTCGACCACTCGAGACAAGACCTTCATTCTTTAGTTAATAAAAGCCTGATTGTTACTCGCTCAACTTCAGTCTTTTGAGTAATTGATGGCGCATCAGTAAGATAGAAGAAGAAGATAGTGGACAGAGGCTTGATAAGCTGTGGGTCACATGCCCTGATACTGTATTACCAAGTGACAAAACTGCGAACGGAGGGGTTTTCTGCAATGGTAATTCAAGAGGAGGACTGGCCCTGACAGCTAAGTTAATGTTTTGTGATAATCCTTTTACACAACCCCTCGTTTCAACATCAATTACTCAGAAAAGAAAAATTAATAGGACCGCTAGGAAACAAGGAGGGAGAAGTAGAAGACTGTTAAATAAGCATAACTATCATCAAGTTAATACCTTTGTATACATGAGCTATCTGTATGCTAAAAAAACAGAACCTTGCCAAATGCTGGATATGCAGCCACATCCCTGTGCATGCAGAGGGTGGAATACCTCTAAGGCCCATTCCCTTCGAGATAGAAGAGATGGTAGGGTGGTTATTACAGTCTAATACCACCTGGAATAAGGAGGCAGCCAGTACATTTCAGACCCAAAATAGTTTAAACCCAGATCAGTTGGAAAATGAATGGAAAGATGCAGGATACAACCTTATAAAATTTGAAGGGTGGTTTCATCCCCTATATGATAATCGAAGGAATCCAGAGAGTCTATTAGTTACGTCAATGGGAACCATAAATAAAACAAAAGGAGAAGTCTGTCTTGTAAACGACAATGGAGAAGGATTGATGGTTGGATGGAGTGAGTGCAAATGTAACTACACTTTGACTAAAACTACTACTAAACCACCAGGTGCAATCGAATGGCCTTATTGGGGATGGTGGAATCTGTCCACAGTACAAAATTTGACTAGCAAAAAAATCTGGAAAGGAGAATACGGAATAGGAATGATGCACCAGATATGGAACAAATTTGAAGCCTATAATAACACCTATTTCATCTGTGGGCATAGAGCATACCCTTGGTTACCACAAAATTGGACTGGGTCATGTTACTTGGGATATGTAGTGCCCTATATACATCATATTTCATCTTTGGATAGCCACCCTGGGACACGAGTAAAACGAGCCATTACAGAAACTGAAAGGTTCTTTGCTATAGCATTTCCCTGGTATGGAACAGGGAAGCTGGCAAGAGAATCTATAAACATGGCAGCAGTGCTGGAACAAATAGCCAATGATAAACGCAGAAATGGTGGCTATGCGCACTGTTGCTTTACAAAACCGCATGGCTCTGGACTAATTGTTGGCAAAAGGGGGCACATGTGCAATCATAAAAACCGAATGTTGCACCTATATCCCAGATAGCTCAGAAAATATCACCAACCTGGTAAACCACATAAAGGAGGCTGTAGAGAAACTACGTCAACCTGAACCATGGTCCATGTGGGATTGGATTTCAGGATGGGGAGGAGCACTAGGAAAGCAAATTTTGGAAACCTTAATCGCAATTGTGATGATAATAATTTTAATTAGTTTATTGATTGGTTGTTTAAAATTATTGTGTACAAAAGTCCTTTCCTTATTAACGTCAACTCCTCCAGTACCAATGATGTCTGAATATGAGGATATTAAGGGTGAGACCTTTGATGTAGAGTTTCTTAAACTTAGCGAAATAGATTGTCCTTAGAAAGGACAAAAGGGGGGAATGAGGAAATCTACATGATATAAGGGGTTAATTTCAAGTGCTTGCTGGGTAAAAGTTTTCAGACTTGACACTGGGCAAGTGTCGATGTGTAACTAGAGCTATTGTAAGTACTCGGACTGCAGCCAGGAACAGATGTCTACCCACCTAATGAGAATGTAGAAGTGGAATAATGAGTTTCTTTGATGTACCAATGACCTGATAACTTGTGACCGAAAGCAAAGCTTGCCTCCCTTATATATGATTAAAGAGGACCTCCGGTTACACGATTCATGCCCTGTTATAGATTAACGGTTGACTTATGTGTCCAGGATCCTTCTGTCAATATGTTATTTCTACCTGATGATTAATCTAAAATGTATCCTGATAGAGGAACAAAGGGATTTCAATCAAACTTGTTTGTTACACTGTATAAATATAGAACGTTTACACTGTATCATTGGAATAGTAGCCTCACCCCTTGAGTGGAGGTACTGATTCCCCTTGCAAGTGAAGTTAAATAAAAGGCCTGTCCGTCTGACGAATCCAAGTGTGTATTGAGTCATTACCCAGAGCTAAGAAGTAAGGCACTTCTACACGGGCGGACAAAGATTAGGAGCGTGGGGCTAAAGTGTAACCAAGAGTTGAGGAGCAGCCCCTTCAGGTAACTATCCAAGGGCTGTAACCTCTCACACTAAATATATACACGGCCCATGGACTCCTCTAGGCCACAGAAACCACATCTGGCCTTAGAGTCCAGAAAGGAGCTTAAAAACTGTTGCACTCGACAGCTCCCTGCAACAGTCTCCACCCCAGATCCCCAATGGTGCTGGGAAGCACTCCCGCAGAGAGCCCTCCACTGGGGACCCTCGCCTCCGTCAGACAGCAAGATGACCCGCCAGTCTGATTGAGATTGGGCAATAAACAAAATTAATCAATAAATGACACAGAAACCCAAGTCCCCGGGTCCTCAGCCCTGGTGTGAAGTACACTGGCCACCAATTTTCCATTACTAACGCGCACCTCAGGCCCCACCCAGTCTGGTTTAATTGCTAAATGTTTTCTAACTCGGTTCAGGCCTGTCATTCTACGGGAAACTTACAAGGCCTCATTTATTGATGTGTCCCACCTGAGCGGCTGTTAATGGCTTTAATAAACTGGCAGCAAGGTTTTTTTTTTTAAAAGGTGGAAAGAGGTGAAAAACGCCACTAGTGATGCCTCAAAACTCACGGACAGAGAAATCCACTTCATCAGTGCCCCTGCCACAGAACTCAACATCCACCCCCTCCACCACTGGTGCACTGTGTCTGCAGTATGTACGGTCTACAAGATGACCACGGTCAGGCCGTGTGGAGTCAAGGGCCAGGCAGAATGGATGGAAAGATCACAACAAACTTCCCTTAACTCCAACCCACTGATTCCTGTTTTGTAGCCAGCTTTCCATCCATTCTGCTGCCTGGCCCTTCACTCCACACAGCCTGACCTGGGTCATCATGTCGATCTTACACACCGTTTATGGATAGCAAGCTGGTCACAAAACAGAAAACAGAGAGTAGGGGTTAAAAGTAGCTACTCAGACTGGCAAAAGGTGGGAAGTGGTGTTCCACAGGGATCGGTGCTGGGACCAGTCTTGTTCACCATTTACATAAACGATTTGGACTCGGGAATCAGAACAATTTCAAAATTTGTCGATGACAGCAAATTGGGAGGTAGAGTTAATACTGAGGAAGACAAAATGCAAGAAGATATTAATAAATTTCAGAATGGGCGTGTAATTGGCAAATGAATTTCACTATAGATCAGTGTGAGGTCGTGTGTTAATGAATTTCACTATATATCAGCGTGAGGTGGTGTGTTAATGAATTTCACTGTAGATCAGTGTGAGGTGGTGTGTTTTGGTGGGAAGAATAAGGAGGCCACACACTACTTGGACAAGGGGGTGAAATTTGGTTGCTTTGTGCCTCCTGTGATATTCAGCGGGAGGTTAGCGGTGGCAGTAGATGGTAGCGCCCTGTGGCACTGCACCGCTGGCAATGACGTCATCGCCATGCTCAGCACCCCGGCTGCAACCTTGGGTTGCGATCCCTGACCTATAGCTGGACGATATGTCTGACAGGGTCAGGGGTCATTCCTGCAGCCGTGGCGACGCCACTTAAAGGGCAGGTGTTGGGCGGCAACTTTTTATTTTGGCTGACTGCCAGCACCTGCCCCCTTCCCCTTTCTTCTTTGGGGTGCCAGCCGCAATCGCTCAGCCCGGCGTTCCTCTTGATCTGACACCCTGCTCCCCGGTGGTCGAGCAGGGCCCCGGTGTGTGCAGTGCTAGGCTCCTCCCCGTTAATCAGGGAGGGAGGTCTGCTATGACACGGTGCTATGTGCCGACGGGCATGGCGCTGTTACACGAAGTTCCAGGAAATTCACTGGTAGCTCCCCAAAAGGGAGGGGAGCGCTTCCACTAGCACCCCGCCTCCTGCTTGGGGCGCTACCACTGAATTTAATGCGCAGGGGCGCTAACTTTTTCAGGGGGCGAAAATTAGCCCCGGTGACGTTAGCAACCCAAAGGGGGCGCCACCGAATTTCCCCCCAAGTGTCTAAATGGGCTGGAGGAGCAGAGGGATCCAGGGATACAGATACACAAATCACTAAAAAGTAGCAACACATGTTAATAAGGCCATTAAAAAAAAAAGCACTGGGGTACATTCCTAAAGGAGCCTTCTGTTCGATGTCTAGGAGCTCTGAACCATGGCAGAGAGCGGCTGGGACACGTTTCTCACATGCCTCGAGATTAACCCGCACGGCAACTTTGCTGTCAGTGAAGAGAGGCAAGAAAGTCTGGCCCTGAAGGACTGTGTCCAGGCTGGAGTTCTGTTCCCACTGTACGCTCCTCCCCCAGATAGTCCTTTCTGAGCTCCAGCTAGGTGATGCTAAACACTCAGGTGGGAAAGAAAATCTACAATAATGTATTTAAAACAAAGCTGGTTTATTTGACATCTATCCAGAATATTAATAACTCCAGGAACTGGGCTGGAGTTTAACATCAGCAGAAACAATCCCCACCTGTCAGAATGAACTTGGTTCAGTCCTGGATGTGATTAACAGCAGCAACAACAGAATCCACCCCCTGCAGTCACTTGTGAACTCGCTGGTGTGTCAGCAGGGTAGATGACTGAGTGAATCCCTTCCCACACATGGAGCAGGTGAACGGTCTCTCCCCAGTGTGAACTCGCTGGTGTCTCAGCAGGTGGGATGACTCAGTGAATCCCTTCCCACACTCAGAGCAGGTGAATGGCCTCTCCCCAGTGTGAACTCGCTGGTGTCTCAGCAGGGTGGATGAACGAGTGAATCCCTTCCCACACACGGAGCAGGTGAACGGCCTCTCCCCAGTGTGAGTGCGCTGGTGCACAGTGAGCTCAGTTGATCGACTGAACCCAGTCCCACAGTGAGAGCACCTGAACGGTCTCTCCCCAGTGTGAGTGCGCTGGTGTACAGTGAGCTCAAATGATCGACTAAACCCAGTCCCACAGTGAGAGCACCTGAATGGTCTCTCCCCAGTGTGAGTGCGCTGGTGTACAATGAGCTCAGATGATCGCCTGAACCCAGTCCCACATTGAGAGCACCTGAACGGTCTCTCCCCAGTGTGAGTGCGCTGGTGTATAGTGAGCTGAGATGACTGCTTAAACCCAGTCCCGCAGTGCGAGCACCTGAACGGTCTCTCCCCAGTGTGAACACGTTGATGGCGTTTCAGTTCCCCGGAACCTTTAAAGCACTTCCCACAATCCAGGCATTTAAAAGGTCTCTCCCCAGTGTGAACTCGCTGGTGTGTCAGCAGGTTGGATGAATTAGTGAATCCCTTCCCACACTCGGAGCAGGTGAACGGCCTCTCCCCAGTGTGAACTCGCTGGTGTGTCAGCAGGTGGGATGACTGAGTGAATCCCTTCCCACACTCGGAGCAGGTGAACGGCCTCTCCCTAGTGTGAACTCGCTGATGTGTCTGAAGGTCAGCTGACTGAGTGAATCCCTTCCCACAGTCAGAGCAGGTGAACGACCTCTCTCCAGTGTGAACTTGCTGGTCTGTCAGCGGGTTGGGTGAATTAGTGAATCCCTTCCCACACTCAGAGCAGGTGAACGGCCTCTCCCCAGTGTGAACTTGCTGGTCTGTCAGCGGGTTGGGTGAATTAGTGAATCCCTTCCCACAGTCAGAGCAGGTGAACGCCCTCTCTCCAGTGTGAACTTGCTGGTCTGTCAGCGGGTTGGATGAATTAGTGAATCCCTTCCCACACTCGGAGCAGGTGAACGGCCTCTCCCTAGTGTGAACTCGCTGATGTGTCTGAAGGTCAGATGACTGAGTGACTCCCTTCCCACAGTCAGAGCAGGTGAACGCCCTCTCTCCAGTGTGAACTTGCTGGTCTGTCAGCGGGTTGGGTGAATTAGTGAATCCCTTCCCACACTCAGAGCAGGTGAATGGCCTCTCCCCAGTGTGACTGTGCTTGTGCCTCGATAGGCCAGATGATTGGCTGAAGCCTCGTCCACACACAGAACACGTGTACAGTTTCTCCCCGCTGTGAACAGTGCTTCTTCCTTCCATATTCAAAGGCCGATGATATTCAGTTCCTGATGAATCGAGTGACTCTGTCAGCTCTTGACGTGATGTGTGGTTTGAGTTTCCTGTCTGCAAATCCTCCCCTTCTAATACCCTGTAAAATGAATTTAAGAGGGAGCGTGAAAGAGAACCCACTAAAGAGGCAGGTTGTGAAATTGAGCTCAATGAATCTGGTCATTTGTGGGGCCGGCACTAGAAAAAAGTGACCATGAAAGCTGCCGGATTGTCATAAAATCCCACTGGTTCACTAATGTCCCTCAGTGAAGGGAATCTGCCACCTGGTCTGGGCCTCTGGCCTCTATGGGAGGAGAGAGAGAGAGGTGAGAGTGGGAGGGGGCGAAGGAGACGGACTTTATACATCTGCAACTCGACCAGAACATTGACAGAACCTCCAAAACCCGCAACCTCCAGCACCTAGAAGGACAAAGGCAGAAGGTGCATGGGAGCACCATCACCTCCAAGTTCTCCAAGTCACACACCATCCTGACTTGGACATATATCGCCGTTGCTACATCATCACTGGGTGAAAATCCTGGAACTCCTTACACAACAGCATTGTGGGAGTACCTTCACCACACGGACTGCAGCGGTTCAAGAAGGCGGCTCACCATCACCTTCTCAACGGGAAGATGGGGATTGGCAACATATTCTGGTCTTGCGAGCAACGCCCACATCCCAAGAATGAATTAAAACAAATCTGTATATGTAAAATGGATTAAAAACCTCTACAGAAATATTGTTCCTAAAACAATACTCTTTTACATTGTAGGGACAGTGTCTGTTTAACAACCTAATCTCCCCAGAATCCCCCTCCTTTGACAGTCTCACATTGGAAATTGTTGGGTCCTCCTGGGCTCAGAAGTACTGGGGGTTAAACCCAGCAGCTTCTCCTCCATCTCCACTCCAGCTCAAACTGAAGCAACAAAAAGACCGACACACTCTTCCCCACAGCTGCTGACTAATGGCGGCCGCAGCACCCACAATCCCCCATGCCCCAGAAACTGCTCTATCCAACGCGCTGATTTCCCCGCTGAGAGTGCGTATGCTCCCCGGGCCATTCTGGGCGCCTGGCTCCTGTCATTTGTCCCGAGTCGGACTTGGTGGAACCGGCTGAAGAAACTGGGAAGCGGCGGCTCGGATGGGGGAGGCGCTGCACCATGGGTTTCCTGGTGCCGGAGCCCTGGCCGCACATCCGCCAGGCCGCTCTGATTCTGATTGAGTTTTTTGAGGAGGTAACAGAGAGGGTTGATGAGGGCAATGCGGTTAACGTGGTGTACATGGATTTCCAAAAGGCGTTCGACAAAGAGCCACATACTAGGCTTACCAGCAAAGTTGATGCCCATGGAATAATAGGGACAGTGGCAGCATGGATACGAAATTGGCAAAGTGACAGGAAACAGAGAGTAGTGGTGAACGGTTGTTTTTCAGACTGGACGAAGGTATACAGTGGTGTTCCCCAGGGGTCGGTACTAGGACCACTGCTTTTCTTGATTAATATATATATTATATATATATATCTCTATCTATCTATATCTATATATAAAAGGATATGTCTCTCTGTCCGGCTATACAATCAAAAGTTATAGAGCGTACCTACACATATGTTATATCAAAAGAAAGCTCATCATTAGGGGACTCTTGTAGGCGTATTTACTTTTTGCTCGGACAAAAGATGTGCCAACGGTATCCAAAAAACTTTCAAAATTCCGCTCATTAGCATCGAGCGGGGGCGGGTTCATTGTGTGCGCGGGCGGGCCATCCTACAGTCGAGTGACAGGACCATTAACCAATCCTACACTTCAGTGACCTGACGGTTGACCAATCGGTGCGTGTGTGGGCGGGCCTTATCATTCTGAACCGAGGTGAGTGTCAGCCATCTTGATTCCTAGCTAATAGCTATTGATTTATTTTCCCACTTTCTGTGTGTGTGGAGGGGATTTTATCCAGCACAAATTTGGTACTTAGGAGCCCAAATAGCTCATTATATAATTTGCGCGTAATAAATGAGTCCAGTGTGTGATTTATTTCTCGGGGCCATGTCAGTGCGGGGGCCCGGGGCCTAGGCTTCTCCAACCGCCAGCAGCGCAACTCTAGTCCCAGGCTCCCGGCCTGGACAGGGACCAACACTGGCAGAGGGGAGAGGGTCTGCTGCCTCCGCTCCATTCCAGGGGTTGGTAGGTGGGGAGGCTTCATAAGCAACTGGGGTAGGTCGCAAGCCTTGAATAATTATCTGAAGGTCCTGTGTTTGCAGCTGAGGGGATTTCTTCTGCTGACAGCCCCAGGTTAACAGCAGCCATCTTTGTCAAGGAGGGCGAAAAGTTTGTCGCCATTTTGATTCAGTGTGTAAGAGTGCATGTGTGGCCATCTTAGTACAGGAACATAGAGTGGGTGGGGCTTCAGTGCTCCCAATCGGGTCCTGGAGAGACAATCGAGTGTGTGGGCGGGGCCTAATCTTTCCAACTGAACAGCAAGCAGCGGCCATTGTTGTTTGTGATACAACACACTGACAGGTAATAAAAAGGTTGGTGAGGTTGTAAAGTGTATGTTATAGAAAGATTTACCAAAAATGTTTTATAAGTACTTTAAGTTTCATGTTTCAAGGTATTAAAAGGTAAGCTGGGCCATGTCAGTGTAGGGGCCCGAGGCCTAGGCTTCTCCAACAGCCGGCAACGCAACTCCAGTCCCAGGCTTCCGGCCCAGACAGGGTCTGCTGGCTCCCTCTCCCTTTCCCCCCCACTCACTTCGCCCCCGCTCTCACAACCCCCCTTCCTCCCTCGGGCGCCCGCCTCTCTCTCCCCCGAGCGCCCGCTTCCACCCGCGCCTCAAGGTTCCCAGAGATTGCCTAAGAGAGGCCGGCGCTGCTGTAAATGTCGGAGATTCTCTGATCCACACTCACCGCACCATCCGCCGCTCCTCAGTCCCGCCGCCATTTTATCTCCTTCCTCAAACCGGAGCCTCATCCGGGGACTGTGAGCAGCACCGAGCTGCGCACTGCGGGCACACAGCGCGCGCTTAAAGTCCCTCACTGAGTCCGTTTAGTCTATTGGCTGCGACTCGTAGATTGACAGCTGCGCTCACCAATCGCAGCCCGCAACGCCTCGGGGCCCCGCCCACTGTTAAAAGGCCGCCGCCAGCTCCGGGGTCACGTGGCTCCTGATCGGCCGTTCAACCGCCTCAGCGCGCGGTGAGGTCATAGCCCCGCCCACCGGCGAGCCCTTGTTGCCCAAGGTGCCGGCCGACTGCTGTCCCTTCTCCCCGGGCGGGCGGCGGCTGTCCTTCCCCCGGGGGAGCGGACTCCTCTCTAACTCTGTTCTCCAACTGCTCCTCCCCGCTCCGGGCTGCGGCTTTTATAGCAGCCGCCGGCCCCGCCCAGCCCAGCCGCGCCTTCTGATTGGCTGAAAACCCGGCAAATCTCCGCCTCTGATTGGCGCGTTTTTCAATCCGCTCCAACCTCGGACACCAACGAAAAAGGCGGCTTATAGAATAAGAGCTCGTCTGTGAATCAGACTCGTTATTGTTAAAGTGATGGCCCTCTGTGGGACTGAATATTAACCAGTTATTAAAATCATTGCCTCTGTGGGACTGAATATTAACCAGTTAATAAAATTATTGCATCTGTAGGGTTGAATAATAATCGTTAAAATTATGGTATCTGGGACTGAATAATAATTAAAACTATGGCATTTGTGAGACTAAATAATAATCATTACTGCTAAAGATTGTCATCTGTGGGATTGAATAATCATTTTAATTAAAATTATAGCGTCTGTGGGACTGAATAATCATTAAAATGGCATCTGTGAGACTGAATAATTCATTATTAAATTGTGAATTATGGCAAATTGATCCTTTAAAATTACTGGTTCCTGAATTGACAGATTTAATTTCATTTTAGCTTTTCAGCGACCCGCTTATAAATGAGTGCTTTGTACAAAACAGGGCAGTGACAATGCATCATTTTGTTATATATTTGTTAAATTTCAATCTATTTTAAATTAACGATATACTGTATTACAAAAACACACCAGCAAAATCTGAACATACGACAAAAAAATGAAAGTGAGGGTTAAATAAAGAAAGGATGATAAAACATTTTTTAAAAGAGTTTCATTCTTTATGCTGTCCATATTTCAAATGTCATTAGTCAAATGAAAATAAATAGTCCCTTCTGGATCTGGTGAGTGGCTCTGAAAAGAGCCTTTGGGTTGAGTTTTTAAGGTGGGAGGAACGAGAGGCTTTATTTGCAGCTGATGTATTTGGTGACAGCTTTCGTCCCCTCCGAGACGGCGTGCTTGGCCAGATCCCCGGGCAGCAGGAGGCGGACGGCGGTCTGGATCTCCCGGGAGGAGATGGTCTGGCGTTTGGTGTAACGGATCAGGCGGGAGGCCTCGCAGGCGATGCACTCGAAGAGGTCGGTGACGAACGAGTTCATGACACTCATGGCCTTGGAGGAGATGCCGGTGTCGGGTCGGGGTGGACCTGCTTCAGCACCTTGTAGATGTAGATGCTGTAACTCTGCTTCCTGGTCTTCCTGGGCTTCTTGTCGCCTTTGGCCCGCTTCTTGGTGGCCGCTTTCTTCGGCCCCTTTTTCGGGGCGATGCCCCTGGACGCCGCTTCAGGCCTGGTGAATGGACGCGAGGGTTTGTGATGGAGAAAGTCTCCCGGACGCGCTATTTAATAGCTAGCCGTATGCAAATGAGGAATCAGAGAGTGAATGATTCCTATTGGTGAACCAGCCAATCACAATCATTGCCTTCACCCATCCCTCATTAGCATAGGGCTGTGGGGCAGTCTATTTATTCTGAGCGTGGAGCGGGATTTGCGTCATTTTGTGTTGAAATCGAGTTTGAGAATGGTTGAGGAAAAGAAAACAGTGGCCAAGAAGGGCGCCAAGAAAACCGTCACTAAACCGGCAGTGAAGGGCGGCAAGAAGCGCAGAAGGTCGAGGAAGGAGAGTTACTCCATCTACATCTACAAAGTGATGAAGCAGGTTCACCCCAACACCGGCATCTCCTCCAATGCCATGAGCATCATGAACTCGTTTGTGAACGATATTTTCGAGCGCATCGCGGGTGAGGCTTCCCGCCTGGCCCATTACAACAAGCGGCACACCATCAGCTCCCGGGAGCTCCAGACCGCCGTGCGCCTGCTGCTGCCCGGGGAGCTGGCCAAGCACGCCGTGTCGGAAGGGACAAAGGCGGTGACCAACTACACCAACTCCAAGTAAAACTCCACGCTGTCCTGAAAGAACAAACCCAAAACACAACGGCTCTTTGAAGAGCTACCCACAATCTCTCTGAAAGAGCTGCACAATCACATCTCCCTTTAGACTCAATTTACTGTAATTATTTACTGAACAAGTGTGTTTGAGAACTTTTGAAGTTCCAGCTGTAGATTTAGGTTTGAATTCTCAGATAAGCAGGTTCACTGACCCGATCGACCTTAGCGCCGCTGTTGAATTTCCTGTCCAGTAAACTACAAACACGGTCTGTGGTCTTTATTTCCCTTTGCACTCAGACTCTGCGTCTATTTCCAGTACCTGCCGAGGAATTAAAAGCTTGTTTCCGGGATGAGACTCGGATATGAGACGGGCCGAATGGCCGCCAATGTGCTGTAATGAATCTGTAATAGATTTGAAGTGCAGAGTGCCTCTTTTAAAGAATTTTAATTATATTGTCCGCCTGTTGCTTTTCTGGGAAGCGAGTGGTCAGGGTCTGGAATGAACTGACTGAGAGGGAGGTGGAGGCGGACTCAATCGTAGCGTTCAACAGAGAATTGGATAAGTACCTGTAGGGGAAAAATGCAGGGCTACGGAGAAAGGGCAGGTGTGTGGGATTAGCTGAAGTGTTCTTACAGAGAGCCGACATGGGCTCGATGGGCCGAATTGCCTCCTACTGTGCTGTAACGATTCTGCAATCGATTTGAAGGGCAGCATGCCCCATTTGTTGAATTTTAATTATATACAGCGTTTATTGTTTTTATAGAAATCCTTGATTATCAGGATTTCTCTGAATGTGTATTTAGCGTTTGTGAAGATTTTTACAGAGGACTGTAACGTCAATGTGGAGAGGTTGCTGGTAGCTCAGAGCCCTTTCTCTCTCACTCTGCATCTGTCTTCTACCTTCCCGCTCTCTCTGCTCCCTCTCTTTCAATCCCCTCACTTCCGCCTCACGTACAGTCTGCCTTTCTCAGCCAGGTCCGCTCAAGCTGCATAAGTAATGTTGTAAGGCGAGGGAATCTCATTCAGTGATGATTTCAGTGAAGAATCATCATGACTGGACGAGGTAAATGAGGCAAAGGACTGGGCAAAGGCGGAGCCAAGCGGCACCGTAAAGTGCTCCGTGACAACATCCAGGGCATCACCAAACCAGCCATCCGCCGCCTGGCTCGCCGTGGCGGTGTCAAGCGGACCTCGGGGCTGATCTACGAGGAGACCCGCGGGGTGCTGAAGGTTTTCCTGGAGAATGTGATCAGGGATGCGGTCACCTACACTGAGCACGCCAAGCGCAAGACGGTCACTGCCATGGATGTGGTGTACGCTCTGAAACGGCAGGGCCGCACTCTCTATGGATTCGGCGGCTGAACAACTCGACCCTTTCAACCAAACACAACACAAAGGCTCTTTTAAGAGCCAACCAACACCTCACAGAGGGAGCAGTGACCTGGGAACGGGGATAGATTGATGATTTACATTGTGATCGGTGAAGATCTATATTTAATTCCAAGATCAAATTTAGGTGTGGAGGTGTTTTAAATCAGCATACGCACGATGGGTCGAATGGCCTTCAGTTGTTGAATCGTAGACATTTACGGCAGTGAAGGAGGCTATTCGACCCTTCGTCTCTGCCGGCCATAGCCTTGTCGGTAGCGGCATTTCAGTACCTGTCAGTTTCTGCTCTGGGATTTATGTGGGTGTTGATTTTACTCTATATCTGTCACTTTCTGGGATCTGACTGAGTTACTGTGTATTTGTTAGGGTCTAGTATGTGAGTGTGTCTTTCTAGCTCTCTGTCTCTGCGATGTATAGTATAGCAGGAGGCCATTCGGCCCATCGTGTCTGTGTCGGCCATAAACAATCTATAAAGCCAAATCCCACTTTACAGCTCTTAGTCCGCAGCCTTGCAGTTTACGGCACTGCTTGGATATGACCATGAACTTTTTAAAAAGCGATGAGGGTTTCTGCCTCTACAACCCATTCAGGCAAATAGTTCCTGACCCCCACCACCCTGTGGGTGAAAATAAAATCTCAACTGACGGAATGTGTGAACCTGTTCAGGAACTCCCACTCCAGCCTGCGGGTCACACACTCGGTTTATCAGTAATTCGGATGATAATTAACATCATCTCCATGAGGCCCATTGAATGAATGATAAAAGTGATTTGTGAAACGATCACATTTTGGCTGATTTAAGTGTGCTAAAAAGAAGACTGATCTTGCGCTAAAATACAACCCTCGCCTCGGCCTCCCCCACACTTTTTAAACCCATGGGAAGGGCCCCTGCGAGCACCGCTCCCCCAGCGGATGCCGTTTCCTCTGGGCTCGACTGATAAGAACTACAAACACGGTCGTGGTCGCTCTTTCCCTTTGCTCTCAGTCCCGTTCGTCTACAGCGCCTGCCGACGAATTAAAAGCTTGTTTAAGGGACGAGACACTGATTTCAATCATCTTGTACTCTTGTCAAGGCCTTTCCAATTTTTTTAATTCCATTTGGGAGTCAATCCGTTTATTAATTGAGATTTCCTGCAGTGTAACAACCCAGAATGGGAGTTCTTATGGAGACCAGAACGGGGTCAGTTTGAACACTCTCTCCCTCTCTTTTCACAGATGGACTCCCAGTTCTAGCTTCACTGCCGCGGCAGCGGAGTACATCTAAGTTGTTGTCCCATCTGAGAAGGTGTGCTTGGGGCATTGCATATAATGGTCTGGGAATCGATGAATGGGCAGATGATTCTCCCTCTGCTCTTGGGATGACCTTACTGACTGCAGAGGACGTGCTGGTGGCAAACACACAATCTGATTGGATAGATGAAAAAGCCAATCAGAAAGATGCAGAATAATGAAAATTGACATAATTCCTAACCAGCCATTCACAATCATTGCCTTCACCAATCCGTCATTAGCATAGGGCTTTGGGGTTGCCTATATATTCCGAGCGCGGAGCGGCTTTGCATCACTTTGTGTTTGAAATCGAGTTTGAAAATGGTTGAGGAAAAGAAGATTCAATCTAATAACCCAAAGGCGCTTTTCAGAGCCACCCACACTTTCTAGGAAAGGGCTGGTTCCTGTTCTGTCCGATGGAGCACAGATAGCCCAGAATTAATTTAATATGTTAAATCTCTGCAATTAAGCAGGGAGTTTCCTGATCAGAAATGATCCTCAGCCATTTTTGGTTATAAACAAGACACTTTGTCGATCATGTAGAGATCTAGATCCACAAACACTGCAGGGAGATTGCAATAAGCAGAAAATCAGATCAGTTATTCAATATAGAGAGAGACTGGCTTCAGAGAAAAGCAAAACTAACAGAATCTTAACCTGAGAGCAGCCATCTTTGAACACACTGTTTGGAGAGCCGAAAATAAACGAATGTTAAAAACCGAGAATGAGCGTTTGATGGGATCACCATTTCTTATCGGGGCAATAATTCCATAGGGAGAATTAAACACATTGATCCAGACATATTTTTCCCTGCTAATTAAAAAAAAAAAATGTTTATTCAGTGATGGGATGTGGGCGTCGCTGGCTAGGCCTGCATTTAGTGCCCATCCCTAATTGCCCTTGAGAAGATGGTGGTGAGCCGCCTTCTTGAACCGCTGCAGTCCATATGGTGTAAGTACACCCACAATGCTGTTAGGAAGGGAGTTCCAGGATTTTGGCCCAGCGACAGTGAAGGACCGGCGATGCAGGTCCAAGTCAGGATGGTGTGTGGCTTGGAGGGGAACTTGTAGGCGGTGATATTCCCATGCGTCTGCTGCCCTTGTCCTTCTAAGTGGTGGAGGTCGCGGGTTTGGAAGGTGCTGTTGAAGGAGCTTTGGTGCGTTGCTGCAGTGCATCTTGTAGATGGTACACACTGCAGCCACGGTGCGCCGGTGGTGGAAGGAGTGAATGTTGAAGGTGCTGGATGGAGTGCCAATCAAGTGGGCTGCTTTATCCTGAATGGTGTCGAGCTTCTTGAGTGTTGTTGGAGCTGCACTCATCCAGGCAAGTGGAGAGTATTCCATCACACTCCTGACTTGTGCCTTGTAGATGGTGGAAAGGCTTTGGGGAGTCAGGAGGTGAGACACTCGCCGCAGAATTCCCAGCCTCTGGCCTGCTCTTGTAGCCACAGTCTTTATATGGCTGGTCCAGTTCAGTTTCTGATCAATGGTAACCCCCAGGATGTTGATAGTGGGGGATTCAGCGATGGTAATGCCATTGAATGTCAAGGGGAGATGGTTAGAGTCTCGCTTGTTGGAGATGGTCATTGCCTGGCACTTGTGTGGTGCAAATGTTACTTGCCACTTGTCAGCCGAAGTCTGAATGTTGTACAAGTCTTGCTGCATATGGACATGGACTGCATCAGTATCTGACGAGTCTTGAATGGTGCTGAACAGTGTGCAATCATCAGCAAACATCCCCATTTCTGACCTTATGATGGAGGGAAGGTCATTGATGAAACAGCTGAAGATGGTTGGGCCTAGGACACTGCCCTGAGGAACTCCTGCAGTGATGTCATGTGATTGAGATGAATGACGTCCAACAACCACAGCCAACTTCCTTTGTGCTAGGTATGATGCCAACCAATGGAGAGTTTTCCCCTTGATTCCCATTGACTTCAGTTTTGCTAGGGCTCCTTGATGCCATACTTGGTCAAATGCTGCCTTGATGTCAAGGGCAGTCACTCTCACCTCACCTCTTGAGTTCAACTCTTTTGTCCATGTTTGGACCAAGGCTGTAATGAGGTCAGGAGCTGAGTGGCCCTGGCGGAACCCAAACTGGGCATCAGTTAGCAGGTTATTGCTGAGTAAGTGCCGCTTGATAGCACTGTCGACGACACCTTCGATCACTTTGCTGATGATTGAGAGTAGACTGATGGGACGGTAATTGGCCGGGTCGGATTTGTCCTGCTTTTTGTGGACAGGACATACCTGGGCAGTTTTCCACATTGTCGGATAGATGCCAGTGTTGTAGCTGTACTGGAACAGCTTGGCTAGAGGCGCGGCTAGTTCGGGGTGTTGTCAGGTGTTTGCTGTATCCAGTATGCTCAACCCTTTCTTGAAATCAGGTGGAGTGAATGGAATTGGCTGGTGGAACAGGCTGGAGGGGCTGAATGGCCGCCTCCTGACAATATGCTCCGATGTAGTCCTCCCACCACTGGGAGCGATAGTGATGCGTTCGTGCGACATCGCTCTCCCGCGCATGCGCAGTGCCGCTCCTTGCACTCCGGCGCAGGCGCAGTGCCGCTCCCGTTCCCTCTCCCGCGCAGGCGCAGTGCCGCTCCCGTTCTCTCTCCCGCACAGGCGCAGTGCCGCGCCCTCGCCCCCCGCGCAGGCGCAGTGCCGCTTCCTTTCTCTCACTCCGGCGCAGGCGCAGTGCCGCTCACTTTCTCTCTCCCGCGCAGGCGCAGTGCCGCTCCACTGCCCTCCCGCGCAGGCGCAGTGCCGCTCCCCTGCTGATCATGGGTTTGCTGTGTGCTGGGCCGGGCGGTCAGTAACAGGCTGGTTGCCCGGGTTACAGGGCCCCTCTGTGCCTGTGGGAATTCGGCTCCATTCAGCACCCGGCCCGACAGCGGCTGCTCAGCCCCGAGTTTAGATCACAGCGAGGGAAGGTCACAGGGTCACCGCTCCGGTTAGTAACTCCGCACAGAAAATGGCGCATTTCCGCCCAGAGCAGTGAAAATGGGGGAGTCTCAGGAGGCCGGAAATTTACAGTGAGGAAAATCTCCAAACTAAGCACACAGCCCTCGAACTGGGGATCTGAGGAAAGGGACAAAATCAAACTAATACTCGGCCTTGAAATTGAATTATTAGTAAGCAGATTAAAAGTCTACATTACATTATTTCACGCTTTCAATATTGTTCTTATTTTCTGCTTTGCCACAATTAGATCTCCCGGTGAATGATGGTGTGATTGAGGAAGGTGCTCAGCTCAAAGTAAACAGGGATTGTAGACTGAGGAACACCAGCAGGTGAACCAGCACAGGATTGTGAGCACCAACCAGAGAGAACCCTTCCGATTCAAAGAGCTTCCAGAGATCGACTGGGGGAAAAAGGTAAGAGAGGGTCTCATTGACTCAGATACACACTGGTCCTGGAGATGGACTGGGGAGAAAGGTCAGAGAGAATCCCATTGACTCAGGTACACACTGGTCCTGGAGATGGACTGGGGAGAAAGGTCAGAGAGAGTCTCATTGACTCCGATACACACTGGTCATAGAGTTATACAGCACAGAAAGAGGCCCTTCGGCCCATCGCGTCCGCGCCGGCCATCATGCCCTGTCTAATCTAATCCCATTTTCCATCATTTGGTCCGTAGCCTTGTATGCTATGGCATTTCAAGTGCTCATCCAAATGCTTCTTGAATGTTGTGAGAGTTCCTGCCTCTACCACCCTTTCAGGCAGTGAGTTCCAGATTCCAACCACCCTCTGGGTGAAAAGTTCTTCCTCAAATCCCCTATAAACCTCCTGCCCCTTACCTTGAATCTATTCCCCCTTGTTATTGACCCCTCTACTAAGGGAAAAAGTTCCTTTCTATCTACCCTATCTATGCCCCTTATAATTTTGTGCACCTCAATCAGGTCCCCTCTCAGCCTTCTCTGCTCCAAGGAAAACAACCCCAGCCTGTCCAGTCTCTCTTCATAGCTGAAGCATTCCAGCCCAGGTAACATCCTGGTGAATCTCCTCTGCACCCTCTCCAAAGCAATCACATCCTTCCTATAGTGTGGCGATCAGAACTGTACACCGTATTCCAGCTGTGGCTTAACCAGTGTTTTGTACAGCTCCGTCATAACCTCCCTGCTCTTATATTCTATGCCTCGGCTAATGAAGGCAAGTATCCCATACGCCTTTTTAACCACCTGTTCTGCTGCCTTCAGGGATCTATGTACATGCACACCAAGGTCCCTCTGATCCTCTGTCTTTCCTAGGGTCTTACCATTCATTGTGTATTCCCTTGCCTTGTTTCCCCCTCCAAAATGCATCACCTCACACATTTCAGGGTTAAATTCCATTTCCCACTGTTCCGCCCATCTGACCAACCCACCTATACCGTCCTGCAGACTGAGTCTACTCTCCTCGCTATTTACCACCCCACCAATTTTCCTGGAGATGGACTGGGGAAAAAGTTCAGAGAGTGTCTCATTGACTCAGATACACACTGGTCCTGGAGATGGACTGGGGAGAAAGGTCAGAGAGTCCCATTGACTCAGATACACACTGGTCCTGGAGATGGACTGGGGAGAAAGGTCAGAGAGAGTCCCATTGACTCAGATACACACTGGTCCTGGAGATGGATTGGGGAGAAAGGTCAGAGAGTCCCATTGACTCAGGTACTCACCCCCCCGACCCTCCCGCACTCACCCCCCCGACCCTCCCGCACTCACCCCCCCGACCCTCCCGCACTCACCCCCCCGACCCTCCCGCACTCACCCCCCCGACCCTCCCGCGCTCGCCCCCGGACCCTCCCGCGCTCGCCCCCGGACCCTCCCGCGCTCGCCCCCGGACCCTCCCGCGCTCGCCCCCGGACCCTCCCGCCCTCGCCCCCGGACCCTCCCGCCCTCGCCCCCGGACCCTCCCGCCCTCGCCCCCGGACCCTCCCGCCCTCGCCCCCGGACCCTCCCGCCCTCGTCCTGATGGGGCTCTCCTCAAGTAAACCAAGCGGTGCAATAAAACACCCGCAGAATCAAGGCCCTGCTCCTGGGGAAGGTGATCAGGCCCCAGGAACCAGTACAAATGAATAAAGTCAGGGTCAAGGCCCTGCTCCTGGGGAAGTTGATCAGGCCCCAAGAACCAGTACAAGTGAAGTGACTCCTTCTCCCGGAGATTTATTAAAGGTGAATTCTCCAAGAGTTGACCAAAAATCAGGTTAGCAATATTAATCAAGGAGTCAATTTCTGCTGTAAGGAGGGATGATACCTTAGCAGGTTCCTCTAATGAGGTCATATGGGTAGAACTTAAAGACAAAACGGGGGCAAGCACTTTGCTGGGAGTGTACTATAGGCCCCCAAACAGTAAGGGGGAGATAGAGGAACAGATATGTAGGCAAATCTCAGAGAAGTGTAGAAATAATAGGGTCATAATTGTTGGGGATTTCAACTTCTCCAATATTAACTGGGATAGTCAGAGTGTGAAAGGCTTAGGGGGTGTGGAATTCTTACAGTGCATCCAGGAGAGCTTTTTCAGCCAACATGTAGAAAGTCCTACAAGAGAGGGGGCGGTACTGGACCTAATTAGAGAGAATGTAGCAGGGCATGTGGTAGAAGCATTAGTAGGAAAGCATTTTGGTGACAGTGACCATAATTCGGTGAGATTTAAAGTAGTTATGGAAAAGGACAAAGATGGACCAGAAATAAAGGTTCTAAATTGGGGGAAGGTCGATTTTAATATGATAAGGCAGGATCTGGCCAAAGTGGACTGGGATCAGTTACTTGTAGGAAAATCCACATCAGAGCAGTGGGAGTCTTTCAGAAAGGAAATAGAGAGAGTACAACGGCAACATGTTCCCGTAAAGGTCAAGGGTGGGACCAACAAGCCCAGGGAACCCTGGATGTCAAGGGACATACAAGAATGGTTTAGGAAACAAAGGGAGGCTTTTGGCAGATACAAAGGACTATAAACAGAGGAAGCCCGAGAGGAGTATAGAAAGTGCAGAGGGGTGCTTAAAAAAGAAATTAGGAGAACGAAGAGGGGTCATGAAAAAACACTGGCAGGCAAAATAAAGGAAAATCCCACGGTGTTTTATTAGTATATTAAGGGCAAGAGGATAACCAGGGAAAGAGTAGAGCCCATTAGGGACCAAAGTGGCAATCTGTGTGTAGAGCCAGAAGATGTAGGTGAGGTTTTAAATTAATATTTTGCATCTGTGTTCACTATGGAGAAGGACGATGCAGGCATAGAAATCAGGCAGGGGGATTGTGATATACTTGAACAAATTAGTATTGAGAGGGAGGAGGTACTAGTGGTTTTAGCGGGCTTAAAAGTGGATAAACCCCCAGGCCCAGACGAGATGTATCCCAGGCTGCTGTGTGAGGCAAGGGAGGAGATTGCAGGGGCTCTGACACAAATTTTCAGAACCTCTCTGACCACAGGGGAGGTGCCAGAGGACTGGAGAACAGCTAACGTAGTACCATTATTCAAGAAGGGTAGTAGTAGGGATAAACCAGGGAATTACAGGCCAGTGAGACGAACATCAGTGGTAAGGAAATTATTGGAAAAACTTCTGAGGGACAGAATTAGTCTCCACTTGGAGAGGCAAGGATTAATCAAGGATAGTCAGCATGGTTTTGCCAGGGGGAGATCATGTCTAACCAATTTGATTGAATTTTTCGATGGGGATGACTAGGTGTGTGGATGAGGGCAGTCCAGTTGATGTAGTCTACATGGACTTCAGTAAGGCTTTTGACAAAGTCCCACATGGGAGACTGGTCAAGAAGGTAAGAGCCCATGGGATCCAGGGCAATTTGGCACATTGGATCCAAAATTGGCTTAGTGGCAGGAGGCAGAGGGTGATGGTCGAAGGTTGTTTTTGTGACTGGAAGCCTGTGTCCAGTGGTGTACCACAGGGTCTGGGTCCTTTGCTGTTTGTAGTGTACATCAATGATTTAGATATGAATGTAGAAGGTATGATCAGTAAGTTCACAGATGACATGAAAATTGGTGGAGTGGCAAGGAGGGAAGCCTCAGGCTACAGGAGAATATAGCCGGGTTGGTTAGATGGGCACAACAGTGGCAAATGGAATTTAACCCTGAAAAGTGTGAGGTGATGCATTTTGGGAGGACTAACAAGGGAATACACAATGAATGGCAGAACCCTAGGAAGGACAGAGGACCAGAGGGACCTTGGTGTGCATGTACATAGATCCCTGAGGGCAGCAGGACAGCTAGATAAGGTGGTTAAAAGGGCATATGGGGTACTTGCCTTCATTAGCTGAGGCATAGAATATCAGAGCAGGGAGGTTATGATGGAGCTGTACAAAATGCTAGTTAGGCCACAGCTGGAATACTGTGTGCAGTTCTGGTTGCCACACTATAGGAAGGAAGTGATTGCATTGGAGAGGGTGCAGAGGAGATTCACCAGGGTGTTACCTGGGATGGAGCGCTTCAGCTATGAAGAGAGACTGGACAGGCTGGGGTTGTTTTCCTTAGAGCAGAGAAGGCTGAGGGGGGACCAGGTTGAGGTGTACAAAATTATAAGGGGCATAGATAGGGTAGATAGAAAGGAACTTTTCCTCTTAGTAGAGGGGTCAATAACCAGGGGTCATAGTTTCAAGTTAAGGGGCAGGAGGTTTAGAGGGTATTTGAGGAAAAGCTTTTTCACCCAGAGGGTGGTTGGAATCTGGAACTCACTGCCTGAAAGGGTGGTAGAGGCAGGAACCCTCAACATTCAAGAAGCATTTAGATGAGCACTTGAAACGCCACAGCATACAAGGCTATGGACCAAGTGCTGGAAAATGGGATTAGAATAGACAGGGCTTGATGGCCGGCGCGGACACGATGGGCCGAAGGGCCCCTTTCTGTGCTGTATAAATCTATGACTCTATGGTAGCACTCTTGCCTCTGAGGCATAAGGTTGTGGGTTCAAGTCCCACTCCAGAGACTTGAGCACAAAAATTCAGGCTGACACTCCAGTGCAGTACTGAGGCACTGACAGAGGTGGTGTCTTTCGGATGAGACATTAAACTGAGGCCCTGTCTGCTCTCTCAGGTGGATGTAAAAGATCCCATGACACTATTTTGAGAAAGAAAGACTTGCATTTATATCGTGCTTTCATGACCAGCAGACGTCTTGAAGTGCTTTACAGCCAATGAAGTACTTTTGAGGTGTAGTCACTGTTGTAATGTGGGAAAGAGCAGGGGAAATATCCCAGGTGTCCTCGTCAATGTTTATCCCTCAATCAATGTAACAAAAGGATAATAGCAAAATACTGTGGATGCTGGAAATCTGAAATAACAACAGGAAATGCTGGAAACACTCAGCAGGCCAGGCAACATCCGTAGAGAGAGAAACAGAGTTAACAAAAAGATAGATTATCTGGTCATTATCACATTGCTGTTTGTGGAAGCTTGCTGTGCGCTATTTGACTGCCGCATTTCCTACATTACAACAGTGACTACACTTCAAAAGTACTTCATTGGCTGTAAAGCACTTTGGGACGTCCGGTGGTGGTGAAAGGCGCTATAGAAATGCAAGTCTTTCTTTCTTCACTGGTCTCACCAGGGACCTATTCTGGCTGATGGTTGATTGACAGACGATAGTCCGCGCATGCGCACAGGGAGCGGCGGTTTGCACCGAGTCCAGCACAGCGACCTCTCCCGGTCACCAAGGGCAACAACCGCGCATGCCCAGAGGACACCAAACACCCTCCCACACTCGGAGCTGCGTCTGCACACTCAGATCCTGCCGGATGGAGTCGGCGCGGGCCATTCCGGGGAAAGGCCTTGGTGTCGGGTCCAGAGTCGCGATCGGTGGCGCAAAGTGAGTTTTCTCCGCTCCGATTGGGTGGAGAATCGCGCGGGGTGGTGGGGGAGGGGTGGAGCGGCAGAGAATAAAGCGAAACAGAAAAACCTGAGAGTCCGCGAGGCCCCGGACCGAGCGGCGTCAGTTGGACGGAGCACATGAGCTCCTCGGGGACACGTGACCTGGGCCCAGGGCCTGATTGATGGGAGCTTCTGACCAATAGGGAGCGGGCGGGGCTGGAGGAGCGAGCCGGCGGCGGGTCCTCCAACCAATCGGGGAGCCCAAGGGGCGGGGCTAGCGCCGGCTGATTGTCTGATCCGCAGGGCAGCGAGTTTCTCCAGTCCCTTGTTCAGGGCCCGGGGCCAGGGGAGGCTGTGGGCCTTTATTCCCCTCATTGGACACAAGGCTCTTTGGCTCACAATACATTGGCTCAGGTTTTAATAGAGACTTTTTAAATTCATCAATAAAAGCAGATAAACTTCGTGCTTCTGTGGAACAAACTCTAATATTTTATAGAATCCTAGAATGGTTACAGCACAGAAGGAGGCCATTCAGCCCGTCGAGCCCATGCCGGCTCTCTGCAAGACCACTTCAGCTAGTCCCACTCCCCGCCCTTTCCCCGTAACCCTGCAAATTTCTTTACTTCAGGTACTTATCCAATTCTCTTTTGAAAGCCATGATTGAATCTGCCTCCACCAGCCTTTCAGGCAGTGCATTCCACATCCTAACCACTCGCTGCGTAAAAAGTTTTTCCTCATGTCGCCTTTGGTTCTTCTGCCAATCACCTTAAATCTGTGTCCTCTGGTTCTCAACCCTTCCGCCAATGGGAACAGTTTCTCTCTCTCTACTCTGTCCTGACCCCTCGTGATTTTGAACACCTCTATCAAATCTCCTCTCAACTTCTCTGCTCTAAGGAGAACAACCCCAGCTTCTCCAGTCTATCCACCCAACTGAAGTCCCTCATACCTGGAACCATTCTTGTAAATCTTTTCTGCACCCTTTCTGAGGCCTTCACATCCTTCATAAAGTGCGGTGCGGACGTGCGGCCAGGGCCCCGGCACCAGGGAACCCAGGGTGCAGCGCCTCTCCGATCCGAGCCGCCGCTTCCCGGTTTCTTCAGCTGGTACCACTGAGTCTGACTCGGGACAAAGGACTACAGCCAGGCTCCCAGAATGGCCCACGGCCCTGGGGAGCATGCGCACTCTCAGCGGGGAAATCGGCGCGTTGCATCGAGCGGTTTCTCGGGCGCGGGAATTGTGGGTGCTGCGGCCGCCATTAGTCAGCGGCTGTGGGGAAGAGTTTTATTGCAGGCTGACGGAAGGTAGGTCCCTGGCCGCCTGTGTAGGTCTTTTTGTTGCTTCATTGTTGAGGATGTAACTAGTAAAATAGATAAGGGAGAACCAGTGGATGTTGTGTATTTGGACTTTCAGAAGGCTTTCGATAAGGTCCCGCATAAGAGATTAGTGTGTAAAGTTAAGGCACCTGGGATTGGGGGCAAGGTATTGACTTGGATAGAGAACTGGTTGGCAGAGAGACAGCAAAGAGTTGGAATAAACGGGTCTTTTTCCGAGTGGCAGGCAGTGACTAGTGGGGTACCGCAGGGATTGGTCCTTGGACCCCAGCTATTCACAATATATATTAATGATCTAGGCAAGGGAACTAGATGTAATATCTCCAAATTTGCAGACGACACAAAGCTGGGTGGGCGTGTGTGCTGTGAGGAGGATGCCGAGAAACTACAGGATGATTTGGACAGGTTGGGTGATTGGGCAGAAGCATGGCAGATGCAATATAACGTGGATAAATGTGAGGTTATCCACTTTGGTGGCAAAAACAGGAAGGCAGATTATTATCTGAATGGCAATAGATTGGGAGAAGAGGAAGTGCAATGAGACCTGGGTGTCCTTGTGCACCAGTCGCTGAAGGTAAGCATGCAGGTGCAGCAGGCGGTTAAGAAGGCAAATGGTATGTTGGCCTTCGTAGCGAGAGGGTTTGAGTACAGGAACAAGGATGTCTTGCTGCAGTTGTACAGGGCCTTGGTGAGACCACATCTTGAGTATTGTGTGCAGTTTTGGTCGCCTTATCTGAGGAAGGATGTTCTTGCCGTGGAAAGAGTTCAACGAAGATTCACCAGGCTGATACCTGGGATGGCAGGAATGACGTATGAGGAGAGATTGGGACAATTGGGCTTGTACTCGCTGGAGTTTACAAGAATGAGAGGGGATCTCATTGAAACTTATAAAATTCTGACAGGACTGGACAGACTCGATGCAGGAAGGATGTTCCTGATGGTCGGGGAGTCCAGAACCAGGGGTCACAGTCTAAGGATACGGGGTAAGCCATTTAGGACAGAAATTAGGAGGAATTTCTTCACCCAGAGAGTGGTGAACCTGTGGAAGGCAGTAGAGGTCAATACATTAAATATATTCAAGAAGGAATTGGATATATTTCTTAAAGCTAAAGGGATCAAGGGATATGGAGAGAAAGCAGGGACCGAGTACTGAATTTGGATGATCAGCCATGATCGCATTGAATGGCGGAGCAGGCTTGAGGGGCCAAATAGCCTACTCCTGCTTCTATCTTCTGTGTTTCTATGTTTCTATGTTTCAGTTTGAGCTGGAGTGGAGATGGAGGAGAAGCTGCTGCGTTTAACCCGCAGTACTTCTGAGCCCAGGAGGACCCAACAATTTCCAATGTGAGACTGTAAAGGGAGGTGGATTCTAGGGGAGATTAGGTTGTTAAACAGACACTGTCCGTACAATGTAAAAGAGTATTGTTTTAGGAACAAGTATTTCTGTACAGGCTTTTAATCCAGTTTACATCTACAGATTTGTTTTAATTCATTCTTGGGATGTGGGCGTAGCTCGCAAGAGCAGCAAATATTGCCAATCCCCAGTTTCCCGTTGAGAAGGGGGTGGTGAGTCGCCTTCTTGAACTACTGCAGTCCGTGTGGTGAAGGTATTCCCACAATGTTGTTCGGTAAGGAGTTCCAGGATTATGACCCAGCAACGATGAATATATCTGAGTCAGGATGATGTGTGACTTGGAGGGGAACTTGGATGTGATGGTGCTCCCATACAACAGCTGCCCTTGTCCTTCTAGGTGGTGGAGGTTGTGGGTTTTGGAGGTTCTATCAAAGTTCTGGGCGAGTTGCAGATGTATAAAGTTCCTTTCCTTTGCCCCCTCCCACCTCTCTCTCCTCCCATAGAGGCCAGAGTTGTGTGTAGGCCCAGACCAGGTGGCGGATTCCCTTCCCGAAGGACATCAGTGAACCAGTTGGGTTTTTATGACAATCCAGCAGCTTTCATGGTCACTTTTTTCTGGTGCCGGCCCCACAATTGACCAGGTTCATTGAGCTCAATTTCACAACCTGCCTTTGTTTTCCTGTGGGTTGTCTCTCACGCTCCCTGTTTTAAATTAATTTTACAGGGCACTGGAAGGGGAGGATTTACAGACAGTAAGCTCAAACCAAACATCACTTCAAGATCTGACAGAGTCACTCGACTCGCCGGATCTGAATCTCACCGGCCTCTGAACATGGAAGCAAAAAGCACCATTCACAGCGGGGAGAAACCGTACACGTGTTCTGTGTGTGGACGAGGCTTCAGCAAACCCTCTGGCCTATCGAGACACAAGCGCATTCACACCGGGGAGAGGCCATTCACCTGCTCTGAGTGTGGGAAGGGATTCACTCAGTCATCCAGCCTGCTGAGACACCAGCGAGTTCACACTGGGGAGAGGCCATTCACCTGCTCTGAGTGTGGGAAGGGATTCACTCAGTCATCCAACCTGCTGACACACCAGCGAGTTCACACTGGGGAGAGGCCATTCACCTGTGAGTGTGGGAAGGGATTCACTCAGTCATCTGACCTTCAGACACACCAGCGTGTTCACACCGGGGAGAGACCGTTCACCTGCTTTGAGTGTGGGAAGGGATTCACTAATTCATCCAGCCTGCTGAATCACCAGCGAGTTCACATTGGAGAGAGACCGTTCACCTGCTCTAAGTGTGGGAAGGGATTCACTCAGTCATCCCACCTACTGAGACACCAGCGTATTCACACCGGTGAGAGGCCGTTCACCTGCTCTGAGTGTGGGAAGGGATTCACTCGGTTATCCCACCTACTGACACACCAGCGAGTTCACACTGGGGAGAGGCCATTCACCTGCTCTGAGTGTGGGAAGGGATTCACTCAGTCATCTGAACTACTGAGACACCAGCGTATTCACACCGGGGAGAGGCCGTTCACCTGCTCTGAGTGTGGGAAGGGATTCACTCAGTCATCCAACCTGCTGAATCATCAGCATGTTCACACTGGGGAGAGGCCATTCACCTGCTCTGAGTGTGGGAAGGGATTCACTAATTCATCCAAACTGCTGAATCACCAGCGAGTTCACACTGGGGAGAGGCAGTTCACCTGCTCCGAGTGTGGGAAAGGATTCACTAATTCATCCAACCTGCTGAATCACCAGCGAGTTCACACTGATGAGAGACCTTTTAATTGCCCGGACTGTGGGAAGTGCTTTAAAAGTTCCAGGGAACTGACATACCATCAACGTGTTCACACTGACGAGAGACCGTTCAGGTGCTCTCACTGCGGGACTGGGTTCAGGCGATCATCTGAGCTCACTGTACACCAGCGCAGTCACACTGGGGAGAGGGCGTTCACCTGCTCCGTTTGTGGGAAGGGATTCACTGAGTCATCCAACCTGCTGAAACACCAGCGCAGTCACACTGGGGAGAGGCCGTTCACCTGCTCCGTGTGAGGAAAGGGATTCACTCTGGCATCCAAACTGCTGACACGCCAACAAGTTCACAAGTGACTGCAGGGGTTGGATTCTGCTGTTATTGCTGCTGTTAATCACATCCAGGACTGAACCATGTTCATTCTGACAGTTGGGGTTTGTTTCTGCTGATGTTAATAACCCCTATAACTGGGCTGGAGTTTAATATTCTGGATAGATGTCAAATAAACCAGCTTTGTTTTAAACACATTATTGTAGATTTTCTTCTTTCCCACCTGAGTGTTTAGCATCACCTGGCTGGAGCTCAAAGGACAATCTGGGGGAGGGTCGTACGGTGGGAACAGAACTCCAGCCTGGACACAGTCCTTCAGGGCCACACTGAGAGGGGCAAACGGCACTTTGGTTTTTCTTGTCTCTCTTCACTGACAGCAAAGTTGCCGTGCGGGTTAATCTCGAGGCATGTGAGAAACGTGTCCCAGCTACTCTCTGCCATGGTTCAGAGCTCCTAGGCATGGAACAGAATGCTCCTTTAGGAATCTACCCCAGTGCTTTTATTTTAATGGCCTTATTAACCTGTGTTGCTACTTTTAGTGATTTGTGTATCTGGATCCCTGGAACCCTCTGCTCCTCCAGCCCATTTAGACTCTTAAGGGGAAATTCAGTGATGCCCCCTTTGGGTCGCTAACGTCACTGGAGCTAATTTTAGCGCCCTGAAAAAGTTATCGCCCCTGTGCATTAAATTCAGTGGTAGCGCCCCAGGCAGGAGGCAGGGTGCTACTGGAAGCACTCCCCTCCCTCTTGAGGCGCTACCAGTGAATTTCACGGCGCTTCATGTCACAGCACCGTGCCCGTCGGCACGTAGCACCATGCCATAGCAGACCTCCCTCCCTGATTAAAGGGGAGGGGCGCAGCACTGCGCACACCTGGGCCCTGCTGGACCACCGGGGAGTGGGGTGTCGGATCAAGAGGAGCGCCGGGCTGTGCGATTGCGGCCGACACCCCGAAGAAGAAAGGGGAAGGGGGCAGGTGCTGGCAGTCGGCCAAAATAAAAAGTTGCCGCCCGACACCTGCCCTTTAAGTGGCATCGCCGCGGCTGCAGATACGACCCCTGACCCTGTCGGACATATCGTCCGGTGATAGGTCAGTGGTCGTAACCCAAGGTTGCAGCCGGGGTGCTGCGCTTGGCAATGATGTCATTGCCGGTGGTGCAGTGCCGCGGGGAGCTACCGACTACCTACGCTGCTTAACTCCCACTGAATATCGCGGGAGGCACAAAGCAACCCAATTTCACCCCCTTGTCCAAGTACTGAGTGGCCTCCTTATTCTTCCCACCAAAACACACCACCTCCTACTGCCCTACAGTGAAATTCATTAACACACCCGCTCACACTGATCTGCAATGAAATTCATTAACACACAACCTCACACTGATCTATCGTGAAATTCATTAACACACCACCTCACACTGATCTACAGTGAAATTCATTAACACACCACCTTACACTGATCTATAGTGAAATTCATTAACACACCACCTCACACTGATCTATCATGACATTCATTAACACACCACCTCACACTGATCTACAGTGAAATTCATTAACACACCACCTCACACTGATCTATAGTGAAATTCATTAACACACCACCTCACACTGATCTATAGTGAAATTCATTAACACATCACCGCAAACTGAACTATCGTGAAATTCATTAACACACCACCTCTCACTGATCTATAGTGAAATTCACTAACACACCACCTCACACTGATCTATAGTGAAATTCATTAACACAGCACCTCACACTGATCTACAGTGAAATTCATTTGCCAATTACACGCCCATTCTGAAATTTATTAATGTCTTCTTGCATTTTGTCTTCCTCAGTATTAACTCTACCTCCCAATTTGGTGTTATCGACAAACTTTGAAATTGTTCTTCTGATTCATCGTCCAAATCGTTTATGTAAATTGTGAACAATAGTGATCCCAGCGCCGATCCCTGTGGAACACCACTTCCCACCTTTCATCAGTCTGAGTAGCTATTCTTAACCCCTACTCTCTCTTTTCTGTTTTGTGACCAGCTTGCTATCCATAACAGTATGTAAGATCGACAAGATGACCAAGGTCAGGCTGTGTGGAGGGAAGGGCCAGGCAGCAGAATGGATGGAAAGCTGGCTACAAAACAGAAATCAGAGGGTTGGAGTTAAGGGAAGTTTGTAGCGATCTTTCCATCCATTCTGCTGCCTGGCCCTTGACTCCACACGGCCTGACCGTGGTCATCTTTTAGACCGTACATACTGCAGACACAGTGCACCAGTGGTGGAGGGGGTGAATATTGAGTCCTGTGGCAGGGGCGATGATGAAGTGGATTTCTCTGTCCGTGAGTTTTGAGGCATCGCTAGTTGCGTTATTCACCTCTTTTCACCTTTTTAAAAAACCTTGCTACCAGTTTATTAAAGCCATTAACAGCCGCTCGGGTGGGACACACCAATATATGAGGCCTTGTTTCCCTCAGAATGACAGGCCTGAACCCGAGTTAGAAAACATTTAGTAATTAAACCAGACTGGGCGGGGCCTGAGGTGCGAGATAGTAATGGAAAATTGGTGGCCAGCGTACTTCACACCAGGGCTGAGGACCTGGGGACTTGCGTTTCTGTGTCATTTATTGATTAATTTTGTTTATTGCCCAATCTCAATCAGACTGGCGGGTCACCTTGCTATCTGACGGAGGCGAGGGTCCCCAATGGAGGGCTCTCTATGCGGGAGTCCTTCCCAGCACCATTGGGGATCTGGGGTGGAGACTGTTGCAGGGAGCTGTCGTGTGCAACAGTTTTTAAGCTCCTTTCTGGACTCCAAGGCCAGATGTGGTTTCTGTGGCCTAGAGGAGCCCATGGGCCGTGTATATATTCAGTGTGAGAGGTTACAGCCCCTGGATAGTTAAGTGAAGGGGCTGCTCCTCAACTCTTGGTTACACTTTAGCCCCACGCTCCTAATCTTTGGCCGCCCGGTGCGGAGTGGGGGTGGGTAAGTGGGAGGATCTTCTCCTGGACCTGCTCTTGGGCCTGGCGAAAACAGCAATTTGTAGGCCCAGGATGGGCGGGGCCCATGGGGTCACTCTGGCTGCCTGCCTCTCTCCCATGGTCTTGTCCCTGCCCGGGTGGCCCTGGAGAGGGAGCAGGCGGTGTCCACCGGTTCACTTGATACCTTCCTCGACCGCTGGACACGGAAGGTATCAAGAGGCGAAAATCGATCCTCACAATCACATTGTGATTTAATTATTAATTGTGTGTGTGTCACAAATACATTTCTTCTATTTTGATACAAAAGCTCTACTAGACATGTTAAACGACTAGTTATTTAATCAGGGCTGCAGCTGCTGAAAGGTTGACTGTACTGAGGTTTGTGGCCGAGCTGGCAGACATGTTGTTCTGAAGTCTGATGTCTCACACCTGAAGAGTCTGTTTATGTCGTGTTGTAATGACCTTTTTCTGTTGCCTGGTGTCAGAAATAGAAATCAAAGGAAGATGATGCCCTACTCTGTTAATCAACTCTTTGACACATTTCCATTTCTTAATTTACAAAGATCACAACTCCATTAGTGAACAATGGATTGCCAGTCTGCCACTTTTTACTGAGGCTTGAAAGGATTCGCTGTGAAGCTACACCTGCCCATCTGTCTGTGTGTCACTCTGTTTGGATTGTGTTGGACAACAGTCCTAATATCTCGCCTACATCCATTACAATTTTTGAATGTTAGATTGTACTTGAAAGAAGTTGAGTTTGAATCTAACAATTCTGAAATTGGGAGCTGTTAATGATTTCTGTTTTTCACATAACTGTATAGTGATGTGATCAGTAAAAGCAAATTAAAAGATGGTGTTATTTACTGAACACAACTGAATAATTCTACAAGGATGCTATCACAGTCTTACTTAGTATTAACTACACCCCCCAATTTAGTGTCATCAGCAAATTTTGAAATTGTACTTCTGATTCCCAAGTGCAAATCATTCATGTAAATGGTGAACAACAGTGGTCCCAGCACCAATCCCCGTGGAACACCACTTCCCACCTTCCGCCCGTCTGAGTAAATACCTTTAACTCATCCCTTCACTATAACTGGACTTGTCACTATTCCCGTGCCGAGGGGATTGCTGTACCAGACGGGAGGGGCAACATTTGGGGACTCTCGATTCTCCACCGATTCCCATTCCCCTTCTTTCTGGTGGATAATGGAGGTCCAATGTGTGTAACGTGCAAGTCAGTAAGAGTTATCAGCGAGGATTAATCAGCACTTTCTAATTGGAGATGATAATCAATGGAATCTTTCAGACCATGAATTGTAGATTTTATAGCAAAGATTAATATACGATTGCAGTAAAAGTTCATAATTTTATTGTAAAATATTTCAGGAACACTCATCAGAAATTAAGGGGAAAGTTCAGACAGCAGTACTTAAATGGACACTGCAGCCCCGACAACTCAATCAGCTATATATCCAGAATATTAAAATCCAGCCCAGATATAGAGGTTATTAACATCAGCAGAAACAAACCCCAACTGTCAGAATGAACATGGTTCAGTCCTGGATGTGATTAACAGCAGCAATAACAGCAGAATCGAACCTCTGCAGTCACTTGTGAACTTGCTGGTGTCTCAGCAGGTTGGATGACTGATTGAATCCCTTCTCACACACTGAGCAGGTGAACGGCCTCTCCACGGTGTGAACTCGCTGGTGTGTCAGCAGGTTGGATGACTGAGTGAATCCCTTCCCACACATGGAGCAGGTGAATGGCCTCACCCTAGTTTGAACTCGCTGGTGTTTCAGCAGGTTGGACGACTGATTGAATCCCTTCCCACACAAGGAGCAGGTGAATGGCCTCTCCCCAGTGTGAATGCGCTGGTGTCTCAGAAGGTCAGAGGATTTAGTGAATCCCTTCTCACACACGGGGCAGGTGAATGGCCTCTCTGCAGTGTGAATGTGCTGGTATATCAGCAGGGTGGATGAATTAGAGAATCCCTTCTCACACACAGGTCGGGTGAATGGCCTCTCCCCAGTGTGAATGCACTGGTGCTCAATGAGATGAGATGACTGCCTGAACCTCTTCCCACAGTGAGGGCAACTGAATGGTCTCTCCTCAGTGTGAAGTCGCTGGTGTGTCAGAAGGTGGGATGACTGACTAAATCCCTTCCCACACTTGGAGCAGGTGAACGGCCTCTCCCCGGTGTGACAGCATCGATGAGTTTCCAGCCAGGACGGGGAGCTAAATCCCTTCCCACAGTCCCCACATTCCCACAGTTTCTCCGTGGTGTGGGTGTCCTTGTGTCTCTCCAGGTTGGACAATCGGTTGAAGCCTCATCCACACACACAACACATGTACGGTTTCTCCCCGCTGTGAACGGTGCGATGTTTTTTCAGACTGTGTAACTGGTTAAAGCTCTTTCCACAGTCAGTGCACTGGAACACTCTCACTCGGGTGTGTGTGTCTCGGTGCTTTTCCAGTCACACCGATCTTTGAAATCTTTTCCCACAGACAGAACAGGCAAACATTTCTCCTTCCACATTCAAAGGCCGATGATATTCCCTGTAAAAGCAGTTTACAAAAGACATCACTGTAAGTTCAGGATTAAAATTCGGAACAGATAATTCTAGTTTCTATGGAACATTCTCTCCTCTCTTAATACATAGAATTACACAGATTGTACAGCACAGAAACAGGCCAATCGGCCCAACTGGTCCATGTGGTGTTTATGCTCCACACGAGCCTCCTCCCATCTCTCTTCATCTCACCCTATCAGCATCTCCTTCTATTCCTTTCTGCCATGTGTTTATCCAGCTTCCCCTTAAATACATCCATGCTCTTCGCCTCAACCACTCCCTGTGGCAGCAAGTTCCACATTCTCAGCACCCTCTGGGTGAAGGAGCTTAATCTAAATAGGACTTCCCTGGGCAACCAATGAGCACTGCTGCCTCTTTTGTGCATTTCCTGGTGAGGCGAAACAGTTGATATTTTCTGATCAAAAAGAGCTGAGCTCGGCAGCATTCGTCCTGTTTTGCCTCCTTTGAAGACCAGGTGTACGAGCAGAGTGAGTGCAGCCTTCACAGCAACTGCAATAAAATGGTTACAGTTGTGAAGGAACTTTGTGTCAGTTCACTGGACCACAAACAAAATATGTGTGTCGATTATTGTCTTATTACCCTTCTGTAAAGTGCCTTGAGATGTTTTAAAAACTCTTTTATAGGTAAGTTGTTGTTGGTGTATAGAGAACTCTGTTGAAATTTAGCGAAATGATCAGTAACCAAGGAAGATCATTTCTTTGTTTGGTTCTGTTAGCTTTTATAGAATCATTGAAAAGTACAGCACGAAGGGCCCAACTCCCTTTTAAAATAATTGATGGAATCAGCTCATGACCTTTTCAGGTCGAGCGTTCCAGCTCCCGACAACTCTGAGTTTTATTCAATTGTTACCACAGTTGCTTCTGTGGAGGTTTAATAATAAATGCATTTTGCTGTGAAAGCAATTAAAACATTCCTAGTATATAAATAGACAGATGCATCAAAATATTAAAATTGTGGGAGGGGGGTCAGTGCTCGCCAGGGCCCAATAAACAATGGAATTCTTCTTTCCCAACCCAATGCTCAGAAGATGAAGTCCCAGAGCTGCCTCTGGCTCGGTTCCACCTGTCCTATTCTGACAAGCTGAGGTGTTGGTCAGTGCACTGTGATTGCCCTGTGGGCAGAAAATGGCAAATATAGAAATATGACCAAAATAACACATTTAACCCCAAAGCTGTAAATCCTCGTCCCACACACTGTCCCTTCTCCCTGTGCTGAAATCCAAACCCATCGCACCATCTCCAACATTTCTTTCCTCCACTCCTGGTTTTCCCCCTCCCTCTACTCTGGTTGGGTTCAGTTCTCCACCTGCTGTGTGCAGAGTGAGAATAAAATCAATGTGATAATTATTTTCTCTCCTGGTCACTGGGACTCTGAAACCTTCAGTTCTCCACCTGCTGTGTGCACAGTGAGAATAAAATCAATGTGATAATTATTTTCTCTCCTGGTCACTGGGACTCTGAAACCTTCAGTTCTCCACCTGCTGTGTGCAGAGTGAGATTAAAATCAATGAGTCAATGATTGTCTCTCCTGGTCACTGGGACACTGAAGCCCTGCCCACTCTCTGTTCCTGTACAAAGATGGCCGCGCATGCGCCCTGCTGCAGGTAGAACCGGTCTGTCTTTCCTTCACCAAGATGGCGGCAGGTAACCCGGGCCTGTCACTGAGAAAAACTCTCACCGCTGCCGTCCAGCGGAACACATTCGGCCACTGGATCTCATTCGGGCCTGAAACCTTTCTCCAACTTTATAAACCCTGAGGCGTGGCCTACCCGCAGTTTATTAATCTCCCAAACCTGCTCCTGCCGACCTGCAGCTCTGCCCGGCGACCGCGCGGGGCTTTCTTTGTAAAGTCGGTGAGGGACACATGACCCGGGCCCACTGCCTGATTGACGTGAGCTTCCGACCAATAGGGAGCAAGCGGGGTGGGGCTGGAGGAGCGTGCCGGCGGCGGGTCCTCCAACCAATCGGGGAGCCCGAGGGGCGGGACTAGCGCCGGCTGATTGTCTGATCCGCAGGGCAGCGAGTTTCTCCAGTCCCTTGTTCAGGGCCCGGGGCCAGGGGAGGCTGTGGGCCTTTATTCCCCTCATTGGACACAAGGCTCTTTGGCTCACAACACACTGGCTCAGGTTTTAATAGAGACCTTTTAATTTCATCCATAAAAGCAGATAAACCCCGTGCTTCTGTGGAACAAACTCTAATATTTGGGAGTAAAAGTACAAGTTTTTTTCCCTCTGGGGAATTTATTATTAATTTCAGGAAACAGCAACCACTTGTATTTATAAAGCACCTTTAATGTAGTAAAACATCCCAAGGCTCGTCACAGGATCGTTATAAAACAAAATTTGACACCGAGCCACATAAGGAGATATTCGGGCAGATGACCAAAAGCTTGGTCAAAGAGCATCTTAAAGAAGGAGAGAGAGGTAGAGAGATGGAGAGGTTTAGGGAAGGAATTCCAGAGCTTAGGGCCCAGGCAGCTGAAGGCACGGCCACCAATGGTGGAGCGATTAAAATCGGGGATGCTCAAGAGGTCAGAATTAGAGAAGCGCAAATATCTCGGGGGGGGGGGGGTTTGTAGAGGCTGGAAGAGATTACAGAGATAGGGAGGGGCGAGGCCACAAAGGGATTTGGAAACAAGGCTGAGAATTTTAAGGATAAGACACGAGGAAAAGCAGGGAGTGGGGGTGGGTCAAGCCCTTATGGGACAGGGTCGCTAATTCTGTTCTGCGACAGTTACTGGACAGACTGTATCTCCCCCTCTCCTCCACACAGGGATTTGTGGTAGTTAAAGGGACAGCGATTCTTCTTGTTCCGCGAGATTGTAATTAAAGGGACACTAATCTGAGATGGCTGTGAACTTTTAGTGCCGCCAGCCTTTCTAAAACATCTTCCTTTTTTTGAAAATCTGTGTGAACTCGCTGGTGACTCAGCAGGTTGGATGAACTCTGAAACCTCTTTGCACAGTCAGAACATTTAAAGGGTCTCTCATCGGTTCTGGGACAGGAGGGATCTGGTTAACAGTGATCACAATATCATTGGGTTTAAAGTAGTTATGGAAAGGGACAAAGAAGAATCAGTGGTGAAAATACCCAGCTGGAAGAGAGCCAATTTCAGTGATTTGAGAAGGGATCGAGCACAGGTGGACTGGAAACAAAGATTGTCCACGAAAACAGTGAATGACCAATGGCAGGCCTTCAAGGCTCAGATAGTTCAGGTACAAACCAAGCATATTCCCATAAGGAGGAAAGATGGGCATCCAAAGTATAACAAGTATACCGCTTTGGATACTGTTGAGGGGGATGACTCACCAGGGGAAGGCAGCAGCAGCCAACTTCCTGGCACTGGGGGTGCTCCTGCTGCCCAGGAAGGGGGGAAAAAGAGTGGGAGAGCAATAGTGGTAGGGGATTCTATAGTAAGGGGAACAGATAGGCGTTTCTGTGGCCGTAGACGTCAATCCAGGATGGTTTGTTGCCTCCCTGGTGCCAGGGTCAAGGATGTCACTGAGCGGCTGCAGGGCATTCTGGAGGGGGAGGGTGAACAGGCAATGGTCGTGGTCCACATTGGTACCAACGACATAGGTAAAAAGAGGGATGAGGTCCTGCATCAAGAATTTAGGGAGCTAGGTAACAGATTAAAGAGCAGGACCTCAAAGGTTGTAATCTCTGGATTACTCCCAGTGCCACGTGCTAGTAAGTATAGGAATGGGAGGATAGAGCAGATGAATGCGTGGCTAAAGAGTTGGTGTAGGGGGGAGTGTTTTACTTTCCTGGATCACTGGGCCTGCTTCTGGGAAAGGTGGGACTTGTACAAGTCGGACGGGTTGCACCTGAACCAGAGCGGGACAAATATCCTTGCGGGGAGGTTTGCTAGCACTGTTGGGGGGGGTTTAAACTAACTTGGCAGGGGGATGGGATACAGAGGGGAGCTGAAATAGGGGGGGATGTGCTGCCAATTATAGAGAAAAAAACAAGTCAGCTTGGTAGACAGGGCAAATATATAAGGGCAAGGCTGGATGGCATCTATTTTAATGCAAGGAGTCTTGCGAATAAGGTGGATGAACTGAAGGTGTTGATAAACACATGGGAGTATGATATTGTTGCTATCACGGAGACATGGTTGAGGGAAGGGCAAGACTGGCAGCTCAATATTCCGGGGTACAGAATCTTCAGGCGAGACAGAGGGGGAGGTATAAGAGGAGGGGGTGTCGCAATATTAATTAAGGAGTCAATTACTGCAGTAAGGAGGGATGATATATTAGCAGGGTCCTCTAATGAGGCCATATGGGTGGAGCTTAAAAACAAAAAGGGGGCAAGCACTTTGCTGGGAGTGTACTATAGGCCTCCAAACAGTCAGGGGGAGATAGAGGAACAGATATGTAGGCAAATCTCAGAGAAATGTGCAAATAATAGGGTAATAATAATGGGGGATTTCAACTTCCCCAATATTAACTGGGATAGTCAGAGTGTGAAAGGCTCAGAGGGTGTAGAATTCTTAAAGTGCATCCAGGAGAGCTTTTTGAGCCAGCATGTAGAAAGTCCTACAAGAGAGGGGGCGGTACTGGACCTAATTCTCGGGAATGTGGCCGGCCAAGTGGAAAAAGTGCTAGTAGGTGAGCACTTTGGTGATAGTGACCATAATATGGTAAGATTTAAGGTGGCCATGGAAAAGGACAGGGATGGGCCGGAAATAAAGGTTCTAAATTGGGGGAAGGCCGATTTTAATAGGATAAGGCAGGATCTGGCCAAAATGGACTGGGATCAGCTACTTGTAGGAAAATCCGCATCGGAGCAATGGGAGGCTTTCAGAAGGGAGATTGAGAACATACAATGGCAACATGTTCCCGTAAAGGTCAAGGGTGGTTCCAAAAACCACAGGGAACCTTGGATGTCAGGGGATATACGGGAATGGATTAGGAAAAAAAGGAGGGCTTTTGGTAGATACAAAAGGCTAAAGACGGAGGAAGCCCTAGAGGAGTACAAAAAGTGCAGGGGGATACTTAAAAAAGAAATTAGGAGATCAAGGAGGGGCCATGAAATAACACTGGCAAGCAAAATAAAGGAAAATCCGAAGATGTTTTATAAGTATATTAAGGGTAAGAGGATAACTAGGGAAAAAATAGGGCCCATTAGGGACAAAAGTGGCAATCTGTGTGTGGAGCCGGAAGATGTAGGAGGGGTTCTGAATGAATTTTTTGCGTCTGTTTTCACTATGGAGAAGGACGATGTAGACATAGAAATAGGGCGGGGGGACTGTGATATGCTCGAACATATTAACATCGAGCGGGGGGAGGTATTGGCGGTTTTAGCTGGCCTAAAAATGGATAAATCCCCAGGCCCGGATGAAATGTATCCCAGGCTGCTGTGTGAGGCAAAGGAGGAGATTGCGGGGGCTCTAACACATATATTCAGGACCTCTCTGGCCACAGGGGATGTGCCAGAGGACTGGAGAACCGCTAATGTAGTACCATTATTCAAGAAGGGTAGTAGGGAAAAACCGGGGAACTACAGGCCAGTGAGCCTAACATCAGTGGTAGGAAAATTATTGGAAAAAATCCTGAGGGACAAAATGTGTCTCCACTTGGAGAGGCAAGGATTAATCAGGGATAGTCAACATGGCTTTGTCAAGGGAAGATCATGTCTGACTAATTTGATTGAATTTTTTGAGGGGGTGACTAGGTGTGTGGATGAGGGTAACGCAGTGGATGTGGTATACATGGATTTCAGTAAGGCCTTCGATAAAGTCCCGCACAGGAGACTGGTCAAGAAGGTAAGAGCCCATGGAATCCAGGGTGCCTTGGCACATTGGATACAAAACTGGCTTAGTGGCAGAAGGCAGAGGGTGATGGTCGAAGGTTGTTTTTGTGACTGGAAGCCTGTGGCCAGTGGGGTACCACAGGGATCGGTGCTGGGTCCCTTGCTGTTTGTGGTCTACATTAATGACTTGGATATGAATGTAAAGGGTATGATCAGTAAGTTCGCGGATGATACAAAAATTGGTCGGGTGGTAAATAGCGAGGAGGGTAGCCTCAGTCTGCAGGACGATATAGATGGGTTGGTCAGATGGGCGGAACAGTGGCAAATGGAATTTAACCCGGAAAAGTGCGAGGTGATGCACTTTGGGGGGACTAACAAGGCAAAGGAATACACAATGAATGGAAAGACCCTAGGCAAGACGGAGGGTCAGAGGGATCTGGGTGTGCAAGTACACAGATCCCTGAAGGCGGCGGAACAGGTGGATAAGGTGGTAAAAAAGGCATATGGGATACTTGCCTTCATTAGCCGAGGCATTGAATATAAGAGCAAGGAGGTTATGATGGAGCTGTATAAAACACTGGTTAGGCCACAGCTGGAATATTGTGTGCAGTTCTGGTCGCCACACTACAGGAAGGATGTGATCGCGTTAGAGAGGGTGCAGAGGAGGTTCACCAGGATGTTACCAGGGCTGGAGCGCTTCAGCTATGAAGAGAGACTGGGCAGGTTGGGTTTGTTTTCCTTGGAGCTGAGGAGGCTGAGGGGGGACATGATTGAGGTGTACAATATTATGAGGGGCATAGATAGGATGGATGCTGAGGAGCTTTTTCCCTTAGTAGAGGGGTCGATAACTAGGGGGCATAGATTCAAGGTAAAGGGCGGGAGGTTTAGAGGGGATTTGAGAAAGAACTTTTTCACCCAGAGGGTGGTTGGAGTCTGGAACTCACTGCCTGAAAGGGTTGTGGAGGCAGAAACCCTCACAACATTTAAGAAGCATTTGGATGTGCACTTGAAATGCCATAGCATACAAGGCTACGGGCCAAATGCTGGAATATGGGATTAGATTAGACAGGGCTTGATGGCCGGCGCGGACACGATGGGCCGAAGGGCCTCTATCCGTGCTGTATTACTCTATGACTCTATGACTCTATGACTCTATGACAAAGCTTGAGCTCCCGATGACAAAGGATATCGAAGTTAGAATAAAACAGAGAAAGGAGGTTTACGACAAATGTCAGTGTGGTAAACCACTGTTATTGTTTTCACTGTTGTTCACTACTGTTATTGTTATTGCACATTGTTACCTCTTGCTACTCACTGTGTACCAATGCATGCCTCAGCTGGCTCCACCCATGGCTCCGCCTACATGACCTGGTATAAAGGTGGCTGCTCGGCAACCCACTTCCTTCTTGGAACCAGTCGTCCACGAGAGGCATGCTCTGTTCTTTAGTCAATAAAAACCTTTTCATTGCTATCCTAATTCATCGCCTTTTATGGAATAATTGATAAGCGTATCAATTTTATTAACTAAAATTAAAATGTCGGGATCGGAGCAGCAACAACAGCAACAGCAGCAGGCGTTGCTGCGAGCCCTCAGACCAGCATGCCTGGACCTCAACCCTCAAGCGGCGGGTTCAGCTACCAATTTCGAGCACTGGCTGAGCTGCTTTGAATCCTTCCTAGAAGCCTCCGCCGTGATATCAGAGGAGAACAAATTAAAAGTTCTGACCGCCCAGGTGAGCCCTCAAGTATATACCCTCATCCGGGATGCTACTATGTACACGGCGGCTCTCGACCTGCTAAAAGGGCAATACACGCGCCCAGTGAATACGATTTACGCCAGACACCTCCTGGGATCCCGCAGGCAGCAACCGGGGGAATCGGTAGAGGCATTTTTACGGGCGTTGCAGATGCTCTGCAGGGACTGCGACTGTAAGGTGGTAACGGCTGCGGCGCACGCGGAGGGACTTATCTGTGATGCCTTCGTTAAGGGCCTCCAGTCCGACTACTCCCGGCAGAGACTGCTCGAAAGCAAGGAGCTCGACCTGAAGACAGCCGTAGCCCTCACGCTCTCACTAGATGTGGCCCACCGAAACCTCGAAGCACACTCACGTAACGGGGCCGCGCCATGGTCATCGCGACCTTGGGACATGGGACCGCCGCCCCCAGTACCAACTGCTGCAGTGATGTCCCGAAATCAACTGGGACCGCCGCCCCCGGTACCAACTACTGCAACGATGTCCCGTAACCAGGCCCAAAAATGCTATTTCTGTGGCCAGTTAAAACACCCTAGAGCGTGCTGCCCGGCGAAGACCGCTACCTGCTCTGGCTGCGGGAAGAAAGGCCATTACGCCACCGCCTGCAGAGGGAAACCCGTGAACGCCAGCAGCGCCACATGTGAACCGTGGGGGCAGCCACCTTCTCCGCCATTTCGTGCACCTCCGGCCGCGTGGGGATCGGAATCATGGCCGCCGCCATTTTGCCCGCCGCACTCAACCGCCAATTTGTCTCCGGACTCGACCACCGTCTCGTCGGACGACCATATCGACTCACTCAGCCATACACTGGCCTCCGTTACGCTGGATCAAGCTCTCCCTCATCATCTGTCCAGGTCCATGATGGACATCACGGTAAACGGCCGCGCCACTACTTGCCTGTTTGACAGCGGGAGCATGGAGAGTTTTATTCACCCCGACACGGTGCGTAGCCACTCCCTCACGGTCCTGCCAATGTGCCATCAGATTTCTATGGTGTCCAAGTCCCATTCAACGGATGTCGGCGGCTACTGTGTGGTGACCCTTTCGGTTAGGGACACTGAATATAAAAATTTTAAACTTCTTGTCCTGCCCCGTCTTTGCGCTGCCATTCTGCTAGGGTTGGATTTTCAGTGCCACCTCAAAAGTGTCACATTGGCATACGGTGGACCCCTCCCCCCACTCACAGTCTGCAACCAACAGCTTTTAAATCGCCCGCCGCGCACCACTTGCAGTCTTTCCACACTCAAAGTACCCCCCCTCCCTTGTTCGCTAACCTCACCCGCGACTGTAAACCCATCGCTACCAAGAGCAGGCGGTACAGCGCCGGGGACAGAGCTTTTATTAGCGCTGAGGTGGAGCGGCTCCTGAAGGAGGGCATTATCGAAGGGAGCACCAGCCCCTGGCGAGCCCAGGTTGTGGTCGTTAAGACCGCCGATAAACGCCGCCTGGTCATTGACTACAGCCAAACCATAAACCGGTACACTCAGCTGGACGCATACCCCCTCCCCCGCATATCTGATATGGTCAATCAGATTGCGCAATACAGGGTATTCTCCACCATTGACCTTAAGTCAGCATACCACCAACTCCCTATCCGCCATGAGGACCGCCAGTATACTGCCTTCGAGGCAAACGGCCGCCTCTACCACTTCCTTAGGGTTCCCTTCGGCGTCACCAACGGGGTTTCGGTCTTCCAAAGGGAGATGGACCGGATGGTTGACCAGAACACGCTGCAGGCCACTTTTCCCTATCTGGATAACGTCACCATCTGTGGCCACGACCAGCAGGACCATGACGTTAATCTAGCGAAATTCCTCCGTACGGCCCAGCGGCTGAATCTAACATACAATAAGGAGAAATGTATGTTTTGCACCACGCGCCTTGCCATTCTCGGCTGCGTAGTGGAGAACGGAGTCATCGGGCCCGACCCCGACAGAATGCACCCCCTTATGGAGCTCCCCCTCCCCCACTGCCAAAAAGCACTGAAGAGATGCCTGGGGTTTTTCTCCTACTATGCTCAGTGGGTGCCCAACTATGCGGACAAAGCCAGACCCCTCATCAGGTCCACCTCCTTCCCCCTGACATCAGAGGCGGGTGCAGCCTTCACTCTTATCAAGAGTGATATTGCGAAGGCCACAATGCATGCAGTGGATGAGTCCATCCCTTTCCAAGTGGAGAGCAATGCATCCGACTTCGCCCTAGCTGCAACCCTTAACCAGGCGGGGAGACCCATGGCTTTTTTCTCAAGGACCCTCCAGGGCCCCGAGATTCGACACTCCTCTGTCGAAAAGGAGGCCCAGGCTATTGTGGAAGCAGTGCGACACTGGAGGCATTACCTGGCCGGAAAACGATTTACCCTTCTCACTGACCAGCGTTCAGTTGCTTTTATGTTCAATAATAAGCAGAGGGGCAAAATCAAGAACGACAAGATCTTGAGGTGGAGAATCGAACTCTCCACCTACAATTACGATATCTTGTACCGGCCCGGGAAACTCAATGAGCCCCCAGATGCTCTATCATGAGGTACATGCGCCAACGCGCAAGTTGATAGACTGCGGACCCTCCACAATGACCTCTGCCACCCCGGGGTCACCAGATTCTGCCACTTCATTAAGTCCCGCAACCTGCCCTACTCCATTGAGGAGGTCAGGACTATGACCAGGAACTGCCAAATCTGTGCCGAATGCAAACCGCATTTTTATAGGCCAGACAGAGCACGCCTGATCAAGGCCACTCGCCCCTTCGAGCGCTTGAGCATCGACTTTAAGGGGCCTCTCCCTTCCTCTGACCGCAACGTGTACTTCCTCAACATAGTTGATGAGTACTCCCGTTTCCCTTTTGCCATCCCTTGCCCAGACATGACCAGTACCACGGTCATCAAATGTCTGAATGACCTCTTCGCCTTGTTCGGGTTCCCTAGCTATATACATAGCGACCGGGGCTCATCTTTAATGAGCGACGAACTTCATCAGTACCTGCTCACGAGAGGTATTGCTATGAGCAGGACCACCAGCTACAACCCCCGGGGGAACGGCCAGGTGGAAAGAGAGAACGTGACGGTTTGGAAGGCCGCCCTCTTAGCCTTAAAATCTAAGGGCCTTCCGACCTCTCGCTGGCAGGAGGCCCTCCCTGCGGCGCTCCACTCCATCTGGTCACTGCTTTGTACTGCCACTAATGCCACCCCTCATGAGCAAATGTTCGTTTTCCCCAGGAAGTCCACATCGGGAACCTCGCTACCAACATGGCTGACTTCTCCTGGGCCCGTCCTACTGCGGAGGCACGTGAGGACCCATAAAATGGACCCCCTGGTCGAGAGGGTGAACCTCTTACATGCCAACCCCCAGTATGCCTATGTGGCATACCCAGACGGGCGGGAGGACACGGTCTCCATACGAGACCTCGCACCCTCGGGCGCACCCGATTCACCACCGTTATTCTCCACCACTTCTCCCAACCCAACCCCTGTAGACAGCATGCATGAGCCCCAGGACCCTTCGTCGACCACTCAGACACCAGATTCGATGTTGGATACTGCACCACCGCCGCCGCTGCTCCGACGATCAGGACGGCATACAAGGCCTCCTGACAGACTTACCTACACGAACTTTTTGTACACTTCACCCCGCCGGACTCAATTTTAAACAAGGGGTGAATGTGGTAAACCACTGTTATTGTTTTCACTGTTGTTCACTACTGTTATTGTTATTGCACATTGTTACCTCTTGCTACTCACTGTGTACCAATGCATGCCTCAGCTGGCTCCACCCATGGCTCCGCCTACATGACCTGGTATAAAGGTGGCTGCTCGGTAACCCACTTCTTTCTTGGAACCAGTCGTCCACGAGAGGCATGCTCTGTTCTTTAGTTAATAAAAACCTTCTCATTACTATCCTAATTCATCGCCTTTTATGGAATAATTGATAAGCGTATCAGTCAGGTACAGAATACAGTCAAAAACCAGGAGAATACAGAGAGTGCAGGGGAAATTGAAGCAGGATATAAGGGCAAAGAGAATATGAGAAAAGATTAGCGGGTAACATAAAAGAGAACACAAAAATCTTCTATAAACATATGAAAAGTAAAAGGATAGTTAAATGAATGGTGAGGCCGATTCGGGACCAAATAGGAGCACATCATACGGAGGCAGAGGGCATGGCTGAGGTACTGAATGAGTACTTAGCATCTGTCTCCACAAAAGAAGAGGATGAAGTTCATGTCGCAGTAGAGGAGGGGGGAGTAGAGAAATTGGATAAAAATGGATAAAAGGCAGTGCTAAATAGGTTGTCATCACTCAAAGTTAAAAAGTCACCCGGTCCGGATGGGATGCATCCTAGGTTGTTGAGGGAAGCTAGGGTGGAGATAGCAGAAGCTCCGACCACAATCTTTCAATCTCCCTCAGTTATATGGGAGGGGTGCCAGAGGACTGGAGGATTGCAAATGTTACACCCTGTTTAAAAAAGGGGAGAGGGATAAACCTGGTAACTACAAGCCAATCAGTCTAATGTCAGTGTGGGTGAACGACGAGAGACCATTGTCAAGGTCAAAATTAATTCTCACTTGGAGAAGCATGAGTTAATAAGGGGCAGCCAGTATGGATTTGTTAAAGGTAAATCGTGTCTGACTAACCTGATTGAGTTCTTTGATGAAGTAACAGAGGGTTGATGAAGGTAGTGCAGCAAATGTTGTATACATGGACTTTCTAAAGGCATTTGACAAAGTACCACATAAGAGACTTATTCGGAAAATAGAAGCACAGGAAATTAAAGGGATGATGGTAATTTGGGTATATAATTGGCTGAGGGATAGGAGACAGTGAGCAGTGCTAAGGGATGTTTTTCTGACTGGAGGGAAATATGCAGTGGGTTCCCCCAGAGGTCGGGATTAGGACCATTGCTTTTCTTGTTATATATAACTGACCTGGAATTGGGATTAGGTGTACAATTTTGAAGTTTACGGATGATACAAAACTTGGCAATGTAGTAAATAGTGAGCATAGTAGTAGCAGACTTCAGAAGGACAGAGACAGACTGTGAAATGAGCAGACACAAGGCAGATGAAATTAAATGAGGATAAGTTTGAAGTGACGCACTTTGGGAGAAACAACAGGGAGAGGCCGTATAATCTGAATGGGACTATTTTGAGGGGGTGCAAGAGCAGAGGGACCTGGGGCTCCATATTCACAAATCTTTGAAAGTGCCACGGAAGTTGGGGAGGTGGTTCAGAAAGCGTATGGGATACTTGGCTTTGTAAATAGGGCCATTGAATAGAAAAACAAGGAAGTTACACTAAACCTTTACAAATCACTAGTTAGGAACATAGGACAGGAGGAGGCCATTCAGCCCCTCGAGCCTGTTCTGCCATTCAATGTGATCATGGCTGATCTGCGATCTAACTCCATACACCCGCCTTTGGCCCATATCTCTTAATACCTTTGGGTAACAAAAACCTATCAATCTCAGATTGAAAATTAACAATTGATCTCGCATCAATTGCCATTTGCAGAAGAGAGTTCCAAACTGCTACCACCCTTTGTGTGTAGAAGTGTTTCCTAATTTCACTCCTGAAAGGTCTGGCTCTAATTTTTAGACGATGCCCCCAGTCCGAGAATCCCCAACCAGCGGAAATAGTTTATCTCTATCTACCCTCTGTTCCCCTTAATATCCTGAAAACTTCAATCAGATCACACCTTAACCTTCTAAATTCAAGGGAATACAACCCTAATTTGTGTAATCCCTCCTCGTAACTTAACCCTTGAAGTCTGGGTATCATTCTGGTAAACCTACGCTGCACTCCCTCCAAGGCCAATATATCCTTCCTAAGCTGTGATGCCCAGAACTGCTCACAGTACTCCAGGTGTGGCCTAACCAGGGTGTTGTAAAGCTGCAGGGTTTTGGCCTCATCTGGAGTATTGTGTACAGTTCTGGGCACCACACTTTAGGAAGGATGTCAAGGCCTTGGAGAGGATACAGAGGAGGTTGACCAGGATGGTACCAGGGATGAGGGACTTCAGTTATGTGGAGAGATTGGAGAAGCTGGGATTCTTCCCCTTAGAGCAGAGAAGGTTAAGAGGAGACCTAATAGAGGTGTTCAAAATGATGAGGGATTTTGATCGAGCAAGTAGGGAGAAACTGTTCACTCTGGCAAGTGGGTTGGTAACCAAAGGTCACAGATTTAAAATAGTTGCTAAAAGAACTAGAGGGAAATGAGGAGAATTGTTTTCACACAGAGGGTTGTTAAGATCTGGAACGCACCATCTGAAAGGATGCTGGAATCAGGTTCCACAGGAACTTTCAAACAGTAATTGGACATGTCCTTGAAGAGGACTAGTTTGCAGAGTTCTGGGGATAAAGCTGGGGTGTGGGACTAAATTGGACAGCTCTTTCAAAGAGCCGGCACAGACACGATGGGCCGAATCACCTCCTTCTGTGCTGTTAGATTCTACGATCAGTGTGAACACGGTGGTGTCTCTTAAGGCATTTCGGGATTTTAAAGCTCTTCCCACAGTCAGAACATTTAAAGGGTCTCGCGTCAATGTGAACTCGCTGGTGTATCAGCAGGTGGGATGACTGCGTGAATCCCTTCCCACACATGGAGCAGGTGAAAGTCCTCTCACCAGTGTATAGGAGCCGGTGTCTCTTCAGCTCCCTGGAGCTTTTAAAGCTTTTCCCACAGCCAGAACATTTAAAGGGGTTCTCTCCAGTGTGAACTCGCTGATGGGCCAGCAGGTTGGAGGACCGAGCGAATCCCTTCCCACACACGGATCAGGTGAACGGCCTCTCCCCAGCGTGTAGGAGCCGGTGTCTCTTCAGCTCCCCAGGGCTTTTAAAGCTTTTCCCACAGTCAGAACATTTAAAGGGTCTCTCGTCAGTGTGAATTCGCTGGTGTATCAGCAGGTTGGAGGGCTGAGCGAATCCCTTCCCTCACACGGAGCAGGTGAATGGCCTTTCCCTAGTGTGTAGGTGTTGGTGTCTCTTCAGCTCCAAGGAGCTTTTAAAGCTCTTCCCACAGTCAAAACATTTCAAGGGTCTCTCGTCAGTGTGAACAAGCTGGTGTGTCTGCAGGGTGGATGACTGAGTGAATCCCTTCCCACACATGAAGCAGGTGAACAGTATCTCCCCAGTGTGAACTCGCTGATGTTGCTTGAGCTCCCGGGGGATTTTAAAGCTCTTCCCACAGTGAGAACATTTAAATGGCCTTTCATCAGTGTGAACAAGCTGGTGTGTCTGCAGTGTGAACAGACTGCAAGAATCCCTTCCCACACACGGAGCAGGTGAATGGCCACTCCACAGTGTGGAGGCACTGGTGTCCCTTCAGATCCCGGGGCTTTTAAAGCTCTTCCCACAGTCAGAACCTGTAAATGGCCTCTCATCAGTGTGAACAAGTTGGTGTCACTTCAGTTCCCCGGGGCTTTTAAAGCTCTTCCCACAGTCAGGACATTGAAATGGTCTCTCCCCAGTGTGAACTCGCTGGTGTGTTTGCAGGTGGGATGAACAAACAAATCCCTTTCCACACACGGAGCAGGTGAATGGACTGTTCCTGGTGTGACTGCGCCGTTGAACTTCCAATGCAGACGGGGAACTGACTCCCCACTGTCCCCCACCTTTACCCGGTTTCTCCCCGGTGTGACGGTGCACGTGTCTCACCAGGTCAGGCGATCGGCTGAATCCATGTCTACACACTGAACAGGTGTGCGGTTTGTCATCGCTGCTTTCTCCTTCCATATGCAAAGGCCGATGATATTCAGGTCCTGATGAATCGAGCGACTCTGTCAGATTTTGACGTGATGTTTGGTCTGAGCTTCCTGCCTGTAACTGCTCCACTTCTATAACCCTGTAAATCGAGTTCAGAAAAGGATCAGAGGCAAACTGTTGTTTAATTTTCCTCTTTCCGAACCTAGGGACAGTGAAGCTGATTTTCAGGCCCCAGCTGCTGTACAGGTTGCTTGAAAGGATCAGCAGTAATGGCGGCTGTAATACCCACAAGCCCCCGGCGCTGCAGAAAGCGCTCTGTTGACTCTGAGTCCCACGCATGTGCTCATGGCCCCCGCGCTCTCCCTCCTGCTCTACAATCGCCCATCCTGATCGGTCCACGACGCGCATGCTCAGCGCACAAAACCCCACGGTTGGAACATCGGGCGCGCATGCGAAGCCGCAACATCTGGTACACGTGCGCGGCTCAGGTGGGGGCGAGTCGGTGTTTTGCCTCAGCCGCCAGGGAGGTACGCATGTGCAGGACAACCCAACATTCTTCCTGTCAGCAATCACTCCCTCGTTTCTTTAATAAAAACAGAATATGCTGGAAATACTCAGCAGGTCAGGCAGCATCTGTGGAGACAGAAACAGAGTTAACGTTTCAGGTCGATGACCCTTCATCAGAACTGCTTGTTCTTTAGTGTCAGCCAGTGGCTCAGTGGGTAGCACTCTCGCCTCTGAGTCAGAAAGTTGTGGGTTCAAGTCCCACTCCAGAGACTTGAGCACAAAAATCTAGGCTGACACTGCAGTACAGTACTGAGGGAGTGCGGCACTGCTGGAGGTGCTGTTTTTTGGAGGAGACGTTAAACCGAGGCCCTGTCTGCTCTCTCAGGTGGACGTCAACGATCCTATGGCACTATTTGAATAAGAGCAGGGGAGTTATCCCTGGTGTCCTAGCCAATGCGTTTATCCCTCAATCAACATAACAAAAAACATAGATTATCTGGTCATTATCAGATTGCTGTTTGTGGGAGCGCGCTGTGCGCTAATTGGCTGCTGCGTTTCCTACATTACAACAGTGACTACTTCATTGGCTGTAAAACGCTTTGGGACATCCGGTGGTGGTGAAAGGCGCTATAGAAATGCAAGTCTTTCTTCCTTCACTGGTCTCACTAGTGACCTCTTCTGGCTGATGGTTGATTGACAGCCGAGCGTCCGTGCATGCGCACAAGGAGCGGCGGTTTGGACCGAGTCCGGCACAGCGACCCCTCCCGGTCACCAAGGGTAATAACCGTGCATGCCCAGAGGACACCAACCCCCCTCCCCGATTCAGAGCTACGCCTGTGCACTCGGATCCTGCCAGACGGAGTCGGCGCAGGCCATTCCGGGGAAAGGCCTTGGCGTCGGTTCCAGAGTCGCGATCGGTGATGCAAAGTGAGTTTTCTCCGCTCCGATTGGGTGGAGAATCGCGCGGTGTGGGGGGGAGGGGTGGATCAGGAGAGAATAAAGAGAAATAGAAAAACCTGAGAATCCACGAGGCCCCGGACCAAGCGGCGTCAGTTGGACGGTCCACGTGATGTCCTCAGGGACACGTGACCCGGGCTCGCGGCCTGATTGACAGGAGCTTCCGACCAATAGGGAGCGAGCGGGGCGGGGCTGGCGGAGCGAGCCGGCGGCGGGTCCTCCAACCAATCGGGGAGCCTGAGGGGCAGGACTAGCGCCGGCTGATTGTCTGATCCGCAGGGCAGCGAGTTTCTCCAGTCCCTTGTTCATGGCCAGGGGAGGCTGTGGGCCTTTATTCCCCTCATTGGACACAAGGCTCTTTAGCTCACAACACACTGGCTCAGGTTTTAATAGAGACTTTTTAAGTTCATCAATAAAAGCAGATAAACCCCGTGCTTCTGTGGAACAAACTTTCTAATATTTTATAGAATCATAGAATGGTTACAGCACAGAAGGAGTCCATTCGGCCCGTCGAGCCCGTGCCAGCTCTCTGCAAGACCACTTAAGTGAGTCCCACTCCCCGCCCTTTCCCCGTAACCCTGCAAATTTCTTTCCTCTAAGTACTTGAGGGGCCGAATGGCCAACTCCTGCTCCTATCTTCTATGTATCTTATCCGAGGCACAGGTAGGCCCCACAGTGGCGGCGGCGGCAGACCTGCGAGGAGCGGTGGCGGTGATATAAAGCGAGGTGGTGGAGCAGGTAGGCCCCACAGCAGCGGACCTGTGAGGAGCGGCGGCGGTGATATAAAGAGCGAGGTGGCAGAGTTTATTGGGTGTCTGTAGTTCTTTTGACACTTCCTGTGTCCCTGATAACCATGTGTGCGGGAAGTGTATCCAGCTGCAGCTACTGACAGACCGCATTGTGGCACTGGAGCTGCGAGTGGATACATACTGGAGCATTCGCAATGCTGAGGACATCGTGGATAGCACGTTTAGGGAGTTGGTCACACCACAGGTAAAGGCTGCGCAGGCAGGGAGAGAATGGGTGACCACCAGGCAGAGTAGTAGGCGCAGGCAGGTAGTGCAGGGGTCCCCTGTGGGCATCCCCCTCTCAAAAAGATATACTATTTTGGATATTGTTGCGGAGGGTGGCTTATCAGGGGAAGGCAGCAGCAGCCAATTTCCTGGCAACGTGGGTGGTTCTGCTGCACAGGACGGGAGGAAAAAGAGTGGGAGAGCTATAGTAATAATGGATTCTATTGTAAAGGGAATAGATAGGCGTTTCTGCGACCGCAAATGTGACTCCAGGATGGTATGTTGCCTTCCTGGTGCAAGGATCAAGGATGTCTCAGAGCGGCTGCAGAACATTTTGGAAGGGGAGGGTGAACAGCCAATTGTCGTGGTGTATATAGGTACCAATGATATAGGTAAAAAAACAGGATGAGGTCCTAAAAGCTGAATATAGGGGGTTAGGAGGTAAATTAAAAAATAGGACCTCCAAGGTAGTAATCTCAGGATTGCTACCAGTGCCACGTGCTAGTCAGAGTAGAAATAGAAGGATATTTCAGATGACTACGTGGCTAGAGGAATGGTGCAAGGGGGAGGGATTCAAATTCCTGGGACATTGGAACCGGTTCTGGGGGAGGTGGGGCTAGTACAAACTGGACGGTCTGCACCTGGGCAGGACCGGGACCGATGTCCTAGGGGGAGTGTTTGCTAGTGCTCTGGGGGAGGGTTTAAACTAAAATGGCAGAGGGTTGGGAACCTGAGCAGGGAGACAGAGGAAAGGGAAACAAGGAAAGAAGCAAAAGACAGGAAGGAGAAAAACAAAGGTGGCGGTCAGAGAAATCATGGTTTTAAATCAAACATAGCCACAGTAAATAATAATTCTAAAAGGTGTAAGAGTGTTTAAAAAACAAGCCTGAAGGCCTTGTGTCTTAATGCGAAGAGCATTCGTAATAAGGTGGATGAATTAGTTGCGCAAATAGAGGTAAACGGATATGATATGATTGGGATTCCGGAAACATGGCTCCAGGGTGACCAAGGCTGGGAACTTAACATCCAGGGGTATTCAATATTCAGGAAAGATAGGCAAAAAGGAAAAGGAGGTGGGGTAGCATTGCTTTTTAAAGAGGAGATTAACACAATTGAAAGAAAGGATATTAGCTCTGATGATGTGGAATCTGTATGGGTAGAGCTGAGAAATACCAAGGGGCAGAAAACGTTAGTGGGAGTGTTATACAGACCTCCAAACAGTAATGCGGAGGTTGGGGATGGCATTAAATGGGAAATTAGAGATGCGTGCAATAAGGGCACAGCAGTTATCATGGGTGACTTTAATCTACATATAGATTGGGCTAACCAAATTAGTAACCATACTGTGGAGGAGGAATTCCTGGAGTGTTTACGGGATGGTTTCCTGGACCAATATGTCGAGAAACCAACTAGAGATCAGGCCATCTTAGACTGGGTATTATGTAATGAGAAAGGATTAATTTGCAATCATGTTGTGCGAGGCCCCTTCGGTCAGAGCGATCATAATATGATAGTAATTTTCATTAAGATGGAGAGTGAAGTAGTTGACTCAGAGACTAGGGTCCTGAATTTAAATAAAGGAAACTACGATGGTATGAGGCGCGAGTTCGGTTGGATTGATTGGGGAATGTTACTCAAAGGCTTGATGGTGGATAGGCAATGGCAAACATTCAAAGATCGCATGGATGAACTACAGAATTTGTTCATCCCTGTTTGGCATAAAAATAAAACAAAAAATGTGACTCAACCGTGGCTAACAAGGGAAATTAGGGATAGCATAAGATCCAATGAGAGGACATATAAATTGGCCAGAAAAAGTAGTAAACCTGAGGATTGGGAGCAGTTTAGGATTCAGCAAAGGTGGACAAAGGGATTAATTAAGAGGGGGGAAATAGAGTATGAGAGTAAGCTTTCAGGGAACATAAAAACTAACTGTCGATATGTGAAGAGAAAAAGATTGGTGAAGTCAAGCATAGGTCCCTTGCAGTCAGAATCAGGGGAATTTAGAATGGGGAACAAAGAAATGGCAGGCCAATTAAATACATTCTTTGGTTCTATCTTCACAAAGGAGGACACAAATAACCTCCCAGAGATGTCGGGGAACATCGGGTCTAATGAGAGGGAGGAACTGAAAGAAATCAGTATTTGTAGGGAAATGGTGTTAGGGAAATTGATGGGATTGAAGGCCGATAAATCCCCAGGGCCTGATAATCGACATCCTAGGGTACTTAAGGAAGTGGCCCAAGAAATAGTAGATGCATTGCTGGTCATCTTCCAAAATTCAATAGACTCTGGAACAGTTCCCATGGGTTGGAGGGTTGCTAATATTACCCCACTATTCAAAAAAGGTGGTAGAGAGAAAACGGGGAATTATATCGGTAGTGGGGAAAATGCTAGAGTCCATTATAAAAGATGTAATAGCAGAGCACTTGGAAAACAGTGACAGGATCGGACAAAGTCAACATGGATTTGCAAAAGGTAAATCATGCTTGACTAATCTACTGGAATATTTTGAGGATGTAACTGGTAGAATAGATAAGGGAGAACCAGTGGATGTGGTGTATTTGGACTTTCAGAAGGCTTTCGATAAGGTACCGTATAAGAGATTAGCATGTAAAGTTAAGGCACATGGGATTGGGGGCAAGGTACTGACTTGGATAGACAACTGGTTGGCAGACAGGAAGCAAAGAGTTGGATTAAACGGGTCTTTTTCTGAGTGGCAGGCAGTGACTAGTGGGGCACCGCAGGGATCGGTCCTAGGACCCCAGCTATTCACAATATATATAAATGATCTAGACGAGGGAACTAGATGTAACATCTCCAAGTTTGCAGACGACACAAAGCAGGGTGGGCGTGTGTGAGGAGGATGCCGAAAAACTCCAGTATGATTTGGACAGGTTGGGTGATTAGGCAGAAGCATGGCAGATGCAGTATTATGTGGATAAATGCGAGGTTATCCACTTTGGTGGCAAAAACAGGAAGGCGGATTATTATCTGAATGGCAATAGATTGGGAGAAGGGGAAGTGCAACGAGACCTGGGTGTCCTTGTGCACCACTCGCTGAAGGTAAGCATGCAGGTGCAGCAGGCGGTTAAGAAGGCAAATGGTATGTTGGCCTTCATAGCAAGAGGGTTTGAGCACAGGAACAAGGATGTCTTGCTGCAGTTGTACAGGGCCTTGGTGAGACCACATCGTGAGTATTGTGTGCAGTTTTGGTCGCCTTATCTGAGGAAGGATGTCCTTGCCGGGGAAGTAGTTCAACGAAGAGTCACCAGGCTGATACCTGGGATGGCAGGAATGACGTATGAGGAGAGATTGGGAGGATTGGGCTTGTACTCACTGGAGTTTAGAAGAATGAGAGGGGGTCTCATTGAAACTTATAAAATTCTGACAGGACTGGACAGACTAGATGCAGGAAGGATGTTCCCGATGGTCGGGGAGTCCAGAATCAGTGGTCACAGTCTAAGGATACGGGGTAAGCCATTTAGGACAGAAATTAGGAGGAATTTCTTCACCCAGAGAGTGGTGAACCTGTGGAATTCTCTCCCACAGAAGGCAGTAGAGGCCGATACATTAATATATATTCAAGAAGAAGTTGGATATATTTCTTAAGGCTAAAGGGATCAAGGGGTGTGGGGAGAAAGTAGGGACCGGTTACTGAATTTTGATGATCAGCCATGATCGCATTGAATGGCGGAGCAGGCTAGAGGGGCCAAATGGCCTACTCCTGCTCCTATCTTCTATGTTTCTATGTTTGTATGTTTCTATGCTTCAGTTTGAACTGGAGTGGAGATGGAGGAGAAGGTGTTGGGTTTAACCCCCAGTACTTCTGAGCCCAGGAGGACCCAACAATTTCCAATGTGAGACTGTCAAGGGAGGTGGATTCGAGGGGAGATTAGGTTGTTACACCGACACTGTCCGTACAATGTAAAAGAGTATTGTTTTAGGAACAAGTATTTCTGTACAGGCTTTTAATCCAGTTTACATCTGCAGATTTGTTTTAATTCATTCTTGGGATGTGGGTGTCGCTCGCAAAAGCAGCAAATATTGCCAATCCCCAGTCTCCCATTGAGAAGGGGGTGGTGAGTCGCCTTCTTGAACTGCTGCAGTCCGTGTGGTGAAGGTATTCCCAAAATGTTGTTCGGTAAGGAGTTCCAGGATTATGACCCAGCAACGATGAATATATCTGAGTCAGGATGATGTGTGACTTGGAGGGGAACTTGAATGTGATGGTGCTCCCCTACAACAGCTGCCCTTGTCCTTCTAGGTGGTGGAGGTTGCGGGTTTTGGAGGTTCTATCAAAGTTCTGGTCGAGTTGCAGATGTATAAAGTTCCTTTCCTTCGCCCCCTCCCCCTCCCACCTCTCTCCTCCCATAGAGGCCAGAGTCTTGTGTAGGCCCAGACCAGGTGGTGGATTCCCTTCTCTGCAGGACATTAGTGAACCAGTTGGGTTTTTATGACAATCCGGCAGCTTTCATGGTCACTTTTTTCTAGTGCCGGCCCACCAAATGACCAGATTCAATGAGCTCAATTTCACAACCTACCTTTGTGGGTTGTCTCTCACGCTCCCTGTTTTAAATTAATTTTACAGGACACTGGAAGGGGAGGATTTACAGATGGTAAGCTCAAACCAAACCTCACTTCAAGATCTGACCGAGTCACTCGACTCATTGGATTTGAACATCACGGGCCTCTGAACATGAAAGCAAAGAGCACCGTTCACAGCAGGGAGAAACCGTACACGTGTTCTGTGTGTGGACGAGGCTTCAGCCATTCCTCTGGCCTATCAAGACACAAGCGCATTCACACCGGGGAGAGGCCGTTCACCTGCTCTGAGTGTGGGAAGGGATTCACTAATTCATCCAACCTGCTGACACACCAGCGTGTTCACACCGGGCAGAGGCCGTTCACCTGCTCAGAGTGTGGTAAGGGATTCACTGATTCATCCACCCTGCTGAATCACCAGCGAGTTCACACTGAGGAGAGACCTTTTAACTGCTCGGACTGTGGGAAGTGCTATAAAGGTTCCGGGGAACTGATACGCCATCAACGTGTTCACACTGGGGAGAGACCGTTCACCTGCTCTCACTGCGGGACTGAGTTCAGGCGATCATCTGAGCTCATTGTACACCAGCGCACTCACACTGGGGAGATGCCGTTCAGGTGCTCTCACTGCGGGACTGGGTTCAGGCAGTCATCTGCGCTCACTGTCCACCAGCGCACTCACACTGGGGAGAAGCCGTTCACCTGCTCCATGTGTGGGAAGGGATTCACTCAGTCATCCCACCTGCTGAGACACCAGCGAGTTCACACTGGGGAGAGGCCGTTCACCTGCTCCGTGTGTGGGAAGGGATTCACTAATTCATCCAACCTGCTGAGACACCAGCAAGTTCACAAGTGACTGCAGGGGTTGGATTCTGTTGTTGTTGCTGCTGTTAATCACATCCAGGACTGAACCATGTTAATTCTGACAGTTTGGGATTGTTTCTGCTGATGTTATTAACTCCGGGAACTGGGCTGGAGTGTAATATTCTGGATAGAAGTCAAATAAATCAACTTTGTTTCAAACACATTGTTGTAGATTTTTGTCTTTCCCACCTGAGTGTTTAGCATCACCTGGCCGAAGCTCAGAAAGGACAATCTGGGAGAGGATCATACGGTGGGAACAGAACTCCAGCCTGGACACAGTCCTTCAGGGCCACACTGAGAGGGGCAAACGGCACTTTGGTCTTTCTTGTCTCTCTTCACTGACAGCAAAGTTGCCGTGCGGGTTGATCTCGAGGTGTGTGAGAAACTTGTCCCAGCCGCTCTCTGCCATGGTTCAGAGCTCCTAGGCACGGAACAGAAGGCTCCTTTAGGAATGTACCCCAGTGCTTTTTTTTTTAATGGCCTTATTAACCTGTGTTGCTACTTTTAGTGATTTGTGTATCTGTGTCCCTGGATCCCTCTGCTCCTCCAGCCCATTTAGACTCTTAGGGGGAAATTCGGTGGCGCCCCCTTTGGGTCGCTAACGTCACCACGGCTAATTTTAGCGCCCTGAAAAAGTTAGCGCCCCAGCGCATTAAATTCAGCGGTAGCGCCCCAAGCAGGAGGCAGGGTGCTACTGGAAGCGCTCCCCTCCGTCTTGAGGCGCTACCAGTGAATTTCACGGCTCTTCGTGTAAAAGTGCCACACCCATCGGCACAAAGCACCGTGTCATAGCAGACCTCCCTCCCTGATTAAAGGGGAGGGGCCTAGCACTGCGCACGCCGGGGCCCTGCTGGACCATCGGGGAGTGGGGTGTCGGTTCAAGAGGAGCGCCGGGCTGTGCGATCACGGCCGACACCCCGAAGAAGAAAGGGGAAGGGGGCAGGTGCTGCCAGTCGGCCAAAATAGAAAGTTGCCGCCCGACACCTGCCCTTTAAGTGGCGTCGCCGCGGCTGCAGAAAGGACCCCTGACTCTGTCAGTCATATCGTCCGGCGATAGGTCAGGGGTTGCAACCCAAGTTTGCAGCCGGGGTGCTGCGCGTGGCGATGACGTCATTGCCGGCGGTGCAGTGCCACGGGGAGCTACTGACTAGCTCCGCCGCTAACCTCCCGCTGAAATTCGCGGGAGGCACAAAGCAACCCAATTTCACCCCCTTGTCCAAGTAGTGAGTGGCCTCCTTATTCTTCCCACCAAACACACCCCCTCGCACTGATCTACAGTGAAATTCATTAACACACCACCTCACACTGATCTATAGTGAAATTCATTAACACACCACCTCACACTGAGCTACAGTGAAATTCATTTGCCAATTACACGCCCATTCTGAAATTTATTAATATCTTCTTGCATTTTGTCTTCCTCAGGATTAACTCTACCTCCCAATTTGGTGTCATCGACAAATTTTGAAATTGTGCTGATTCCCGAGTCCAAATCGTTTCTGTAAATGGTGAACAACAGTGATCCCAGCTCCGATCCCTGTGGAACACCACTTCCCAACTTTTGCCAGTCTGAGTAGCTGCTCCCAACCCCTACTCTCTGCTTTCTGTTTTGTGACCAGCTTGCTATCCATAACAGTATGTAAGATCGACAAGATGACCCAGGTCAGGCCGTGTGGAGTGAAGGGCCCGGCAGCAGAATGGATGGAAAGATGGCTACAAAACATAAATCAGAGGGTTGGAGTTAAGGGAAGTTTGTTGCGATCTTTCCATCCATTCTGTTGCCTGGCCCTTGACTCCACACGGCCTGACCGTGGTCATCTTGTAGACCGTACATACTGCAGACACAGTGCACCAGTGGTGGAGGGGGTGGATATTGAGTCCTGTGGCAGGGGCGCTGATGAAGTGGATTTCTCTGTCCATGAGTTTTGAGGCATCGCTAGTTGCGTTTTTCACCTCTTTCCACCTTTAAAAAAAATCTTGCTGCCAGTTTATTAAAGCCATTAACAGCCGCTCAGGTGGGACACACCAATAAATGAGGCCTTGTTTCCCTCAGAATGACAGGCCTGAACCCGAGTTAGAAAACATTTAGTAATTAAACCAGACTGGGTGGGGCCTGAAGTGCGAGTTAGTAACGGAAAATTGGTGGCCAGCGTACTTCACACCAGGGCTGAGGACCCGGGGACTGGGGTTTCTGTGTCATTTATTGATTAATTTAGTTTATTGCCCAATCTCAATCAGACTGGCGGGTCATCTTGCTGTCTGACGGAGGCGAGTGTCCCCAATGGAGGGCTCTCTATGCGGGAGTCCTTCCCAGCACCATTGGGGATCTGGGGTGGAGACTGTTGCAGGGAGCTGTCGTGTGCAACAGATTATAAGCTCCTTTCCAGACTCCAAGGCCAGATGTGTTTTTTGCGGCCTAGAGGAGTCCACGGGCCGTTTATATATTCAGTGTGAGAGGTTGCAGCTCGTGTAGTTACCTGAAGGGGCTGCTCCTCAACTCTTGGTTACACTTTAGCCCCACGCTCCTAATCTTTGGCCGCCCGGTGCGGAGTTGGGTGGGTAAATGGGAGGATCTTCTCCTGGACCTGCTCTTGGGCCTGGCAAAAACAGCAATTTGTAGACTCAGGATGGGCGGGTCCCATGGGGGGTCACTCTGGCTGCCTGCCTCTCTCCCATGGTCTTGCCCCTGCCTGGGTGGCCCTGGAGAGGGGGCAGGCGGTGTCCACCGGTTCACTTGATACCTTCCTCGACCGGTGGACACGGAAGGTATGAAGAGGCGATAATCGATCCTCACAATCACATTGTGATTTAATTATTAATTGTGTGTGTGTCACAAATACATTTCTTCTATTTTGATACAAAAGCTCTACTAGACATGTTAAACTACTAGTTATTTAATCAGGGCTGCAGCTGCTGAAAGGTTGACTGTACTGGGGTTAGTGGCCAGAGCTGGCAGACGTGTTGTTCTGAAGTCTGATGTCTCACACCTGAAGAGTCTGTTTCTGTCGTGTTGTAATGACCTTTTTCTGTTGCCTGGTGTCAGAAATAGAAATCAAAGGAAGATGATGCCCCACTCTGTTAATCAACTCTTTGACACATTTCCATTTCTTAATTTACAAAGATCACAATTCCATTAGTGAACAATGGATTGCCAGTCTGCCACTTTTTACTGAGGCTTGAAAGGATTTGCTGTGAAGCTACACCTGCCCATCTGTCTGTGTGTCACTGTGTTTGGATTGTGTTAGACAACAGTCCTAATATCTCGCCTACATCCATTACAATTTTTGAAATTTTAGATTATACTTGGAAGAAGTTGAGTTTGAATCTAACAATTCTGAAATTGGGAGCTTTTAATGATTTCTGTTTTTCACATAACTATATAGTGATGTGATCAGTCAAAGCAAATTAAAAGATGGTGCTATTTACTGAACACAACTGAATAATTCTACAAGGATGCTAACGCAGTCTTCCTCAGTATTAAATACACCCCCCAATTTAGTGTCATCAGCAAATTTTGAAATTGTACTTCTGATTCCCAAGTCCAAATCATTCATGTAAATGGTGAACAACAGTGGTCCCAGCACCAATCCCCATGGAACATCACTTCCCACCTTCCGCCCGTCTGAGTAAATACCTTTAACTCATCCCATCACTATAACTGGACTTGTCTCTATTCCCGTGCCGAGGGGATTGCTGTACCAGACGGGAGGGGCAACATTTGGGGACTCTCGATTCTCCACCAATTCCCATTCCCCTTCTTTCTGGTGGATAATGGAGGTCCACTGTGTGTAATGTGCAAGTGAGTAAGAGTTGTCAGCGAGGATTAATCAGCACTTTCTAATTGGAGATGATAATCAATGGAATCTTTCAGACAATGAATTATAGATTTTATAGCAAAGATTAATATACGATTGAAGTAAAAGTTCATAATTTTATTGTAAAATATTTCAGGAACACTCATCAGAAATTAAGGGGAAAGTTCAGACAGCAGTACTTAAAGGGACACTGCAGCCCCGACAACTCAATCAGCTATATATCCAGAATATTAAAATCCAGCCCATTTATAGGGGTTATTAACATCAGCAGAAACAAACCCCAACTGTCAGAATGAACATGGTTCAGTCCTGGATGTGATTAACAGCAGCAATAACAGCAGAATCGAACCTCTGCAGTCACTTGTGAACTTGCTGGTGTCTCAGCAGGTTGCATGACTGATTGAATCCCTCTCACACACTGAGCAGGTGAACGGCCTCTCCACGGTGTGAACTCGCTGGTGTGTCAGCAGGTTGGATGACTGAGTGAATCCCTTCCCACACATGGAGCAGGTGAACGGCCTCACCCCAGTGTGAGCTCGCTGGTGTGTCAGCAGGTTGGATGACTGATTGAATCCCTTCCCACACACGGAGCATGTGAATGGCCTCTCCCCAGTGTGAATGCGCTCGTGTCTCAGAAGGTCAGAGGAATTAGTGAATCCCTTCTCACACACGGGGCAGGTGAATGGCCTCTCTGCAGTGTGAATGAGCTGGTGTATCAGAAGGGTGGATGAATTAGTGAATCCCTTCTCACACACAGGGCAGGTGAATGGCCTCTCCCCAGTGTGAATGCACTGGTGCTCAATGAGGTGAGATGACTGGCTGAACCTCTTCCCACAGTGAGAGCAATTGAATGGTCTCTCCTCAGTGTGAAGTCACTGGTGTGTCAGAAGGTGGGATGACTGACTAAATCCCTTCCCACACTTGGAGCAGGTGAACAGCCTCTCCCTGGTGTGACAGCATCGATGAGTTTCCAGCCAGGACGGGGAGCTGAATCCCTTCCCGCAGTCCCCACATTCCCACAGTTTCTCCGTGGTGTGGGTGTCCTTGTGTCTCTCCAGGTTGGACAATCGGTTGAAGCCTCATCCACACACAACACGTGTATGGTTTCTCCCCGCTGTGAACGGTGTGATGTTTTTTCAGACTGTGTAACTGGTTAAAGCTCTTTCCACAGTCAGTGCACTGGAACACTCTCACTCGGGTGTGTGTGTCTCGGTGCTTTTCCAGTCACACCGATCTTTGAAATCTTTTCCCACAGACAGAACAGGCAAACATTTCTCCTTCCACATTCAAAGGCCGATGATATTCCCTGTAAAAGTAGTTTACAAAAGACATCACTGTAAGTTCAGGATTAAAATTCAGAACAGATAATTCTAGTTTCCATGGAACATTCTCTCCTCTCTTATTACATAGAATTACACAGATTGTACAGCACAGAAACAGGCCAATCGGCCCAACTGGTCCATGTGGTGTTTATGCTCCACACGAGCCTCCTCCCATCTCTCTTCATCTCACCCTATCAGCATCTCCTTCTATTCCTTGCTCCCATGTGTTTATCCAGCTTCCCCTTAAATACATCCATGCTCTTCACCTCAACTACTCCCTGTGGCAGCAAGTTCCACATTCTCAGCACCCTCTGGGTGAAGGAGTTTAATCTAAATAGGACTTTCCTGGGCAGCCAATCAGCACTGCTGCCTCTTTTGTGCATTTCCTGGCGAGGCGAAACAGTTGATATTTTCTGATCAAAAAGAGCTGAGCTCGGCAGCATTAGTCCTGTTTTGCCTCCTTTGGAGACCAGGTGTACGAGCAGAGTGAGCGCAGCCTTCACAGCAACTGCAATAAAATTGTTACAGTTGTGAAGGAACTTTGTGTCAGTGCACTGGACCACAAACAAAGTATGTGTGTCAATTATTGTCTTATTACCCTACTGTAAAGTGCCTTGAGATGTTTTAAAAGCTCTATATAGAAACATAGAAGATAGGAGCAGGAGTAGGTCATTCGGCCCCTCGAGCCTGCTCCGCCATTCAAAGAGATCATGGCTGATCATCCAAATTCAGTACCCTGTCCCTGCCTTCTCCCCATATCCCTTGATCCCTTTAGCCTTAAGAAATATATCCAACTCCTTTTTGAATATATTTAATGAACTGGCCTCCACCGCCCTCTGTGGCAGAGAATTCCACAGGTTCACCACTCTGGGTGAAGAAATTCCTCCTCATTTCAGTCCTACATGGCTTACCCCTTATCCTTAGACTATGACCCCTGGTTCTGGACTCCCCGGCCATCAGAAACATCCTTCCTGCATCTAGCCTGTCCAGGCCTGACAGAATTTTATAGGTTTCCATGAGATCCCCTCTCAATCTTCTAAACTCCAGTGAGTATAAACCCAATCGACTCAATCTCTCCTCATACGTCATTCCTGCCATCCCAGGTATCAGCCTGGTGAATCTTCGCAGCACTCCTTCCATGGCAAGAACGTCCTTCCCCAGATAAGGTGACCAAAACTGCACACAATACTCAAGGTGCGGTCTCACCAAGGCCCTGTACAACTGCAACAAGATGTTTTAAAAGCTCTATATAAAGGTAAGTTGTTGTTGGTGTATAGAGAACTCTGTTGAAATTTAGTGAAATGATCAATAACCAAGGAAGATCATTTCTTTGTTTGGTTCTGTTAGTTTTCATAGAATCATTGAAAAGTACAGCATGAAGGAGGCCATTCGGCCCATCGTGCCTGTGCTGGCTCTTAGAAAGAGCACTCGTGCTTAGTCCCACATCCCTGCTTGTTGTCCGTAACCCTGTAAGATCCTCATCCCCAAGTACCCGCCCAACTCCCTTTTAAACTCATTGATGGAATCAGCTCATGACCTTTTCAGGTCGAGCGTTCCAGATCCTGACAACTCTCTGAGTTTTATTCAATTGTTACCACAGTTGTTTCTGTGGAGGTTTAATAATAAATGCATTTTGCTGTGAAAGCAATTAAAACATTCCTAGTATATAAATAGACAGATGCATCAAAATATTAAAATTGTGGGAGGGGGGTCAGTGCTCGCCAGGGCCCAATAAAAAATGGAATTCTTCTTTCCCAACCCAATGCTCAGAAGATGAAGTCCCAGAGCTGCCTCTGGCTCGGTTCCACCTGCCCTATTCTGACAAGCTGAGGTGTTGGTCAGTGCACTGTGATTGCCCTGTGGGCAGAAAATGGCAAATCTAGAAATATGACCAAAATAACACATTTGACCCCAAAGCTGTAAATCCCTGTCCCACACACTCTCCCTCCTCCCTGTGCTGAAATCCAAACCCATCGCACCATCTCCAACATTTCTTTCCTCCACTCCCAGTTTTCCCCCTCCCTCTACTCTGGTTGGGTTCAGTTCTCCACCCGCTGTGTGCAGAGTGAGAATAAAATCAATGAGTCAATGATTGCCTCTCTTGGTCACTGGGACCCTGAAGCCCTGCCCACTCTCTGTTCCTGTACAAAGATGGCCGTGCATGCACCCTGCTGCAGGTAGAACCGGTCTGTCTTTCCTTCACCAAGATGGCGGCGCGTAACCCAGGCCTGTCACTGAGAAAAAGCCTCACCGCTGCCGTCCGGCGGAACACATTCGGCCGCTGGATCTCATTCGGGCCTGAGACCGCTCTCCAACTTTATTAACCCTGCGGAGCGGCCTACCCGCAGTTTGTTTATTTATTTATTTATTTTAATGACATTCACAGAGCTCAAGTCTCGGCTCTTGGTACAAAGTCACAAGGCCTCATGCCTGCAAGGCAGGGGTCCCAGCCTCTTCAAGTTAATGATGTGATCTCCAAGCTTCTTGATCATCTTCACTTGTTCATCCAGATAGTGGGTCTCCAGGAATTCACACAGTTGAGGGTCGGCGCTCCCAATGGAGAGTTTGTGCAGATCCAGCAGACTCTGGTCGACATTCTTCTCCATCTGCAGGGCTCACTGCATCGCTGAGCGCAGCCTCCCACTCTCCCAGCCGAACAAATGGACTGTAAAGAAGCTTAAAAACACTGGATTAATTAAAAAAACTTAGCAAATTAAATTAAAATCACATTGGCCAGGGTGATGATGCAATCCAGTCTCCGCGGCACCCACTGCTCTCGGAAGGTCTCAAGTGTGCCGGCAGACACCGCGTGCTCCATCTCCAGGGCCAACGGGCGCGAACATAGCCGCGGAAGAGAGGCAGGCAATCGGGCCGAACGACCCCCCCCCCGACCGCCCGCTGCCTGGACCTGTTTATGGTCACTTTGGCCAGGCCCAGGAGCAATCCCACAAGGAGGTCCTCTGACCTGCCCTCTCTCCTCCGCACTGGGTGGCCGTAGATCAGGAGCGTGGGATTGAAGTGCAGCCAAAAACCGAGAAGCAGCCACTTCAAATAATGGAACAGGGGCTGGAAACTCTCACATTCCACATAAACATGGAACACGGACTCCTCTAGGCCGCAAAAATAGCAAGAGGCCTGGGAGTCCGTGAACTTATCTAAAATCTTATTGCACGGGACTGCACCATGCAACACCGTCCAGGCCAAGTCCCCAATAGATAAAGGGAGGACTCCCGCATAGAGCGACCCCCATTGGGGACCTCCGCCTGATGGCAAAATGGCACGCCAAGGCGTGTCCGGACGGCAGGCAAAGATGACAAAGTGGAGAGTGTGCAGGAGCAGCCCGTACAGGAAACCCCTCCGCGCAGAACTAAAAGGCACGGAGGGCATTTCCTCGAGATGGCTCAAGTTGTGAGGCGCCAGTTCCCGAGAGGGGTTTCAGGGCCGTGCGCCGATGAGGAATTCCGTCCGAACAGGGGTCAGTTCGGACGGGATCGCCCCACATGCCTGAGCCTCCTCGATACACCTATTGGAGTCGGGGCCCAGCGCCACTTTCAGCGTCTCGATGGCTTTGGCCACGAGCCGGACGTTGGCCCAGGACAGGCGCTGTGCCAGCTCCCCCGGCACCATCCAGCCCGCTCCTCCGCCATCGAGCAGGTCCCCGAACCTGGTCACCTTACCAGGCACAGCCCTGCCCTCCGCCAGCTGCCCGATCCAGCGGTCACGGAGGTGCGGATTCCTGAGCAGTGGCTCCTGAAGGAGAGCCGCCACTCCTGACGGGGGAGAACTCCGCCTGGAGGCGATGCTGTTCCAGACCCATAGCAGTTCCTGGTAGAAGACAGGCAACTCCCACAGGTAGGCACGGGTACAGCCCAACTCCACAAACAGGAGCTGTGTGTCATAGTTGAGGCCGTGCAGCTGGCGGAAGAAATACGTCACCAGCGCACACCATCGAGGAAGATTCTCGACGTACAGGCATCTCTGCAGGGTCTGAAGATGGAAAGTCACCGCCCAGGTGCAAAGGCACACCAGCGCCTGACCGCCCTCCCTAAGCGGGAGACTCAGAACCGCGGCAGAGACCCAGTGCTTCCCTCTGTCCCAGAAGAAGTCGATGAGCTTCTTCTACATCTTGGTGACAAACGCAGGGGGCAGGATCAAAGTGACCAACCGGTACCACAACATGGCGGCCACCAGTTGGTTTATGACCAGTGCTCGACCCCTGTAGGACAACACTCGGAGCAGTTCTGTCCAGCGCCCTAGGCGAGCGGTGACTTTGGCCACCAGCTCCTGCCAGTTCACTGGCCAGGCATCCTCAGCGGGGCTGAGGTAGACTCCCAAGTAGAGGAGGTGCGTGGTGCTCCAGGCGAAGGGCCTGAACTCCCCCGGCAGGGAGTCCACCCGCCACTGGCCCACCAGGAGTCCAGAACATTTCTCCCAGTTGATCCTGGCGGAGAATGCGTCCGAGTAAATCTGCTGGCATTCTCGCATCCTCCGCAAGTCAGCAGGATCTGTGACCATGAGGAGCACATCATCGGCGTACGCCGAGAGGACGACTTCCATGCCCGGCCCTTGCAGAGCCAGTCCCGTCAACCTCTTCGGCAAGAGACGCCGGAAAGGCTCCACGCAGACGGCATATAACTGACCGGACATGGGGCATCCCTAACGCACCCCCCTCCCGAAGCGAAGGGTCGCCGTCAAAGACCCGTTAACTTTTATCAGACACTCCGTGGCGGCGTACAGAAGTCAGATCCGGGTGACAAAATGCGTCCCGAACCAGAATGCGCGCAGAGTCCCGAAGAGATACTCGTGATCCACCCTGTTGAATGCCTTCTCCTGATCCAGGGAAAGGAAGGCAACCGACAGACCAGCCCTCTGGTAATGGTGGACAAGTTCCCGAACCAGATGGATGTTATCGTGGATAGTCCGGCCCGAGACCGTGTAGGACTGGTCGGGGTGGATCATGTGGGCCAGCACGGTGCCAAGGCAGGCGGACATGGCCCTGGCAAAAATTTTATAATCCATTCTAAGGAGGGAGACCGGGGGCCAGTTTTTAAAAAGCGGAGATCACCCCTCTTATGCAGCAGGCCCTGCACCACGAGAGGGGCATCTCCCCGGTCGCCAGACTTTCCCCCAGGACCCACGCATTGTCGCCCCCCAGGACATCCCAGAATGCCCTGTGGAACTCCACAGCCAGCCCGTCCAGCCCTGGGGACTTTCCACTCGAGAGCTGGCCGAGGGCACCGGTCAGCTCCGCCAAGCTTAGCGGAGCATCCAATTTTTCGGCGCCCTCCGGGCCGACCTTCAGTGGGTCCTCCCACAAAATTCTGCGCGCATCCTCGCTGGATGGATCCGGAGAGAACAGAGTACCGTAATAGGCCCGGGTCTCCACACTGATCTCCTCCGGATCCGAGACAAGAGATCCATCATCGGCCAGCAGCCCCAAGAGCTGCTTACGGACCCCCCGTCTTTTTTCCAGCGAGTAGAAGAAGGGGGAGCCGCGGTCCAGGTCCCGGAGGATCTGGATCCACGACTTCACATACGCGCCTCGGGACCCGACGGGCTGCAGGTCCTTCAGTGCGCCCTTCTTCTCTTCGTACACCTTCCGCAGGGCTGAGTCCTCGACGACTTGACCGAGACGGGACTCCAGGTCGAGCACCACCCTCTCCAACCGCCCGACCTGGGCCTCCCGCCTCTTGGTCGACTCCCTCCCATACTCCTGACAGAAGAGATGGACGTGAGCCTTGCCCATGTCCCACCATAGCCTCAAGGAGGGGAAGCCCCCCCCGCTTCCTTCTCCAGTCGGCCCAGAACTGACGAAACGAATCCCGGAACCGCTCGTCCTCCAGCAGCAGTTTGTTAAAATGCCAGTACGCAGGCCACCCCCCCGTGTGTGTAACAGAACGAGCTCCGCCCACACCAGGTGGTGGTCCGTGCATGGCACCAGCCGCATGGAAGCCGCCGGAATGCAGGAGACGTACGCCCGGGAAATGTAAAGGCGGTCGATTCTGGACCTTCCTCCTCCAGACCTCACATAAGTGAAGGCGCTGGAGTCGGGATGGAGATTTCGCCAGACGTCCACCAAGTCGAAGGACCCGACCAGGTCCCTCAACTTCTCCATCACCGCCAGGCTGTATGGGGGACCTGAACGGTTCCTCGCCTCGAGGGTACAATTAAAATCCCCCCCGAGGATGACGCACTCGCCGACGTCGATGGAGCCCAGAAGAACGGACACTTCTTCAAAGAATCGCACTTGCTTCGCACCGGCCGCGGGGGCATACATGTTCACTAGATGGAGCGGCATGCCCCCCAGGTGAACAGTGACCTGGAGCAAACGGCCCGGCACGTACTCCTTGACCCCCAAGATCTCTGGCTGAAAATGCGGGGCCAGCAAGATAGCCACCCCACTGGAATAGTTGGAGAGGTGACTCATGCTGACCCCTCCTTGCCACTCCAGGAGCCACGTGGCCTCATCCTCCGGAATGGTGTGGGTTTCTTGCAGGAAGCACACCGCATACCTCCCATCCCGGAGGACCGAGAAGTTATTAAATCTACGGCGTGCATCTCTGCTGCCGTTGATGTTGAGGCTGGCGATGGTTATCTTCATGACAAGAGCATAGTGCAACCTCTACTTAACCTAATGGGAGGAGGGAGAGTGGCCACTATTCGACTGCCACTCCCTCAGCAGCCCAGCGAGGAACTTGTTGATGCGATGCTGCTCGCGTGGCCCCGCTCTCTCGTCCGCGCCCATGGATTTGACAGTGGCACGGACGGAGCCGACGAGCAGCGCCAGATCTGACCATCTGTCTAGGGCCAGCCGGATTTTGCCAGGGCGACCCTGGCATGCAGCCAGAAAGTCCTGGAGTTCCACAACGGGGATGAGGGGGTACCCGGAGGGGGGCACGAGGGTATCTGCCACCTCACTGGCGACGGAGTCTGACTCGTCCCCGGTGCTCTCCGCCGGGAGGTCGTCATCAGCCAGCCCTGCCTCTGTCTCGATCCCACCCCCAGGATCGGCAGCAGAGGATTCCTCCCTGGGCTCCTCCGGAGGTGCCAGGTCAGGAGGCGGCAGTGGTTCGGTGCCCCCCTCTGCCCCAGGCACTGCGGTGCACGGGGAAACCAGGGAGAACACTATCCCCATTTCCACCAACATCCCCGGCGACAGCATCGGAGACGGTGTCAGGGGTTCTTCCCCCTCACCGCCATCAGCCACCAACCCAGCAGACTGGGGAGCTTGAATACATTCATCGGCCACGTCGAGCAGCGGCTGGGAATGGTCTGTACTGTACTGCGCGAGCCCAGCCTCACTGGCCTCGCCCACCCCAGTCTCGAGCGTGCCAACATGGCGAGATGTAACGGTTCTTCTGTTATTTCCTCCGCGGGTAGATCCGCGGTCCCCCCCATGCGCAGGGTCTCTTCCCCATCCCCAGGAGGCGCAGGCGGGACAGACTCATTTGTCGTACCCTCCCGAGGGACAGGCAACTCCTGCCGAATACAGATGACGCAGGGGCCGCAGGGGCTGGGTCGCCACTCAAGATGGTGGGTGGGTGTTCGCAGGGGTGCACTCTCCGAAAAATAAGTCTCTATTGATGGTCTTCTTGTGGGGGGAGAAGATGTCTTCACCTTCGAAAATAAAGCTGGAGATGCCCAGGCTCAGTCCACCACCAGGTCTTAACGATGTGATAATTAAATGATGACTTTGCCTGGGCAGCTCCAGCTGTCCCAAGTCAAGCAATAGGGAGGGGTGTTTGCTAGTGGTGTGTGTGGCCTAGTTTTTACAAGAGCCACACACACTCACCCCTAGATGTTTTCTTCTCCTTCTTCTTTCCTCCCCCCACTTAAATACAAAGTCTTTATGAGAGTGCACCATGAGACACCCACCTGTAGAAGTTCTCCAACGGCTCTCCCTCCTTCTGAGCAGATGTAGGATGTTCGTTTCTCTCCCCTCTCTCCCTCTCCTCTAATGGAGACCAGTTGGGGAAACAATGATGGGATGGCTTCCCTTTGTTGTTAGCTCTGGTCTAGTCTCCTGGTCTCTCCTCTCCTCTGGCACCCCAATAGTAGCTGCAGCAGCAACTGATGTGGTCTCTCCTCCTGGACACAGAGAGAGAGAGAGAGACCTCACCTGTCCTCTCCTCTCCTCTCTTCTGGCACAGCAGCAGCACAAGATCCTGGCTGGCTATCAGGGATCCCGGGGTTCATTAACCCGTTCCCTGAGCGTTCCAGATCCCAACAACTCTCTGAGTGAAAACATTTCTCCTCATGTTTGTCATCCGATTGAGATTGTGCCATTGTTCACCACCTGTAGGGGTGACTCTGAGTTGCCCCAGTGACACCAGACTGGAGCAAAGCCAAGTGCCCCAGTGCCCCACAGATATTAAACAACCAATAACCGGTTACTTGGGTTTATAAACAGAGGAATAGAATATAAAAGCAAAGAGATGATGCTGGAACTTCATAAATCACAGGTTAGGCCTCAGCTGGAGTGTTGTGGACAAGTCTGGGCCCCACACTTGAGGAAAAGTAATAAAATTAATTGAAATTAATAATCCGGTAGGGTTGTCCTGGTACATTCTACTGCCTTATGATTTGGGCTTTAAGCAGAAGTCCAAATTACTCAAGCAGTACTGTGTAAGCCACAAAGAATATACTCCATCTATTATTCTATAATAAGGGCTGAGACTGAAGGTTTTTATGGCCTCAGATCAAGAGATCATAATAGAAGCATATTGACAGACTGGTGAGGCCACACCTGGAATACTGCGTACAGTTTTGGTTTCCATATTTAAGAAAAGATATACTTGCTCTCGAGGCAGTTCAGAGAAGGTTCACTCGGTTGATTCTGGAGATGAGGGGGTTGACTTATGAGGAAAGGTTGAGTAGGTTGGGCCCCTACTCATTGCAGTTCAGAAGAATGAGAGGCGATCTTATCGAAACATATAGGATTGTGAGGGGGCTTGATCGGGTGGATGCGGTGAGGATCCTTCCACTGATGGGTGAGATTAGAACTAGGGGGCATAATCTTAGAATAAGGGGCTGCCCTTTCAAAACTGAGATGAGGAGAAACTTCTTCACTCAGAGGGTAGTAAATCTATGGAATTTGCTACCTTAGAGAGTTGTGGAAGCTGCGACATTAAATAAATTTAAAACAGAGATAGACAGTTTCCTAGCTGATAAGGGAACTAGGGGTTACGGGGAGCTGGCAGGGAAGTGGACGTGAGTCTAGGTTCGGATCAGCCATGATCCTATTGAATGGCGGAGCAGGCCCGAGGGGCCGTATGGCCGACTCCTGCTCCTACTTCTTATGTTCTAAGTTCGGACTGTCCTCCTTGGAACAGAGAAGGTTCAGAGGTCATTTAATAGAGGTTTTCAAGATGGTGAGCGAGTTTGATAGAATAAATTGGGAAAGAAGCATTCGCTCTGGTGAGTGGGTCAATAACTAGAGGTCAAAGATTCAAAAATATTGGCAAAAGATCTAGAGGAGAGATGAGGAGAAATGTTTCCACTCAGAGTTGTGGGGATCGGGAACACTCGACCTGAAAAGATGGTGGAAGCTGATTCCGTTAATAATTGTAAAGCAGAGTTGGACGGGAACTTGAGCAACTGACAGGGTTACGGACAAAAAGTGAGGATGTGGGACTAAACACGACGACTCTTTCAAAGAGCCGGCACAGGCACGATGGGCCGAATGGCCTCCTTCTGTGCTGTAAGTCTCTGTGAATCTATTCTATGAATAATAACTGTACAATACAGCGACACTCACAAATAATAATTCAATCATAATGTGACTGTGAGGATCGATTATTGCCACTTAGAATCATAGAAAGTTACAGCACGGAAGGAGGCCATTTCAGCCCATCGTGTCCGCGCCAGCCAACAAAGAGCGATCCAGCCTAATCTCACTTCCCAGCTCTTGGTCCGTAGCCCTGCAGGGTAAAGCATCCCAAGTGCACATCCAAGTACTTTTTAAATGTGGTTAGGGTTCCTGCCTCTACCACCCTTTCAGGCAGTGAGTTCCAGACCCCCACCACCCTCTGGGTGAAGACATTTCCCCTCAAATCCCCTCTAAACCTTCCCCCAATTACTTTAAATCTGTGCCCCCTGGTTTTTGACCCCTCTGCTAAGGGAAATAGGTCCTTTCTATCCACTTTATCTATGCCCCTCATAAATTTATACACCTCAATAAGGTCTCCCCTCAGCCTCCACTGTTCCAAGGAAAACAGACCCAGCCTATCCAGTCTTTCCTCAGAGCTAAGATTCTCTACTCCCGGCAACATCCTTGTAAATCTCCTCTGTACCCTCTCGAGTGCAATCACATCTTTCCTGTAATGTGGTGACCAGAACTGCACGCAGTACTCTAGCTGAGGCCTAAATAGTGTTTTATACAGTTGAAGCATAACCTCCCTGCTCTTGTATTCGATGCCATGGCTAATAAAGGCAAGCATTCCGTATGCCTTCTTAACCACCTTATCTACCTGGCCTGCTACCTTCAGGGATCTGTGGACATGCACTCCAAGGTCCCTTTGCTCCTCTACACTACTCAGTGTCCTAACATTTAATGTGTATTCCCTTTCCTTGTTAGTCCTCCCCAAATGCATTACCTCACACTTCCCCGGATTGAATTCCATTTGCCACTGTTCTGCCCACCTGACCAATTTATTGATATCTTCCTGCAGTCTACAGCTTCCTTCTTCAGTATCAACCACACAGCCAATTTTAGTATCATCTGCAAACTTCTTACTCATACCCTCTTTAACCTGAGGCGCCCATCAGTCACGGAAGGCATCAAGCGTACCGGTCAAAACACCGCCTGCTCCCTCTCCAGGGCCACCCACGCACGGACAAGACCACGGGAGAGAGGCAGGCAGCCAGAGTGACCCCACCCCATGGGCCCTGCCCATCCTGGACCTACAAATTGCTGTTTTCACCAGGCCCAAGAGCAGGTCCAGGAGAAGATCCTCCCACTTACCCACCCGCCTCCGCACCGGGCGGGCAAAGATTAGGAGCGTGGGGCTAAAGTGTAACCAAGAGTTGAGGAGCAGCCCCTTCAGGTAACTACACAGGGGCTGTAACCTCTCACGCTAAATATATACACGGCCCGTGGACTCCTCTAGGCCGCAAAAAACACATCTGGACTTGCAATGGTGCAGGGAAGGACTCCCGCATAGAGAGCCCTCCACTGGGGAACCTCGCCTCCGCCGGACAGCAAGATGACCCGCCCGTCTGATTGAGATTGGGCAATAAACAAAATTAATCAATAAATTATACAGAAACCCAAGTCCCCGGGTCCTCAGCCCTGGTGTGAAGTACGCTGGCCACCAATTTTCCGTTACTAACTCACACCTCAGGCCCCACCCAGTCTGGTTTAATTACTAAATGTTTTCTAACTCAGGTTCAGGCCTGTCATTCTGAGGGAAACAAGGCCTCATTTATTGGTGTGTCCCACCCGAGCGGCTGTTAATGGCTTTAATAAACTGGCAGCAAGGTTTTTTTTTTAAAAAGGTGGAAAGTGGTGAAAAATGCAACTAGCGATGCCTCAAAACTCACGGACAGAGAAATCCACTTCATCAGCGCCCCTGCCACAGGACTCAATATCCACCCCCTCCACCACTGGTGCACTGTGTCTGCAGTATGTACGGTCTACAAGACGACCACGGTCAGGCCGTGTGGAGTCAAGGGCCAGGCAGCAGAATGGATGGAAAGATCGCAACAAACTTCCCTTAACTCCAACCCTCTGATTTCTGTTTTGTAGCCAGCTTTCCATCCATTCTGCTGCCTGGCCCTTCCCTCCACACAGACTGACCTGGGTCATCTTGTCGATCTTACATACTGTTTATGGATAGCAAGCTGGTTACAAAACAGAAAACAGAGAGTAGGGGTTGGGACTAGCTACTCAGACTAGCAAAAGGTGGGAAGTGGTGTTCCACAGGGATTGGCGCTGGGACCAGTTTTGTTCACCATTTACAGAAACGATTTGGACTCGGGAATCAGAGGTACAATTTCAAAATTTGTCGATGACACCAAATTGGGAGGGAGAGTTAATCCTGAGGAAGACAAAATGCAAGAAGACATTAATAAATTTCAGAATGGCCGTGTAATTGGCAAATGAATTACACTATAGATCAGTGTGAGGTGGTGTGTTAATGAATGTCACTATAGATCAGTGTGAGGTGGTGTGTTTTGGTGGGAAGAATAAGGAGGCCACACACTACTTGGACAAGGGGGTGAAATTGGGTTGCTTTGTGCCTCCCGCAATATTCAATGGGAGGTTAGTGGCGGCGGTAGCCGGTAGCACCCCGCAGCACTGCACCGCCGGCAATGATGTCATCGCCATGCGCAGCACCCCGGCTGCAACCCCCTTCCCCTTTCTTCTTCGGGGTGTCGGCCGCGATCGCTCAGCCCGGCGCTCCTCTTGATCCGACATCCCGCTCCCCGGTGGTCCAGCAGGACCCCGGTGTGCGCAGTGCTAAATGGGCTGGAGGAGCAGAGGGATCCAGGGATACAGATACACAAATCACTAAAAGTAGCAACACAGGTTAAAAAGGCCATTAAAAAAAAGGGACTGGGGTACATTCCTAAAGGAGCCTTCTGTTCCGTGCCTAGGAGCTCTGAACCATGGCAGAGAGCGGCTGGGACACATTTCTCACACGTCTCGAGATTAACCCTCATGGGGACTTTGCTGTCAGTGAAGAGAGATGAGAAAGACCAAACTGCCGTTTGCCCCTCTCAGTGTGGCCCTGAAGGACTGTGTCCAGGCTAGAGTTCTGTTCCCGCCGTACGATCCTTCCCAAGATTGTCCTTTCTGAGCTCAAGCCAAGTGATGCTAAACACTCAGGTGGGAAAGACAAAAATCTACAACAATGTGTTTAAAACAAAGTTGATTTATTTGACATCTATCCAAAATATTAAACTCCAGCCCAGTTATAGGGGTTATTAACATCAGCAGAAACAAACCCCAACTGTCAGAATGAACATGGTTCAGTCCTGGATGTGATTAACAGCAGCAACAACAGAGTCCAACCCCTGCAGTCAGTTGTGAACTCGCTGGTGTCTCAGCAGGATGGATGACTGAGTAAATCCCTTCCCACACTCCGAGCAGGTGAACGGCCTCTCCCCAGTGTGAACTCGCTGGTGTTTCAGCAGGTTGGATGACTGAGTGAATCTCTTCCCACACTCCGAGCAGGTGAACGGTCTCTCCCCAGTGTGAATGCGCTTGTGTCTCAGCAGGGTGGATGAACAAGGGAATCTCTTCCCACACTCAGGGCAGGTGAGCGGCCTCTCCCCAGTGTGAGTGCGCTGGTGTACAGTGAGCTCAGATGACAGCCTGAACCCAGTCCCACAGTGCGTGCACATGAATGGTCTTTCCCCAGTGTGAACACGTTGATGGCGTATCAGATCCCCGGAACTTTTAAAGCACATCCCACAGTCCGAGCAGTTAAAAGGTCTCTCGTCAGAGTGAACTCGCTGGTGTCTCAGCAGGGTGGATGACTCAGTGAATCCCTTCCCACACTCAGAGCAGGTGAACGGTCTCTCCCCAGTGTGAACTCGCTGGTGTCTCAGCAGGTTGGATGAATCAGTGAATCCCTTCCCACACTCAGAGCAGGTGAACGGTCTCTCCCCAGTGTGAACTCGCTGGTGTGTCAGCAGGGTGGATAACCGAGTGAATCCCTTCCCACACTCAGAGCAGGTGAATGGCCTCTCTCCAGTGTGAACTTGCTTGTGTGTCAGTAGGTGGGATGACTGAGTGAATCCCTTCCCACACTCAGAGCAGGTGAACGGCCTCTCCCCTGTGTGAATGCGCTTGTGTCTCGATAGGTCAGAGGGTTGGCTGAAGCTTCGTCCACACACAGAACACGTGTATGGTTTCTCCCCGCTGTGAACGGTGCTTTTTGCTTCCATGTTCAGAGGCCGGTGGTATTCAGATCCGATGAGTCGAGTGACTCTGTCAGATCTTGAAGTGATGTTTGGTTTGAGCTTACCGTCTGTAAATCCTCCCCTTCCAGTTCCCTGTAAAATTAATTTAAAACAGGGAGCGTGAGAGACAACCCACAAGAAAACAAAGGCAGGTTGTGAAATTGAGCTCAGTGAATCTGGTCATTTGTGGGGCCGGCACTAGAAAAAAGTGACCATGAAAGCTGCCGGATTGCCATAAAAACCCAACTGGTTCACTACTGTCCTTCAGGGAAGGGAATCTGCCACCTGGTCTGGGCCTACACAAGACTCTGGCCTCTATGGGAGGAGAGAGAGAGAGAGAGAGAGGGGTGGGAGGGGGAAGGGGAGGGGGCGAAGGAAAGGAAATTTATACATCTGCAACTCGACCAGAACTTTGATAAAACCTCCAAAACCCACAACGTCCACCACCTAGAAGGACAAGGGCAGCTGTTGTATGGGAGCACCATCACATCCAAGTTCCCCTCCAAGTCACACATCATCCTGACTCAGATATATTCATCGTTGCTGGGTCATAATCCTGGAACTCCTTACCGAACAACGTTGTGGGAATACCATCACCACACGGACTGCAGTAGTTCAAGAAGGTGACTCACCACCCCCTTCTCAATGGGAAACTGGGGATTGGCAATATTTGCTGCTCTTGCGAGCTACGCCCTCATCCCAAGAATGAATTAAAACAAATCTGTAGATGTAAACTGGATTAAAAGCCTGTGCAGAAATACTTGTTCCTAAAACAATACTCTTTTACATTGTACGGACAGTGTCTGTGTAACAACCTAATCTCCCCTAGAATCCACCTCCCTTGACAGTCTCACATTGGAAATTTTTGGGCCCTCCTGGGCTCAGAAGTACTGGGGGTTAAACCCGGCAGCTTCTCCTCCATCTCAAACTGAAACATAGAAACATAGAAGATAGGAGCAGGAGTAGGCCATTCGACCCCTCTAGCCTGCTCCGCCATTCAATGCGATCATGGCTGATCATCAAAATTCAGTACCCGGTCCCTGCTTTCTCCCCATACCCCTTGATCCCTTTAGCTGTAAGAAATATATCCAACTCCTTCTTGAATATACTTAATGTATTGGCCTCTACTGCCTTCTGTGGTACAGAATTCCACAGGTTCTCCACTCTGGGTGAAGAAATTCCTCCTCATTTCTGTCCTAAATGGCTTACTCCGTATCCTTAGACTGTGACCCCTACTTCTGGACTCCCCGACCATCGGCAACATCCATCCTGCATCTAGTCTGTCCAGTCCTGTCAGATTTTTATAAGTTTCAATGAGATCCCCTCATTCTTCTAAACTCCAGTGAGTACAGCCCCAATCTCTCCTCATACGTCATTCCTGCCATCCCAGGTATCAGCCTGGTGAATCTTCATTGAACTCCTTCCACGGCAAGAACATCCTTCCTCAAATAAGGCAAACAAAACTGCACACAATACTCACGATGTGGTCTCACCAAGGCCCTGTACAACTGCAGCAAGACATCTTTGTTCCTGTACTCAAACCCTCTCGCTATGAAGGCCAACATACCATTTGCCTTCTTAACCACCTGCTGCACCTGCATGCTTACCTTCAGCGACTGGTGCACAAGGACACCCAGGTCTCGTTGCACTTCCCCTTCTCCCAATCTATTGCTATTCAGATAATATGCCTTCCTGTTTTTGCCACCAAAGTGGATAACCTCGCATTTATCCACATTATACTGCATCTGCCATGCTTCTGCCTAATCACCCAACCTGTCCAAATCATACTGGAGTTTTTCGGCATCCTCCTCACACACGCCCACCCTGCTTTGTGTCGTCTGCAAACTTGGAGATGTTACATCTAGTTCCCTCGTCTAGATCATTTATATATATTGTGAATAGCTGGGGTCCTAGGACCAATCCGTGCGGTACCCCACTAGTCACTGCCTGCCACTCGGAAAAAGACCCGTTTATTCCAACTCTTTGCTTCCTGTCTGCCAACCAGTTCTCTATCCAAGTCAATACCTTGCCCCCAATCCCATGTGCCTTAACTTTACACGCTAATCTCTTATAGGGTACCTTATCGAAAGCCTTCTGAAAGTCCAAATTCACCACATTCACTGGTTCTCCCTTATCTATTCTACCAGTTACATCCTCAAAAAATTCCAGTAGATTAGTTAAACATGATTTACCTTTTGTAAATCCATGTTGACTTTGTCCGATCCCGTCACTGTTTTCCAAGTGCTCTGCTATTACATCTTTTATAATGGACTCTAGCATTTTCCCCACTACCGATATAATTCCCCGTTTTCTCTCTACCACCTTTTTTGAATAGTGGGGTAATATTAGCTACCCTCCAACCCATGGGAACTGTTCCAGAGTCTATCGAATTTTGGAAGATGACCAGCAATGCATCTACTATTTCTAGGGCTACTTCCTTAAGTACCCTAGGATGTCGATTATCAGGCCCTGGGGATTTATCGGTCTTCAATCCCGTCAATTTCCCTAACACCATTTCCCTACAAATACTGATTTCTTTCAGTTCCTCCCTCTCATTAGACCCTATGTTACTCCAACATCTCTGGGAGGTTATTTGTGTCCTCCTTTGTGAAGACAGAACCAAAGTATGTATTCAATAGGCCAGCCATTTCTTTGTTCCCCATTATAAATTCCCCTGATTCTGACTGCAAGGGACCTATGCTTGACTTCACCAATCTCTTTCTCTTCACATATCTAGTTAGTTTTTATGTTCCCTGAAAGCTTACTAACATACTCTATTTGCCCCCTCTTAATTAATCCCTTTGTCCTCCTTTGCTGAATCCTAAACTGCTCCCAATCCTCAGCTTTACTACTTTTTCTGGCCAATTTATATCTCCTCTCCTTGGATCTTATGCTATCCCTAATTTCCCTTGTTAGCCACAGTTGAGTCACATTTTTTGTTTTATTTTTATGCGAAACAGGGATGAACAAATTCTGTCGTTCATCCATGCGATCTTTGAATGTTTGCCATTGCCTATCCACCATCAACCCTGAGTAACATTCCCCAATCAATCCTACCCAACTCGCGCCTCATACCATTGTAGTTTGCTTTATTTAAATTCAGGACCCTAGTCTCTGAGTCAACTACTTCACTCTCCATCTTAATGAAGAATTCTATCATATTATGATCGCTCTGACTCAAGGGGCCTCGCACAACAAGATTGCTAATTAATCCTTTCTCATTACATAATACCCAGTCTAAGATGGCCTGATCTCGAGTTGGTTCCTCGACATATTGGTCCAGGAAACCATCCAGGAATTCCTCCTCCACAGTATATGGTTACTAATTTGATTAGCCCAATCTATATGTAGATTAAAGTCACCCATGATAACTGCTGTGCCCTTATTGCACGCGTCTCTAATTTCCCATTTAATGCCATCCCCAACCTCCGCATTACTGTTTGGCGGTCTGTATAACACTCCCACTAACGTTTTCTGCCCCTTGGTATTTCTCAGCTCTACCCATACAGATTCCACATCATCACAGCCAATATCCTTCCTTTCAATTGTGTTAATCTCCTCTTTAAAAAGCAATGGTACCCCACCTCCCTTTCCTTTTTGCCTATCTTTCCTGAATATTGAATACCCCTGGATGCTGAGTTCCCAGCCTTGGTCACCCTGGAGCCATGTTTCCGGAATCCCAATCAGATCATATCCGTTTCCCTCTATTTGCGCAACTAATTCATCCACCTTATTACGAATGCTCCTCGCATTAAGACACAAGGCCTTCAGGCTTGTTTTTTTAACACTCTTACACCTTTTAGAATTATTATTTACTGTGGCTATGTTTGATTTAAACCCATGATTTCTCTGACCGCCACCTTTGTTTTTCTCCTTCCTGTCTTTTGCTTCTATCCTTGTTTCCCTTTCCTCTGTCTCCTTGCTCAGGTTCCCAACCCCCTGCCATTTTAGTTTAAACCCTCCCCCAGAGCACTAGCAAACACTCCCCCTAGGACATCGGTCCCGGTCCTGCCCAGGTGCAAACCGTCCAGTTTGTACTAGCCCCACCTCCCCCAGAACCGGTTCCAATGTCCCAGGAATTTGAATCCCTCCCCCTTGCACCATTCCTCTAGCCACGTAGTCATCTGAAATATCCTTCTATTTCTACTCTGACTAGCACGTGGCACTGGTAGCAATCCTGAGATTACTACCTTGGAGGTCCTATTTTTTAATTTACCTCCTAACCCCCTATATTCAGCTTTTAGGACCTCATCCCGTTTTTTTACCTATATCGTTGGTACCTACATGCACCACAACAATTGGCTGTTCACCCTCCCCTTCCAAAATGTTCTGCAGCTGCTCTGAGACATCCTTGACCCTTGCACCAGGAAGGCAACATACCATCCTGGAGTCACGTTTATGGCCGCAGAAACGCCTATCTATTCCCCTTACAATAGAATCCCTTATTACTACAGCTCTCCCACTCTTTATCCTCCCGTCCTGTGCAGCAGAACCACCCATGGTGCCAGGAAGTTGGCTGCTGCTGCCTTCCCCTGATAAGCCATCTTCCGCAACAATATCCAAAGTGGTATATCTGTTTGAGAAGGGGATGGTCACAGGGGACCCCTGCACTACCTGCCTGCGCCTACTACTCTGCTTGGTGGTCAATCATTCTCTTCCTGCCTGTGCAGCCTTTACCTGCGGTGTGACCAACTCCCTAAACGTGCTATCCACGATGTCCTCAGCATTGTGAATGCTCCAGTATGTATCCACTCGCAGCTCCAGTGCTGCAATGTGTTCTGTCAGAGGCTGCAGCTGAATACACTTCCCGCACACATGGTTATCAGGGACACAGGAAGTGTCACAAGAATTACAGACACCCTATAAACTCCGCCGCCTCACTCTTTATATCACCGCCGCCGCTCCTCACAGGTCCGCTGCTGTGGGGCCTACCTGCTCCACCACCTCACTTTATATCAGCACCGCCGCTCCTCACAGGTCCGCCGCCACCGCCGCTGTGGGGCCTACCTGTGCCTCGGATAATAGATACATAGAAGATAGGAGCAGGAGTTGGCCATTCGGCCCCTCGAGTACCTGAAGGAAAGAAATTTGCAGGTTTACGGGGAAAGGGCGGGGAGTGGGACTAGCTGAAGTGGTCTTGCAGAGAGCCGGCATGGGCTCGATGGGCCGAATGGCCTCCTTCTGTGCTGTAACCATTCTATGATTTTATAAAATATTAGAGTTTGTTCCACAGAAGCACGAGGTTTATCTGCTTTTATTGATGAATTTAAAAAGTCTCTATTAAAACCTGAGCCAGTGTGTTGTGAGCCAAAGAGCCTTGTGTCCAATGAGGGGAATAAAGGCCCACAGCCTCCCCTGGCCCCGGGCCCTGAACAAGGGACTGGAGAAACTCGCTGCCCTGCGGATCAGACTATCAGCCGGCGCTAGTCCCGCCCCTCGGGCTCACCGATTGGTTGGAGGACCCGCCACCGGAACGCTCTTCCAGCCCCGCTCGTTCCCTATTGGTCAGAAGCTCCCGTCAATCCCGGGTCACGTGTCCCCGAGGAGATCACGTGCTCCGTCCAACTGATGGCGCTCGGTCCGGGGCCTCGCGGACTCTCAGGTTTTTCTATTTCTCTTTATTCTCTCCTGATCCACCCCTCCCCCCTACCCCGCGCGATTCTCCACCCAATCGGAGCGGAGAAAACTCACTTTGCGTCACCGATCGCGACTCTGGAACTGACACCAAGGCCTTTCCCTGGAATGGCCCGCGCCGACTCCGTCCGGCAGGATCCGAGTGCGCAGGCGCAGCTCCGAGTGGGGGAGGGGGTTGGTGTCCTCTGGGCATGCGCGGTTATTACCCTTGGTGACCGGGAGGGGTCGCTGTGCCGGACTCGGCCCAAACCGCCGCTCCCTGTGCGCATGCGTGGACTCTTGGCTGTCAATCAACCAACAGCCAGAAGAGGTCGCTGGTGAGACTAGTGAAGAAAGAAACACTTGCATTTCTGTAGCGCCTTTCACCACCACCGGACATCCCAAAGTGCTTTACAGCCAATGAAGTGCTGTCACTGTTGTAATGTAGGAAACGCGGCAGCCAATTAGCGCACAAGCTCCCACAAACAGCAATGTGATGACCAGATAATCTATCATTTTCTTACATTGATTGAGGGATAAACATTGACTTGGACACCGGGGATAATTTCCCTGCTCTTTCCCACATTACAACAGCGACTACACTCCAAAAGTACTTCATTGGTTGTAAAGCACTTCAAGACGTCTGGTGGTCATGAAAGGCACTATATAAACGCAAGCCTTTCTTTCTTGAAATAGTGCCATAGGATCATTGACGTCCACCTGCGGGAGCAGACGGGGCCTCAGTTTAACGTCTCATCTGAAAGATGCCACCTCTGACAGTGCCGCACTCCCTCAGTACTGCACTGCAGTGCCAGCGTAGATTTTTGTGCTCAAATCTCTGGAGTGGGACTTGAACCCACAACTTTCTGACTCAGAGGCGAGAGTGCTACCACCTGAGCCACAGCTGACACTAAAGACGAAGCAGTTCTGACGAAAGGTCATCGACCTGAAACGTTACCTCTGTTTCTCTCTCCACAGATGCTGCCTGACGTGCTGAGTTTTTCCAGCATTTTCTGTTTTTATTAAAGAAACGAGGGAGTGATTGCTGATGGGAAGAATGTTGGGTCGCCCTGCGCATGCGCACCTCCCTGGCGGCTGAGGCGAAACACCGACTCGCCCCCACCTGAGCCGCGCATGCATACCAGATGTTGCGGCTCCGCATGCGTGCCCGATGTTCCAACCGCGGGGTTTTGTGCGCTGAGCATGCGCATTGCGGACCGATCGGGATGGGCGATTGTGGAGCAGGAGGGAGAGCGTGGGGGCCATGAGCACATGCGCGGGACTCAGAGTCAACAGAACGCTTTCTGCAGTGCCGGGGGCTTGTGGGTATTACAGCCGCCATTACTGCTGATCCTTTCAACCAACCTGTGCAGCAGCTGGGGCCTGAAAATCAGCTTCACTGCCCCTAGGTTCGGAAAGGGGAAAATTAAACAACAGTTTGCCTCTGATCCTTTTCTGAACTCGATTTACAGGGTTATAGAAGTGGAGCAGTTACAGGCGGGAAGCTCAGACCAAACATCACGTCAAAATCTGACAGAGTCACTCGATTCATCAGGACCTGAATATCATCGGCCTTTGCACATGGAAGGAGAAAGCAGCGATGACAAACCGCACACATGTTCAGTGTGTAGACACAGATTCAGCCGATCGCCTGACCTGGTGGGACACGTGCACCGTCACACCGGGGAGAAACTGGGTAAAGGTGGGGACAGTGGGAAGGGAGTCAGTTCCCCGTCTGCATTGGAAGTTCAACGGCGCAGTCACACCAGGGACAGTCCATTCACCTGCTCCGTGTGTGGAAAGGGATTTGTTTGTTCTTCCCACCTGCAAACACACCAGCGAGTTCACACTGGGCAGAGACCATTTTAATGTCCTGACTGTGGGAAGAGCTTTAAAAGCCCCGGGCATCTGAAGCGACACCAGCTTGTTCACACTGATGAGAGGCCATTTACAGGTTCTGACTGTGGGAAGAGCTTTAAAATCCCCCAGGAGCTCAAGCAACACAAGCGAGTTCACACTGGGGAGAGGCCGTTCACCTGCTTCGTGTGTGGGAAGGGATTCACTCAGTTATCCACCCTGCAGACACAACAGCGAGTTCACACTGATGAGAACCTTTAAATGTTCTGACTGTGGGAAGAGCTTTAAAAGCCCTGGGGAGCTGAAGAGACACCAACACCTGCACACTGGGGAGAGACCGTTCACCTGATCCGTGTGTGGGAAGGGATTCGCTCAGTCATCCACCCTCCTGTCACATCAGCTTGTTCACACTGACGAGAGACCCTTTAAATGTTCTGACTTGTGGGAAGAGCAATAAAAGCTCGAAGAGCCTTAAGAGACACCAGCGTGTTCACACTGATCATAGAATCTAACAGCACAGAAGGAGGTGATTCAGCCCATCGAGCCTGTGCCGGCTCTTTGAAAGAGCTGTCCAATTTAGTCCCAAACCCCGGCTTTATCCCCAGAACTCTGCAAACTAGTCCTCTTCAAGGACATGTCCAATTACTGTTTGAAAGTTCCTGTGGAACCTGATTCCAGCATCCTTTCAGATGGTGCGTTCCAGATCTTAACAACCCTCTGTGTGAAAACAATTCTCCTCATTCCCCTCTAGTTCTTTTAGCAACTATTTTAAATCTGTGACCTTTGGTTACCGACCCACTTGCCAGAGTGAACAGTTTCTCCCTACGTGCTCGATCAAAACCCCTCATCATTTTGAACCCCTCTATTAGGTCTCCTCTTAACCTTCTCTGCTCTAAGGGGAACAATCCCAGCTTCTCCAATCTCTCCACATAACTGAAGTCCCTCATCCCTGGTACCATCCTGGTCAACCTCCTCTGCACCCTCTCCAAGGCCTTGACATCCTTCCTAAAGTGTGGTGCCCAGAACTGTACCCAAGACTCCAGCTGAGGCCAAAACCCTGCAGCTGTACAACACCCTGGTTAGACCACACCTGGAGCACTGTGAGCAGTTCTGGGCACCACACCTTAGGAAGGATATATTGGCCTTGGAGGGAGTGCAGCGTAGGTTTACCAGAATGATGCCCGGACTTCAAGGGTTAAGTTACGGGGAGAGATTATATAAATTAGGGGTGTATTCCCTGGAATTTAGAAAATTAAGGTGTGACCTGATCGAAGTTTTCAGGATATTAAGGGGAACAGATAGGGTAGATAGAGAGAAACTATTTCTGCTGGTTGGGGATTCTAGGACTGGGGGCATAGTCTAAAAATTAGAACCAGACCTTTCAGGAGTGAAATTAGGAAACACTTCTACACACAAAGGGTGGTAGAAGTTTGGAACTCTCTTCCGCAAACAGCAATTGATGCTCGATCAATTGTTAATTTTCAATCTGAGATTGATAGGTTTTTGTTACCCAAAGGTATTAAGGGATATGGGCCAAAGGCGGGTGTATGGAGTTAGGTCGCAGATCAGCCATGATCTCATTGAAAGGCGGAACAGGCTCAAAGGGCTGAATGGCCTCCTCCTGTCCTATGTTTCTCACTAGTGATTTGTAAAGGTTTAGTGTAACTTCCTTGTTTTTGTATTCAATGGCCCTATTTACAAAGCCAAGTATCCCATACGCTTTCTGAACCGCCTCACCAACTTGCCGTGGCACTTTCAAAGATTTGTGAATATGGACCCCCAGGTCCCTCTGCTCTTGCACCCCCTCAAAATAGTCCCATTTAGATTATACAGCCTCTCCCTGTTGTTTCTCCCAAAGTGCATCACTTCACACTTATCCTCATTTAATTTCATCTGCCTTGTGTCTGCTTATTTCACAGTCTGTCTCTGTCCTCCTGAAGTCTGCTACTACTATGCTCACTATTTACTACGTTGCCAAGTTTTGTATCATCTGCAAACTTCAAAATTGTACACCTATACCCAAGTCCAGGTCAGTTATATATATAACAAGAAAAGCAATGGTCCTAATCCCGACCCCTGGGGGAACCCACTGCATACTTCCCTCCAGTCAGAAAAACATCCCTCAGCACAGCTCACTGCCTCCTCTCCCTTAGCCAATTAGCAGGAGTGGGCCATTTGGCCCCTCGAGCTTGCTCCACCATTCAATAAGATCATGGCTGATCATCGATCTCCATATCCCATGATTCCCCTAGAGTCCAACAATCTATCGATCTCAGCCTTGAATATACTCAAAGACTCAGCATTCACAGCCCTCTGGGGCAGAGAATTACAAAGATTCACAACCCTCTGAGTGAAGAAATTCCTCCTCATCTCAGTCTTAAATGGCTGACCCCTTATCCTGAGACTGTGCCCCCTAGTTCTAGACACTCCAGCCAAGGGAAACAACCTCGCAGCATCTACACTGTCAATCCCCTTCAGAATCTTGTATGTTTCAATGAGATCACCTCTCATTCTTCTAAACTCCAGAGAGTATCGGCACATTCTACACAATCTCTCATCATCGGACAGCCCTCTCATCCCAGGAATCAATCTAGTGAACCTTCGTTGCACCGCCTCCAAGGCAAGTATATCCTTCCTTAGATAAGGAGACCAAAACTGTGCCCAGTACTCCAGGTGTGGTCTCACCAAGGCCCTGTACAATTGGAGCAAGACTTCCTTACTCTTATACTCCAACCCCCTTGCAATAAAGGCCAACATGCCACTTGCCTTCCTTATTGCTTGCTGTACCTGCACGCTAGCTTTCTGTGTTTCTTGCACGAGGACACCCAAATCTCTCTGAACACCAACATTTGAAAGTTTCTCACCATTTAAAAAATATTCTGTTTTTCTATTCTTCCTACCAAAGTGAATAACCTCACATTTCCCCACATTACACTCCATCTGCCACCTTACTGCCCACTCACTGAGTCTATCTATATCCCTTTGCAGAGTCTTTGTGTTCTCCTCACAGCTTACTGTCCCACCTAGCTTTGTATCATCAGCAAACTTGGATACATTACACTCGGTCCCTTCATCTAGGTCATTAGAGTCATAGAGAGTCAGAGTTATACAGCACGGATAGAGGCCCTTCGGCCCATCGTGTCCGCGCCGGCCATCAAGCCCTGTCTAATCTAATCCCATATTCCAGCATTTGGTCCGTAGCCTTGTATGCTGTGGCATTTCAAGTGCTCATCCAAATGCTTCTTAAATGTTGTGAGGGTTCCTGCCTCCACAATCCTTTCAGGCAGTGAGTTCCAGACTCCAACCACCCTCTGGGTGAAAAAGTTCTTTCTCAAATCCCCTCTAAACCTCCCGCCCTTTACCTTGAATCTATGCTCCCTAGTTATTGACCCCTCTACTAAGGGAAAAAGCTCCTCAGCATCCATCCTATCTATGCCCCTCATAATTTTGTATACCTCAATCATGTCCCCCCTCAGCCTCCTCTGCTCCAAGGAAAACAAACCCAATCTGCCCAGTCTCTCTTCATAGCTGAAGCGCTCCAGCCCTGGCAACATCCTGGTGAACCTCCTCTGCACCCTCTCCAACGCGATCACATCCTTCCTGTAGTGTGGCGACCAGAACTGCACACAGTATTCCAGCTGTGGCCTAACCAGTGTTTTATACAGCTCCATCATAACCTCCTTGCTCTTATATTCAATGCCTCGGCTAATGAAGGCAAGTATCCCATATGCCTTTTTTAACCACCTTATCCACCTGTTCCGCCACCTTCAGGGATCTGTGTACTTGCACACCCAGATCCCTTTGACCCTCCGTCTTGCCTAGGGTCTTAACATTCATTGTGTATTCCCTTGCCTTGTTAGTCCCCCCAAAGTGCATCACCTCGCACTTTTCCGGGTTAAATTCCATTTGCCACTGTTCCGCCCATCTGACCAGCCCATCTATATCGTCCTGCAGACTGAGGCTACCCTCCTCGCTATTTACCACCCTACCAATTTTTGTATCATCCGCGAACTTACTGATCATACCTTTTACATTCATATCCAAGTCATTAATGTAGACCACAAACAGCAAGGGACCCAGCACCGATCCCTGTGGTACCCCACTGGCCACAGGCTTCCAGTCACAAAAACAACCTTCGACCATCACCCTCTGCCTTCTGCCACTAAGCCAGTTTTGTATCCAATGTGCCAAGGCACCCTGGATTCCATGGGCTCTTACCTTCTTGACCAGTCTCCTGTGCGGGACTTTATCGAAGGCCTTACTGAAATCCATGTATACCACATCCACTGCGTTACCCTCATCCACACACCTAGTCACCCCCTCAAAAAATTCAATCAAATTAGTCAGACATGATCTTCCCTTGACAAAGCCATGTTGACTATCCCTGATTAATCCTTGCCTCTCCAAGTGGAGACAAATTTTGTCCCTCAGAATTTTTTCCAATAATTTTCCTACCACTGATGTTAGGCTCACTGGCCTGTAGTTCCCCGGTTTTTCCCTACTTCCCTTCTTGAATAATGGTACTACATTAGCGGTTCTCCAGTCCTCTGGCACATCCCCTGTGGCCAGAGAGGTCCTGAATATATGTGTTAGAGCCCCCGCAATCTCTTCCTTTGCCTCACACAGCAGCCTGGGATACATTTCATCCGGGCCTGGTGATTTATCCATTTTTAGGCCAGCTAAAACCGCCAATACCCTCCTCCCTCTCGATGTTAATATGTTCGAGCATATCACAGTCCCCCCGCCCTATTTCTATGTCTACATCGTCCTTCTCCATAGTGAAAACAGATGCAAAAAATTCATTTAGAACCCCTCCTACATCTTCCGGCTCCACACACAGATTGCCACTTTTGTCCCTAATGGGCCCTATTTTTTCCCTAGTTATCCTCTTACCCTTAATATACTTATAAAACATCTTAGGATTTTCCTTTATTTTGCTCGCCAGTGTTATTTCATGGCCCCTCCTTGATCTCCTAATTTCTTTTTTAAGTATCTCCCTGCACTTTTTGCACTCCTCTAGGGCTTCCTCCGTCTTTAGCCTTTTGTATCTGCCAAAAGCCCTCCTTTTTTTCCTAATCCATTCTCGTATATCCCCTGACATCCAAGGTTCCCTGTGGTTTTTGGAACCACCCTTGACCTTTACGGGAACATGTTGCCATTGTATGATCTCAATCTCCCTTCTGAAAGCCTCCCATTGCTCCGATGCGGATTTTCCTACAAGTAGCTGTAAATAATGTAGATTGTAAATAGCTGAGGCCCCAACACTGATCCTTGCGGCACCCCACTAGTTACAGCCTGCCAACCTGACAAAGGTCCGTTTATCCCTACTCTCTGTTTTCTGCCTGTTAACCAATCCTCTATCCATGCTACTATATTACCCCCAACCCCGTGAGCCCTAATCTTGTGTAATAATATTTTATGTGGCACCTTGTCGAATGCCTTTTGGAAATCCAAATATACTACATCCACTGGTTCCCCTTTATATACCCTGCTAGTTACATCCTCAAATAACTCTAATAAATTTGTCAAACACGATTTCCCTTTCATATAACTAGGGCTGTAGAGAGGGTTTTAAACTAACTAGTGGGGGGGTGGTTCCTAGAGCGCAAATAATAAAAATGACAACAGAGAAGGTAATAGACTTAGGTAGCAGTGGGGAAATTAAAAACCAGAGCGTGTCAGGAAGGGGCAGAAGGTATGGAGTAAAAGGTAAAGTAATAAAAAGGGCAAAAGCAGGAACTAAGTGTCACAAAACATCTTTGAAAGTTCTCTATCTGAATGCACGTAGCATTCGTAACAAAATAGACGAGTTAATGGCACAAATAACTACATATGGGTATGATCTTGTGGCCATTACAGAAACATGGCTGCAGGGTGACAATGCCTGGGAATTAAACATACCAGGTTATTTAACGATCAGGAAGGACAGGCAGGAAGGAAGGGGAGGTGGGGTGGCTATGTTAATAAAGGAAGGAATCACTAATACAGAGAAATGATATTGGGTCAAAAGATCAGGATAATGAAACAGTTTGGGTGGAGGTAAGGAATAATAAGGGGAAAAAAACACTAGTGGGCGTAGTCTATAGGCCTCCGAACAGTGGCAACTCTGTTGGACGGAGTATCAATCAGGAAATAGTTGAGGCTTGTGATATACCTATCAATTCAGTTCATGAAAAGCGACGAGTTAAGTTAGTAACTATTGGTTTTTATTGGCTAAATAACAGAGGCCACCCTCGTGGGTGATCGGATCCAACAAGGAGGAATACCAGCCAGTCGACCACCTTTATACCCGGGCAAGCAGGCGGAGCCATGGGCGGAGTCAGCTGTGGTCAGCCCAGGTATAACAGCGTGGCAAGAGGTGACCTTGTGTAGTGATACAACAGTGTAAACAGTGATAACCATAGTGTAACGATATAAACAGTGATAACCATAGTGTAACGATAGTGAACGATAAAAGTGGTTTACCACATTCACCCCTTGTTTAGATTTGAGTCCGGCGGAGTGAAGTGTACTACCAGTTCGGGTATGTCAGTCTGTCCGGAGGCCTCGTAAGCCTTTCTGATCGGCGCAGCAGCGGCGGCGGTGGTGCAGTATCCGATGTTAATGCTGGTGTCTGCGTGGTCGGCGAAGGCTCGTGGGGTTCCGGCATGCCGTCTACCTGGGCTGGATTTGGGGGGGGGGGGGTGGTGGGGGGTAACGGTGGTGTTTCAGGGGTGCCCGAGGGTGCGAGGTCTCGTAAGGAGACTGTCCTCCCGCCCGTCTGGGTATGCCACATAGGCGTACTGGGGGTTGGCGTGCAGGAGGTCCACCCTTTCTACCAGGGGGTCCGTTTTATGGGCCCTCACATGCTTTCGCAGCAAGACAGGCCCCGGAGAAGTCAGCCATGTTGGTAGCGAGGTTCCCGTAGTCGACTTCCTGGGGAAAACAAACATTCGTTCATGGGGGGTGGCGTTAATGGCAGTGCAAAGCAGTGACCGGATGGAATGCAGCGCTGCCGGGAGGACTTCCTGCCAGCGAGAGGTTGGCAGGCCCTTAGACTTTAAGGCTAAGAGAACGGCCTTCCAGACAGTCGCATTCTCTCTTTCCACCTGGCCGTTCCCTCGGGGGTTGTAGCTGGTGGTCCTGCTTGCAGCAATACCTCTCGCTAGTAGGAACTGGCGAAGTTCCTCGCTCATGAATGATGAGCCCCGGTCGCTATGTATATAGTTCGGGAACCCGAACAAGGCGAAGAGGTCATTCAGGCATTTGATGACCGTGGTACTGGTCATGTCTGGGCAGGGGAAGGCAAAGGGGAAACGGGAGTACTCATCAATAATGTTGAGGAAGTACACATTACGGTCAGAGGACGGGAGGGGCCCCTTAAAATCGATGCTCAAGCGCTCGAAGGGGCGGGTGGCCTTGATCAGGCTTGCTCTGTCCGGCCTAAAGAAATGCGGTTTGCATTCGGCACAGGTTTGGCAGTTCCTGGTCATGGTCCTGACCTCCTCGATGGAGTAGGGCAGGTTGCGGGCCTTAATGAAGTGGTAAAGTCTGGTGACCCCGGGGTGGCAGAGGTCGTTGTGGAGGGTCTGCAGTCTATCAATTTGCGCGTTGGCGCATGTACTTCGTGATAGAGCATCTGGGGGTTCGTTCAGTTTACCAGGCCGGTACAAGATATCATAATCGTAGGTGGAGAGCTCGATTCTCCACCTCAAGATCTTGTCATTCTTGATTTTGCCCCTCAGCTTGTTATTAAACATAAAAGCGACCGAGCGCTAGTCGGTGAGGAGGGTAAATCGTTTGCCCGCCAGGTAATGCCTCCAGCGTCGTACTGCCTCCACGATCGCCTGGGCCTCCTTCTCGACCAAAAAGTGTCGGATCTCAGGGCCCTGTAGGGTCCTTGAGAAGAAGGCCACAGGTCTCCCCGCCTGGTTAAGGGTTGCAGCTAGGGCGAAGTCGGATGCATCGCTCTCCACTTGGAAAGGGATAGACTCATCCACCGCGTGCATTGTGGCCTTAGCAATGTCTCCATTTTTTATGAGGGAGAAGGCTGCGCATGCTTCTGCCGTCAGGGGGAAGGAGGTGGACTTCATGAGGGGTCTGGCTTTGTCCGCATAATTGGGCACCCATTGGGCATAGTAGGCGAAGAGCCCCAGGGTTCTCTTCAGCGCCTTTGGACAGTGGGGGAGGGGAAGCTCCATGAGGGGGCGCATTCTTTTGGGGTCAGGGCCGATGACTCCATTCTCTACTACGCAGCCGAGGATGGCAAGGCGCGAGGTGTTAAACACACATTTCTCCTTATTGTAGGTGAGGTTCAGCCGTTGGGCCGTACGGAGGAATCTCTCCAGATTAACATCATGGTCCTGCCGGTCGTGGCCGCAGATGGTGACGTTATCTAGATAAGGGAACGTGGCATGCAGCCCGTTCTGGTCAACCATCCGGTCCATCTCCCTTTGGAAGACCGAAACCCCGTTGATGACGCCGAAGGGAACCCTAAGGAAGTGGTAGAGGCGGCCATTCGCCTCGAAGGCGGTATACTGGCGGTCCTCAGGGCGGATAGGGAGTTGGTGATAGGCCGACTTAAGGTCGATGGTAGAGAATACCCGGTACTGTGCAATCTGATTGACCATATCAGATATGCAGGGAAGGGGGTATGCGTCCAGCTGGGTGTACCGGTTTATGGTTTGGCTGTAGTCGATGACCAGGCGGTGTTTATTGCCGGTCTTAACGACTACGACCTGGGCACGCCAGGGGCTCTTGCTTCTCTCGATGATGCCCTCCTTCAGGAGTCGCTGCACCTCGGAGCTAATAAAAGCTCTGTCCCCGGCGCTGTACCGCCTGCTCTTGGTAGCGACGGGTTTACAGTCGCGGGTGAGGTTAGCGAACAGGGAGGGGGGTGGGACCTTGAGGGTGGATAGGCCGCAGGTGGTACGCGGTGGGCGGTTTAAAAGCTGCTGGTTGTAGACTGTGAGTGGGGGGAGGGGTCCACCGTATGCCAAAGTGACACTTTGAAGGTGGGATTGGAAATCCAGCCCTAGTAGGACAGCAGCGCAGAGCTGGGGCAGGACGAGAAGTTTAAAATTTTTATACTCCGTGCCCCTAACCGACAGGGTCACAACACAGTAGCCGCTGATGTCTGTAGAATGGGACCTCGACGCCATCGAGATCCGGTTGCGCATTGGCCGGACAGTGAGGGAGTAGTGGCTCACCGTGTCTGGATGGATGAAACTCTCCATGCTTCTGCTGTCGAACAGGCAGGTCGTGGCGTGGCCGTTTACTTTGATGTCCATCATGGACTTGGACAGGTGATGCGGGCGAGCTTGGTCAATTGTGACGGAGGCTAGTGTATGGCTTAGCGAGCTGCTGTAGTCTGCGGGTGAGGCGGTGGTCAGGTCTGGAGACAAGGTGGCGGTCGAGTGTGGTGAACAAAATGGCGGCGCCCACGACGTTGAATAAAATGGCGGAGAAGATGGCCGCCCCCACAACTCACATGAGGCACTGCTGGCGTCGGTGGCCTTGATCAAAGATGGCCACCCCCACGATTCACACGAGGGGATACTGGCATCTGTGGCCTTGATGAAAGATGGCCGCCCCCACAACTCGCATGAGGCACTGCTGGCGTCTGTGGCTTTCCCCCTGCAGGCCTTTGCGAAGTGGCCTTTCTTGTGGCAGTCGGAGCAGGTCGCGTTTCTTGCAGGGCAGCGCGCCCTCGGGTGTTTCGCCTGGCCACAGAAGTAGCAGCCGGCGTCCCGATCGCGGGGCTCCGATGTCGCAGCCGGTACCGGGGGTCGCGGTCCCGATCGGTTCCGGGACACCGACGCTGTGTTAGGTCCCAGAGGCGGCGGTGCGAGGGGTATTGCGGCCGGGGTCGGGCCCGAGTCCCAGGGTCGCGCAGCACAGTACCTGGAGTATGCCTCGAGGTCCCGATGGGCCACTTCCAAGGAGCGAGCGAGGATAGCAGCTGTTTTCAGGTCGAGGTCCCTTGATTCCAGCAGTCTTTGCCGTGAGTAGTCTGACCGAAGGCCTTTCACGAAGGCATCTCGGATGTTTCCATCTGTATGTTCTGCAGCTGTTACGGCTTTAAAGTCACAGTCCCTGCCGAGTATTTGCAGCGCCCGTAAGAAATCATCAACCGACTCTCCTGGCTGTTGCGAGCGGGATCTTAGGAGATGCCTGGCGTACATTGAGTTTACAGGGCTCCGATGCTGTTCTTTTAGCAGGTTGAGGGCGTCCTCATATGTGGCAATGTCCCGGATGAGTGCAAATACTTTAGGGCTCACCTGAGCGGTCAGAACTCTTAGTTTGGATGCCGGAGGCACGCCGGATTCTCCCAGGTAGGCTTCGAAGCAGCTCAGCCAGTGTTCGAAGTCGAGGGCTGAATTCGCAGCCTGTGGGTTTAGATCCAGGTACGGCGGCCGGAGGGCTCGTAGCCAGGCTGGCTGCTGGGGCTGTTGTAGATGGCCGTTTGGCTGAGGCTGTACGTCTGACTGGTCGTTTGGCTGCTCCGTTGTAGGCATTTCAAAATTTAGCCAATAAAATTGATATACCTATCAATTCAGTTCATGAAAAGCGACGAGTTAAGTTAGTAACTATAGGTTTTTATTGGCTAAATAACAGAGCCCACCCTCGTGGGTGATCGGATCCAACAAGGAGGAATACCAGCCAGTCGACCACCTTTATACCTGGGCAAGCAGGCGGAGCCATGGGCGGAGTCAGCTGTGGTCAGCCCAAGTATAACAGCGTGGCAAGAGGTGACCTTGTGTAGTGATACAACAGTGTAAACAGTGATAACCATAGTGTAACGATATATACAGTGATAACCATAGTGTAACGATAGTGAACGATAAAAGTGATTTACCACAGCTTGTAATAAGGGAACATCTATAATTATGTGGGATTTCAACTATCATATTAATTGGACAAATCAAATTGGGCAGAGCAGCCTTGAGGATGAGTTCATTGAGTGTATTAGGGATGGGTTTCTTGAGCAGTATGTAACTGAACCGACCAGGGGGCAAGCAACCTTAGATCTGGTCCTGTGTAACGAGACGGGATTAATTAAAAATGTCCTAGTAAAGGATCCCCTTGGAATGAGTGACCATAATATGGTTGAATTCCATATTCAATTAGAGGGTGAGAAGGTTGGATCTCAAACAAGCGTGCTAAGCTTGAATAAAGGAGACTATGAAGGTATGAGAGCGGAATTGAGTAGAGTGGATTGGCAAAATAGATTAAAGGGTAAGACGATACATGATCAGTGGTGTACATTCAAGGAGTTATTTTACAACTTCCAAAAAATATATATTCCACTGAGAAGAAAAGGGTGTAAAAGAAAAGGCAGCTATCCGTGGCTAAGTAAAGAAATTAAGGATAGTATTCGACTAAAAACAAGGGCATATAAGGTAGCCAAATCTAGTGGGAGGATAGAGGATTGGGAAAACTTTAAAAGACAGCAAAAAATAACAAAAAGATTGATTAAGAAAGGGAAGATAGATTATGAAAGTAAATTAGCAAAAAATATAAAAACAGATAGTAAGAGTTTTTATAGTTATATAAAAAGAAAAAGGGTGGCTAAAGTAAATGTTGGTCCCTTAGATGAGACCGGGAAATTAATGGTGGGAAATATGGAGATGGCAAAAACACCGAATGAATATTTTACATCAGTCTTTACATTAGAAGACACTAAGAATATCCCAACGCTGGACAAACAGGGGGCTAAAGGGGGGGGAGGAGCTAAACACGATCAAAATCACTAAGGAAGTGGTACTCGGTAAAATAATGGGACTCAAGGTGGATAAATCACCTGGACCTGATGGCTTACATCCTAGGGTATTGAGGGAAGTGGCGGTAGGGATTGTGGATGCATTGGTAATAATTTTCCAAAACTCCCTGGACTCGGCAAAGGTCCCGGCAGACTGGAAAACTGCAAATGTAACACCCTTATTTAAAAAGGGCAGTAGACAGAAGGCTGGAAACTATAGAACGGTTAGCCTAACATCTGTGGTAGGTAAAATTTTGGAGTCCATTATTAAGGAGACAGTAACAGGACATTTGGATAATCATAATTTAATAGGACAAAGTCAGCATGGTTTTATGAAGGGGAAGTCATGTTTGACAAATTTGCTGGAGTTCTTTGAGGAAGTAACATATAGGGTGGATAAAGGGGAACCAGTGGACGTAGTGTATTTAGGCTTCCAAAAGGCATTTGACAAGGTGCCACGCAAAAGATTATTGCTTCAGATAAAAAATCACGGGATTGGGGGTAATATTCTGGCATGGATAGAGGATTGGCTATCTAACAGAAGGCAGAGAGTTGGGATAAATGATTCATTCTCAGACTGGCAATCAGTAACTAGTGGTGTTCCACAGGGGTCAGTGCTGGGTCCCCAACTCTTTACATTCTATATTAACAATTTGGAGGAGGGGACCGAGTGTAACATATCAAAGTTTGCAGATGATACTAAGACGGGAGGGAAAGTAGTGATTGAGGAGGACATAAAAAACATGCAAGGGGACATCGACAGGCTAAGTAAGCAGGCAGAGATTTGGCAGATGGAATACAATACTGGAAAGTGTGAGGTTATGCACTTTGGCAGGAAAAATCGTAGAGCAAGTTATTATCTTAATGGCAAGAAACTGGAAAGTGCTGAAGTACAAAGGGATCTGGGGGTCCTGGTGCACGAAACTCAAAAGGTTAGTATGCAGGTGCAGCAAGTGATTAAGAAGGCCAATGGAATGTTGGCTTTCATTGCTAGGGGGATAGAATATAAAAATAGGGAGGTATTGCTTCAGTTGTACAATGTATTGGTGAGACCGCACCTGGAATACTGCGTACAGTTTTGGTGTCCAAACTGAAGAAATGACATACTTGCTCTCGAGTCAGTACAAAGAAGGTTCACTCGGTTAATCCCGGGGATGAGGGGATGGACATATGAGGAAAGGTTGAGTAGATTGGGACTCTACTCATTGGAGTTCAGAAGAATGAGAGGCAATCTTATTGAAACATATAAGATTGTGAAGGGGTCGGATCGGGTGGATGCGGGGAAGATGTTACCGATGATGGGTGAAACTAGAGCTAGGGGGCATAGTCTTAGAATAAGGGGCTGCTCTTTCAAAACTGAGATGAGGAGGAACTACTTCACTCAGAGGGTGGTAGGTCCATGGAATATGCTGCCCCAAAAAGCTGTAGAAGCTACATCATTACATAAATTTAAAACAGAAAGACAGTTTCCTGGAATTAAGGGTTACGGGGAGCGGGCAGGAATTTGGACATGAGTCCAGGTTCGGATCGGTCATGGCCCTGTGGGTAGCGGAGCGGGCCCAGGGGCCGTGTAGCCTGATCCTGCTCCTATTTCGTGTGTCTAATTCTGTTAGATTCAGGAGATGGTTCTGTGATAGTGGATTGGCGGTTAGGATCAGATCAGCCATGATCTTATTGAATGGCGGAGCAGGCTCGAGGGGCCGATTGGCCTACTCCTGCTCCTATTTCTTATGTTCTTATGAAACCATGTTGACTCTGCCTAACCATGTTATGATTTTCTAAGTGCCCTGATACAACTTCCGTAACAATAGATTCCAGCATTTTCCCAACGACTGATGTCAGGCTAACTGGCCTGTCGTTCCCTGTTTTTTCTCTCCCTCCTTTCTTGAATAGCGGTGTTACATTTGCGACCTTCCAATCCGCTGGGACCGTTCTAGAATCTCGGGAATTTTGGAAGATCAAAACCAATGCATCCACTCTCTCTTCAGCCACCTCTTTTAGAACCCTAGGATGTAGGCCGTCAGGTCCAGGGGATTTGTCGGCTTTTAGTCCCATTAGTTTCTCTAGTACTTTACATTAAGTTCCTCACCCTCATTAAACCCTCGGTTCCCCACCACCTTTGGTATGCTTTTGTGTCTTCTACTGTGAAAACAGATACAAAATATTTGTTTTAACGTTTCTGCCATTTCCTTATTGCCCATAATAATTTCTCCTGTCTCTCCCTCTAAGGGACCAACGTTGTCAGCTGTGGCTCAGTGGGCAGCTCATTATCAAGATGTTGTAAATGTTCTTAATGTTCAATAAAGTATATTCATAAAACAAAAAGTTGGTAGCTCACTCACATCGGAGTCAGAAGGTTGTGGGTTCAAGTCCCACTCCAGAGACTCGAGCACATAAAGCTAGGCAGACACTCCAGTGCAGTGCTGAGGGAGTGCTGCACTGTCGGAGGGGCCGTCTTTCTGATGAGACGTTAAACCGAGGCCCCGTCTGCCCTCTCAGGTGGATGTAAAAGATCCCATGGCACTATTTCGAAGAAGAGTAGGGAAGTTATCCCGGAGTCCTGGCCAATATTTATCCCACAACCAACATAACAAAATCAGATTATCTGGTCATTATCACATTGCTGTTTGTGGCAGCTTGCTGTGCGCTGCCACATTTCCCTCATTACAACAGTGACTCCACTTCAAAAAGTACTTCATTGACTGTAAAGCGCTTTGAGACGTCCGCTGGTCGTGAATGGCGCTATATAAATGCAAGTCTTTCTTTACTTATGCTACTCTCTTCCCTCTCCCAGATTCCAGCCCCAGCTCTGTGCTGACTGCGGCCCCTCTCCCAGATTCCAGCCCCAGCTCTGTGCTGCCTGCGGCCCCTCTCCCAGATTCCAGCCCCAGCTCTGTGCTGCCTGTGGCCCCTCTCCCAGATTCCAGCCCCAGCTCTGTGCTGACTGTGGCCCCTCTCCCAGATTCCAGCCCCAGCTCTGTGCTGACTGAGCTGCTCTCACCTGGGGACAGCGCGTCACAATCGGCCCCAGCGCACCTGAGCTGGAGAGGAGGCCCCGCCCCCTTGCCGCGCCGCTATTGGTTGGAGGACCCGGGCCCGCCCTCGTCCTATTGGTCAGCGCTCCTGTCAGTCACAGGCCGGGCCGGCCTCCACAGCTGAAAAATCCTCTTCTTGTGTTGACGTCACAATCGGGCCCCAGCCTCAGCGCCGGTGAGGAAGGTCCCGCCCCCTAGCCGCGTCGCCATTGGTTGGAGGACCCGGCCGCCCAGTTCAGACCTCCCAGCTCAGCCCTCTTCCTATTGGTCAGCGCTCCCGTCAGTCAGAATCACTTTGTTCCGGCTCACTCCGCCACAGCGCGCGGTTCAATCCGCTCCGTCCGCTGTCCGTGTTGGGCCCGCCCGACTCTCAGGTTTGGTTTTTCTCGACTTTTACTTTATAATCCCGCTCTACTCTCCCCCCTCACCTCGATTTAAATCGATTCCCCAACATTTTACTTTACCCGGCCGCTGATTCCGCCTCTTCCCCGGGCCCGGCGTTCCGTCTGCTCCCGGCGGCTCCGCGCAGGCGCACTGGCAGCCTCGTGTTGTGGTGAGGGGGCCGAATGAGCATGCGCGGCCCCGCCTCTCCACATTTAAAGGGACACCACCCCCTCCACATTTAAAGGGACACCCTCCCCCTCCACATTTAAAGGGACACCCTCCCCCTCCAGATTTAAAGGGACACCCACCCCCTCCACATTTAAAGGGACACCCACCCCCTCCACATTTAAAGGGACACCCACCTCCTTCACATTTAAAGGGAGTCCCTCCCCCCCTTTTGTGTTCTTCAGATTAAACAAAGAAGAAACATAGAAGATAGGAGCAGGAGTAGGCCATTCAGCCCCTCGAGACTTCTCCACCATTCAATGAGATCATGGCTGATCATCCAAATTCAGTACCCTGTCCCTGCTTTCTCCCCATATCCCTTTAGCCTTAAGATATATATAGAACTCCATCTTGAATATATTTAATTAATTGGCCTCTGCTGCCTTCTATGGTAGAGAATTCCACAGGTTCACCACTCTCTGGGTGAAGTAATTCCTCCTCATCTCTGAGTCTAAGGATGGGGTAAGCCATTTAGGACAGAGAAGAGGAGGAATTTCTTCACCCAGAGAGTGGTGAACCTGTGGAATTCTCTACCACAGAAGGCAGTTGAGGCCAATTCATTAAATGTATTCAAGAAGGAGTTAGATATATTTCTTAAGGCTAAAGGGATCAAGGGATATGGGGAGAAGACAGGGACAGGGTACTGAATTTGGATGACCAGCCATGATCTCATTGAATGGCAGAGCAGGCTCGAGGGGCCGAATGGCCTACTCCTGCTCCTATCTTCAATATTTCTATGCGACCTATGGTTCTGGAATCCATGACCATCGGGAACATGCTTCCTGCATCTAGTCTGTGTAGTCCTGTTAGAATTTTATACGTTTCAATGAGATCCCCTCTCATTCTTCTGAACTCCAGCGAGTATAAGCCCAGTCGACCCAATCTCTCCTCATACGTCATTCCTGCCATCCCAGGTATCAGTCTGGTGAATCTTCACCGCACTCTCTCCATGGCAAGAACATCCTTCCTCAGATAAGGCGACCAAAACTGCACACAATACTCAACGAGTGGTATCACCAAGGCCCTGTACAACTGCAGCAAGTCATCCTTGTTCCTGTACTCAAACCCTCTCGCTACGAAGGCCAACATACCATTTGCCTTCTTAACCGCCTGCTGCACCTGCATGCTTACCTTCAGTGACTGGTGCACAAGGACACCCAGTTTGAATCATAATTCAGTTAAATTTAGGGTAGTTCTGGAAAAGGACACATTTAGACCAGGAGTAAAAGTTCTCAATTGGGGAAAAGCCAATTTCACGAAGACGTAGGAACAGGAGTAGGTCATTTGGCCCCTCGAGCCTGCTCCACCATTCAATAAGATCATGGCTGATCTGATCTTGGCCTCAACTCCACTTCCCTACCCATTCCCCATAACCCTTGACTCCCTTATCGTTCAAAAATCTGTCTATCGCCACCTTAAACACACTCAATGACCAACATCTGCAGTATTTTGCTATCGGACCAACCTCCACAGCTCTCTTTGGGAAGAGAATTCCAAAGGTCAGAGGCTGGGTATCCTGGGACAAGTGTCTCACCTCCTGACTCCCAAAAGCCTTTCCACCATTTACAAGGCACAAGTCAGGAGTGTGATAGAATACTCTCCACTTGCCTGGATGAGAGCAGCTCCAACAACACTCAAGAAGCTCGACACTATCCAGGACAAAGTAGCCCACTTGATTGGCACCCCAGCCACCACCTGAAATATTCACTTGCTGCACCACCGGCGCACTGTGGCTGCAGTGTGTACCATCTACAAGATGCACTGCAGCAACTCGCCAATACTTCTTCGGCAGCACCTCCCAAACCCGCGACCTCTACCACTTAGAAGGACAAGGGCAGCAGGTGCATGGGAACACCACCACTTGTAAGTTCCCCTTCAAGTCACACACCATCCTGACTTGGAAATATATCGCCGATCCTTCATCGTCACTGGGTCAAAATCCTGGAACTTCCTGCCTAACGGCCCTGTGGAAGTACCTTCACCACAAGGACTGTAGCGGTTCAAGAAGGTGGCTCACTACCACCTGCTCAAGGGCAATTAGGGATGGGCAATAAATGTTGGCCTTGCCAGTGACGCCCATATCCCATGAATGTAGAGGGTGCTGTATTCTGTATCTGTATCTGTATCTGTATTCTGTATCTCATCCCTGCTGTACCTGTCCTGGGAGTGTTTAATGGGACAGTGCAGAGAGAGTCTTAATCTGTATCTAACCCATGCTAATCATCCACTTCATTTTTTAAATAGAATAATAAACTTTAACAATTTAATCTCATCTTCTAACCCTTTCTAAATTTGTGCTAGTTGCCCATGCGCCGAATGTATCCGAGCATTGCTCCAATGGACGCCGCGCAGCTCATCCCGGTGTCTGAAATCACAGGAATGAACTTTCATTGATTTTCTCCTCCTCCTCCTATTGCTTGCTCTAAATGTATCTCTGTGCTCCTCAGCCGGGCGAGACAATGGCGGCGGCTGTTACCCAGAGTGCTCCGCGATGAAGAATAGGCCCTATCAATGCTGCAGGGGCCTGGTGCGCAGGCGCGGCTTGAGGTGGGGCGGGTCCCGCGTGTGCGCAGTCAGTGCCGCCAGTCGGGTGATGGTGGCGGAAGGCGGAGAGAAGATTCCGGAGCGGGGAGGCGGAGGGGCGCAGGGGAGCAATGGAACCGGCGGGGAGGCTTTATAAACACCCGGTTTAGGCCTCAAACCCCCGAATAAGAACCTACGGGTCCTGCGTTTGCCCCGAGCGGGGCGGCGGCTGCTGGGCTTTCTCCCGGTGACAGGCCCGGCTCAACAGCCGCCACCTTGAGAGGCCGAGTGTGCAGCGGGGCGCATGTGCGGCCCCCTTGGGCCAGGGAGCAGGAGGAGAGAATGTTGTCAATTTCTGTCCTGGACTCTCAGTGATGGCTTTTGTAAACTCCTTTCACAGGCTGTGAGAAGGGCAGGATTGACAGACGGGGAAACTCAAACCAAACTTCACATCAAGATCTCCGAGAGTCACTCCATTCATCAGGACCTGAAATTCATCGGCCTTTTGAGTGTGGAAGGAGAAATGTTTGGGAGGTAAGTAGCACGGAGACCAGTTCTACGGAGTATTGCTTCTACAGAGTACTGAACTCGGGAATTGGGTGAGTGAGCGAATTCGATGAGGTGGGGTTAAGAGGTGCTGCTCGATACATTAAAAAATATAAACAACTCGGGTTTAATTAGGACTGTGGGCTAAGTTACAGTAAAGATCTAAAGCATATAACTAAATGTAATAAATGAAACAAGGTTATTACCTAGATTAAAAGCTATTAATAGACAATTGGGTATTTCAAAACTTGAAAACCTAATTAGTTAAATAAAATACAATAGAGATGGCCGGGCAGGTGATGTGTTGCAGCTGTAGCATGTGGGAGCTGGTGGACCCCAGTGTGATCCACAGCAACCACATAGAGTCATAGAGGCACAGAAGGAGGCCATTCGGCCCATCGAGTCCGTGCCGGCTCTCTGTAGAGCAATCCAGTCAGTCCCACTCCCCCGCTCTATCCCCGTAGCCCTGCAAGTTTATTTCCCCCAAGTGCCTATCCAGTCTCCCCTTGAAAACATTGAGTGTCTCCGCTTCCACCACTTCCGTCGGCAGCGAGTTCCAGGTCCTCACCACCCGCTGCGTAAAAAAGTTTTCCCTCACATCTCCCCTGTATCTATTGCCCAAAACCTTAAACCTGTGTCCCCTAGTCCTTGTACCATCAACTAGTGGGAACAGCCTTTCCCCGTCTAGCCTATCCAAACCTGTCATAATCTTGTACACCTCTATCAAATCACCCCGCAACCTCCTTTGCTCTAATAAAAACAATTCCAGCTTCTCCAACCTGTCCTTGTAGCTAAGATCCCCCATCCCCGGAACCATTCTGGTAAATCTCCTCTGCACCCTCTCAAGGGCCTTCACATCCTTCCTAAAGTGTGGTGACCAGAAGTGTCTGCAACTCGAGGAACTTCGGCTCAGAGTTGATGAGCTGGAGTCTGAGCTTCGGACACTGCGATACATCAGGGAGGGAGAAAGTTACCTGGACTCTTTGATCCAGGAGGCAGTCACACCCCTTACGTTAAATACTTCAGATTTGGTCCGTGGTGAGGGACAGGATGGTGTGACTACGAGTGAGGCAGGTATGGGGATCCAGAAGGTAACATTGGAGGAACCTCAGCCCTTGCACTTGTCCAACAGGTATGAGGTTCTTGCAGCCTGTGTGGACGAGAGCAGGGACTGCAGGGAGGATGAGCAAACTGACCAAAGCAGCATGGTACAGGGGGCCATTCAAGTTGGGGGAGTAAAAAGGACTGTAGTAGTGGTAGGGGACAATATAGTTAGGGGGATAGATACTGTTCTCTGTAGCTGAGAGCGTGAGTCCCGAAGGCTATGTTGCCTGCCCGGTGCCCGGGTTAAGGATATCTCCCCTGGGCTGGAGAGGAACTTGGAGTGGGAGGGGAAGGATCCAGTTGTCGTGGTCCACACAGGTACCAATGACATCGGTAGGACTAAGAAAGAGGTTCTACTGAGGGAGTACGAGCAGCTAGGGGCTAAATTAAAAAGCAGAACCACAATGTAATCTCTGGATTACTACGTGAGCCACGAGCAAATTGGCATAGGGTCAATAAGATCAGGGAGTTGAATGCATGGCTCAAGGATTGGTGTGGGAGAAATGGGTTTCGATTCATGGGGCACTTGCACCAGTACTGGGGAAAGAGGGAGCTGTTCTGTTGGGACGGGCTTCACTTGAAGCATGCGGGGACCAGTGTCCTGGCGAATCGAATGACTAGGGCTGTAGATAGGGCTTTAAACTAAATAGTGGGGGGGAGGTCCAGGTGAGGGGAAACCTAGAAAGTTAAAGAGAAAGGACAAGGCAATAGTGCAGGGTAGCGATAGGGGTAATGATAACCAGAGTGTGACAGGAAGGGACAGAGCGTACAACCATAAGAGTGCACCAGCAAATAAGGCCAGAGTAGGGAAAAATGGTAAAAAGACTAAATTAATGGCTCTTTATCTGAATGCACGCAGCATTCGTAACAAGATAGATGAGTTGACGGCACAAATAGAAATAAATGGTTACGATCTGATCGTCATTACAAAGATGTGGTTACAAGGTGACCAAGGCTGGGAACTGAATATTCAGGAGTATTTGACATTTTGGAAGGATAGGCAGAAAGGAAAAGGAGGTGAGGTAGCTCTGTTAATAAAGGATGAGATCAGTATAGTGGTGAGAAATGATCTTGGCTCGGAAGATCAAGATGTAGAATCAGTTTGGGTGGAGATAAGAAATAATAAGGGAAAGAAGTCACTGGTGGGAGTGGTCCACAGGCCCCCTAACAGTAGCTGCACTGTGGGACTGAGTATAAATCAAGAAATAATGGGGGCTTGTAAGAAGTTACTGCAATAATCTTGGGCGATTCTAATCTTCATATCAATTGGACACATCAAATTGGCAAAGGTAGCCTTGAGGACGAGTTCATAGAGTGTATTCAGGACAGATTCTTGGAACAATATGTTGTGGAACCTATTAGGGAACAGGCTATTTTAGATCTGGTAATGTGTAATGAGACAGGATTAATTAATGATCTCACAGTAAAGGATCCTCTAGGGAACCTGCTCATTACATGATAGAATTTCACATTCAGTTTGAGGGTAAGAAACTTGGGTCTGAAACTAGTGTCTTAAACTTAAATAAAGGCAATTACAAGGGTATGAAGACAGAGTTGACTAAAGTGAACTGGGAAAATAGATTAATAGGTAAGATGGTAGATAAGCAGTGGCAGACTTTTAAGGAGATATTTCATAATTCTCAGCAAAGATATATTCCAGTGAGAAAGACTCTGAGAAGGATGAACTAAGGAAGTTAAGGATGGTATCAAATTGAAAGAAAAGACATACAATGTTGTGAAGATTAGTGGTGGGGGATTTTTAGAGACTTGCAAAGGATGACTAAAAAAATAATGGACGGAGAATAATAGAGGGAGAACATTGATTGAGAGTAAACTAGCAAGAAATATAAAAAGAGACAGTAAGAGCTTCTACAAGTATATAAAAAGGAAGAGAGTAGCTAAAGTAAACGTTGGTCCCTTAGAGGATGAGACTGGGGAATCAATAATGGGAAACAAGGAATTTGAACAAATATTTTGTATCTGTCTTCATGGGAGAAGACACTAAAAGCATCCCAATAATAGTGGAAAATCAAGGGGCAAAAGGGAGGGAGGAACTTAAAACAATCACTCTCACTAGAGAAAAAGTACTAGGCAAATTAATAGGGCTACAGGCTGACAAGTCCCCTGGACCTGATGGCCTGCATCCTAGGTTGATTCCTGGGATGAAGGCGTTGCCTTAGGAGGAAAGGTTGAGCAGGTTGGGCCTATACTCATTGGAGTTTAGAAGAATGAGAGATGATCTTATTGAAACATGTAAGATTCTGAGGGGGCTTAACAGGGTGGATGCTGAGAGCTCAGCACGTGAGTGCAAAAGACAAGGCTGAAGCGTTTCCCACCATCTTCAGCCAGAAGTGCCGAGTGGATGATCCATATCGGCCTCCTCCTGCAGTCCCCACCATCACAGAAGCCAGTCTTCAGCCAATCCGATTCACTCCACATGATATCAAGAAACGGCTGAGTGCACTGGATACAGCTGTTGTGGAGTATTTTAAACCAACACTCGACACAAGGTTTTAGATTGGTCTTTATTGCACCGGTGGGGAAACAGTCTGCTCTGTCTTAGCCAGACCTTTCCAAATTGGTACAGCAAACACGACATTTTTATACATTACAACACACATGTCAAAATTCATTCCTGCCACCTGATTGGACCTTGGCCCGCATGCATCCTCACTGATTGGTTGCCTATGCCACGTTACATTAAAGTACCGCCTTTATTATTGGCCGTTATCCCCCAAGCTGTTGTTGCACCTATGACCTTTGTTTATGCCAGATGGGTCTCATCAACATTGTACTTCTGACTCATTGTCCTCCTTTCCTGCCTCTCTCGGCCTCTTTCATTGTTTTACTTCCCTGCCAGAACAGAACTTACATCCTCTTAGGACTCTTATGGTTCCATGTCCGGCTATGTTATCTCCACTGCCAATTCAGCAACTTAGAAAAAGCTTACTACAGCAAAGTATGGTCTTTCTTACACCATTCAGTGAAACTGCCAGCGATGTCAGTTTAACTCTTTCCCCACTGCACAGACACACACACATACAGTCAGACAGACACACACACACAGATACTCACAAAAATACAGTCAGACACACATTTTTTCTGCATGAACTTTTATTATTAATTTCAAAGACTTTAAGAAAAAGGTGGGAGTGGTGGGTGGAGGGTTCTTAAAGGGACAGGGACTCTCCTTTTCAATGTGATTTTCATTAAAGGGACCGGGACCATCCTTGCCTGTGGAGGACCAATTTTAAAAGAACAGCATCTCGAAATCAGGTGCTGTCTGCGTGTGAACCACCTCCTCCCAATTTCCTGCCGAGCGATCCTTGCGGGCACCACTCCACTCTAGGAGTGGCTCCTAGAATCGTACAGCACAGAAGGAGACCATTCAGCCCATCGTGCCTGTGCCGGCTCTTTGAAAGAGCTCTCCATTTAGTCCCACTCCCCTGCTCTGTCCCCATAGCCCTGCAAATTTTTCCCCTTCAAGCATTTATCCAATTCCCCATTGAAAGTTATTATTAAACATAGAAACATAGAAGATAGGAGCAGGAGTAGGCCATTCGGCCCCTCGAGCCTGCTCCGCCATTCAATGCGATCATGGCTGATCATCCAAACTCAGTACCCTGTCCCTGCCTTCTCCCCATATCCCTTGATCCCTTTAGCCTTAAGAAATATATCTAACTCCTTCTTGAATATATTTAATGAATTGGCCTCAACTGTCTTCTGTGGTAGAGAATTCCACAGGTTCACCACTCTCTGGGTGAAGAAATTCCTCCTCATTTCTGTCCTAAATGGCCTACCCCTTATCCTTAGACTGTGACCCCTGGTTCTGGGCTCCCCGACCATCGGGAACATCCTTCCTGCATCTAGTCTGTCCAGTCCTGTCAGAATTTTATAAGTTTCAATGAGATCCCCTCTCATTCTTCCAAACTCCAGCGAGTACAAGCCAAATTGACCCAATCTCTCCTCATTCGTCATTCCTGCCATCCCAGGTATCAGCCTGGTGAATCTTTGCTGAACTCCTTCCATGGCAAGAACATCCTTCCTCAGTTTAGGCAACCAAAACTGCACACAATACACAAGATGTGGTCTCAACAAGGCCCTGTATAACTGCAGCAAGACATCCTTGTTCCTGTACTCAAACCCTCTCGCTACAATAGGGTTCCCCTTTCACCCCACCAGCCTCCTCAGTCAACGGATCATCCTCCGCCATTTCCGCCACCTCCAACGTGATCCCACCACCAAACGCATCTTCCCCTCACCTCCCCTTTCAGCATTCTGAAGGGACCGCTTCCTCCGCGACACTCTGGTCCACTCCTCAATCACTCGCAACAGCCCTTCCCCTTCGCCCGGCACCTTCCCGTGCAAGTGCAAAAGATGCAACACATGCTCTTTTACCTCCTCCCTTCCCACTGTCCAGGGCCCCAAACACCCCTTCCAGGTGAAACAGCGATTTACTTGTACTTCTTGCAATTTAATATACTGTATTCGCTGCTCACGGTGCGGTCTCCTCTACATTGGGGAGACCAAATGCAGATTGGGCGACCGCTTTGCGGAACACCTCCGTTCAGTCCGTAAGGGTGACCCCGAGCTTCCGGTCGCCTGTCACTTTAATTCTCCGCTTCACTCCCACTCTGATCTTTCTGTCCTCGGCCTAATACATTGTTCTAATGAAGCTCAATGTAAGCTCGAGGAACAGCACCTCATCTTTCGATTGGGCACTTTACAACCTGCCGGACTCACATCAAGTTCAACAATTTCAGATAATAATCCCTGCCCCCATTTTTCATGCAGTATGATTTTTGCCATTCCCATTTGCAACATTTTCACAGCATGTTCTTTCAATTCCTTCCTCCCCTCCTAAACCCCCCCCCCGCTGTCTCTGCGCCTGCTTAATATCTGTTACATCTCCAGCTTTTTCCAGTTCTGATGAAGGGTCCCAGACCTGAAACGTTAACTCTGTTTCTCTCTCCACGGATGCTGCCTGGCCTGCTGAGTATTTCCACAATTCTGTTATTTCTGCTCCATTCCACTTGTCTCAGCAGCGGGAGAAGCAGGCGGTAGAAGTCCCGCCCCTCGGACACCCCGATTGGTTGGAGGACCCGCCGCCACCTCAGCCCTCCAAGCTCCGCCCGCTCTCTCACTATTGGTCGGAGCTCCCGTCGGTCACCGCCATGGAGTTGATGACGTGCCCCAGTCCGGCTCCCTGCAGAAGACAAGGGGCTGCGGCCGCTCAATCCGCTCCGCTCGGTGCCGGGAGGGCGCTGGGACGGTGCGGTTTGTATTTTCTTTTTATTTATCTCCCCGCCCGCGCTTCTCTCTGCTATATATAAAAAACCCTGATTAAACTCACTTTCCGACGGTGATCCGGACTTTGGCGGTTGCCCGGGCCGACCCAGAATGTGGGGTCTGTGCGCAGGCGCGGTGCCGGCTGATCCTCGGGAGCCGTGGTCCTGCCGAGCATGCGCAGTCTGGCGGCCGGCGGCGCATGCGGAGTAGGGGGAGTGGGCGGGGTCACAGTACGGTCAGTTTTGGATGAGCTCAAGGTGACGTGGGCTGGAATGTGGGAGGCCAGCCAGGAGTGTGTTGGAATAGTCAAGTCTAGAGGTGACAAAGGGCCGGGGGAGGGTTTCAGCAGCGGATGAGCTGAGGCAGGGGGGCCAAGACGGGCCATGTTACCCAGGGGGAAGGAGGCGCTCTTAGTGATGCTGCGGATATGGGGTCGGAAGCTCATTTCAGGGTCAAATATGACACCAAGGTTGTGAACGGTCTGGTTCAGCCTCAGACAGATGATGAGGAGAGGGATGGAGCCAGTCGGTCTTCCCGACATTTAATTGGAGAACATTTCTGCTCATCCAGAACTGGATATCGGACAAGCAGTCTGACAATTTAGACGCTGTGGAGGGGTCGAGAGAAGTGGTGGGGAGGAAGTAGCGTACATGTGGAAACTGAGGCTGTGTTTTCGGATGATGTCGCCAAGGGGCAGCATTTAGATGAGAAATAGGAGGGGCCCAAGGATAGATCCTTGGGGACACCAGAGGTAACAATGCGGGAGCGGGAAGAGAAGCCATTGCAGGTGATTCTGTGGCTATGATTAGATAGATAAGAATGGAACCAGGCGAGTGCAGTCCCGCCCAGCTGGACAACGGTAGAGAGGCGTTGGAGAAGGATGGAGTGGTCAACCGTGTCAAAGGCTGCAGACAAGTCAGGAAGGACGAGGAGGGATACTTTACCTTTGTCACAGTCACAAAGGATGTCATTTGATGAGACTTTAATGAGACTTGATTTGACTTCAGGGCCAAGTCAGTGAGGTGGATTGGGCTGTTTCTGGCCAGCTGGTTTTTGTGGGCACGGCTGGACATCAGTGGGACCGGCTCTACCCTGTTTGTTCTTTGAGGCAAAAGAAGCCAAAAAAGTTCCTGCTCCCTCCTTACCCTTTCTACACTCCTTTTACAGGGTTTTAGAAGTGGAGCATTTACAGACAGGAAGCTCAGACCAAACATCACGTCAAGATCTGACAGAGTTACGCGATTCCTCAGGACCTGATTCAGTCGCTCCTCCAATCTGCTGGCACACCCGTGAGTTCACACTGGGGAGAGACCTTTTTAAATGTTCTGAAAGAGCTTCAAAATCTACAAATACCTGAAGCGACACCAGTGGCCACACACTGGGGGAAACCCGGGCCCCGTGTGTGGGAAGGGATTCACTCAGTCATCTGCTCCAATGATACACCAGCAAGATCACATGAGGGAGGGACCTTTAACCCGCTCCGTGTGTGGGCAGGGATTCACTCGGCCATCCGCTCCGATGATACACCAGCAAGTTCACACGAGGGAGGGACCTTTAACCCGCTCCGTGTGTGGGCAGGGATTAATTGCACCCTCTGTGCTGCTGAGGCACCAGCTTGTCCACACTGATGAGAGACCGTTGACCTGCTCCGTGTTTTTGAAGCGATTCTCTCATTCTTCCACCCTCCTGAGACACCAGCTTGTTGATAGTGATGAGAGACCGATTAAATGTTCTGACTGTGGGAAGAGATTTAAAAGGTCCCAGGATCTGAAGAGGCACCAGCTGGAGAGAGCAGGAGAGATTCTGTTCACCTGTTCCGTGTGTGGGAAGAGATTCACTCGGTCCTCGAATCTGCTGGCACACCAGCGAGTTCACATTGGGGAGAGGCCGGTGAAACATTCCGACTGTGGGGAAAGCTTTCAAATGTCCGAGGAGCTGACGAGACACCAGCTGGAGAGAGCAGGAAAGAGGCCATTCACCTGCTCCGTGTGTGGGAAGAGATTCAATTGGCCTTCGCATCTTCTGACACACCAGCGAGTTCACACTGGGGAGAGACCATTCACCTGCTCCGTGTGTGGGGAGGGATTCACTCAGTCATCCAACCTGTTGAGACACCAGCAATATCACACTGATGAGAGCCCATTTAAATGTTCTGACTGTGGGAAGAGCTTTAAAACCTCTGGGGATCTGAAGAGACACCAGCGAGTTCACACCGATGAGAGACCATTTAAATGCTCTGACTGTGGGAAGAGCTTTAAAAGCGCTGGGATTCTGAGCAGACACCAGCGATATCACACTGATGAGAGACCGTTTAAATGCTCTGACTGTGGGAAGAGCTTTAAAACCTCTGGGGATTTGAATGGACACCAGCGATATCACACTGATGAGAGACCATTTAAATGCTCTGAATGTGGGAAGAGCTTCAAATGCTCCAGGGATCTGAAGCAACACCAGCGAGTTCACACCGATGAGAGACCGTTTAAATGCTCTTACTGTGGGAAGAGCTTTAAAACCTCTGGTGATCTGAAGGTACACCAGCGAGTTCACACCGATGAGAGACCATTTACATGTTCTGTTTGTGGGAAGAGCTTTAAAAGTGCTGGGAATCTGAGCGGACATCAACTTGTTCACACTGATGAGAGACTGTTTAAATGCTCTGACTGTGGGAAGAGCTTTAAAACCTCTGGGGATCTGAATGGACACCAGCGAGTTCACACTGATGAGAGACCATTTAAATGCTCTGACTGTGGGAAGAGCTTTAAAACCTCTGGGGAGATGAGCAGACACCAGCGATATCACACTGATGAGAGACCGTTTACATGTCCTGACTGTGGAAAGAGCTTTAAAACCTCAGGGGAGCTGAGCGGACACCAGCGATATCACACTGATGAGAGACCGTTTAAATGCTCTGACTGTGGGAAGAGCTTTAAAACCTCTGGGAATCTGAGCGGACACCAACTTGTTCACACTGATGAGAGACCATTTAAATGCTCTGACTGTGGGAAGAGCTTTAAAACCTCTGGGGATCTGAAGAGACACCAGCGAGTTCACACTGGGGAGAGAACGTTCACCTGCTCCGTGTGTGGGAAGGGATTCACTCAGTCATCCCACCTACTGACACATCAGCGAGTTCACACTGTTCTGTAGCTGGGGCGACATGAACGTGGAATGGATGAATGTTTTATAAATTCTTGGACTGCTGTTTAATCTTTAAGACTGAGTGCTGATGATTCCCTTCGATTGACTGTTCATGGTGTTACATAGAATGTACAGCACAGAAACAGGCCATTCGGCCCAACTGGTCCATGCCAGTGTTTATGCTCCACACCCACCCTACTTCAATTAACCCGATCAACACATCCTCCCATTCCTTTCTCCCTCGTGTGGCTTCCCCATAAATCCATCTGTGCTGTTCACCTCAATCTTCCTTGTGGTAGCGAGTTCCCGTTTCTACCATTCTCTGGGTAAAGACATTTCTCCTGAATTCCCTCCTGCATTTATTAGTGACTATTTTAAGTTTGTGGCCTCATAAATATGATGAGATTCTGTTAAGCTGACCAGTTTGTTGTTGTACTTTGTCTTTTTCTGATGAATTAAACATTACTGAGCCCTTGTACGCGTGTTATGGGATGAAGTTTTTTTTAATTCGTTCATGGGATGTGGGCGTCGCTGGCAAGGCCAGCATTTATTGCCCATCCCTAATTGCCCTTGAGAAGGTGGTGAGCCGCCGCCTTGAACCCCTGCTGTCCGTGTGGTGAAGGTACTCCCACAGTGCTGTTAGGGAGGGAGTTCCAGGACTTTGACCCAGCGCCGATGAAGGAATGGCAATATACTTCCAAGTCAGAATGGTGTTTGACTTGGAGTTGGTGGTCATAGAGTCATAGAGTTATACAGCACAGAGAGAGGCCCTTCAGCCCATTGTGTCTGCACCAGCCATCAAGCCCTGTCTAATCTAATCCTATTTTCCAGCATTTGGTCCGTAGCCCTGTATGCTATGGCATTTCAAGTGCTCATCCAAATGCTTCTTGAATGTTGTGAGGGTTCCTGCCTCGACCACCCTTTCAGGCAGTGAGTTACAGATTCCAACCACCCTCTGGGTGAAAAAGTTTTTCCTCAAATCCCCTCTAAACTTCCTGCCCCTACCTTGGAACTATGCCCCCTGGTTATTGACCCCTCTACTAAGGGGAAAAGTTCCTTTCTATCTACCCTATCTATGCCCCTCATAATTTTGTACACCTCAATCAGGTCCCCCCTCAGCCTTCTCTGCTCTAAGGAAAGGAACCCCAGCCTGTCCAGTCTCTCTTCATAACTGAAGCACTCCAGCCCAGGTAACATCCTGGTGAATCTCCTCTGCACCCTCTCCAATGCAACCACATCCCTCCTATAGTGTGGCGACCAGAACTGCACACAGTATTCCAGCTGTGGCCTAACTAGCATTTTGTACAGCTCCATCATAACCTCCCTGCTCTTTTATTCTATGCCTCAGCTAATGAAGGCAAGTATCCCATATGCCTTTTTAACCACCTTATCTACCTGTCCTGCTGCCTTCAGGGATATATGAATTCTATCAGGTGTTCCCATGCACCTGCTGCCCTTGTCCTTCTAGGTAGAAGAGGTCGTGGGTTTGGGAGGTGCTGCCGAAGAAGCCTTGGCGAGTTGCTGCAGTGCATCTTGTTGACAGTACACACTGCAGCCACGGTGTGCCGGTGGTGGAGGGAGTGAATGTTTAAGGTGGTGGATGGGGTGCCAATCAAGTGGGCTGCTTTGTCCTGGTTGGTGTCGAGCTTCTTGAGTGTTGTTGGAACTGCACTCATCCAGGCAAGTGGAGAGTATTCCATCACACTCCTGACGTGTGCCTTGTCGATGGTGGAAAGGCTTTGGGGAGTCAGGAGGTGAGACACTCGCCGCAGAATTCCCAGCCTCTGACCTGCTCTTGTTGCCACAGTATTTATGTGGCTGGTGCAGTTAGGTTTCTGGTCAATGGTGACCCCCAGGATGTTGATGGTGGGGGATTCAGCGATGGTAATGCCGTTGAATGTCAAGGGGCGGTGGTTAGACGCTCGCTTGTTGGAGATAGTCATTGCCTAGCACTTGCGTAGTGCGAATGTTACCTGCCACTTATCAGCCCAAGCCTGAATGTTGTCCAGATCTCGCTGCATGCGGGCATGGATGGCTTCATTGTCTGAGGAGCTGAGAATGGAACTGAAAACTGTGCAGTCATCAGCGAACATCCCCACTTCTGACCTTATGATGGAGGGAAGGTCATTGATGGAGCAGTTGAAGATGGTTGGGCCGAGGACACTGCCCTGAGGAACTCCTGCAGCGATATCCTGGGCCTGTGATGATTGACCTCCAACCACCACAACCATCTTCCTTTGTGCTCGGTCTGACTCCAGCCAGTGGAGAGTTTCCCACCCGATTGATTAGCATTGAGGTAATAGTGAGAGTAATAAGGGAAGCGACACAGGACATTCGAAATAAATGAGAGACAAGGAAAGAGAAACTAAAGATCAAAGTAAGAAAGAGACAAACGGAGGAGATGAGAAGAAAGAATTTGAGGAGAAAGTGAGTGATGATAAGAAACATTGACATTTCAAAAATGAGACAGGAGAGAAGATAAGTACGAAGAAAGAAAGATCTTGAATATGTATCGCACCTTTCACAATTTCAGGACATCTCCAAGCGCTGTGCAGCAATTGCAGGACTTCTGAAGTGTGGTCATGTAGGAATGTAATGTAGCAGCCAATTAGAGAGAGATGTGGAGAGGAAAGGCAAGAAGAGAAAGAGGAGGAAAGGAAAATATACGGACAAAATGAGGGAGGTAGTTTTTAAAACATTTGTTCATGGGATTTGGGCGTCGCTGGTAATGCCTCCATTTATTGCCCATCCCTAATTGCCCTCGAGAAAGTGGTGGTGAGCCGCCTTCTTGAACCACTGCAGTCCGTGTGGTGAAGGTACTCCCACAGTGCTGTTAGGGAGGGAGTTCCAGGATTTTGACCCAGCAACGATGAAGGATCGGCCGATATACTTACAAGTCAGGGTGGTGTGTCACATGGAGGGGAACTTGGAGGTGGTGGTGTTCCCAGCACCTGCTGCCCTTGTCCTTCTAGGTTGGTAGAGGTCATAGTCATAACGGCACAAAACGGAGGCCATTCGGCCCATCGAGTCCGTGCCGGCTCTCTGTAGAGCAATCCACTCAGTCCCATTCCCCCGCTCTATCCCCGTAGCCCTGAGTTTATTTCCCTCAAGTGCCTATCCAGTCTCCCCTTGAAATCATTGAGTGTCTCCGCTTCCACCGCTTCCGTCGGCAGTGAGTTGCAGGTCCTCACCACACGCTGCGTAAAAAAGATTTTCCTCACATCCCCCCCATATCTCTTGCCCAAAACCTTAATTCTGTGTCCCCTGCTCCTTGTACCATCAACTAGTGGGAACAGACTCTCCCCGTCGAGCCTATCCACACCCCTCATATTTTTGTACACCTCGATCAAATCACAATATATATTAATGATCTAGACGAGGGCAATGGATGTAATATCTCCAAGTTTGCAGATGACACAAAGCTGGGTGGGCGTGTGTGCTGTGAGGAGGATGCCAAGAAACTCCAGGATGATTTGCACAGGTTGGGTGATTGGGCAGGTGCATGGCAGATGCAGTATAATGTGGATTAATGTGAGGTTATCCACTTTGGTGGCAAAAAACAGGATGGCAGATTATTATCTGAACGGCAATAGATTGGGAGAAGGGGAAGTGCAACGAGAGCTGGGTGTCCTTGTGCACCAGTCGCTGAAGGTAAGCATGCAGGTGCAGCAGGCGGTTAAGAAGGCAAATGGTATGTTGGCCTTCATAGCAAGAGGGTTCGAGTACAGGAACAAGGATGTCTTGCTGCAGTTGTACAGGGCCTTGGTCAGACCACATCTTGAGTATTGTGTGCAGTTTTGGTCGCCTTATCTGAGGAAGGATGTTCTTCCATGGAGGGAGTGCAGCGAAGATTCACCAGACTGATACCTGGGATGGCAGGAATGACGTATGAGGAGAGATTGTGTCGATTGGGCTTATACTCGCTGGAGTTTAGAAGAATGAGAGGGGATCTCATTGAAACGTATAAAATTCTAACAGGACTAGACAGACTAGATGCAGGAAAGATGTTCCTGATGGCGGGGGAGTCCAGAACCAGGGGTCACAGTCTAAGGATAAGGGGTAAGCCATTTAGGACAGAGATGAGGAGGAATTTCTTCACCCAGAGAGTGGTGAACCTGTGGAATTCTCTACCACAGAAGGCAATTGAGGCCAATTCATTAAATATATTCAAGAAGGAGTTAGATATATTTCTTAAGGCTAAAGGGATCAAGGGATATAGGGATCAAGGGATATGGGGACAAGGCAGGGACAGGGTACTGAATTTGAATGATCAGCCATGATCTCATTGAATGGCGGAGCAGGCTCGAGGGGCCGAATGGCCGACTCCTGCTCCTAACTTCTATGTTTCTATGTTTCACCCCTCAACCTCTTTTGCTCTAATGAAAACAAATCCAGCTGCTCCAACCTGTCCTTGTAGCTAAGATTCCCCATCCCTGGACCCATTCCGGTAAATCTCCTCTGCACCCTCTCAATGGACTTCACATCCTTCCTAAAGTGTGGTGACCAGAACTGGATGCAATACTCCAGTTGTGGCCTAACCAGAGCTTTATAAAGTTTCAGCATAACTTCTCTACTTTTGTACTCAATGGCCCAGAAATTCGGGTCGGGGGCTTCCCGCGGGTGCAAGCCCCCGACCTGCACTTACCTAGCACGCCGGCAGTTGAGCTGTAGGGCCCCGTGGAATTCCGCTCCGGGGCCTGGCCCAGCTGCCGGCGCGCTGTGCTTGCGTGTCCCAGGGGCGTCGTTAGTGCGATGCATCCCCTGGGATCACGTGAGCCATGGGCAGCCAATCGGAGGAGGGAAAAGCCCATTCATAAGATTGACAGAAAGACCTGTCAAAACTTATGAATGCTACGGGCCCCAAAGTAGTCGTAAACCTTCAAATAATTTTTTTTTTTAAATCACACATTTTAAATAAACTATAAATGACATTAAATAACTATTTTAAACAATAATTTAAATTTTTGAAAAAAATAATTTTATAAAAAAACGGGGCTAAAATAAACTTACCTTGCTTTAAAGTATTTAAAAATAATAAACCTGTGGAAAAAATGTTTTAATTTTAATTAATTGACCACTTACCTTGTAAAAAGCAGGCCTTATGCCTGCTTTTTAAATGTGTAAATCCTGCAGGCTTAACCTCACGTGAAAACCTGCAAAAAAAACTAAGTTCAAAGTGCACGCGCAGCCTCCCCTGAGCGCGCGTTCGACCTCTGAACCCCTTCGTTCAGAGGATCGGAAGTGCCGGTTTCCCGCGCATGCGCAGTGCATGCAGGAAACCGACAATTCCATTCGGCCGACGGGTGAGTACCCTGTGCGTACTCACCCGGGGAGAGCCGAATTTCTGGGCCATTACCTCTATTTATGAAGCCCAAGATCCCATATGCTTTGTTAACCAGTCTCTCAATATGTCCCGCCACCTTCAGGGACCTATGCACATTGACTCCCAGGCCCCTCTGTCCCTGCACACTCTTTAAAACTGTGCCATTAAGTGTATATTGCCTCTCCCTGTCCCTTCTGCCGAAATACATCACCTCACTCTTCTCTGTACTAAATTCCATCTGCCACTTGTCTGCCCATTCTGCGAGCCTTTGTATGTCCTGTTGGTCGATTGGTATCATCCTCACTGTTTGTCACACCCCCAAGTTTGGTGTCATCAGCAAATTTAGAAATTCTACTCTGCATTCCAATATCCAGGTCATTTATATATGTCAAAAAAAGCAGTGGCCCCAGCACTGACCCTTGGGGAACACCACTGTCTGCCATCCTCCAGTCTGAAAAACAGCCATTTACCACAACTCGCTGTTTTCTGTTCTTAAGCCAATTCCTTATCCAAGCTGCCGCTGACCCACCTATTCCATGAGCCTCAACTTTGATAACCAGCCTTCTATGTGGTACCATCGGAACTTTCAAAGGCAATTGGACATGTACTTGAAGAGGACGAGTTTGCAGGGTTCTGGGGATAAAGCAGGGGAGTGGGACTAAATTCAACAGCTCGTTCAAAGAGCGGCACCGTCACAATGGGCCCAAGAACCTCCTTCTGTGCTGTAAGATTCCAGGAACAATGGGAACTCGCTGGTGTCTCTTCAGGCTCTTAGAGCTTTTAAAGCTCTTCCCACAGTCAGAACATTTAAAGGGTTTCTCTCCAGTGTGAACTCGCTGATGTCCCTTCATCTCCCCGGTGCTTTCAAAGCTCTTCCCACAGTCAGAACATTTAAACAATCTCTCATCAGGGTGAGCAAGCTGGTGTGTCAGCAGGTGGAATGGATAAACAAATCCCTTCCTACACACGGAGCAGGTAAACGGACTGTCCACGGTGTGACTGTGCCGATGAACTTCCGACGGACGAGGAGCTGAATCCCTTCCCACTGTCCCCACCTTTACCTGGTTTCTCCCCGGTGCGACGGTGCACGTGTCTCGCCAGGTCAGGCGACCGGCTGAATCCGAGTCCACACACAGATCACGTGTGCTGTTTGTCTGCGCTGTGATCGCTGCTCTCTCCTTCCATGTGCAAAGGCCGATGATATTCAGGTCCCGATGAAGCGAGTGACTCTGTCAGATCTTAACGTCAGTGCTGCACCAGCCCTGGGAGTGTTTGATGGGACAGTGTTGAGGGAGCTTTAGTCTGTATCTAACCCGTGCTGTACCTGCCCTGGGAGTGTTTGATGGGACAGTGTAGAGGGAGCTTTACTCTGTATCTAACCCATGCTGTACCTGCCCTGGAGTGTTTGATGGGACAGTGTAGAGGGAGCTTTACTCTGTATCTAACCCGTGCTGTACCTGCCCTGGGAGTGTTTGATGGGACAGTGTGGAGGGAGCTTTACTCTATCTATCTTGTGCTGTACCTGCCCTGGGAGTGTTTGATGAGACAGTGTGGAGGGAGCTTTACTCTGTATCTAACTTGTGCTGTGCCTGCCCTGGGAGTGTTTGATGGGACAGTGTGGAGGGAGCTTTACTTTGTATCTAACCCGTGCTGTACCTGCCCTGGGAGTGTTTGATGTTGACACCAGGTGCTGAGAATGTTAAAATGTTCCTTTCCCCATAATGACATCCAGGACCTCGAAGAGCACAAAAATTCACCCCACAAAAGTAACAGAAGCCCCTCAGCTTCTCCCCTGGACACAGATATTGAGGACAGGGAATGTCTGTAACAAGTCATCAATTAGCTCTTGACTTATCTTAGAAACAAGGATTTAATAGACTGTGTGTTTCTAACGAAGCTGATTTATTGAGACAGAATATTAAAATCCAGCCCAGTTATTGGGGTTTTAACATTAACAAGCCCCAGTTGCCTGAATTAACATGGTTCAGTCCTGGATGTGATTAAAGGCATCGGAAACAGTGGAATCAACCCACTGCAGTCACACTGTGGACACCCTGGTGTGTCAGCGGGTGGGATACACCAGGGAATCCCTTTCCACACACTGAGGTTGACTCTAATGATTGGGAGTCCCAGGGTTTCGGATACCAGATAATCAAGCTCACAAGAACACAAATTGTCTCTCCAGGCTTTATTAAGAGCGCTGCATAACACAGATCGGGTGATAATTCCCTCAATCTGGAGAATAGAAGTACAGTGGATTCACGCGCAATCTTCTCGAGTCTGTTCCAACTGACAACGGCTTAACTGGCCTGTTCTTATACACAAGCTTGGTTACCGCTCAGGAAATGGGATTGTTTGGACCCGTCTGTTGACTGCCTCCTGAACTCCTGCTAATTCAGGGAATTTAGTCCATCTGTGACCAAACTATAACCACAAGCCTGTCCGGTTATCACACCTATACGGTCCGTGAGGTTATTATCAGATTCACACCCAGACATTGTGCCTTCACTTGTCTGGCACTTCATCCCATAACATGGGTACAGGGGCTCAGTAATGGTTCATTCATCAGAAAAAGACAAAGTACAACAATATACTGGTCAGCTTAACAGAATCTCATCATATTTATGTGGCTATAAATATAAAATCACTAATAAATCCAGGAGGGAATTCAGGAGAAACTTTTTTACTTTTGTGCAGTTTGGTCACCTTATCTGAGGAAGGATGTTCTTGCCATGGAGGGAGTGCAGCGAAGATTCACCAGGCTGATACCTGGGATGGCAGGAATGACGTATGAGGAGAGATTGGGTTGATTGGGCTTGTACTCGCTGGAGTTTAGAAGAATGAGAGGGGATCTCATTAGTGGCAGTACAGAGCAGTGACCGAATGGAGTGGAGCGCATCGGGGAGGACATCCTGCCAGCGGGAGGTTGGAAGGCCCTTAGATTTTAAGGCTAGCAGGGCGGCCTTCCAAACTGTCGCGTTCTCTCTTTCTACCTGTCCGTTCCCCCGGGGGTTGTAGCTGGTGGTCCTGCTCGTGGCAATACCTCTCACGAGCAGGTACTGGCGGAGTTCGTCGCTCATAAACGATGAGCCCCGGTCGCTATGGATATAGCTGGGGAAACCGAACAAGGCGAAGAGGTCGTTCAGGCATTTAATGACCGTAGCACTGGTCATGTCTGGGCAGGGGATGGCAAACGGAAAACGGGAGTACTCGTCAATGATAGTGAGGAAGTATGCATTGCAGTCAGAGGAGGGGAGGGGCCCTTTAAAATCGACGCTCAGGCGCTCAAAGGGGCGAGTGGCTTTTATCAGGTGTGCTCTGTCTGGCCTATAAAAGTGCGGTTTGCACTCGGCACAGACTTGGCAGTTCCTGGTCATGGTCCTGACCTCCTCGATGGAGTAAGGCAGGTTGCGGGCCTTGATGAAATGGAAGAACCTGGTGACCCCCGGGTGGCAGAGGTCATTGTGGAGGGCCCGCAGTCTATCAACCTGTGCGTTGGCACATGTACCTCGCGATAGAGTATCCGGGGGCTCATTGAGTTTCTCGGGCCGGTACAAGATATCGTAATTGTAGGTGGAAAGTTCAATTCTCCACCTCAAAATCTTGTCGTTTTTGATTTTGCCCCTCTGCTTGTTATTAAACATAAAAGCAACTGAACGCTGGTCAGTGAGTAGGGTGAATCGTTTTCCGGCCAGGTAATGCCTCCAATGTCGCACCGCTTCCACAATGGCCTGGGCCTCCTTTTCGACAGAGGAGTGTCTGATTTCGGAGCCTTGGAGGGTTCGTGAAAAGAAGGCCACGGGCCTTCCCGCCTGGTTAAGGGTAGCGGCCAGGGCAAAGTCGGACGCATCGCTCTTCACCTGGAAAGGGATGGACTCGTCCACCGCGTGCATGGTGGCTTTAGCAATGTCCTCTTTGATACGGTGGAAGGCTAAGCGGGCCTCTGCCGCCAGGGGAAAAGAGATGGACTTGATAAGTGGACGGGCTTTGTCCGCATAATTAGGGACCCACTGGGCGTAGTAGGAGAAAAACCCCAGGCATCTCTTCAGGGCCTTGAGGCAGTGGGGCAGGGGAAGGTCCATAAGGGGACGCATCCGGTCGGGGTCGGGGCTGATGACTCCGTGTTCCACAACACAGCCAAGGATAGCGAGGTGGGTTGTGCGGAATATGCACTTCTTGTTATACGTAAGGTTTAGGAGTTGGGCAGTGCGGAGGAATTTGTCGAGGTTGGCGTCATGGTCCTGCAGGTCATGGCCGCAGATGGTCACATTGTCCAGGTAGGGAAAAGTGGCCTGCAACGCATTCTGGTCGACCATCCGGTCCATCTCCCTTTGGAAAACGGAGACCCCGTTGGTGACGCTGAAGGGAACCCGAAGGAAGTGGTAGAGGCGGCCGTTTGCCTCGAAGGCAGTATACTGGCGGTCCTCATAGCGGATAGGGAGTTGGTGATATGCTGACTTAAGGTCAATGGTGGAGAATATGCGGTATTGTGCGATCTGATTGACCATATCAGATATGCAGGGGAGGGGGTATGCGTCCAGTTGGGTATATCAATTAATTGTTTGGCTGTAGTCAATGACCAGGCGCTGCTTCTCGCCGGTCTTGACGACCACAACCTGGGCTCGCCAGGGGCTGGTGCTAGCTTCAATAATCCCCTCCTTCAGGAGCCGCTCCACCTCAGATTTAATAAAAACTCTGTCACCAGCGCTGTATCGCCTGCTTTTGGTGGCGATGGGCTTACAGTCGTGGGCGAGGTTAGCGAACAACGGGGTGGGGGTGACTTTAAGCGTGGAGAGGCTGCAAAAGGTGCGCGGCGGGCAATTTGAAAACTGCTGGTTGCAGACTGTGAGTGGGGGAAGGGGTTCACCATACGCCATCGTGACACTCTTAAGGTGGCACTGAAAATCCAACCCCAGTAGAATGGCAGCGCAGAGATGGGGCAGGACAAGCAGTTTAAAGTTTCTGTACTCTGTGCCCCTCACCGAAAGGGTCACCATGCAGTAGCCGCCGACGTCCGCTGAATGGGACTTGGAGGCCATAGAGACCCGGTGGCGCGCTGGCAGGACCGGGAGAGAGTAACGCTGCACCATGTCGGGGTGGATAAAGCTCTCCGTGCTCCCGCAGTCGAAAAGGCAGGTCGTGGCGCAGCCGTTTACCTTAATGTCCATCATGGACCTGGCTAGTTGGTGAGGTCTAGATTGGTCCAGTGTAACGGAGGCCAGCGTAGGGTCAGGCGTGTCGCTGCAGTCATCAGGTGAGGCGGTGGGTGAGTCGGGGGCCCGTTGCAAAAATGGCGGCCGGAACAGATCACCCACGGTCGAAGGCGTCCAAGATGGCATCCAAGATGACGGCGCCCATGATCCACACGCGGCTGGAGGCTTACAAGATGGCGTCCAAGATGGCCGCGTCCAAGATGGCGGCCCGCTCGGCCCACACGCGGCACTGCTGGAGTTTGGGGTAGGTTTAGCCTTGCAGACGCTGGCGTAGTGCCCTTTCTTCCCACAACCAGAGCAAGTAGCGTTTTTCGCCGGGCAGCGCGCTCTGGGGTGTTTGGCTTGGCCACAGAAGTAACACTTCGGGCCCTGGGATATCGCTGCAGAAGTTGGGCCGTTGGCGGGATGTGACGGGGGTGGCGCGGCGCAGGGTGGCGGTCCTACCGTGTCCCAGGATGGTGGCGCCCGCGCCATCCACGATGTGGCCGCGTGGTCAGGGGAGTAGGCGTCCATATTCCGGTGGGCCACGTCTAGCGAGAGTGCGAGGGCCGTGGCCTTCTTCAGGTCGAGTTCGCCCTGCTCCAACAGTCTCTGCCGGGTGTAGTTGGACCTGAGGCCCGCGACGAAGGCATCCCGGACAAGTTCCTCCGTGTACACCGCGGCCGACACCTCTTTACATTTGCAGGCCCGGCCGAGCACCTTCAGCGCCCGTAGGTATACCTCCATCGATTCCCCAGGTTGCTGTTTGCGGGACCCCAGGAGGTGTCTGGCGTAAACCTCATTTACCAGGCGTGCGTACTGTTCTTTAAGGAGGTCGAGGGCACCCTTGTAGGTAGTCACATCTTGGATGAGCGAATAAGCTTGGTGGTTCACCTTGGAGGTCAGAACCCTTAGTTTGTCACCATCGTTTTGAACAGTTTCGACGGAGGCTTCTACGAAAAATTCGAAGCATCGCAGCCAGTGTGCGAACTTGGTAGATGAATCCGCCTCTTGAGGGTCTAGTTCCAGGTGTGCTGGTTTGAGGATTTGCTCCATCGAAAAAAAGTTTAGCTAATAAAATTGATGCGCTATCAATTACTGAGAAAGACTGGAAGTTAAGAGAGTAACAAACAGGCTTTTATTAGCTAAAGAACGAAGGCATGCCTCTAGTGGTCGACCGGTCCTGAATGCCTGGGGAGCTGCAGAGCAGCCGCCTTTATACCAGGGCATATGGGTGGAGCCAGGGGCGGAGCCAGCTGAGGCATGCACAGACAGGTACAACAATGGGCAAGAGTGAACAACAGTGAAGTGAACAACAGTGAACAACAGTGAAGTGAACAACAGTGAACAACAGTGGAGTGAACAACAGTGGTTTACTACAACTCCTGAAAGGCCTGGCTCTAATTTTGAGATGATGTTCCCAGTCCTAGAATCCCCAACCAGCGGAAATAGTTTCTCTCTATCTACCCTATCTGTTCTCCATAATACCTTGAAAACTTCGATCAAATCACACCTTAACCTTCTAAATTCTAGGGAATACATAATTTGTGTAATCTCTCCTCGGAGTCCGGGTATCATTCTGGTAAACCTACACTGCCCTCCCTCCAAGGGCAATATATCCTTCCTGAGGTGTGGGGCCCAGAACTGCTCACAGTGCTCCAGGTGTGGTCTAACCTGGGCTTTGTATAACTGCAGCATAACTTCCACCCCCTTGTATTCCAGTCCTCGAGATATTCGATATGAGAAAGGGGAAAGGGCGGGGGAGTGGGACCTGCTCACAGTGCTCCAGGTGTGGTCTAACCTGGGCTTTGTATAACTGCAGCATAACTTTGACCCCCTTGTATTCCAGTCCTCGAGATATTCGATATGAGAAAGGGGAAAGGGCGGGGGAGTGGGACCTGCTCACAGTGCTCCAGGTGTGGTCTAACCTGGGCTTTGTATAACTGCAGCCTAACTTCGACCCCCTTGTATTCCAGTCCTCGAGATATTCGATATGAGAAAGGGGAAAGGGCGGGGGAGTGGGACCAGCTCACAGTGCTCCAGGTGTGGTCTAACCTGGGCTTTGTATAACTGCAGCCTAACTTCGACCCCCTTGTATTCCAGTCCTCGAGATATTCGATATGAGAAAGGGGAAAGGGCGGGGAGTGGGACCTGCTCACAGTGCTCCAGGTGTGGTCTAACCTGGGCTTTGTATAACTGCAGCATAACTTCGACCCCCTTGTATTCCAGTCCTCGAGATATTCGATATGAGAAAGGGGAAAGGGCGGGGGAGTGGGACCAGCTCACAGTGCTCCAGGTGTGGTCTAACCTGGGCTTTGTATAACTGCAGCATAACTTCCACCCCCTTGTATTCCAGTCCTCGAGATATTCGATATGAGAAAGGGGAAAGGGCGGGGAGTGGGACCTGCTCACAGTGCTCCAGGTGTGGTCTAACCTGGGCTTTGTATAACTGCAGCATAACTTCGACCCCCTTGTATTCCAGTCCTCGAGATATTCGATATGAGAAAGGGGAAAGGGCGGGGGAGTGGGACCAGCTCACAGTGCTCCAGGTGTGGTCTAACCTGGGCTTTGTATAACTGCAGCATAACTTCCACCCCCTTGTATTCCAGTCCTCGAGATATTCGATATGAGAAAGGGGAAAGGGCGGGGGAGTGGGACCTGCTCACAGTGCTCTTGCAGAGAGCCGGCACGGGCTCGACAGGCAAACGGCCTCCTTCTATACTGTAACCATTCTCAGATTCGATATCAAGGCCAGCGTTCCAGTCGCCTTTGTGATTATTTTCTGTAGCTGTTCATGACATTTTAATCTCTTTGGCCCTCCACTGTTTTGAGCTTTCCACCATTTAGAAAGTACCTGCTCCGTCCTTTTTAGGCCCAAAGTGGATGACCACACATTTGCCTACATTGAAATCCATTTGCCAGTTTTGCCCATTCACTTCATCTATCGATATCCCTTTGTAATTTCATGCTTTCACCTACACTGCCGCCTATCATGGTGTCAGCGGCAAATTTGGAGAGATGACGTTCCATGCCCCCATCTAAGTCGTTAATAAATACTGTGAATAGTTGAGGCCCCAACACAGATCCCTGCGGGACACCACTAGTCACATCCTGCCATTAGAGCACTTACCCATTAGCCCCACTCTCTGTCCTCTGCCGCTCAGCCCATTTCCTAAGCAGGTCAATAATGTGCCTTCAGTTCCATGGGCTTCAACCACAGTCTCTTATGAGGGATTTTATCAAATGCCTTCTGGCCGTCCATATAAATAACATCTATAGACATTCCCCTGTCCACTACATCAGTCACCTCCTCAAAACATTCAATCATCTTAAACACCTCAATTAGATCACCCCTTAATCTCCTATACTGGAGGGAATACCAGCCTCGTCTGTGCAACCTGTCCCCATAATTTAACCCTTTCAGCTCCGGTATCATTCTGGTGAATCTGCGCTGCGACCCCTCCAAGGCCAGTATATCCTTCCTGAGTGCAGTGCCCAGAACGGAACAGGAGGGCAGACTGACTGCGGCCTGCTCGACTGTTCAAGGTCAAATCCTGGGTGGATCCGAAACAACAAGGGTGGACTTTCAGTTGGAATCCGTGTGGAATATGTCGGAGCCAGAGCAAAAAGAGAGACTTGCATTTCTATGGCGCCTCCCACGACCACCGGACGTTCCAAAGTGCTTTATTACAGCCAATGAAGTACTTTTTGAAGTGTAGCCAATTTGCGCTCAGCAAGCTCCCACAAACAGCAACGTGATAATCACCAGATAACCTGTTTTGTGATGTTGATTGAGGGATAAATATTGGCCGGGGACACCGGGGAGAACTCCCCTGCTCTTCTTCGAAGAAGTGCCAGGGCATCTTTTACATCCACCCGAGAGAGCAGATGGGACCTCAGTTTAACGTCTCATCTGAAAGACGGCACCTCCGACAGTGCAGCACTCCCTGGAGACAATGGCTGAGGAACGAGATGTGGCTGTGAAAGCGAGTTCTGGTCGATACCTGATCAAACACGAGAACGGAAACAGAAAGTAATGAAGATGAACAAGGTAGAAGAGGCAAAGGTAAATCCCGTCAGAGAGAAGAGCAGAACTTCTCCAAGGTGGGCATTCCTGGAAGAGAAGTGGCAGTGAATGAAACACTGACACAAAAGCAAAGTACTGCGGATGCTGGAAACCTGAAATAAAAACAGAAAATGCTGGATGTACTCAGCAGGTCCGGCAGCATCTGTGGAGAGAGAAACAGAACAGTCTCCGCTCAAGAAAATTCCCAAAGAGACAAACTGCTCTCGCATTTTTTTACTCTTCCATGTTCCTCCCTCGCTTTTTAACATGAACCAATTTAAGTACTATTTCACATCTTAAAGACACATTTCATCCCATCGCAGAACCCCGCTCACCCGTGCAACAGGCGAGGATACTCCACTAAACTGACCAAAGTCACTGCTGGGCGTTCTCTGCAGAAGCGCAGAGCAAGAATCTCGCTGTGAACAGACCTGGGCTCATTCACCAGACCCAGAGGGAGGAGTGATCAAGGAGAGGGAATCAAAGAGCG